>NC_061799.1:11579792-12228855 GCF_021462225.1 Girardinichthys multiradiatus
TTTTATTTATGTGGAGAAAAAAATATTCTTAAAACAAATCCTACAGTGTGCACATAAAACTACAATGCTACGGAGAAACACGTGGTCTAATCAAACATCAAGTTGATATTCTCTCAGACGGGTGGCATTACATGCTGCCAGATTACATTTTAGGGGATCATCAATTGACTTATTTTCCTTAAATCATGTTTATCTGTATAAAAATTATTTGCATTTGCTATTTGATGGTAGTTTAGATTGTACTGATAGACAGATCTGCCCACAATGCCTGTGGGCCATCTAGAAAGTATTCTCATCACTTCACTTTTTCACATTTGATGTTACAACCTTATTACATAACTAATTATATAAGTTTTATAACTCTATTCAAAATGACTAAATAAAACGAGAAATTAGATTTTTTTGCACATCTGTTAAAAAAATCCTGTGTGCATGCAATAAGTATTAACAGCCTTTACAAAAAGCACAAAAGTAGGAAGAAAAAAATTGGCCTCACAGAATGCCCTGAAAAGCACTCTGTTCTCATTATTGGAAATGAAAATAGTTTCGGAAGCACCAAGACCCTCCTCAGATCTGACTGCCTGACTAAACTAGGTAATTAGCAAAGAAAGGTCTTGGTCAGATAGGTTGTTCAAGAGCCCAACGGTCACAAAGTCATGGTTCCAGTTCTCCCTTGTGGAGATCAGAGAACCCTTCCGAACATCAGCCATTGCTAATACACTCCACTAATATGGCCATCATGGTAGAGTTGCGCAGACGGACATGGCAGCTCATTTGAACACACCTTAGAGATTGTAAGACCAAATGAAACAAATTTTACTGGTCCAAATGACTTGAAGTTCAAGTTCAAGAAAAACAGACACTGTCTATCACCTGGCTAACACCATCCCTACAGTGAGTGAAGCATGGTGGTGGCAGGATCATGGTGGTGGGCCAGACCACAAACAAGGTAAGATGACCATAGCCAAATGAAAAATCTCAGAGAAACCCTGCTCCAGAGTGCTCTAGGCCTCAGACTGAAGTGATGATTCATCTCCTAACAACAGAATGACCCAAAGCACACAGCTACAGGTTTGGCTTCATGGGGCAGAATGTGAACCACCCATTGAATGGCCCAGTCAGAGCCTGAACCTAAATCCCATTGTACTTCTGTAGAAATACCTAAAAATGGCTGCCTACTTATTCAGCCAGTCAATCTGACTGAGTTTTAGATAATCTGCAGGGAAGAATAGTAGAAAATACCCCACACTGGTGTGCCAAGCTTGTAAAGAACAAAGTTCTGAGTAAAGACTGCAAATACTTCTGTTCATGTGAATCTTTTAAATTAAACTGTTTTAAATGTTTTAATAACATTCACTTTGTTATGATGGAGTATTATGTGAACAATGTCTAGGGAAAAGGGAATTTAATCCATTTTGGAATAAGGTTGTAAAATAAAAAATGTAGAAAAAGCAAAGAACTATGGACACTTTCCAGATGGATAGATGACCAAAGCTAATAGTTGATAGGAAAACAGTCTGAGTAATAATTTAGCTTTGCCTAACCAGGTAGTTTATTTGTTTTTCTATTTTTATTGAACATTTTTCTTTTAAGGACGGGATGACTGAGAGGTCCAGGGTGAGTTAAATCACACTATTTAGTGTAAAAACTCCAACTCATTAAAACTAACAAACTTTCTACAGTTATATTGACTACATTTGTGAAGCTCTCTCAGACCCTTCAGAGTAACTGGTGTTTTGTATTGCAACTCTGCGTTGGTGAGAGCAGAGCTGCTCAGGCATTTAATTGTTTTAACTGCTTGTTTTTCCTAAAATGAGCAGCAGGAAGTCTTTCCTGTTTTGAATACACTATGAATAGAAGTGAATTGTGTGTGTTTTTGCTCCTGCCCATGTATTTGTGAATGTGTCAATGAAGGATGGGGGTGGGAAGAATAGCAAACCAAACAGGCACCAGGTAAGTGTGTTTTCCACATACTGTTCTAAACATATATGATCCACTTCAGACTGGGATGTAGATAATGATTCATAGCTTGCTGCCACAGTGGACTCTTCAGCATCTCAATTCACTGTAGCCTATTTTTCTTTCCTCTCTCAAACAAATCTCTTCATCACCTCCTCCTCCTCTCATCGGGAAACAGGAACTTCCAGCTTCTGTTTCTGTCACTTCCAAGTGGAAGTAAGAATGTGGGAAGCTCTCCTGTCAAAGTGTGTGCATAGGGGTATTGGAAAAAGCTAACCCATTGGACCAGTTTGTTTTTCTTCCTCTTTCACTTGGAAGAAACAAACTGTTTATATCATCAAAACAAATCAAGCTTCCATCCCTCCCAAAACACAAAGACAAAGTGTTTGTATTTAGTCAAGATATGTCAGCCTCAGTTTCACACGCTGTGATTGAAACACCTGGTTATCACACACACCCTTTCAGGAACGGTTTCATTTTTCGGATCTTGTTTTTGTCCTGCATCAGTGATTCCAGATGCCATACAACTCAGTGTCAACCAGGTAACAGAGGAAAAAAAAAATAATCTGATGTTTAGTAAGATGAAACATCCTTGCGACACATTTTTATCCAATTTAACCTGTTCAGCTGTGACTCACCAGCTCTGCCTTAAAGCACAGGAACTGTAAAGTACAACATTCATTTTTCCAAAGAGCAATTAGGGATTTTAATCTTTGAGACAAGAGCAGGTATCGATTAGAGATCAGGACAAAAAACCTTTACTTTGGGCTTGTTCATTCTATTCCAGTTTTTTTTACTTCTTGGTATTTTTAGTAAAAAAAAAAAAAAACTGCAAGGATTTGTTTCTTCATCTCTGAAGCAGTCTCCAGAAAGACCATTTGTGTGTATGGGTATTATTCATTAGCTGAGAGACTAAAGGAGAAGCAGGAATTTAAACAGTTCTGATCAGGAAGCACAAAAACACCGTTTCATCAGTTGGTTTAGTATATTTTATTAAAAACATGCACAGTGGTATATGAACATGGGTATATTAACAATATTCACAAGTGAAACTCTACAGAGAAGGAGAAGTCATGTACCAGCAGACTGCACCTTATTTTCCACATTACTTCTTTAAAACTTTCTTACATATGTCACATAATATGTACAGAACAGCTCGGAGAGACCTTAGCTGGAATGTAAACTGGATGATTCGGACTCGGTGGTCGTTGAAGTCCCAGGTCGTCTACGGGGTAAAATCTTCAAACTGGAGGCCCGGCTCAGAGTTAGGGCCCTGCGGGCCGAGCTCTTGAACCCTGCCCCCAGAAACGCGTAAAGCAGAGGGTTCAGGCAGCAGTGTGCGAACGCCATGGGCTCTGCCACAGACAGCCACACGCCTAAAGCCGCCTCTAGCCTGCAGCTTCGGGGCAGGACCTCAAGACGCAGCAGTGCGTCCACAGAGATGCCCGCTCCATAAGGGAACCAGCACACAAAGAAGCAGAGAACCAAGGCGATGGTGGTCCTGACCGCCCGCCGCTTCTGCCTCTGGCCACCCAACGGGCCCCGGGTCAGCCTGGACACGATGACACAGTAGCACACCAGAAGAACCAGACCAGGGATCACTAGGCCCACCAGTACCAGCTGAAGGTGAAAGACAGCAACCCAGACAGGAGCGCTTTCTTCTGGGTAAAAGCGCTGGCACACGGTGGCTCCCTCGCCACCTTCCTGAGTCCGGGCAAATATCATATCTGGGACAGCCAGTAGGGTAGCCGGCAACCATGCACCTGTAGAGCACAGGACAACAAAAAGAGGTTTGAACATCCTGTTTGGGTATCTGCTTTTGATCAACACAGGATCAGAGTGTCATGCTCAGCAGTGTTTGGCATTAACCAGAAACCTTTGACTTTTTAAGCTGCCAGTGTGGAACTGTCTCATCTAACGTGAAATGTCAGAATCTTTTTAAAAAGTTTGCTGTCCTGTTCTGTTCTGTCCTGTTTTTTTTTTTTTTTTTTTTCTTTCTAAAATGACATCAGATCTCTCTTCTGGTTTGGGTAAGGTGAAAAAAGATGATGTTTAACAAACTGCAGGAGTGAGGTAAAGGAGAATGCAGTTTCTTGGTACTCACCTACATACACCGCCTTGTGTGCCAGCAGCTGCCTCAGCCCACCGGTGTTTGTGTCTGTTGCTCGGACCACTGCCAGGTAGCGATCCAGACTAATGAACGCCAGGATGAGCACGCTGCCGTACAGGTTGACGGTATAGATCACGTGCACGCCGATGCACGTGGCTGACCCAAAACGCCAATCGGCCAAGGCCGCATCCACTGCCCAGAAAGGGAGCGCCAAAACAAAGAGGAGATCAGCAGCAGAGAGATGAAGGCGGTACCAGTCTGTCAGGCTGCACTTTGACCTGTAGGCAGAGAGAGAATCTGGTCAATGCATTAATTTAATCTCTCAAGACGAGGATCCCACCGTCGGCCCTGTTGCTATCCCCTCACCTGCGCTGACAGCCCAACACTACAACAACCAGACCATTTCCGGTGATGCCGAGGATGAAGATGAGGGCGTAGACCACAGGCAAGAAGACCTTATGAAGCTCAGCTGTCATCAGGTGCTCGACATTACAAGGCTCCTCCAGGTCCACTCCCTCCTCCCCGGAGCCAGAACCAGAGCCGGTGTCATTGAGGTAGTCAAAGACGATATGCTGGGGGCACACGATAAAAGATGAAGAAAGATTTATGCTCTGATTCGTGAACTTCTCTGAATGTTCTAATGTGCGGCTGAGCCAAGCTTACCTCATAGTACGACATGATGGGGACTGTCTCCCTTCCCAGCAGAGTGAAGACAAGACTTCATTCTGAGGTCTTTTATAGCAGTACTAGCTCCTCCTCCAAACACTCCAGTGCCTCTGTCTGCTGGTTGAAACGTTTTTTTTTTTTTTTTTCTGTTTTCGAGGTGTCAGATGTTTATACCGGATATCACAGGATACCATATGCGTGCCTGAATTGTTTTAGCCCCTGAGACCTCTGGCTTGTAGTCCGCAGGGTCATTTGGCAATAGGAAAGACTGCCGCTGAGAATTCAATTCAGTTTTATTTATATAGCGCCAATTCACAACACATGTTGTCTCAAGACACTTCACAACAGTCAGGTACATACATTCCAATTCATCGTAACCATTGAACAGTGCAATCAGATTCGGTTATTTATTCAAATTGGATAAAAAGTTTTTCTGTCTAAGGAAACCCAGCAGATTGCATCCAGTCAGTGACTTGCAGCATTCACTCCTCCTGAATGAGCTTGTAAAGACAGTGGACAGTCACTAGCGTTGACTTTGTAGCAATCCCTCATACTGAGCATGCATGTAGCGACAGTGGAGAGGAAAAACTCCCTTTCAACAGGAAGAAACCTCCAGCAGAACCAGGCTCAGTGTGAGCAGCCATCTGCCACAACCAACTGGGGGTTTGAGAGAACAGAGCAGAGACACAATAAGAACACAGAAGCACTGATCCAGGAGTACTTTCTATGGGAAGGAAAAGTAAATGTTAATGGATGTAGCTCCTTTAGTCGTTTCATCTAGAAAGAAAGAACAGATAAACTTTGAGCCAGTTTTCAAGGACAGAGTCTGAAAGAGAGCACATAGAGTTTGTTACAGTTAAGCTCAGTCAATCCCCATGTCTAGGAGAGAGAAAGGGTTAAACACTGAAAGACAGGGCCATGTGGGTCATCGGTAGAGGGTGAGCATTAAGTTGTTGCCAGCAGAAGCTCGGATGATTCCCTTCTCCAGAAAGGTGTCACAGGTAGACACAGAGCCAGGCCAGTTGTAGCTTCTAGGAAGAGAAAAGAGAGAACAAGGTTAATTTAGCAAATAATGCTAAATTGGAAAGTAGTGTGAGAATGTAGCGAACAGGGTGAAAGTGGTCATTATGTCCTCCAGCAGCCTAAGCCTATAGCAGCATAACTACACAGATAGTTTCAATTCAGATTATTTAGTTAAACGGCGCTTATTTGCAACAATGTCGTCTCAAGGCACCCCACAAAGGGTCCCACTGATGGTCATTGTTATACTAAAAACCACAATGATTGGGATACCTCCCTCTGTCAGACTGATTATAACCATTGGAAAAGAAAGGGGTCATACAGGTAGCATAAATGGAGGGTGTGTTTGCACCTCAACCATAACTGAGTCAGTTTAGGCTAAACCTCACTCACCCTTACTACATCCAACAGGGAGGGAAGAAGACGGAGGTAAAAAAATAAGGAAGATAGCTCAGGATAACCTAAGCCACTCTAACTATAAGCTTTATCAAAAAGGAAAGTTTTAAGCCTAGCCTTAAAAGTAGACAGGGTGTCTGCCTCACGGACTAAAGCTGGGAGCTGGTTCCACAGGAGAGGAGCCTGATAACTAAAGGATCTGCCTCCCATTCTACTTCTACAGACTCTAGGAACCACCAGTAAACCTGCAGTCTGAGAACAAAGTGCTCTGTTAGGAACATATGGAACAATCAGATCTCTGATGTAAGATGGAGCTAGATCATTAAGGGCTTTATATGTGAGGAGGAGAATTTTAAATTCTATTCTAAATTTAACAGGGAGCCAATGAAGGGAAGCTAAAATAGAAGAAATATGATCTCTCTTTTTAATTTTCATCAGAACTCTTGCTGCAGCATTTTGAATCAGCTGAAGGCTTTTAACTGCATTTTGTGGACATCCTGATAGTAAAGAATTACAATAGTCCAGCCTTGAAGTAACAAATGCATGGACTAGTTTTTCAGCGTCACTCCTGGACAGGATGTTTCTAATTTTGGCAATGTTCCGGAGATGAAAGAAGGAAACCCTAGAAACCTGTTTAATATGGGATTTAAATGACATGTCCTGGTCAAAGAAAACACCAAGGTTTTTTACTTTATTACTGGAGGTCAATTTAATGCCATCCAGGTTAAGTGATTGACTAAGCAGTTTCTTTTTTAAAGACTCCGGTCCAAAGACGACAACTTCTGTCTTGTCTGAATTTAGAAGCAGAAAATCTAAAGTCATCCAAGTTTTTATGTCTTCAAGACATGCTTGTAGTCTATCTAACTGGTTGGGCTCATCAGGATTCATGGATAAGTAAAGCTGAGTATCATCAGCGTAACACTGAAAATTTATCCTATTCTGCCTGATAATTTGACCTATTGGAAGCATATATAACCCTGGAGTTTAAAGATGATTTATAATTTACACGAACAAACTGGAATCTGTCAGACAGATAAGATTTAAACCAGCCTAGCGCTGTTCCCCTGATCCCTACAGCATATTCCAACCTTTCTAAGAGAATATTATGGTCAACTGTATCAAATGCACCACTGAGATCCAACAGAACCAGAACAGACACAAGTCCATTATCTGAGGCCATAAGAATATCATGAGTGACTTTCAGCAGAGCTGTTTCAGTGCTATGATGAGCTCTGAAGCCTGACTGAAACTCTTCAAACAGGTCATTACTGTGTAAATGCTCACACATTTGATTAGCAACTATTTTCTCAAGAATTTTAGATAAGAATGGAAGATTGAATATAGGTCTGTAATATTTCAAGTCATCTCGATCAAGCGAAGGTTTCTTAAGTAAAGGTTTAATTACAGCTAACTTAAAAGCTTGTGGTACATATCCATTTACTAAAGATAGATTAATCATATCTAAAATAGGGCTGGTAATCAGAGGGAACACTTCTTTAAATAATTTGGTTGGGATTGGGTCTAACATACAAGTTGAAGGTTTAGATGAAACTAATATTTCTGATAATTTAGGAAGCTTCACAGGATTAAAACAATCCAAACACAAATCATATTTATTTATTTATTTCCAATGTTGTCTCACTTGCTGAGGATGAAGTAATCATCTTCGGGAGTATGTCAAAGATTTTCTTTTTAATAGAATCAATTTTATAAAGTCATGACTGATAAGAGCTAAGGGAATGGATGGCTCAACAGAGCTTTGACTCTGTGCAAGTTTAGCAACTGTACTAAAGAGAAACCTAGGATTATTCTTCTTCTTTTCTATTATTGATGAGAAAAATGTGGTTCTAGCTTGGCGAAGTGTCTTTTTATACAACAGTAGGCTATTTTTCCAGATTAAGTAGGACTCCTCTAGGTGTGTAGAGCGCCATTTTCTCTCCAATTTTCTAACATTGTGCTTTAAAGTACGCAGCTCTGAATTAAACCAAGGAGCTAGCCTCCTATGAATAATTACCTTCTTTTTCAAGGGGGCTGCATTGTCTAATGCATCACGCAATGATGAAGTAACACTATGAACAAGAGAATCAATTTGTGAAGGGGAAGAAACAGAATTATTGCCCTCCATTGTGTATTTCAGTGATAATGAGGAAATTAAAAGTGGAACAGATTCTTTAAAGGTTGTTACAGCATCGCCTGATGATCTACTATAATGAAATTTTCTTTCAGGTGTGGAGTACTCGGTTAAATTAAACTCAAAGGTTATTAAGAAATGGTCAGACAGGACAGGGTTATGAGAGAATATTGTTATGTCTTTACACTCAATGCCAGAATCAGAGTGTGTGTGTGTGTGTGTGTTTAAGCTTGGTTACATCAGGAGAAGCCAGCAGAGCGAACACAAGTGCGTCACTGTCTTACATGATGCATGAAAGCATGTTCAAATGAACATGCATGTGAGGGCAAGAGAGATTCATGATGGAAAAATAGTGTTACATCCTGTGAGATGAATATCAGACTTCCTCTGGTCGGTTCTGGTAAACACCAGGCTGCAGGACTCCCTCTGATCTTTGCCAGTGAAACATCACAAGTGTGTCTGTGGTATCAGATCGTCCCCTCTCCAAGAGAAAAGTAAAGGACTGCTCTGGTTTTAAGCTCTAACTTCATGGAGATGGACTAAGTAACCATCAGTTTATGTTGTAACTTAAGTTGTAAGAGGGCACAGTTCAATCAAAGGGAGTTTAATCTAATCTGACATTTGTAACTGCAACACACATGACCTTTTTTAAAGTATGAAAACCAAACTTCCCTATGAGATTATGGTAGATATTTCTACAGTAGACAGGGTTCAAATGCGGAACCAGCCCCAGGATGGATGGATGCAATAATTAGACCGTGGGACAGGGAATAAAATCTGGAAATAGAAATAGTTTTCCATACTTACCCCAACCTGGAAAATATTTAATTACATTGCAGACTCTTCTAGACTGTGCAGGAGCCCCGAATACATTTAAACTAAACCAATAAAAAATTCATAGGTATTTTAAATGACATCCTTTAAAATATTTCCGGAGGCACAAAATGTCTTTAAACTGCTTATTTGAACAAAAGACTACATCCATGTCTCCCATCTACATGCGATGTAGACTCAAGTGTCTCTGCAGACACATTTCCTGACTCTGCTTTGACTGGAAATCTGCATCCTCTAACAATTCTCTTATCCCATAAGTAAACAGTGTGCCTATTCCAAAAACAAACTTTAGAAAAACTGTCACAAGTGTTCCCCCCTGGCCTCTTATCTGCTTCTCACTTTCCCCCCACCCTTCCTCAATGTTCTCCGTTATCAGCACAAGAAATCTTCAAATATAGCACCACTGGCCAGTTTGGGGAAAACATGCAGATTTATGTAAAACATATATTTTTGGTGCTACATTTTTCAGATAAATGTTGGGTATATCTCTTTGATTCGTAAAAAATTGTTATACATATATAGGAGAGTAAAATATACAACTTACAACAAAGAATAGTATGTTTTAAAATGGAGATGTGGACAAAATGCATAGATTGGTGCGCTGGTAACATTCTTTACTTTAGCATGGAGGGTATGAATGAACCCAGATATTTCAAAAATAATTTCAGTTTTATTTCTACGCTACACATTAGTTACTGGCATGTTAGTGGTTACCAGTCAGTATTTAGGAGATGGTGCCACCTAGTGGGCCGTTATGGTTGGAAGCAAGAATAAGAGTAAAGACGGTAGTTGTGACAAAAATGAGAAATAATCAGTAAGTAAACTAGAAACGTTGCATTTCCAGCAATAATACTCTTATACTTATTATTCTCTTCACTATATATATGCTATACTATATGCTTCCAAGTCAGGCAGAATAGGATAAATTTTCAGTGTTACGCTGATGATACTCAGCTTTACTTATCCATAAATCCTGATGAGCCCAACCAGTTAGATAGACTACAAGCATGTCTTGAAGACATAAAAACTTGGATGACTCTAAATTTTCTGCTTCTAAATTCAGACAAGACAGAAGTAGTCATCTTTGAAAAAGAAACTGCTTAGTCAATCACTTAACTTGGATGGCATTAAATTGACCTCCAGTAATAAAGTAAAAAACCTTGGTGTTTTTTTTGACCAGGACATGTAATTTAAATCCCATATTAAACAGGTTTCTAGGATTTCCTTCTTTCATCTCCAGAACATTGCCAAAATTAGAAATATCCTGTCCAGGAGTGACGCTGAAAAACTAGTCCATGCATTTGTTACTTCAAGGCTGGACTATTGTAATTCATTACTATCAGGATGTCCACAAAATGCAGTTAAAAGCCTTCAGCTGATTCAAAATGCTGCAGCAAGAGTTCTGATGAAAATTAAAAAGATAGATCATATTTCTCCTATTTTAGCTTCCCTCCATTGGCTCCCTGTTAAATCCAGAATATAATTTAAAATTCTCCTCCTCACATATAAAGCCCTTAATGATCTAGCTCCATCATACATCAGAGATCTGATTGTTCCATATGTTCCTAACAGAGCACTTCGTTCTCAGACTGCAGGTTTACTGGTGGTTCCTAGAGCCTCTAGAAGTAGAATGGGAGGCAGATCATTTAGTTATCAGGCTCCTCTCCTGTGGAACCAGCTCCCACTTTTAGTCCATGAGGCAGACACCCTGTCTACTTTTAAGGCTAGGCTTAAAACTTTCCTTTTTGATAAAGCTTAGTTACATTCTCACACTACTCTCCAATTTTACATTATTTGCTGTTATTTCAGCTTTTAACTTTATGTTCTCTCTCTTTTCTCTTCCTAGAAGCTGCACATGGCCTGACTCTGTATCTACCTGTGACACCTTCCTGGAGGGGGGCATTGTCCTAGCTTCTGCTGCCAACAACTTAATGCTCACCTTCTACTGCTGCTACAATTGGCCCTGTCTTTCAGTGTTTAACCCTTTCTCTCTCCTAGACATAGCTACTGGCTGAGCTTTTACTGTGACTAACTATGTGCTCTCTTTCAGACTCTAACCTTGAAAACTGGATCAGAGTTTATCTGTTCTTTCTTTCTAGGTGAAACGACTAAAGGAGCTACATCCATTAACATTTACTTTTCCTTCCCATAGAAAGTACTCCTGGATCAGTGCTTCTGTGTTCTTTGTGTCTCTGCTCTGTTCTCTCAAACCCCCAGTCGGTTGTGGGAGATGGCCGCTCACACTGAGCCTGGTTCTGCTGGAGGTTTCTTCCTGTTAAAAGGGAGTTTTTCTTCTCCACCGTCGCTACATGCATGCTCAGTATGAGGGATCGCTGCAAAGTCAATGCAAGTGACTGTACTCTACATGCTCATCCAGGAGGAGTGACCTGTGACACCTTTCTGGAGGACATCGTCCAAGCTTCTGCTGGCAACAACTTAATGCTCACCCTCTACCGATGATCCACATGGCGTGTGGATCATAGTCCATCTGTTCTTTCTTTCTAGGTGAAACGACTAAAGGAGCTACATCCACTAACATTTACTTTTCCTTCCCATAGAAAGTACTCCTGGATCAGTGCTTCTGTGTTCTTTGTGTCTCTGCTCTGTTCTCTCAAACCCCCAGTCGGTCGTGGGAGATGGCCGCTCACACTGGTTCTGGTTCTGCTGGAGGTTTCTTCCTGTTAAAAGGGAGTTTTTCCTCTCCACTGTCGCTACATGCATGCTCAGTATGAGGGATTGCTGCAAAGTCAACGCCAGTGACTGTCCACTGTCGCTACATGCTCATCCAGGAGGAGGGAATGCTGCAAGTCACTGACTGGATGAAATCTGCTGGGTTTCCTTAGATAGAAAAACTTTTTATCCAATTTGAATAAATAACTGAATCTGTCTGCACTGTTCAATGGTTACGATGAATTGGAATGTATGTACCTGAGTTAAAACCAGTATGATTTGGTTGAATTGACTTTGTAAAGACGACATGTGTTGTGAATTGGTGCTATATAAATAAAACTGCGACTGAATTGAAAAGAATGGGAATGCTATTTGCTGAATGATCTGATCTACTGAAGAAGCTGAAGCAAAAATTCTACATAAGATACACAAACTAACAGAAGTATTAGAATATATAATAATTGTGATCAAATGACATTTTCATGTCCCAATGGACAACAACATGCAGTATTTGAGTATGCACAATAAACATTTTATTATGACTATTTTTGCAGTGCGTTTTGTTATGAGGAAACCTTTGCATGGACAAAAAAACCCTTGACTGTTTTCAGTGTACCTAAGAGGTCACACCTTGTAAAGATGTGTGGAAAGTCTTTAACTCTTTATTGCATCAGAAGGTGATCTCACACTTGATAATTCAGAGAAATTAAAGTTTTTGTATTATGCAGTGGAGAAATACACCACGTTAACAGGTAAGGTTTTTTAAATCATCTGTTGGCCCCAATAATATTCCCTTAAGAAAATAAATCTAACTGAATGATTTATTTTTTAAATTCTGGGTTGTTTGAGCTTGATTGACTTCCTGTTTCTCTGGGGAAGAAATATGATGCAACACAGGCCCATTTTTCTGAGCCGGTCTTTACATGACAGAGACCAGAGATCATCTAGATCCAGTAAAGCAGATGTGCTTTGATCTTCAGTGATCAAGAAATGGATAAAATAAAGCAGCTTCTAAACCTTGTTCACCAGCAGACAAAAATCTATATAAAAAAAAAAAACAATAAAAATGTGACAGAGAGACTGATGCAAATGATAAACTGTTAAAGGGATGTGAAGAAGTCCATGTTTAAATGAATTTATTCACAGTTAAGTTGCATGGAAATTCCAATCCAATAAATATTTAGCAAAAACAAAAAAACAAGAAGACCGACATGAAAAGTGCATGAAACGGCAACAATACTTTAAAGAATACAAACCCAACAGAACTGCAGTCTGGGTAAACAGTAGCAAACACCAAGAAAACCTCAATAATAAAGCTTGATTAATCAGGAGCTCTCTGGTCAGATAAAGATGAACACCTCAGTGCTTTTGGTAGTGTGCTTCTCTGGTGATCATGCTGCTGGTTCCCCGCAGCTGAGCGAGCAGATCTCTGAACTCAGACATCTTCTTTGGTGCCCTCTCCTGGGCTCGGACCTCTGCTGATGTGGCGAATTTCGGGGCTACAGGTGAAGGAATGAGTTGAACAGTCACATCTTTTGCAGCCCGACTCTCCACTTCTGGACTGCTACCATCTTGGAGGTTGCTGCAGCTGCTAAAACAGCTGGGGCTGTTGACCGAACCTTTTGTATTTGTATGTTGACGGTGATGGTTGTTTTGGAGACGCTGCTGCTTAGCCACACGGAAATTCTGGGACTTACCCCTCCTCCTTTTCTTTTTGTTCATTTCTGCCAGACGTTTGGCCCGTCTGAGGTTCCTGGCATGAAAAATGCTTCACATATAAAGCCATTTGATATGAAAACTGCAAACCTGAGAAAATCAAATAAACTCTTTACCTCTGGAGGAATGTATGCGCCCTCAAACAGGGTGATGATTGGTCCTCTCGCCACATAGAGACTCCACTATCCAGCCGAAGATGGCTCAAAAACTTCCTGTCAGAACACAGAACCAATAAATATGGATCTGAACAGCATTAATAAACACACTTCAACTGGTCTTACTGTCTGGCATCAGGTAGTCTTTTGGGCTTCCATTTTTTCATCAGCACCCACTGGTCACAGGTCAGAGACTGGGGATCTGAATAAGAAACCAGACCATAATAGTCCACGTGACACAGAGCATTAAGTATTGGCTATCTTAGGGTCTCTTATCTGTGGTGGAAAGATGCTTTTTATGCATGAATGGTCAATGGAAAGGCGGAGGTACAACATGGAAGTTCTAACAGGGTCACCGTTGTCACACAGCGTCTCATAGCCATTTAAATAAATGACAGTATACACTTAATTAGGCATAACATTATGACCAATGGCACATGAATACCTTATGTTTTCGTCCTGAAAATCCATTAAAAGTAGAAAAAAATGGACAACGTAAGGATGTGAGGGAATTGAACAAGAGCCAAATTGAAATGACTGGATCAGAACATCTCTGAAACCGCAGTTCTTGTTGGGCGTTGGTGGGCTGCACCGGTCAGTACCTAAATGCTCCAAGAAGGGAACAGCAGTGGGCCCACAAAAGGATAATGAACAGCCAAGGTTTACTGATATGTATTTAAATGGAGCTATTGCTGGTCTATGTGTTCTGATCCAACAGACAAAATATTATAGCTCAATTGGCTGAAAATGGTCATGCTGGTAAGAAAGGTGCATCACAGTCTATTGTGTATGAGTCTGGACACCAGCAGACCAGTCAGACTGCCCATGATGACACCTTCCCACCACTAACAACACCACCAAAGGGCCCATGAGTATCAGAGATGGCCCACGGACACATGGAAGAAGGTGACCTGGTCTCATAAATTATGTTTTCCTTTACATTACATGGATGGTTGCGTGTGTGGGCGTTGTTTACTTGGGAAAAGCATGGCACTATGATGCATTATGGGAAGAAGGCAGGCAGACAAGAGGCAGTCAGATGCTTTTGGCAATGCTCTGCTTGGAAGCTAATCCAATGAATTGTTTCAGACCATGTACACTATGTCACTGAAAGGGTTTCCCTTGATTACTGTGGGTGCTTTCAGGAGGACAATGAACCGTGCTGCAAAGTAAAAATGGGCCAGCAGCAATGGTTTAAGGAGCACAACACTGAGTTTGAGGAGTTCACTTGGCCTCCACATTCCCTAGATTTAAACCCAATCAAACATCTGTGGGCTGTGCAGGGCAAACATGTCTGATCCATTGAGGCCCCACCTAACAACTTACAGGCTTAACGGTCTAGTGGAGTCTGCTCTACACAGGGGGTCTTAATGTTATGGCTGATGGATGGATGTGTAAATCATGTCAAATCACAGGCAGCAATCGCAACAGACATATAACCTGCTATAAAGATGCAGGATAACAAGAGTGCTATAATGTGGAGCAGGTGTTCTTGATTTAATCATGATTATTTGACAGAAATTAAACGATGCATTAATATACCTGACCCACCTTCACCAAAATAATTCAGAAATACACCAGCTTAGGTATTGCACACTAAATGTCAAGCTAAGCTGAAAAAGCAAGAAATAAAAATCTCATGTACATTGTGGTTTTGTGGATGTCTTGTCAAGTTCAATCATGGTGGATTTCTCTATCATGTTAAAGGAAACTGAGACATCTAATTGTCTACAAGCTGACATTTTTAAGCCATGGCTCAAGAATTCAGCTTTTTTTTTTATCCCCAACTGGTGTCAATAAAAATATTAAATAGATTAGTATTATTCAAAATATTACCTTAATCAAATTTCCTAATGCTGATAAAAAAATATTTGTGGTGATGTATTTTTACATGTATTAAACAATGTATTACTATAATTATAATAATTCTATCACAAGGTTCAGATTTCTAGAAAAAGTAGTGCAGGTGCCCCTACATTTTTAACCATTAATGCATTTATTTTTTCCAAGAGCTTTTTGCACCATGTATGTCATTTTGATTTCTCTTAGCATAAGAACACCATAAATGAACTAACCATTATCTAGAAGTTTGCTTAAGATTGGTGTTTTCAAACTTTTTGCTTTCTTGTAGAGCTCCTGGCACGCTGAGCAAAGATTGTGGCAAAGCTCCTCTTTATTGTCCTGACATAGAGTGGAGGGACCAGACACTATGCTGCAGCTTTCAGAGCCATCTTCATCATTTGACTGATCCAGTCCAAAATCGAGTACGCCAACAGCCTCTCCTAGCTTGGCAGTATGGTCCAAATCACGATTCCTGTTGATGAGGTCGATGATGTCACAGTTGTTGCTCTTAATTGCATCAGTTTCTTTCAACCGTGACCTTCCTCGCAGGCTTCTACGTCGAGGCTGTTCAACGTCTTCGTCTAACACAGGAGTTTTCAGGATTGACTTAAGTCTGGAGGACCGTCGGAAAGACATGGGTGTCCACCTCAGACTAAACTCAAATGACCTGTGAGAGAGCAACAGTGGTATTAATTACAGCTTAATGTTGTTCTGTGAGCACAGGTAATCGAAATAAAGACTTTTGTGAGTTTCCCTTCAACATCTTATCAACCTACCTATAATATTCGACTTTCACGGACAATAAATGAGATGAATCAATGCCATGTGTATCATGCCTGCATCATAAGGAGAAAGATAAAATAATATTGACAGATATCAAAATGATACAAATGCATCTTAGCATAAGCAACGTGATGTTCCTTTTTCCCTGATTAAGTTCAATAAGTTAAGCTGTGAGAAGTACTTTTCAGAGTAGAACACTCTTTGCTTGACTTAACATTAACTCTTTATATGTTATACAACTGAATGAAGTATAACGAGAACACATTTCACTACCTGCAACGTTTAAGTTGCATCTGATTTTAGGATGTTTGCTGAAAGACAACACTGACGAGTAAACTTATTGTAGTCCAATGAACGACCGATTGGGGGTTCGTGGTTATACAATAACTTTAAATTGTAAAACAACACAAAGTTAACTTATAATATAAAACGATTAAATAAAGACCCGAGAATTGATCGAAAAAGTTCATCCGCCCCGGCTAATAAGTGCGCTTTGGCTTAGATAAGTTAGCACCGGGGGGACAACCAAGCTAGGCTAAAAACAAACAGTACAATCAGGGCGCTACTCTGTACTGAACCGTGTTCAGATGTTAAACTCACATCCAATCAGTTTCCTCACAGGTTTCATCTCCTGACATGCTCCTAACTGCTTCATTCACCATGTAAAACTGGAGAAAAATAACCGCCCTTACACATCGCCTCGCGCTGGGAAGAGCTCGCCTCGCGCACATCTGCTAGGTGCTGGAGGAAAGCTGCGCGAGCGCGAGGCGGTGCATGACGATGATGAGCCAAACACAGCAGCTCAGAGTTCCACTTCCCGCCAAACTTTCTGTACGGCAGAGCAGCGCTACAGCGCCACCAGCTGGCCAAGAACGATAACGGTAAGTTAATCATAGGTTTTTATCAAGGATTTAATGATTTTGAACAACTTTCTCTGCTCTAACTGGGTCACTGAGTTGTGTTTTTTAGTTATCCTATATTTTTCGTCCATATATCGTCCTACCTATTGCATGACTCCAAAACATAGATTTTCCGCCTAACATTTGGACCTTTAAGTTTAGGGCCACATTTTAACGTCATAGCGCATTTAAATATAGTCCGATTACTTATATTGGAATGATTTCAAGTGCTTTAGTCAATTTACTTTTTTATTTTGTTCATCATAAAATGGCACCAAGGTATTTTCCTACATTGGTAATAGTTGTAGTAGTTGTACATTGGTTTGTAAAATGATGTAATCTGTCCAAAATCTCCAGTCACTTCTGTACTGGGCAGTGGGCACTTTTTGAAATACGACAGTATACATTTTAATTGTTATCACACAACTTTGATAGATCATTAATCTAAACTTAAGTGGAAGCAAAATATTAAATCAGCAGTGGCTCTTTACACAATAGGCAATTATTACTGCCATTAACATCGTTTATGTTGTTTTTTTTAAGTATCTGGATAAGTGTTTTCTGTGTGTGTTAATGACCAGGCTTAGAAAATTCAAGAAAAGTGACTAAATCGCACTGAAAAATGAAAGGGATTTTCTGATTTCTTTCTTATCCTGAAAATAAATTGCATAATAAATAAGATTTGTTGAAATAGTAACAAAGACTACATCCCTGTAGGTAGACACAACATCTGGGCACAGTGAACATCAGCAATCTTTCAATCTAGTTTGAACTTGACTTCTGAGGGGCTGCTCTAGATGACACTGGAGAGTTAGTTTGACCTCTGTATTAACTGTAAAATAGTTATTCATGCCGCAGTAGAATAGTCTCATAAATAAAACAGATGTGCCTTATGTGCTGGTATTTAGGACAGTTCTGACAACAATTTGATTTCGTTTTTTCAGTTTAAAAAGTACCCAGTATAGAAGTGACTAGTTTTTTTGTCAAGATTTCATCATTTAAAAAAACTAATTTGAAACACTAAAACAAAAAAAAGCTGTTCAAGGATGTAAGTTGGTCAATGTGGCCTTAGTGGCACTTGATGATTATTACATTTTACTTTTATGTACATTTTTATAAAATAGCATGCAAGGAGTATTTCAATGCACCACGAGGGTCTCTTCCATGGCCACAAAATGCTGTGTAGATGCACAAAAGCGTTGCAGGGGGACGGAGCTGCTGGGGAATCACATCTTGACAAATGACGATGAAGCTCTTCTTGAAACAACCCCTTCTCGTGGGGAATAGATGAAAGTTAACTTTCCTTCTAAACATCAGAATGGGCCCAATAACAATTAAAAATTCCTTTGAGGGATGAACAGCAAAAGACAGTGTAATCTCCAGTTTATTATGGTGCATTTTCTGTGATGGAATTTTCTTTTAGGGGTCTGAAATCCCCTTACTGGCCACTTTATAAAGTACTGGGTTGGACCCCGTTTCACCGTCAGAACTTCCCTAATTGTTCTTGGTGTAGAATCAACAACATGTCAGAAACATTCCTCAGAGAATTTGGTCCACATTGAATGGACAGCAACACATAGTTAGTAGACTTGTGGGCTGCACATTAGTGTTGTTTATGTTAATAATGATGATGACTAATTATTTTGCTGATGCCCCTTTTTTCATGATGATAATGAGACAATGACAAGCCTAAGATGGCTCCTTAATGACTAAAACATGACGAGACGTTTGTGTGACTTGTTGTTGATGAGACAATACCAGATGAAAATGTTAGTGCAGATCCATGATGCAAGTCTCATGTTCCAACAGAACACATCTCAAATGTGTTTTGTTGGGTTGACATTTGGTGACTATGGAGGCCACTATAGTACAGTGAACCCATTGTCCAGTTTTAGTTGATTTAAGATTTGTGACAGGCTGTATCATCCTCCTGGAATAAGTCATAATTTAGAACACCATGGTGATAAATGGATATACATGTTCAGCAGCAATACTCAGGATGACTGTGGTATTTAAACAATCATCAGTTGGTGTAATGAGCCCAAGTTGTTTGGGGACCATATCCCCCACACCATTATACTACCACCACCTGCGTGAACCACCGATACAAGACATGATGGGACAATCCTTTATATTTCTACACCAAATTCTGACCCTGCCATCTGAATGTTGCAGCTGAAATCAAGCCCCATCGAGTCCAGCAATGTTTTCCGACTTTTTCTATTTTTGTCCATTCTTGGTAGGCCTGTGTGAATTATAACCTCTATTTCCTACTGCTAACATAGGTAACATTTGGTGTGGTCCTCTGCTGCTGTAGTTCAACCAGATGGTGTGGTCCTCTGCTGCTGTTGTCCATCTGGTTGAAGTTTCATGGCACATGGCATGCTTTCATATATAAAATACTTTGCAAACCTTGGTTGTAATGAGCTGTTATTTTTACGTTTGCTTTGTAGCAGTCTGCTGTCTGACCTCTGACATAAACAAGGTAGTGTTGCCAAACAACTGAGGCTCACTGGATATTTTCCACTCTCTGTAAACCAGAGAAATGGCTTTGTGGAAAAATGCCCGTAGATCAGCGGTTTCTGAAAAATTTACGTAAGACCATCTGACAAAAACTAACCATGCAGCATTTAAAGTCCCCTAAATCCCCTTTCTTCTTCATTCTCATGCTCGGTTTGAAATTTAGCTTCAAGTTGTCTTCATTGCATCTGAATGTATAAATTCATTATATAGCTGCCATGTAACTGGGCTGTTTTATTTTTTGTGTCAACAAGAAATTGAACAGGTGTACCTAATAATGTGGCCAGTGAGTGTAAGGTAATAATCAAATCCATCTCACCCCAACAGTTATTGGCCATTATCTTCAGATTATTCTTTTGGGTTCTTGCAGTAGGGACTTGTAACACATACTATTCAATTCAATTCAATTCAGTTTTATTTATATAGCACCAATTCACAACACATGTTGTCCCAAGGCACTTCACAACAGTCAGGTTCATACATTCCAATTAATCCTAACAATTGAACAGTGCAGTCAGAGTTAGTTATTTATTCATATTGGCTAAAACGTTTTTCTGTCTAAGGAAACCTAGCAGATTGCATCCAGTCAGTGACTTGCAGCATTCCATCCTCCCGGATGAGCATGTAGAGACAGTGGACAGTTACTGGCGTTGACTTTGCAGCAATCCCTCATACTGAGCATGCATGTAGCGACGGTGGAGAGGAAAAACTCCCTTTTAATAGGAAGAAACCTCCAGCGGAACCAGGCTCAGTGTGAGCGGCCATCTCCCACAACCGACTGGGGGTTTGAGAGAACAGAGCAGAGACACACAAAGAACACAGAAGCACTGATCCAGGAGTACTTTCTATGGGAAGGAAAAGTAAATGTTAGTGGATGTAGCTCCTTTAGTCGTTTCACCTAGAAAGAAAGAACAGATGGACTATGATCCACACGCCATGTGGATCATCGGTAGAGGGTGAGCATTAAGTTGTTGCCAGCAGAAGCTTGGACGATGTCCTTCTCCAGAAAAGTGTCACAGGTAGACACAGAGCCAGGCCAGGTGTATCTTCTAGGAAGAGAAAAGAGAGAACAAGGTTAAAAGCTGAAATAACAGCAAACAATGCAAAATTGGAGAGTAGTGTGAGAATGTAGCGAAGAGGGTGAAAGTGGTCATTATGTCCTCTAGCAGCCTAAGCCTATAGCAGCATAACTACACAGATAGTTTCAGTTCAGATTATTTAGTTAAACGGCGCTTATTTACAACAATGTCGTCTCAAGGAACCCCACAAAGGGTTCCACTGATGGTCATTGTTATACTAAAAACCACAAGGATTGGGATACCTCCCTCTGTCAGACTGACTATAACCATTGGAAAAGAGAAGGGGTCATACAGGTAGCAGAAATGGAGGGTGTGTTTGCACCTCAACCATAACTGAGCTGGTTTAGGCTAAATATGACTCCCCCTTACTCCAACCAACAGGGAGGGAGGAAGGCTCCCTCCCTGATCCTAAGCCACTCTAATTATAAGCTTTATCAAAAAGGAAAGTTTGAAGCCTAGCCTTAAAAGTAGACAGGTGTCTGCCTCACGGACCAAAACCAGGAGCTGGTTCCACAGGAGAGGAGCCTGATAACTAAAGGATCTGCCTCCCATTCTACTTCTAGAGACTCTAGGAACCACCAGTAAACCTGCAGTCTGAGAACGAAGTGCCCGGTTAGGAACATATGAAACAATCAGATCTCTGATGTATGATGGAGCTAGATTATTAAGGGCTTTATATGTGAGGAGGAGAATACTATTTGTACTATTGTTTGCTTTTGCCCATTTATTCGTCCTGCTGGGTTCAGTGAAATAATGAAGCATAAACAATGGAGAAAGAACAATAAAGGATGCAGTCATACAGGTGCATCTCAAAAAAACTGAATATTGCGAAAAGTGCACTATTTTCTGCAAGTCATTTCAAAAAGTAAAACAGTTATTTCCACATAGAGTAAAATATTTCAAGATTTTATTCCTTGTAATTCTGATGATTATGGCTTACAGGTAAAGAATGTCTTAGAACATTTGAATTTCACATTAGATCAATCAAAAAAGGATGTCTTAAGCACAAATATCAGACTTCTGAAAAGTATACCCATTTCTATGCGCTCAATACTTCGTTGGGCCTCCTCTTGCATGAATTACTGCATCAATGAGCCATGGCATAGAGGCGATCAGTCTGTAGCACTGTAATGGAAGCCCAGATTGCTTTGATAGCAGCCCTTTGGTCATCTGCCTTGTTGGGTCTGGTGTCTCATCTTCCTCTTGACGACAGCCCATAGATTCTTTATGGCTTTCAGGTCAGGGGAATTCGCTGGCCACTCAAGAACAGGAACACTATGGCCATTCAACCAGCTTTTGGTTCATTTGATAGTGTGGGCAAGTGCCAAGACCTGCTGGAAAAAAAATCAGCATCTCCATACAGCTTGTCAGGAGAGGGAAGCATGAGGGGCTCTATAAGTTCCTGGTACATGGCTGCATTGACTGTGGACTTCAGAAAACACACTGGACCAACACCAGTAGATGACATGGCACCCCAAACCATCACTGACTGTGGAAACTTCACACTCGACTTCTGTGCCTCTCCACTCTTCCTCCAGACTCTGAGAGGAAGAGTGGAGAGGAAGAGTTTTCATCTGAAAACAGAACTTTGGACCATTAAGTAACAGTCCAGTTCCTTTTCTCCTTAGCCCAGGTAAGACGGTTCTGGCGTTGTGTCTGGTTCAGGAGTGGCTTGACATGAGGAATGTAACATTTGTATCTTGTTAGGTATTATTTAGTCAACTCAGAGGTAAGAACGTTACAGTCAGAGTTACTTGCAGCAAGGGTAGCCCACTTTGCAGTGAAACTACAAAGTTTTTGACACCCTATCTCTTTATTTATATACACAGTTCAACAGACAGTTCAGACAGGGTGTATGTGTGTGAGACAGAAAGGAGGCTGGTTCACACAGAGATAACAATGATCTCACACACACAGGGAGGAAGGCATAGTGCAGGTGCCTTGCAACACAAAGTTTTTACATGAGTGATAACAAGTTTTTGCACCCATCCAACAGTCCCTCCTTTTATCACAAGTAAAAACATTTAATATAAAAACGAGTAAGAAAAATACTTTGTATGAGTGAAAACCCACGGACGGTAAACAGATTATATTTTCTGGGAAATACTCATACGGCCCCGCCGCCCTCGGCGACCATTAAAAGTTAAATGTTGATTAATACTTGAAATCATAAAAATAAAAGAATGATACTTGAAATCATAAAAATAAAAGAATAATACTTGAAATCATAAAAATAAAAGAATAATACTTGAAATCATAAAAATAAAAGAATAATACTTGAAATCATACAAATAAAAGAATAATACTTGAAATCATAAAAATAAAAGAATGATACTTGAAATCATAAAAATAAAAGAATGATACTTGAAATCATAAAAAGAAAAGAATAATACTTGAAATCATAAAAATAAAAGAATAATACTTAATGAAAACAGTGAAACATAATAAAGGAATTAAAAAATCTGCCCTGTTTATGTCATCATTGTACTTTTTCTCATTTCACTTAAGCAACAACTTCTTTCGATTTTCTGCTGTAAGGTCATTTTATGAAATACAATGTATGAGTACACTCAGGCTTTTGATGTGATTTATTTACAACATGTCATCATAATCGTCCCCTTCATTTTCGTGCATTTCTACCTAGTTCAGTGTTGCATATGCCACCATGAACAATACCAGAAATTCTGTAGGAATGGATGTGCGTCATGTTCTTCCGTCAGTGTTCTGAGATGGGTCCCGTCTGATGTCCATCTCTTCTGGTTCGGTATCACCTCCTGTGGATCCTGCTTTAGATAGAGAAAGAGTCCTGCTACCAGAATTAAGCTCAGGCTTATCAGTCCTGTCCACATGTTACAGAGAGCCATTTTATAATTGGGCGCAGATCAGCTGTTTTCTTCACCGGTTTGAGACGCTGGGCCATAGGGGTCCCCAAACTCCTTTGAACCCGGACTTCCTTCTGCTACCCCGTCGGTTGATCTGGCTCCTGTAACGGCAAAACTGGCTTACAGTGGCTTTTATGGATCCAGGAAGGCCTCTCTGCTATTTTCAGAGCTGTGGGCGTTGTCATGAGTACTTGAAACGGCCCTTTCCACCGAGGAGTGCTCCAATTCTTCCGGTGGAGTGTCTTAATCAGGACCAGGTCTCCAGGCCTCAGGTCATTCTGTGGGATAGGAGCAGAGATTATCGGCAGACCACTGGACATTTGTTCTTCTTTTGTCTGCAACATTTTATTCATCCACTCAGCTAATGAAGGTTCCTGTTGTGCTTTCTCTATTTCATTCATGTCAGAGGGCAGAGAAAACGGTCTGCCATGTACTATTTCTTTGAGAATACAAATTCACATCAGCAACTTGGTGCCACGTGATCTCAGGCTCAGAACACAGTGGGTGGAGTTATACAATGATGTACAGTAGGTGGCAAATGGAGTAAGACCAGTTTGATTTGGAGTTATTCTCATCCATAATTTAACCAGGGATAGGCATTCGGGCCATGGCCTCCCTGTTTCTTCCATTGTTTTCCTTAATCTTTAACTGAAACCCTAATGCTTTAAAACTTAGTTCTATTAATTTATTTACAAAATGAGTTCCATTATCTGACCTTATAATCTGTGGGATACCATATGTGGGGAAGAAATGTGTCACTAGGTTCATCTATTACAACTAGGCAATATTTCTTCCCCCGTGTTTGCAACAAATTATGCATGATCTGCAAAAATTCTTTGCATAGTCAGAAACATTTATAGTGTAGCATTAATGCTTTACCAGATGTGACATATTCCCCCCTTGACACGTGGGTCTTCCCAATGTGTCACTGTAGCCGCTGTGTTGTATAACGTTTTTGGGAGGATTGGTTTATCTTCTATCTGATAGATGTCATCTTTTTTCTGTGCTCCTCTCTTTAGCCAGGCCTTTATTTCTGTCTTGGGTGCTGACTGTTGGGCGTCTTTCAGCACGTCTGTGTCTATAAATAGCAGATCTGACATTTTCTCTTTAATAGGTTGAAATGAGTTAGTTCTGTCCCTGATGATGTTTTAAAACCTCTATTTTGCCAAATCTTAGCATGGTGATGTACTGATCCGAAAACGTATTGGCTGTCTGTGTATATAGTAAGTATTTGTCCCTCATGTAATTCACATGCTCTTACTACAGCATATAATTCTGCTGTTTGGGCTGAGCATGTATTGGGTAGAGATTTAGCTTCTATTATCCTATCGATGGTTGTTACTGCATAACCAACTCTATTCTTTCCATATTCATCTTTAGATGCTGAGCCATCTACAAACACAACACATGACTCTGGTATAAGGGTTTGAGAAGTGTCTTGTCTGGGTTTGGTGTCTTCTTCAACTTTTGCTTTATAAGAATGTGGTTTTCCATCTTCTGCAGTAGGTATTAGAGTACTTGGATTTAAAGAGCACATCTTTTTAGAATTATGTTTGGCTGTGATAATAATAGCGATGTCAGTGTGATATGCCTTGCATGTAGCGTCAGGTGCTTCTCTTAATATTCCTGACTTCAACATATCTTGTATTACTGGCTTAGTATCTTCTTCAGCTTCTGGCTTGAAGGGGTATTGGCGGACTGATAGCCTTTTTTCAGATATTAGTTTTAACCTTGTATGGTGGGAACCCCTTTATAAGCCCTACATCAGTTGATGATTGGGACCACAGTTCAGGTGGGACAGCAGCTAGGGCAGGATGCATGTTGCTCTCTTTGCTCTCAGCTAAGCCCTGTATTTGTCCCTCTGCCTCATCTAAATGTGTCCTTGGATGGACTTTGACTGTCCACGCCAGAATGAGCTTCCAGATTCCTGTATTAGGATCTACCTTTGACTGTCAGTGCTGTTCCTGCAGAGGTTTAAAGCCTCTGTTTTTCCAAATTCTTATTATTCTTTTTTATCATATTTTATAAAGTAAGTCCTTATTACATTTAAAAATTAGATCAATATTTTTGGTAGTTGCTATTATTATAAATAATGCTTGGTTTAGTTCTTATTAAAAATTAAAAATAAAAACTCACTCACTGATGAACACAAAAAATGAAGGGCATATTATATCTTATAATCTTAGTTTGTTTTACCCTGTTTTATAGATACAACATACAGTTTCAGTCAACTTTGTATTTAGTTCAAGTAACTAAAGTTTGTTTCAATAAACTCAAGTTTTCTCTATTTCAGTCCAGTCCAGTAATTCTGTTAAGGTTCATTTCATCTTATGTTAAGTTTGAGTGTAATTCAATCATTTTGAACCTGACTGGAAAAAGTCTAAACATCTGTTAAAATCTTTTTGTTTTACCATAGAGAACTGACCTAATATTATTATGATAATGTTGAGGACTCTAATTTTTACATAACATGAAAGACATTTATTTCACAAAAACAGAAAGTCAAATACAGACATTTGGCCACATGAAAGTTTAAATAACCTGTTTGTACAAGAATTGTGAAAAATTGAAGACGGATCTATGAACTTTCTTATGGTTATCAGTATTTTCAATACAGGTAGAACCTTTGCTATCTTTATATGATTTTTCGAAAAAGATTCTGGAAACCTTATTAAGATATAAATTTGGCAAAGATCATCAGAACATCAGACCTTTATTAGCGCTTTTAAGGTCCCTCAAAGATGCATTACAATGAAATCAGTCATTCCCATTCACACACATTCACACACTACTTACTTATTTCTCTGTCAGAGTCATTTTATTTGCAAAATTTTGAACATAATTTGACTTCTATTATTCTTAAAATGCACATCGTTTCCTCATAACCCCTTTTGTTTCCACTAGGTCTGTTTTGAACGCTTCAATTCTTTTTTTTTATTCACCAAGAATCAATAAGGTGTTCTTAGTGGGTCCACCTTAAAGGTGTTATCTGTTGGGTGTCATGTTATCATTGTCAGGTCAGTGAGGTTCATAAGTCAGTCAGAACCTTGGTCATTTGTTCTGTGCTCATAATGTTTCATAGATCCAGCCTATGATTAGTCAGCAAAACTTCCACCTATAGGAGAAAAATTGATTGTTAATGAATGAGCTGCATTTCCTAGGAACACTGTCTTCCTCCTGGATGAGCATCACCTGTTGAAAAACTTTCATCATTGTTTGTTTCACATATTCACTCAGATCTTTATATTATACCAGTAGGTGAAGTTGTTAGTATCTCATGTAGACTGACATATACTGTTGCATTTGGAGAAGATCTCAAATTAAATAAACATAGTTAGAGCTTCAATCCAGGTTCATTTTGTGTCTGCAGACTTTAGCCAATTTTTCTTTTCTTTTTTTTTTTATACATAAAGAGCAAGATTCAAAACATTTTCAAAAGGCAGAATGTAGACAAAACTGCTTATTGATTGACAAAATAACATTCAAGCACACAATCACCATATTAAAAGGCTCTACTTCTAGAGAATCACTAAACTCCTGAGGTCCGGTTTTGGCCCGCGGACCTTGAGTTTGACACATGCAGAGGTAGAGTTACAATTTTTTTTCAGACCTTTCAGCAGAGACAGGCTTCTGCTGTTTGCAGAAGTTTTATCTTTGTTTTCAGGCAGCTGCATCTCTTTGTCAAGGTCGTTTCACAGAGCTGAAATTTAACTTCTCTCAAAGAGGAAAAATCAAGAATGCACACAATCTGAGCCAAATATGGAATTATTTCCCTGTAAAATGAATCTTTTGCATTTTATCATGATATTGTTAGTAGTATAACACCATAGAATGATTTTTAAAGCACCTGTTTCTCACTAATGCTTGCCTACAAAATCTTTTACTCTCAGATTACTTCTTTAACAACATTCTGTTCTCCCTTCTCTAGTCATTGTTCACTGGGTTGTCCAGTTGGACAGTTTCCATGTTGTCCACATTGTCACCTCCTCTTTTAACTTCTTTTACCACGTCCTCTAAAACCACCTCTTAGTCTTTATAATTTGGGGCTACCTTGGTATTCTAAACTGGGATGGGTGGCGGTCCACCCCCCTTTATTTGTTTTCAGTTAAGCTGAAAGTTTTTTTTCTGTGCTTTTCTTAAGGCCTCAGTATTATGGCTATGTCAGTTAAAGGCTGCTCTTATTGTTGTTTTTTTATTCATCTTTTTGTTTTAATCTGTTAATCAACTGTGTGCACTCAGGGACTGAAAAGTCCCCTTTGAAATTATAATCTGGCAAGGTTTTTTATTGTCTCTTGAATCTTTTGAATGCATAATCTCCAGTTTAAGATCCCCGTGTAGTTTTAGGATTTCAGTGATAATTAAGTTACCTGAAAATCCGTATTTTTATGCCATCGTGTACATATTTCTGTTAAATCAGAGATTTTTCTCTGTTCTTTCCCCATTGTTCTTTGTTATTTTTCTCTTTTTAGTTTTCATTATTTCTAATTTTAGATCCCCTTGTAATTTTAAGACATCCTTTGTATCTAATTTGCCCAAAAACCCATGTTTTTTATTTTTTATTCCATCTATGACAGATCATACCTGCTCCTTTTACATAGTTCTCCATAAACTTTACCTCCCCTTCTAAGTCAATTAGTTTACTTTGTTTCTTCCCCATTATGTTTTATGTTAGTTTAATTGTAGTATAAATGTCCCAGATAAAAGGTCACTGGCATGAGACTTTAAGGAGAGGACATTAACACGACCTTCTACTGCGACTAATTCGCAGCGGTGTTAATTTTCTGGAATGAAATCCGACCTGAATCTCCAAAGTCACCAGTACGTAGTTTTAATCTGGGCAAAAGAAAACACAGGACTAGCAGAATCCTGCTGATTCTATTAAAATGCTTAGTCCTCCATACACACACAACACAGTCACACAGTTAGTTTCAGGTACCTTGTAATTTTTCTAAGTTAACTTGGTGTTATTTTATGAGCTCAGTTTACTCCGTTCTTTTTACTTTTATAGCGCTTATTCTATTCCCTCGCAGGGGAATAACCCTTAGTCGTTTTATTTGGCCCCCTTCTTGGCGGGGCCCTACCTTAATTTGTCACTATTCCTTTCACGGTGGAATAAAACCATACCAATGCAGCGTCCTTACCGGCGACGCACTACCAACGACTGTTAAGTACTTTTCCTATGAACTGTATTTTAAAACTGTCTCACCTCGGAGTTGACTTCTTGGTGACTCTCTGGACCCTGTGAGAGTCACCCCGCGCCGAGGAAGGCGATAACCCACTGGCCAGGTGTGAATTCACACACACCGGGACTTTCAGCCACTCCGGCTAATGGAGGCTGTGCAGCGGTGCTTCGCTCGACGTCAGGCTTCACCCACGGATCCCAGAGTCACTGTTAAAGCAAAGAGAAATAAGGTTATTGAATTAATCCGGCTTCGAAGGACCAATAAATGTTAGGTATTATTTAGTCAACTCAGAGGTAAGAACGATACAGTCAGAGTTACTTGCAGCAAGGGTAGCCCACTTTGCAGTGAAACTACAAAGTTTTTGACACCCTATCTCTTTATTTATATGCACAGTTCAACAGACAGTTCAGACAGGGTGTGTGTGTGTGAGACAGAAAGGAGGCTGGTTCACACAGAGATAACAATGATCTCACACACACAGGGAGGAAGGCATAGTGCAGGTGCCTTGCAACACAAAGTTTTTACATGAGTGATAACAAGTTTTTGCACCCATCCAACATATCTCATGTCTAGTACTGGTCTGTGTGTGTTGGCTCTTGATGCACTGACTCCGGCCTCAGTCCACTCCTTGTAAAGCTCCCCCAAACTCTTGAATGGATTTCGCTTGACAATCCTCTAAAGGTTGCGGTTCTCCCTGTTGCACCTTTACCTACCACACTTCTTCCTTCCACTAAATGTTATGTTAATATGCTTGGATACAAAACTTTGTGAACAACCAGCTTCTTCAGCAATGACCTTTTGTGGCTTACCCTCCCTCCTTGTGAAGGGTGTCTTCTGGAAGTCTGTCAAGTCAGCAGTTTTTCCCCATGATTGTGTAGCCTATGACCCAGAGTGAGAGACCATTTAGAGGCTCAGGAAACCTTTGCAGGTGTTATGAGTTAGTTTATTAGCTAGCGACACACCATGAGTGTCCAAGAATTAACTTTTTCACAGTATACAAATTTTCTGAGACACTAAATTTTGGGTTTTTATCTGTGAACCATAATTATAAAAATAACAATAAACAAAGACCTGTAATATATCACTCTATGTTTAATGATTATATATAATATATGAGTTTCACTTTTTGAGATGACTGGCAAAACTAAAATTTTTTTAGACGTACCTATATGTGTATTTCCTCCAAACAAGACCACTGAGAAGAGTGATGCTTAAAACAAAACTGCATGTTCAGTTTAGCTTTATTCTATAGACTCATTCTATATAGCACTGTACTGTGAAAACCTAGTTATGATGCAAGCTCAGTAAATCTTAATTACCATGTATGAAGAACAATTTTTAAAATAATGGGTTTTTATGTAGTGGTCTGGCCAACCAAAAGGACTAAATAAACAAGCTCGAAAAAAGTAATTTTTCTTTAAACAGCTAGGCATCTGAGAACTGCTCTATAACAAATACTCTTCTAGTAAGGTACTCAATCAGTTGAACAAAGGTTTTGCAGATCTATGAAAATATTGAACTATTACTCACTGACATTCTTGGTGTAAAAGTCAGATGGTTAATTATTACACCAGACTGAAAATCCACCTGCTATTAATCCTATCATCTTCTCATCAATTCTCTTGACATTGTTCCAGATTTGATGGTGCCATGTAAAAACAAACAAGAATAAAGACAATTTTACTATCACTGATACATGACAGAAGCTATTTTTGTACGTTCCAAAAAAGTAAGGATCTAACACAGAACCATGTGGTACAACCCAGGTAACCTCCAATCAAGATTTTTTATCTGAACATAATGAAATCCATTATTAAGGTAACTTTTTGTTCAAGAATGTGCAATATTTCGAATATCATACCTCTTCGCCTTTACAATCAATGGTTTTAGCAATTAATAGTTTATAGTATCAAAGGCTTTTAAATCAACATGGATCCCACAGCACTAATTTCCTATAATCCATTGCATTGCTCAACCATATTTCTGACTGTATTTCCTAAATGACAAAAGAAAATCAATATTTTAAAGATTTTTCAGTTGTTTTTTTTCATTGATTAAAAAAAAACAAATATCCCGCCACTGTTCAGATTTGATATTTGACAAAATTATAGGAAAACAAACAACAAATGATCAGGTATCTTATGTTTCCCAACATGCAGAAACACATGAGGGAAGGATTAGTTTGCCAAGGTTCATGTTGCAAATTCCACGGCTTTCTCTTGACTGGGATTACTTTAGTTTGTGCAAACGCCCCTGAACACCACTGTTGCCGCCCACTAAACTTTAGCTCAGTTCTTTAGCTGAATGGGAGATATCAGCAGCCTATTACGGAGTTTCTTTTTGAATGGTAGGTGGTAATTTAATTACTTAGTAACTAAAGAACCAACACTCTTAACCTGAAGCTACTGAGGACTGAGATATCTGCTCTTCTTGTTTGTAAGGACTTTGAACACACACAACTCTAATTTACAGAGCTCCAACAGCAAGAGCAGAGCAAAGAAAGGTTTTATAGTTCATTTTTGATTATTTTTCTTTTTCACTGGAGATACATGAAAAAGGAAGGAAGAAGAATGGGGAAAGCAGCTGTGTTGGTATTATTCTTCCTCCTGAGCATGGCGTTAGAGAGTAGAGGTGCTGCAGAGAAAGTGCAGGACTCTGCAGAGATTCCCAGGATTGTTAAGACAAAGGACGTTAAAGAAACTGACACCATTCCTACCAAAAACAGCTCTTCTTCAGAATTTTTAGGTAACCTGCTGGTGGTGCCCATGGATGGGAGTCACTGGGTGGGCATAAAAGCCATCGCACAAGAAATGGGTCGGCGTGGACACAGGGTCACTGTGGTAATTCCAGAGGTCAACATACGGATGGGTCCAGGAGAATACTATGAGACCATCACCTATCCTGTTCCCTATGACAAGGATGAAATTGATTTTGTGATGTCTTCACACAAGGAGATCATGGAAAAATCTGCACAGCCTTTCATTCAGAAAATAAAGAAACGATTCGCTCAGATCCAGAAAGTTACAGGTTTTCTTCACACCACGGCAGCGAGTCTACTGTTCAACACTAGCCTCATTTCTCATCTGGCAAAGCAGGTGAGTGAAAATAAATCACATTTGTAGATTATACTGTGATTTGTTGCCTGAACTATTCTTTGGACAAGCAGTGTAGATACGTAGATACATAAAAACGTAAATATTCAAGCATTATTTCAGCACCTTGGAATTCTTTATTTTCACAGTGAATGTTTTCAGATTTATTTTAACCGTGGGTTGAGCCTGAAATATATCTCTTTGTGTTTTGAAACATGACAGGCATTTCCTAAAAATAAGTTGTGTAGCAGAATACATAGCTCAAAACCTATTGACTTATATATTGTCTACATTGATTGTGTCTCAAATGCCTAAGCAACACACACCACATAGTATATTGTTGGTATTCCATGTGAAAGACCAACACAAAGTAGTGCATAATAAGGAAGCAATATTGAATGTTTTTTTGACAAATCTCAAAAGTATGGTGTACATTTGTATTCAGTCTATAAACAAATAGTCTTCTTTGCAAAATGGCTCAAGTTAAGTCAGATTGGATGGAAAGGAGTTGTCAACATATATTTTTAAGTTCTGCCACAGATCCTTGACTGGGCAATCCTAACACATCATTATTCTTTGATGCAAACCATTTCATTGTACCTCTGGCGGTATGTTTAGTAGGCCTTGTCCTACTGGAAGGTGAACACTTGCCTCCGTCCCAAGCCTGTTGCTGCTTTTTGCAGACCCCCCCAAAAAAGAATTGCACTAGATTTTATCTGCACTCTTAATTTTCTCCTCTCATCAGTCTCATTCACTTCATAGAACTTTGATGCAGTCCTGACAGACCCAATGGTCCCAACAGGGTCATTGGTTGCTCGGAAATTAGGTAAGTGACCCTTCCTTTGGATTACATCTATGTATCACTGTCATAATCTGCCTGTGTTTAGGGTTTTGAGTTTGTGTTCTGTTTACTTTATCTGCTTTGCCAGGTTTCTTCACTTGCTTTATTTCAGTGTATTTGGGCTTATTGGATAAATTCTGGTGTTTAGGGTTTTGTTACTTCCCTGGATTCCCATGTTAGATATGTTAGTTTGTATTTCCTTATAGATCTGGTTCCTCCTTGTTTAGGTTCTTTTGGCAGTCTCATTGTTTACTAATTTCAGTTCATTTAGATGTTTTGTGTTACCTCCCTGCACTCCCTGCTCATCAGTATTAATTATTCACTCTCCCCCAGTTCCCTGCAGTCCCTCTTCCACCAGCTGCTTCTCATTCCCTTCCGATTAGCTCCCATGGTTCATTGGTTCATTATCCACTCTTCCTTAGCATTTATACTCAGTAGTTGTCATTACTCTCCACTGGCTTCTCCTGGTTACTACCCTGTTTGCTGCCTGGCTCCATGTCCTTTTATCCCATGCTCCTGTTATCCTCCTGCCCCTGTCTCACACCTGCCTGTGTTCCTGTACCTGGTCATCCTGTAAGTCTGTTTATTATTAAACCTTTTTTCATCTACTCCACTATGCTCTGCATTGGGTCCAACCTCAACAAACATTTTGACATAAGGAACCAGTCATCTGGACCCTGCAGGGTTTATGTCAGAGGAGACATATGACCACCTCTTGCTTATTGTTAATAGTTATTGTGCCACAGCCAGACAGACCATGGGAGAGTTTGGCAGCAGTGTGCATTTTTCTTCAGCTGCAAGAGATGGTTCCTTACCTTCCCCATTGGGCTTGAGGAGTTGTTGGAGGAAGTGTACAAACATTATTGTGAGTCATAGGTGGAGATTTTCCAGAGCTCACTTCCATCACAGCCTCTGCCTCAACCATCTCCACCACCCCCGTGCCTGACATCTGCAGCTCTGTCCTCGTCATGCAAACTCTTGGCTCAGTCATCTTCTTCCTCGTTGTCATCTACACCTCTGACTCCGCCATCCTCAGTACTGAAACTTCACTCTTGTTTCAATCCACATCATCATCATTTTCATTTTCACCATCTATACTTCTGGCCCCACCAGCAACACTATCAATGTCCTTACTATGTCTCCAGAGCACTGCAACACAGCCACCTCTACCTACCTCCTCTGTTCGGTGCAGTTGGCACTGTTGGCTGGCTGCATCCGGTCCTACCTTTAAGGGCCTAGGCGACATTCCTGCTTCTCGTCTCCAGAGCGTTGGTGATGGGCCCGTCTCAAATTCCTTTGCACTCCACAGATGGCATTGTAAGATGGACGTGTCTGCTCAAATCACAGAGGGTCAGCCAGACGACTCTGCTTCATCTTCAGCTTCAGCTTCAGGTCCTTCCTCTGAGGGTCATCTCAACGGCTCAGCTTCTCCAGACCAGCCATCATCATCACTGCTGTTTTTTCCAGACCAACAAAGTAGGCCTGCCTCATGTTTCTGACTCTCCACAACACATCCACCGCAGATCACCATGGCTCTGTAAAGGCTTCCAATACTGATCTCCAGAGCCTCGCTGAGGGTGTCATCAGTTGCCGCACCACTCTTTAGGGCTTCCCCAAGGATTCTCCCAGTGCTCCCTTGAGCTCCACCGTAGTTCCAAGGTTCCCAAGCTCCACCGCGGTTTCAAGTCTGCAGAGCCCGGCCGACCTCCAGACAGGGCTTTCAGAGGGTCCTCTACGCTTTTCGGGCCGACTTCCAGACTTAATGCATTGCCGACCTCCAATGCACCTTCTCAGTTGTTGCCAGCCACTGAGGTCTCAACATCACAGCCGGCCTCTGGGTCCTTGTCAGTGGTCACCAAGACCTCAACATCTTTGGCTGCCTGAACTGTTTTTGTGTTTTGATTCTGTTTTTGAGTTATCCATTCTTTGGATTACATCTATCTATCACTCATTTTTTTGAACAAGTACCACCACAGGAAATACTGTCCTCTCATGAAACTCAATTTAGACTAACATTAAATCACAGAACTTCAAGCAGACAGATTTTAAAGAGTTAGCCTTAAGACCCTCTAACGAGCAGCTCAAAGTTTTGAATGGAGGTCATGGTTTGATCCCTTACATGAATTTCATGATTGATGAATTTCATGTGTGGCTCATAGCTGATATCATTCCTCACCAAATGATTGCTGTATCATGTCAAACCCAGTTCACTGTTGCCTAATTCAATTTGCATGCAGACCCAACAAACAATTTCCTCTGCTCCCAAGTAGTTTCATTTGGAGTTACAATAGTATTGCGCTTGAACCAATCGTTTTTTTCTATTCTCTGCTTGTTAACTTGTCATAGGTTGGAAAGTCATTCTGATGTTTACTTATAAATAGTACCTTTTTTTTTTTTCAAAGAACCACTACTAGGAGCAGTTTTAGAACCACGTGTATCCTCTCATCAGTTGTTGCTAAATCACTTTCAGGTATCCCCACCATTAACTTACTGAGGGGGATCCCTTGTTCTCTGGATATGAAGGCTGCAGGCTGTCCCTCCCCTCCATCCTTTGTGCCTCGATTTTTTACTCGATACACAGACAGAATGAACTTCAAGGAGCGAGTCATCAACACCTTGGTGAGGACATATAGACAATGTTTTTCTTTCTCCCCATCATGTTATACTAACCCATTCTGAAAGGCTGCAAAATCCACCATTAAAAATCAGGTCTCTAGCTCACAGGGATCTAGTTAACCTTGTTCATACCTTCACATTGAATGGTTAAGGCCTTGTTTAAGTGAACAGATTTGTTGATTTGCGACTGAAGGTTGAGTCCACAACACAGTACATATGAACTCCATCGGACGAAATCTAGAATCACTGTTTCTGGACAATGTTCACTCAGCTTTTTTTTTACAGTACAGGAATAGGGATTTGACTCAAAACTGTTAACATTTCTCAGTTTAATATTACAGCAGCCGCACCAATCCATCTGTCGATCTCCCGCTCCATTCTGGAGAGGGGAAGCCACCCCTTTCCGGTTGAGAACCATTGTCTTGGACTTGGAACCTCCTGAAGCCGATGTTCGACTATCGACTCTCCTCTCCAATACGCTGGCTTAGGCCTTCCCAGGGAGCCTGAGGAGTGTGATCCCCCTGTAGTTGGAACACATCCTCTGGTCCCTCTTCTTGTTTGCCCCCTTCTTGTCTGCCAGTGCAGAGGCACTGTCCCTAATGTTCTTTCCCACCGCGGAGCTTTTTGACCACCTCAGTGACTTCAGCCCGGGTGATTAACTAGTGTTTAGTTGCAGATTATCTGGATTCTAAAACAGCTTCAGTTCTTTGGGCATTTCACTAAAGAAAATAAAGAGTGTAAAACGTCAGTGTCCACCTAAGCATTTGCGGTTGAGGTAATGATTGCTTCCTTACCTGACATGCAGCCCCATATCATCAATGACTGTGGAAATGAGCTTGTTATTTCAACCAGCGATCTTTTAAATGTTTTATTGGAATGAAATCAAACACATTTTTCTGGCATCAGCTCCTTAGCCAGTGCAAATTGAACAACCTATATGTTTTGCCAAACTCTGTATTGAATTAACTTCTTGACATAGTATAATTATCTTTTCCATTGTTTTAACCCAGAGCGTCCTTGTTGGAGAAAGGGTCTTGTCAGTTAGACAGGTGAAAGAGCTCATTAGGCCCTGCTAGCAGATCTTTAACAGCAGATCTGGACTTGTGCGGGTATTTGTTTTAGAAATATCAAATAATTTTTCCTGCTTCTTGATCTGAAGATAAGATATTACATCATTTACAAAGATGTCTAAATGTTTATCCAATAAATAGAGTTGTGTCCATACTGTATGTAAAAAAATAAATAAATAAAGTAAAAATTTTGAATTTATTTACTTTGATTTTATCAGGGGTTTTTTTGCCCACGGTTTGTTCACCATGTCCATTGTCCTGTTTTGTTTCCGATACACAGGTGGCTTCACTGGAGCCATTACTCTGTCGGCTGCTGTACTGGCAATTTGACCAAATGGCCTACGAGTTCCTGGAAGAGAAGGTGGGAGTGGCAGAGATTTTTTCAGAAGCTGATATCTGGCTGCTCAGGTAGGAAGTATAAAGATCAATTCTCTACATTATTTCTTTACATTTTTGTCTCCAAATTAAAAAAATTTTGGGATAATGAAGCTTTTACTGCTTTGTTTTGGTTCTCAGAACAACTATAATGTCATTAAGTTGTACATCATGCATTATTTGCATATTCAGTATTATTTAATTTTCCATTTATTACGTCTGCCAAGGTGGTAACTTCGACGGTTGAGTTTGTTTCATTTCTCAAAGCCCTGCTTTGTTGGTGTGGTTCTCCTGCTACTAGAATCAATAATCACTCCTCAAAGACTCCTTGTTACACCATTGAACCTTGACTGCTGCATCCCAACATTTTTCAGATTGTATTGCAGACCTGAAACACCAAAATTCATAATTATATTGTCATGTACACACTGTCTTAATGAAGAAATGTGTGTTTTGTAGTAATGTGGAGTACAGAGGAAACATCTCCTTCTCTTCTGACTCTATTTCCACAGGATTGACTTCACGCTGGAGTTTCCCCGTCCCCTCATGCCAAACATGGTTCTGGTTGGTGGGATCAATTGCAAAGTGAGGAATCCTCTTCCTGAAGTGAGACATTTTTTTTATATTCCAAATGCAAACCTTATGTTTATTTTGACATCTTTAAATAGAAAAACAAATGAGACAGAGAAACTATTCAAAAACATTACAAAGCTTCAATATGTGTGTATGTTTTTCAGGATTTGGCGTCGTGGCTATCAGGAGAGCATGGATTTGTAGTGTTTACTCTGGGCTCCATGATTTCAGACCTGCCAGAAGACATCGCTGCTACCTTCCTAGATGCCTTCAGGCAGATTCCACAGAAGGTACAGGGACACTTATGGATGTAAATGGCACCATGCAGTTTCAAAAGCATTAATATTCCTTAAACCTTTTCACATTTTGTCACATTGTCATTTTATGTGATTGACCAAAACAAAGTAGTGCCTAACTGTGAAGTGGGAAAAAAAAGATACGTCACACTTTTTACAAATAAAAAAGTGTGATGTACATTTGGCTTCAGCCCAGTGTACTACTTATACCCTTAAATAAAATCCACTGCAACCAATGACTTTCTGAAGGAATCTAGTTTAGTCCAACTGCACCTGTTCTCTGGTCAGATAAGAACAACAATGAACTTTGTGGCCTACATGTTAAACACTATGGGCCTGATCTCAAAAGGTTTGTGGGTACAAATTCAGGTTTAGACTAGGTTGAACGTGTACAAACTCGGGTTTAGGCTAGGTTGAACGTGTACAAACTCAGGTTTAGGCTAGGTTGAACGTGTACAAACTCAGGTTTAGGCTAGGTTGAACGTGTACAAATTCAGGTTTAGATTAGGTTGACCGTGTACAAATTCAGGTTTAGGCTAGGTTGAACGTGTACAAACTCAGGTTTAGGCTAGGTTAAACGTGTAAAATTCAGGTTTAGGCTAGGTTGAACGTGTACAAATTCAGGTTTAGGCTAGGTTGAACGTGTACAAATTCAGGTTTAGGCTAGGTTGAACGTGTACAAATTCAGGTTTAGGCTAGGTTGAACGTGTACAAACTCAGGTTTAGGCTAGGTTGAACGTGTACAAATTCAGGTTTAGGCTAGGTTGAACGTGTACAAATTCAGGTTTAGGCTAAGTTTACCGTGTACAAACACGGGTTTAGGCTAGGTTGAATTTGTACAAACTCAGGTTTAGGCTAGGTTGAACGTGTACAAATTCAGGTTTAGGCTAGGTTGAACGTGTACAAACTCAGGTTTAGGCTAGGTTGAACGTGTACAAATTCAGGTTTAGGCTAGGTTGAACGTGTACAAATTCAGGTTTAGGCTAGGTTGAACGTGTGCAAATTCAGGTTTAGGCTAGGTTGACCGTGTACAAACTCAGGTTTAGGCTAGGTTGAACGTGTACAAACTCAGGTTTAGGCTAGGTTGACCGTGTACAAACTCAGGTTTAGGCTAGGTTGAAAGTGTACAAACTCAGGTTTAGGCTAGGTTAAACGTGTAAAATTCAGGTTTAGGCTAGGTTGAACGTGTACAAACTCAGGTTTAGGCTAGGTTAAACGTGTAAAATTCAGGTTTAGGCTAGGTTGAACGTGTACAAACTCAGGTTTAGATTAGGTTGAACGTGTACAAATTCAGGTTTAGGCTAGGTTGAACGTGTACAAACGCAGGTTTAGGCTAGTTTGAACGTATACAAACTCAGGTTTAGGCTAGGTTAAACGTGTAAAATTCAGGTTTAGGCTAGGTTGAACGTGTACAAACTCAGGTTTAGATTAGGTTGAACGTGTACAAATTCAGGTTTAGGCTAGGTTGACCGTGTACAAACGCAGGTTTAGGCTAGTTTGAACGTATACAAACTCAGGTTTAGGCTAGGTTAAACGTGTAAAATTCAGGTTTAGGCTAGGTTGAACGTGTACAAATTCAGGTTTAGACTAGGTTGAACGTGTACAAATTCAAGTTTAGGCTAGGTTGAACGTGTACAAACTCAGGTTTAGGCTAGGTTGAACGTGTACAAATTCAGGTTTAGACTAGGTTGAACGTGTACAAATTCAAGTTTAGGCTAGGTTGAACGTGTACAAATTCAGGTTTAGGCTAGGTTGAACGTGTACAAATTCAGGTTTAGGCTAGGTTGAACGTGTACAAATTCAGGTTTAGGCTAGGTTGAACGTGTACAAATTCAGGTTTAGGCTAGGTTGAACGTGTACAAATTCAGGTTTAGGCTAGGTTGAACGTGTACAAATTCACGTTTAGACTAGATTGTGTGGGTAAAGCTAATCTACAAAACAGATGCAAATTGAATTGCATGTGCAAAATGAGCCAAACAGTGGGCCCAAACTTTTTTGCCTTCATGAAAAAGCATAACATAGGAAAGTGACCCAAACCTGCAAATTTAAGGAGGGGATATGCAAATGTAATCCCTTTCCACCTGCAATGCGATTTATCAAACCTGAAACGGATCGCGTTTGCTGTTTTTGCATCTAGATTTAGCATGTTTGTAAAATGTCTGCTGTCACTTTTGCCTTCTGGAGGCATAGATGGATCATCACTGTCAGTGAGATCATCTGCTGCTGAAATGCGCACAAACCGCTAAAGGCGGAGGGCACTCGCCACTTTGGACATTTCTGACCTCCTGGACAACAGTCTGTAATCCATCATTCTCATTAAAAGCAATGCGGGGTGTAGTCTTTGCCTCACTGGGTTTGTCCGGACAACAAACATAAAGCATCTGCTAGCAGAACAACTTTAAACTCAGCCTTCTGCATGTGCAAGTATGCACTCAGAGGTGCCCTGTGCAAATGAACAGAGAGGGGAAATAATATCATCAGGGCAAAGGCTGCGATGACAGACCTGCTGCTGTGAATAACAACAACAAAAGTTATGACTGCTGTTTTAACTTTAGCTTTTATTATTTTCCTGTTTTACTATTGTTTTGTACCACTTTGAGATACATAAATGACATTTGTAATTATTATACTTTTTTATTGTTTTTAGTTCTAACTCCATGGCTTCGAACTTCATCTTTCTTTTATGGCTGCTCTGCTCTCCAACACTCTCCATGATGACAGCCAGTAGCACATACAATTTCCTAATTTAAATAGGGCGGTCTGGAATGCTTTAGCACCCGTCATCCATTGCGTACACAATCTTTCTAGATTTTTTTTTGTACAAGAAATTTTTTTCAGTGTTTCATGATCAGACTCTGTGTAGAAGAAAACAAAATGTGTAAATGTTCAGTGAGTATGAATCCTTTTGTAAGGCACTGCATATAATCTTTAGGCTCCAAGCCATGAACTGAAACTTTATCACTTTTTATAGGTGATATGGAGGTACACTGGCAAACTTCCCAGCAGGATTCCAGACAATGTGAAGATGATGAAATGGGTGCCTCAGAATGACCTGTTAGGTAGCTTAAATGCATTTAAAAAGTCAGGAAAGATAACACATCACAGTTTAAACATCTAAAATATCCTTCTTCTAAAAAAAATATTGACATCTTTTATTAGCTCATCCTGGAGCTCGAGCTTTCATCACTCACGCTGGCTCACATGGGATTTTTGAGGGTTTGTGTCATGCTGTACCCATGCTGATGGTACCACTGAATGCAGAGCAGCCTGACAATGCACAGAAGATAGCAAGCAGAGGAGCAGGACTCGTGCTGGATATAACCTCCATCACCTCAGAAAGCCTTCTGCAGGGGCTGAATGAGCTCATCAATAACACCAGGTAGGAGGTTTGACATCTGATTAGTCTTCACTTCAGCTTTTTGTTTCAGAATGTGAACTGGATCTCCTTCCAAGTCAACCTTTTCCATCCCTGTGTATCTCTGTATGTGTGTGTTCAGGTACAAAGAGAACATCAAGAAGCTTTCAGCTCTTCATAACGACCGCCCAATTGACCCTCTGGATCTTTCAGTGTTCTGGACAGAATTTGTGATGCAACATAAAGGAGCAAAGCACCTCAGACCAGCTCTCCATGACCTTTACTGGTTCCAGTACTACTGCCTGGATGTTATAGCACTATTAGTTACTGTGTTGCTGGTTTTTGTAACACTAACATTTAAGTGTCTAAAACTATGCCTCCAGAAACTGAGCAGGAAGAGGAAGCAAGACTAGGAGGATCTGTAAATTCTCCCTTTCCATCCTCAACAGTCTGTAAAGGGAAGTTTTAAAAGCATTCTGATGCTTAAACACCATTAAGAATAAAACAAATCTGAGGTGATCAAAATACATTTAATTAAACTGAAAATACAGAATGTCATAAGATCAAATTACATATGGTGTTGGCTCAAGTGCAGAGAATCAGTGCCCCCCTTTCTTTGGAGGAAACATGGTGTACTCTATCGCCAGGGCAACAGTAAATGCAGCGAAGCCCCACTTAAATCCTCTGAGCAGAACCTCTGACAGAGTCACTGCACGGGCGAAGCCACCTGAATACCTCCATGCCTCGTTGCTGCAGACAGACACAGAGGGGAGAAAATCCAGTGTCAGATATCATGGCTCTAAACACACCCCTGTTCAGATGCCAGATTGTTACGGCATAAAAAACCAACTTTGATAAATTTATCGGAAACCTTTTCACATATAATGTCACAAACATCTTGTAAATTCAAAACAAATCTAATAGAAGGAAGAATAATTCTAAAGCTGCAATAATAGAATTGTATAAGTGTACATTACCTTAAATTAATGTTTTATTGAAGCATCTTTTGATTCAGATTTAACATTCAGTCTTCATCATGATTTGCCAATATTTGCCAACTTGTTAATGTTCACCAACTCTATCAGACTATTGTACACAGCCGGCTTCAGGTGAATCAACATATTCTCTATAGTATTCAGTTCTGAACTTTGACTAGGAAATTCCAGAACCTGACACTACAGAACTTTTTCTCTCATTAAGCCATTCTTTGCCAATTTTGACATATGCTTCGAATCACTGTGATGCTGAAAAATAACATCTCTCTTCATCTTCCTGGTAAACACCAGAAGGTTCTGGACCCAAACTTGGACCTGTTCATAACCTTATCCACAGCAAATTGTTGACACATTGGAACTTCACTGCAGCTCCTCCAGTGTTGCTGTTGGCCTCTTGGCTACTTCTTTAACCAGTTTCAGTCTCATTATCTCATCACCTTTGGAGAAAGATCCAGTTTTTGTGACGTCACTGTGGTCACGTTTTTTCTCCAGCTAATCACCTTCAGTGTCCCATAGCGTACATAAGACACTGTGGGATTTTTCTCCTGAATGATAATGTTGCACAGTGGGATTCTTTGAAAACTTGTTCTAGTCTTTTGCCAACGGGTTCATCTGAAGAATTCAACACCTTCTGGACTCAAGGCCAAGAGAAGTATAATGAAACAATGAATCTAAATCAAATAGGCAAATGTCGGGTAAATCCTACCAGAACAGCTGAACTTTATTTCAGTTTCAATCAGAGTTATTACAATTGATAGTGTGAACTTAAAAAGACCTAATGCAGAAATCAAAGGTTGCCTTAAATTATGTGTTTAAAGGTGTATGCACTGGTGCCAGGCTGCCGCCGCTTTTTATCTTTTAGATTTGTTCCTTTCATTGTTAAACTTGAATTAATTAAATATTTCACTCATATGTAAAAACACAGACCGTGCCCACGGGTCTTTGAGGCCCCTGGTTGCCAGTCTCTGCTGTGTGAACTCCAGCGGGGTTCCTTCCACCTTCCACTGTCGCCAGTCCGGCATGGACAGCTTGCTGTGGCCGTGATCACCTCCCATACTAAAAAAAAAAGTTATTTATTTAAATGTACTGGCTTATCAGTGCCAGTGATAAGCTGTAAATAACATAGATGTCACATCTTTAAATTAGACAATCTGAATAAAGATACAATAGGAACAGTCACTCTATTAATAATCCAAGGTTAAACAAGGATGCCAGTTTACTGTAAACTTGGTTATTTACGTTTATGCTTTTTTGGCGTTTTCTCAGCTAGCCCGCTAGCTAGAGTCATTTAGAAGCTACATTCAGCCTAAGGCTTGTTTTTGCTCACAGATTCACTTCTGGGTATTGTGCAAACGCCCCTGAACACCACTGTTGCCGCCCACTAAACTTTAGCTCAGTTCTTTAGCTGAATGGGAGATATCAGCAGCCAATTACGGAGTTTCTTTTTGAATGGTAGGTGGTAATTTAATTACTTAGTAACTAAAGAACCAACACTTTTAACCTGAAGCTACTGAGGACTGAGATATCTGCTCTTCTTGTTTGTAAGGACTTTGAACACACACAACTCTAATTTACAGAGCTCCAACAGCAAGAGCAGAGCAAAGAAAGGTTTTATAGTTCATTTTTGATTATTTTTCTTTTTCACTGGAGATACATGAAAAAGGAAGGAAGAAGAATGGGGAAAGCAGCTGTGTTGGTATTATTCTTCCTCCTGAGCATGGCGTTAGAGAGTAGAGGTGCTGCAGAGAAAGTGCAGGACTCTGCAGAGATTCCCAGGATTGTTAAGACAAAGGACGTTAAAGAAACTGACACCATTCCTACCAAAAACAGCTCTTCTTCAGAATTTTTAGGTAACCTGCTGGTGGTGCCCATGGATGGGAGTCACTGGGTGGGCATAAAAGCCATCGCACAAGAAATGGGTCGGCGTGGACACAGGGTCACTGTGGTAATTCCAGAGGTGAACATACGGATGGGTCCAGGAGAATACTATGAGACCATCACCTATCCTGTTCCCTATGACAAGGATGAAATTGATTTTGTGATGTCTTCACTCAAGGAGATCATGGAAAAGTCTGCACAGCCTTTCATTCAGAAAATAAAGAAACGATTCGCTCAGATCCAGAAAGTTACAGGTTTTTTTCACACCACGGCAGCGAGTCTACTGTTCAACACTAGCCTCATTTCTCATCTGGCAAAGCAGGTGAGTGAAAATACATCACATTTGTAGATTATACTGTGATTTGTTGCCTGAACTATTCTTTGGACAAGCAGTGTAGATACGTAGATACATAAAAACGTAAATATTCAAGCATTATTTCAGCACCTTGGAATTCTTTATTTTCACAGTGAATGTTTTCAGATTTATTTTAACCGTGGGTTGAGCCTGAAATATATCTCTTTGTGTTTTGAAACATGACAGGCATTTCCTAAAAATACGTTGTGTAGCAGAATACATAGCTCAAAACCTATTGACTTATATATTGTCTACATTGATTGTGTCTCAAATGCCTAAGCAACACAGACCTCATAGTATATTGTTGGTATTCCATGTGAAAGACCAACACAAAGTAGTGCATAATAAGGAAGCAATATTGAATGTTTTTTTGACAAATCTCAAAAGTATGGTGTACATTTGTATTCAGTCTATAAACAAATAGTCTTCTTTGCAAAATGGCTCAAGTTAAGTCAGATTGGATGGAAAGGAGCTGTCAACATATATTTTTAAGTTCTGCCACAGATCCTTGACTGGGCAATCCTAACACATCATTATTCTTTGATGCAAACCATTTCATTGTACCTCTGGCGGTATGTTTAGTAGGCCTTGTCCTACTGGAAGGTGAACACTTGCCTCCGTCCCAAGCCTGTTGCTGCTTTTTGCAGACCCCCCCAAAAAAGAATTGCACTAGATTTTATCTGCACTCTTAATTTTCTCCTCTCATCAGTCTCATTCACTTCATAGAACTTTGATGCAGTCCTGACAGACCCAGTGGTCCCAACGGGGTCATTGGTTGCTCGGAAATTAGGTAAGTGACCCTTCCTTTGGATTACATCTATGTATCACTGTCATAATCTGCCTGTGTTTAGGGTTTTGAGTTTGTGTTCTGTTTACTTTATCTGCTTTGCCAGGTTTCTTCACTTGCTTTATTTCAGTGTATTTGGGCTTATTAGATAAATTCTGGTGTTTAGGGTTTTGTTACTTCCCTGGATTCCCATGTTAGATATGTTAGTTTGTATTTCCTTTTAGATCTGGTTCCTCCTTGTTTACGTTCTTTTGGCAGTCTCATTGTTTACTAATTTCAGTTCATTTAGATGTTTTCTGTTACCTCCCTGCACTCCCTGCTCATCAGTATTAATTATTCACTCTCCCCCAGTTCCCTGCAGTCCCTCTTCCACCAGCTGCTTCTCATTCCCTTCCGATTAACTCCCATGGTTCATTGGTTCATTATCCACTCTTCCTTAGCATTTATACTCAGTAGTTGTCATTACTCTCCACTGGCTTCTCCTGGTTACTACCCTGTTTGCTGCCTGGCTCCATGTCCTTTTATCCCATGCTCCTGTTATCCTCCTGCCCCTGTCTCACACCTGCCTGCGTTCCTGTACCTGGTCATCCTGTAAGTCTGTTTATTATTAAACCTTTTTTCATCTACTCCACTGCAGGTCCTTCTCAAAATATTAGCATATTGTGATAAAGTTCATTATTTTCCATAATGTAATGATGAAAATTTAACATTCATATATTTTAGATTCATTGCACACTAACTGAAATATTTCAGGTCTTTTATTGTCTTAATATGGATGATTTTGGCATACAGCTCATGAAAACCCAAAATTCTTATCTCACAAAATTAGCATATCATTAAAAGGGTCTCTAAACGAGCTATGAACCTAATCATCTGAATCAACGAGTTAACTCTAAACACCTGCAAAAGATTCCTGAGGCCTTTAAAACTCCCAGCCTGGTTCATCACTCAAAACCCCAATCATGGGTAAGACTGCCGACCTGACTGCTGTCCAGAAGGCCACTATTGACACCCTCAAGCAAGAGGGTAAGACACAGAAATAAATTTCTGAACGAATAGGCTGTTCCCAGAGTGCTGTATCAAGGCACCTCAGTGGGAAGTCTGTGGGAAGGAAAAAGTGTGGCAGAAAACGCTGCACAATGAGAAGAGGTGACCGGACCCTGAGGAAGATTGTGGAGAAGGGCCGATTCCAGACCTTGGGGGACCTGCGGAAGCAGTGGACTGAGTCTGGAGTAGAAACATCCAGAGCCACCGTGCACAGGCGTGTGCAGGAAATGGGCTACAGGTGCCGCATTCCCCAGGTCAAGCCACTTTTGAACCAGAAACAGCGGCAGAAGCGCCTGACCTGGGCTACAGAGAAGCAGCACTGGACTGTTGCTCAGTGGTCCAAAGTACTTTTTTCGGATGAAAGCAAATTCTGCATGTCATTCGGAAATCAAGGTGCCAGAGTCTGGAGGAAGACTGGAGAGAAGGAAATGCCAAAATGCCAGAAGTCCAGTGTCAAGTACCCACAGTCAGTGATGGTCTGGGTGCCGTGTCAGCTGCTGGTGTTGGTCCACTGTGTTTTATCAAGGGCAGGGTCAATGCAGCTAGCTATCAGGAGATTTTGGAGCACTTCATGCTTCCATCTGCTGAAAAGCTTTATGGAGATGAAGATTTCATTTTTCAGCACGACCTGGCACCTGCTCACAGTGCCAAAACCACTGGTAAATGGTTTACTGACCATGGTATCACTGTGCTCAATTGGCCTGCCAACTCTCCTGACCTGAACCCCATAGAGAATCTGTGGGATATTGTGAAGAGAACGTTGAGAAACTCAAGACCCAACACTCTGGATGAGCTAAAGGCTGCTATCGAAGCATCCTGGGCCTCCATAAGACCTCAGCAGTGCCACAGGCTGATTGCCTCCATGCCACGCCGCATTGAAGCAGTCATTTCTGCAAAAGTATTCCCAACCAAGTATTGAGTGCATAACTGTACATGATTATTTGAAGGTTGACGTTTTTTGTATTAAAAACACTTTTCTTTTATTGGTCGGATGAAATATGCTAATTTTGTGAGATAGGAATTTTGGGTTTTCATGAGCTGTATGCCAAAATCATCTGTATTAAGACAATAAAAGACCTGAAATATTTCAGTTAGTGTGCAATGAATCTAAAATATATGAATGTTAAATTTTCATCATTACATTATGGAAAATAATGAACTTTATCACAATATGCTAATATTTTGAGAAGGACCTGTATGCTCTGCATTGGGTCCTACCTCAACAAACATTTTGACATAAGGAACCAGTCATCTGGACCCTGCAGGGTTTATGTCAGAGGAGACATATGACCACCTCTTGCTTATTGTTAATAGTTATTGTGCCACAGCCAGACAGACCATGGGAGAGTTTGGCAGCAGTGTGCATTTTTCTTCAGCTGCAAGAGATGGTTCCTTACCTTCCCCATTGGGCTTGAGGAGTTGTTGGAGGAAGTGTACAAACATTATTGTGAGTCATAGGTGGAGATTTTCCAGAGCTCACTTCCATCACAGCCTCTGCCTCAACCATCTCCACCACCCCCGTGCCTGACATCTGCAGCTCTGTCCTCGTCATGCAAACTCTTGGCTCAGTCATCTTCTTCCTCGTTGTCATCTACACCTCTGACTCCGCCATCCTCAGTACTGAAACTTCACTCTTGTTTCAATCCACATCATCATCATTTTCATTTTCACCATCTATACTTCTGGCCCCACCAGCAACACTATCAATGTCCTTACTATGTCTCCAGAGCACTGCAACACAGCCACCTCTACCTACCTCCTCTGTTCGGTGCAGTTGGCACTGTTGGCTGGCTGCATCCGGTCCTACCTTTAAGGGCCTAGGCGACATTCCTGCTTCTCGTCTCCAGAGCGTTGGTGATGGGCCCGTCTCAAATTCCTTTGCACTCCACAGATGGCGTTGTAAGATGGACATGTCTGCTCAAATCACAGAGCGTCAGCCAGACGACTCTGCTTCATCTTCAGCTTCAGCTTCAGGTCCTTCCTCTGAGGGTCATCTCAACGGCTCAGCTTCTCCAGACCAGCCATCATCATCACTGCTGTTTTTTCCAGACCAACAAAGTAGGCCTGCCTCATGTTTCTGACTCTCCACAACACATCCACCGCAGATCACCTGGGTTCTTTAAGACTTCCAATGCTGATCTCCAGAGCCTCGCTGAGGATGTCATCGGTTGCCACACCACTCTTTAGGGCTTCCCCAAGGATTCTCCCAGTGCTCCCTTGAGCTCCACCGTGGTTCCAAGGTTCCCAAGCTCCACCGCGGTTTCAAGTCTGCAGAGCCCGGCCGACCTCCAGACAGGGCTTTCAGAGGGTCCTCTACGCTTTTCGGGCCGACTTCCAGACTTAATGCATTGCCGACCTCCAATGCACCTTCTCAGTTGTTGCCAGCCACTGAGGTCTCAACATCACAGCCGGCCTCTGGGTCCTTGTCAGTGGTCGCCAAGACCTCAACATCTTTGGCTGCCTGAACTGTTTTTGTGTTTTGATTCTGTTTTTGAGTTATCCATTCTTTGGATTACATCTATCTATCACTCATTTTTTTGAACAAGTACCACCACAGGAAATACTGTCCTCTCATGAAACTCAATTTAGACTAACATTAAATCACAGAACTTCAAGCAGACAGATTTTAAAGAGTTAGCCTTAAGACCCTCTAACGAGCAGCTCAAAGTTTTGAATGGAGGTCATGGTTTGATCCCTTACATGAATTTCATGGTTGATGAATTTCATGTGTGGCTCATAGCTGATATCATTCCTCACCAAATGATTGCTGTATCATGTCAAACCCAGTTCACTGTTGCCTAATTCAATTTGCATGCAGACCCAACAAACAATTTCCTCTGCTCCCAAGTAGTTTCATTTGGAGTTACAATAGTATTGCGCTTGAACCAATCGTTTTTTTCTATTCTCTGCTTGTTAACTTGTCATAGGTTGGAAAGTCATTCTGATGTTTACTTATAAATAGTACCTTTTTTTTTTTTCAAAGAACCACTACTAGGAGCAGTTTTAGAACCACGTGTATCCTCTCATCAGTTGTTGCTAAATCACTTTCAGGTATCCCCACCATTAACTTACTGAGGGGGATCCCTTGTTCTCTGGATATGAAGGCTGCAGGCTGTCCCTCCCCTCCATCCTTTGTGCCTCGATTTTTTACTCGATACACAGACAGAATGAACTTCAAGGAGCGAGTCATCAACACCTTGGTGAGGACATATAGACAATGTTTTTCTTTCTCCCCATCATGTTATACTAACCCATTCTGAAAGGCTGCAAAATCCACCATTAAAAATCAGGTCTCTAGCTCACAGGGATCTAGTTAACCTTGTTCATACCTTCACATTGAATGGTTAAGGCCTTGTTTAAGTGAACAGATTTGTTGATTTGCGACTGAAGGTTGAGTCCACAACACAGTACATATGAACTCCATGGGACGAAATCTAGAATCACTGTTTCTGGACAATGTTCACTCAGCTTTTTTTTTTACAGTACAGGAATAGGGATTTTACTCAAAACTGTTAACATTTCTCAGTTTAATATTACAGCAGCCACACCAATCCATCTGTCGATCTCCCGCTCCATTCTGGAGAGGGGAAGCCACCCCTTTCCGGTTGAGAACCATTGTCTTGGACTTGGAACCTCCTGAAGCCGATGTTCGACTATCGACTCTCCTCTCCAATACGCTGGCTTAGGCCTTCCCAGGGAGCCTGAGGAGTGTGATCCCCCTGTAGTTGGAACACATCCTCTGGTCCCTCTTCTTGTTTGCCCCCTTCTTGTCTGCCAGTGCAGAGGCACTGTCCCTAATGTTCTTTCCCACCACGGAGCTTTTTGACCACCTCAGTGACTTCAACCCGGGTGATTAACTAGTGTTTAGTTGCAGATTATCTGGATTCTAAAACAGCTTCAGTTCTTTGGACATTTCACTAAAGAAAATAAAGAGCGTAAAACGTCAGTGTCCACCTAAGCATTTGCGGTTGAGGTAATGATTGCTTCCTTACCTGACATGCAGCCCCATATCATCAATGACTGTGGAAATGAGCTTGTTATTTCAACCAGCGATCTTTTAAATGTTTTATTGGAATGAAATCAAACACATTTTTCTGGCATCAGCTCCTTAGCCAGTGCAAATTGAACAACCCATAAGTTTTGCTAAACTCTGTATTGAATTAACTTCTTGACATAGTATAATTATCTTTTCCATTGTTTTAACCCAGAGCGTCCTTGTTGGAGAAAGGGTCTTGTCAGTTAGACAGGTGAAAGAGCTCATTAGGCCCTGCTAGCAGATCTTTAACAGCAGATCTGGACTTGTGCGGGTATTTGTTTTAGAAATATCAAATAATTTTTCCTGCTTCTTGATCTGAAGATAAGATATTACATCATTTACAAAGATGTCTAAATGTTTATCCAATAAATAGAGTTGTGTCCATACTGTATGTAAAAAAATAAATAAATAAAGTAAAAATTTTGAATTTATTTACTTTGATTTTATCAGGGGTTTTTTTGCCCACGGTTTGTTCACCATGTCCATTGTCCTGTTTTGTTTCCGATACACAGGTGGCTTCACTGGAGCCATTACTCTGTCGGCTGCTGTACTGGCAATTTGACCAAATGGCCTACGAGTTCCTGGAAGAGAAGGTGGGAGTGGCAGAGATTTTTTCAGAAGCTGATATCTGGCTGCTCAGGTAGGAAGTATAAAGATCAATTCTCTACATTATTTCTTTACATTTTTGTCTCCAAATTAAAAAAATTTTGGGATAATGAAGCTTTTACTGCTTTGTTTTGGTTCTCAGAACAACTATAATGTCATTAAGTTGTACATCATGCATTATTTGCATATTCAGTATTATTTAATTTTCCATTTATTACGTCTGCCAAGGTGGTAACTTCGACGGTTGAGTTTGTTTCATTTCTCAAAGCCCTGCTTTGTTGGTGTGGTTCTCCTGCTACTAGAATCAATAATCACTCCTCAAAGACTCCTTGTTACACCATTGAACCTTGACTGCTGCATCCCAACATTTTTCAGATTGTATTGCAGACCTGAAACACCAAAATTCATAATTATATTGTCATGTACACACTGTCTTAATGAAGAAATGTGTGTTTTGTAGTAATGTGGAGTACAGAGGAAACATCTCCTTCTCTTCTGATTCTATTTCCACAGGATTGACTTCACGCTGGAGTTTCCCCGTCCCCTCATGCCAAACATGGTTCTGGTTGGTGGGATCAATTGCAAAGTGAGGAATCCTCTTCCTGAAGTGAGACATTTTTTTTATATTCCAAATGCAAACCTTGTGTTTATTTTGACATCTTTAAATAGAAAAACAAATGAGACAGAGAAACTATTCAAAAATATTACAAAGCTTCAATGTGTGTGTATGTTTTTCAGGATTTGGCATCGTGGCTATCAGGAGAGCATGGATTTGTAGTGTTTACTCTGGGCTCCATGATTTCAGACCTGCCAGAAGACATCGCTGCTACCTTCCTAGATGCCTTCAGGCAGATTCCACAGAAGGTACAGGGACACTTATGGATGTAAATGGCACCATGCAGTTTCAAAAGCATTAATATTCCTTAAACCTTTTCACATTTTGTCACATTGTCATTTTATGTGATTGACCAACACAAAGTAGTGCCTAACTGTGAAGTGGGAAAAAAAAGATACGTCACACTTTTTACAAATAAAAAAGTGTGATGTACATTTGGCTTCAGCCCAGTGTACTACTTATACCCTTAAATAAAATCCACTGCAACCAATGACTTTCTGAAGGAATCTAGTTTGGTCCAACTGCACCTGTTCTCTGGTCAGATAAGAACAACAATGAACTTTGTGGCCTACATGTTAAACACTATGGGCCTGATCTCAAAAGGTTTGTGGGTACAAATTCAGGTTTAGACTAGGTTGAACGTGTACAAACTCGGGTTTAGGCTAGGTTGAACGTGTACAAACTCAGGTTTAGGCTAGGTTGAACGTGTACAAACTCAGGTTTAGGCTAGGTTGAACGTGTACAAACTCAGGTTTAGGCTAGGTTGACCGTGTACAAATTCAGGTTTAGACTAGGCTGAACGTGTACAAATTCAGGTTTAGGCTAGGTTGAACGTGTACAAATTCAGGTTTAGGCTAGGTTGAACGTGTACAAACTCAGGTTTAGGCTAGGTTGAACGTGTACAAACGCGGGTTTAGGCTAGGTTGAACGTGTACAAACTCAGGTTTAGGCTAGGTTGAACGTGTACAAATTCAGGTTTAGGCTAGGTTGAACGTGTACAAATTCAGGTTTAGGCTAGGTTGAACGTGTACAAATTCAGGTTTAGGCTAGGTTGAACGTGTACAAATTCAGGTTTAGGCTAGGTTGAACGTGTACAAATTCAGGTTTAGGCTAGGTTGAACGTGTACAAACTCAGGTTTAGGCTAGGTTGAACGTGTACAAACTCAGGTTTAGGCTAGGTTAAACGTGTAAAATTCAGGTTTAGGCTAGGTTGAACGTGTACAAATTCAGGTTTAGGCTAGGTTGAACGTGTACAAACTCAGGTTTAGGCTAGGTTGAACGTGTACAAACGCGGGTTTAGGCTAGGTTGAACGTGTACAAACTCAGGTTTAGGCTAGGTTGAACGTGTACAAATTCAGGTTTAGGCTAGGTTGAACGTGTACAAATTCAGGTTTAGGCTAGGTTGAACGTGTACAAATTCAGGTTTAGGCTAGGTTGAACGTGTACAAATTCAGGTTTAGGCTAGGTTGAACGTGTACAAATTCAGGTTTAGGCTAGGTTGAACGTGTACAAACTCAGGTTTAGGCTAGGTTGAACGTGTACAAACTCAGGTTTAGGCTAGGTTGAACGTGTACAAATTCACGTTTAGACTAGATTGTGTGGGTAAAGCTAATCTACAAAACAGATGCAAATTGAATTGCATGTGCAAAATGAGCCAAACAGTGGGCCAAAACTTTTTTGCCTTCATGAAAAAGCATAACATAGGAAAGTGACCCAAACATGCAAATTTAAGGAGGGGGATATTCAAATGTAATCCCTTTCCACCTGCAATGCGATTTATCAAACCTGAAACGGATCGCGTTTGCTGTTTTTGCATCTAGATTTAGCATGTTTGTAAAATGTCTGCTGTCACTTTTGCCTTCTGGAGGCATAGATGGATCATCACTGTCAGTGAGATCATCTGCTGCTGAAATGCGCACAAACCGCTAAAGGCGGAGGGCACTCGCCACTTTGGACATTTCTGACCTCCTGGACAACAGTCTGTAATCCATCATTCTCATTAAAAGCAATGCGGGGTGTAGTCTTTGCCTCACTGGGTTTGTCCGGACAACAAACATAAAGCATCTGCTAGCAGAACAACTTTAAACTCAGCCTTCTGCATGTGCAAGTATGCACTCAGAGGTGCCCTGTGCAAATGAACAGAGAGGGGAAATAATATCATCAGGGCAAAGGCTGCGATGACAGACCTGCTGCTGTGAATAACAACAACAAAAGTTATGACTGCTGTTTTAACTTTAGCTTTTATTATTTTCCTGTTTTACTATTGTTTTGTACCACTTTGAGATACATAAATGACATTTGTAATTATTATACTTTTTTATTGTTTTTAGTTCTAACTCCATGGCTTCGAACTTCATCTTTCTTTTATGGCTGCTCTGCTCTCCAACACTCTCCATGATGACAGCCAGTAGCACATACAATTTCCTAATTTAAATAGGGCGGTCTGGAATGCTTTAGCACCCGTCATCCATTGCGTACACAATCTTTCTAGATTTTTTTTTTGTACAAGAAATTTTTTTCAGTGTTTCATGATCAGACTCTGTGTAGAAGAAAACAAAATGTGTAAATGTTCAGTGAGTATGAATCCTTTTGTAAGGCACTGCATATAATCTTTAGGCTCCAAGCCATGAACTGAAACTTTATCACTTTTTATAGGTGATATGGAGGTACACTGGCAAACTTCCCAGCAGGATTCCAGACAATGTGAAGATGATGAAATGGGTGCCTCAGAATGACCTGTTAGGTAGCTTAAATGCATTTAAAAAGTCAGGAAAGATAACACATCACAGTTTAAACATCTAAAATATCCTTCTTCTAAAAAAATATTGACATCTTTTATTAGCTCATCCTGGAGCTCGAGCTTTCATCACTCACGCTGGCTCACATGGGATTTTTGAGGGTTTGTGTCATGCTGTACCCATGCTGATGGTACCACTGAATGCAGAGCAGCCTGACAATGCACAGAAGATAGCAAGCAGAGGAGCAGGACTCGTGCTGGATATAACCTCCATCACCTCAGAAAGCCTTCTGCAGGGGCTGAATGAGCTCATCAATAACACCAGGTAGGAGGTTTGACATCTGATTAGTCTTCACTTCAGCTTTTTGTTTCAGAATGTGAACTGGATCTCCTTCCAAGTCAACCTTTTCCATCCCTGTGTATCTCTGTATGTGTGTGTTCAGGTACAAAGAGAACATCAAGAAGCTTTCAGCTCTTCATAACGACCGCCCAATTGACCCTCTGGATCTTTCAGTGTTCTGGACAGAATTTGTGATGCAACATAAAGGAGCAAAGCACCTCAGACCAGCTCTCCATGACCTTTACTGGTTCCAGTACTACTGCCTGGATGTTATAGCACTATTAGTTACTGTGTTGCTGGTTTTTGTAACACTAACATTTAAGTGTCTAAAACTATGCCTCCAGAAACTGAGCAGGAAGAGGAAGCAAGACTAGGAGGATCTGTAAATTCTCCCTTTCCATCCTCAACAGTCTGTAAAGGGAAGTTTTAAAAGCATTCTGATGCTTAAACACCATTAAGAATAAAACAAATCTGAGGTGATCAAAATACATTTAATTAAACTGAAAATACAGAATGTCATAAGATCAAATTACATATGGTGTTGGCTCAAGTGCAGAGAATCAGTGCCCCCCTTTCTTTGGAGGAAACATGGTGTACTCTATCGCCAGGGCAACAGTAAATGCAGCGAAGCCCCACTTAAATCCTCTGAGCAGAACCTCTGACAGAGTCACTGCACGGGCGAAGCCACCTGAATACCTCCATGCCTCGTTGCTGCAGACAGACACAGAGGGGAGAAAATCCAGTGTCAGATATCATGGCTCTAAACACACCCCTGTTCAGATGCCAGATTGTTACGGCATAAAAAACCAACTTTGATAAATTTATCGGAAACCTTTTCACATATAATGTCACAAACATCTTGTAAATTCAAAACAAATCTAATAGAAGGAAGAATAATTCTAAAGCTGCAATAATAGAATTGTATAAGTGTACATTACCTTAAATTAATGTTTTATTGAAGCATCTTTTGATTCAGATTTAACATTCAGTCTTCATCATGATTTGCCAATATTTGCCAACTTGTTAATGTTCACCAACTCTATCAGACTATTGTCCACAGCCGGCTTCAGGTGAATCAACATATTCTCTGTAGTATTCAGTTCTGAACTTTGACTAGGAAATTCCAGAACCTGACACTACAGAACTTTTTCTCTCATTAAGCCATTCTTTGCCAATTTTGACATATGCTTCGAATCACTGTGATGCTGAAAAATAACATCTCTCTTCATCTTCCTGGTAAACACCAGAAGGTTCTGGACCCAAACTTGGACCTGTTCATAACCTTATCCACAGCAAATTGTTGACACATTGGAACTTCACTGCAGCTCCTCCAGTGTTGCTGTTGGCCTCTTGGCTACTTCTTTAACCAGTTTCAGTCTCATTATCTCATCACCTTTGGAGAAAGATCCAGTTTTTGTGACGTCACTGTGGTCACGTTTTTTCTCCAGCTAATCACCTTCAGTGTCCCATAGCGTACATAAGACACTGTGGGATTTTTCTCCTGAATGATAATGTTGCACAGTGGGATTCTTTGAAAACTTGTTCTAGTCTTTTGCCAACGGGTTCATCTGAAGAATTCAACACCTTCTGGACTCAAGGCCAAGAGAAGTATAATGAAACAATGAATCTAAATCAAATAGGCAAATGTCGGGTAAATCCTACCAGAACAGCTGAACTTTATTTCAGTTTCAATCAGAGTTATTACAATTGATAGTGTGAACTTAAAAAGACCTAATGCAGAAATCAAAGGTTGCCTTAAATTATGTGTTTAAAGGTGTATGCACTGGTGCCAGGCTGCCGCCGCTTTTTATCTTTTAGATTTGTTCCTTTCATTGTTAAACTTGAATTAATTAAATATTTCACTCATATGTAAAAACACAGACCGTGCCCACGGGTCTTTGAGGCCCCTGGTTGCCAGTCTCTGCTGTGTGAACTCCAGCGGGGTTCCTTCCACCTTCCACTGTCGCCAGTCCGGCATGGACAGCTTGCTGTGGCCGTGATCACCTCCCATACTAAAAAAAAAGTTATTTATTTAAATGTACTGGCTTATCAGTGCCAGTGATAAGCTGTAAATAACATAGATGTCACATCTTTAAATTAGACAATCTGAATAAAGATACAATAGGAACAGTCACTCTATTAATAATCCAAGGTTAAACAAGGATGCCAGTTTACTGTAAACTTGGTTATTTACGTTTATGCTTTTTTGGCGTTTTCTCAGCTAGCCCGCTAGCTAGAGTCATTTAGAAGCTACATTCAGCCTAAGGCTTGTTTTTGCTCACAGATTCACTTCTGGGTATAAAATATCAGCACAGTTCGTGACATGGTAACAATAATCCGGGCACATATAAGGTTTTACAAAGATAATCGGCCGTACCTGAAATATGTGTTGTGACCTCTGCTGCTGAAATGAAGGCTGCGACAATCAGCAACACTTGACGGCAAAATTACGGCATAGTGTATGGGACAAAACACCAATGTTTTCCTTAAGGGCGATCATATATAGTATATGTGACGAGGAATACATTTATTTATTGGTGTAGTTTCTGATTGCTAGCAGGTAGTATCTGCTTCTAGACTATGATGCTTATAAAAAAAAAGTATATCTTTATTAGAGTATATGCCAATGATGATTTATAGATGTGTTTCCAAAGTAGTCCCTTAAAAGTGTTAGATCACGCAGAATCACTTTAAAGGTGTATTACTGTATTGCAACAAAACCTTATTGCTGTTTTGCATAAAATGAGAAATGAAACTTTTCCATTTCGTGACTTTTTTTTACAAATATAAATGTTGTACAATATTGTGACTATAATACACATATTAAAATCCCTACATATTGTCAGCTTGCACAATCATGTGTAAATCTGTCATGTGAATGGTTCTGTTGCCTTTCACAGGGTTCCTATACGTTTCAAGCCACTTCATCCCTTTCTCCTTTTAAGCCAAATTATAAAATACAAAAACAGAAATTCACAACTGAGTGGATGAACGGCAAAACAAATGGATGGATACAACTTAGAAAATTGAATAAGGAAGTAAATAAGGAAATTCAGAAAACATTTCCAATTTCTATTTTCTTTTCCCGTACTTATCCAGACCTTAAAAATGTTGAAATTCCAGATTTTTTAAAATCTTTTTTTAGTCTCAGATAAAAGCGAAAACAAACAGACTGCACGTATTTTAATGGTTACATTTTTATTCTGTTTCGGTGTTTTGTAGTTTGAAAGCCTTTAAATTTCCATTTGTAAAGCCCTTATGTTTTGATTAAAACAAAAATTAGGGTATTATTATTATTAAAACAGCTAAAAAGGCTAATAATTAAAATATCTTTAAGTACAATTCAAATCTTTGAGTTATGTCTCACTATCCAAACAAAACAAAAACATAACATATACGTAGTAATCATATACAAATTTATATAAAATTTTCCACAATAAATCACTCTACATATTTAGTGCCTATTGGCCATGGTGGATATACGGCTGTATCTTTGTGGCATTTATTGTCCAAACGTTTTTAGTTTTGCATATAACAGGATTTATTAAAGTTTGCTTTGGTGCTTGAGCAGTTCCTTCAGAGCGTCCAGGTTTTCCCCCTGTGGAGCTTCAGGCCATGAGCCGTGGTCTGCACACAAACACACACAATTATTCAGCTCATTATAAAGTACAGCGAGCTGTCAAACACAACCCTTCAAAGTTGAGGATTCAAGTGTAGCTGTGAGATGCACATACCAGGTATCTCCCATAGGGAGTGGTACAGACTCTGTCCTGCATCCACCTTCAGGGTGGCTCCAGAGACGTACGAGGCACCAGGGGACAGCAGGAAGCATACAGCAGAAGAGATCTGAATGGAGAAAAGTGGGTTCTTATGGCTTCAAAGTCCTCTTATAAATTAATATTTCCGCAGATCAAGTTAGCTCTACTGCAGCATGGGTTGGTTAAGAAGAAAAATGAGTCATGACACCAATTTCCAGACTGAAAACCTCAAATAATTAAGTTAGTAGTTTTATTGGGTAATTTGTGCATTCCAACTCAATCTTAGATATATATCTTTACTATAAGCTGTAGTTGTTGACATCACACAGCTACAGACTACAGAGTGTGTCTGTGTGTGTGTGGGTGTACATAAACAAGTACACACCTCTTCTGGCACTCCTAATCTCTTTGCAGGGCTAAATGGGATGGACATCCTGAAGAGATGAGGTCCAAGCTCCTTATAGTTCTCCATTGCCGTTTTGGAAAATATTGTTCCCTTAAACCGAACATGTACCCTAGTTAGTGCAGCATAAAAAACTTTGAACGTGATCAGCTCATAACTTCACATACAGGTGCCAAGGCATTGACTCGGACTCCTGAGGATGCCCACTCGATGGCCAAAGTCTTGGTTAGGTTGTCCACTGCTGCCCTCGCTGCTCCTGTATGGCTGTCAGTGAGAGGAAACAGCGGGATGTAAAAAGAAGCGTGCAGGAAATGTTTACATTTTTTGTCAATTTGGTGGAGAAACGCATCTTACGCCATGCCTGGGAAGCCTTTCCACATGTCGGCGATGATGTTGACAATCACTCCTCCATGCTGCTTCATCCAGACTGTGTAGACTGAGTGCAGGGACAGGTGACAGTCAAGCAGAGAAGCAAGTATTCATACCCCTTCAGAGTTTCAACATTTTGCCACGTTACAGCCACAAAGTAATCTAAAATTCTGAAAAGTGAGGCGTGCTTTTTTATTCTGACCTTTTTAATCCAATGCCTATAAGTAAAATCCAGTGCAACCTACTGTCTTCATGGTATCACTGGAGGAGCTGTAAAGGTACAGGTTGATTAAGAATATCTAATGACAGGACAGCTACAGGGGTTGGACAATGAAACTGAAACACCTGGTTTTAGACCACAATAATTTATTAGTATGGTGTAGGGCCTCCTTTTGCGGCCAATACAGCATCAATTCATCTTGGGAATGACATATACAAGTCCTGCACAGTGGTCAGAGGGACTTTAAGCCATTCTTCTTGCAGGATAGTGGTCAGGTCACTACGTGATCCTGGTGGAGGAAAACGTTTCCTGACTCGCTCCTCCAAAACACCCCAAAGTGGCTCAATAATATTTAGATCTGGTGACTGTGCAGGCCATGGGAGATGTTCAACTTCACTTTCATGTTCATCAAACCAATCTTTCACCAGTCTTGCTGTGTGTATTGGTGCATTGTCATCCTGATACACGGCACTACCTTCAGGATACAATGTTTGAACCATTGGATGCACATGGTCCTCAAGAATGGTTTGGTAGTCCTTGGCAGTGACGCGCCCATCTAGCACAAGTATTGGGCCAAGGGAATGATATGATATGGCAGCCCAAACCATCACTGATCCACCCCCATGCTTCACTCTGGGCATGCAACAGTCTGGGTGGTACGCTTCTTTGGGGCTTCTCCACACCGTAACTCTCCCGGATGTGGGGAAAACAGTAAAGGTGGACTCATCAGAGAACAATACATGTTTCACATTGTCCACAGCCCAAGATTTGCGCTCCTTGCATCATTGAAAACGACGTTTGGCATTGGCATGAGTGACCAAAGGTTTGGCTATAGCAGCCCGGCCGTGTATATTGACCCTGTGGAGCTCCCGACGAAGATGTTAAAGACATACTGCAACAGACTAAAGGCAGTGACTTGGAGGAGCTGACTACAAATGCCTGTCATGCTTTTAAGTGTATTTTTTAAAATGATTTGGAAAACGAATCATTCTTCCTACCTCCACTTCACGATTGCACTGACACATATCCCAATAAAAAATACTGAAGTTTATCGATCTAAAATGAAAAGGTGGAACAATTCAAAGAGTATTAATATTAGTCTAAGGCACTGCAGGTGCCTGACTTACCCTCCTTGCAGCAGTAAAAGGTTCCAGTGAGGTTGGTGTCTATCACAGCTTTCCAGCCTTTGGAGGCTATGTGCTCCACTGGGCTGCTGAACTGACCGCCTCCGTTGTTCACCAGATAGTCTATCCTACCATACTGCTTCAGCACTGATGACACAAGAGTCTTCACCTGTCACAGAAAAAGCACAGAGATGCAACAGTTCAATCAAAGCAGTCGATCATGAACTGAGCAGATTAGCATGCAGAGGCTGAAAATGTTCTCTCGCCTCATCTTCACTACGGATGTTACAGGGTACAGAGGTGACACTTGCAGGGCTGCTGGTGGGGATCTTCTGTCTCATCTCTTGAGTTGCTGCCTCCAGCCGTTCTGCCTTCCTGCTGGAGATCACCACACTGCAGCCTGCAGACAGAGCAACAACACTTGGATCAAAAGAGACAATGAAATGCATCTGATGATCAACAAGTTACTATGTGGTCATGAAAAGTCATGCCATGAAAATATGGCTCTCTATACTGAAATTAGTATGCAATTCTACTGAATCCAACTGTAAAACACCACAGAGTAAGCTGTAACCCGAACGCTGCGCATGCACAGTTAGACTGATAAATGTAACACATTTCAAGGTTGTTAATGATCACCTAGAAAACATGAATCTGTCCTGGAGTTCATTTGGCCGCAGTCGCCAGACAGACGTTGAACAATCTGTTAACCCTGTTAAAAGTAAGAAAGTAAACTTCATTAGAACAGAATTAGTCTCACCCAGCTCCAGCAGCTCCGCAGCGATGGCTTTACCGATCCCGGTCCCTCCGCCGGTCACTATCGCTACTCTGTGGTTGAAAAGCCCCGGTCGGAACACACTGGACGCAGCCATGCTAGTATTTACCAGGAGTCAGCTGGAGCCGTGAGTAACAGCGCCCCCTTCAAGATACATCACAAACGGGCAAAAAACGGGCTGAATGGATCCAAGCCCCGGCAAAAATAGAGCCCATGGAAAAGGGCCAATAGAAATACCCTAATCAGCGAGCAAAGCCGCGCTGAGTAGTGAGTGGTTGAAATTTAATAATTTAATTTGCACATAATTTTATTTATTTTGATCAGGCACTTGCAAAGACACAATTTTCAATAGAGGCTTGCCTTTTAATCAGAATCAGAATCAGCTTTATTGCCAAGTTCGTGCATACAAACAAGGAATTTGCCTCCGGTAAGTGGGGCCCTGCTGCCACCTACTGGACGTTGGTCACTTCTGCAGCTTTCAGTTTACAAATTTGCTAAAAAAAAAAAAAGATCCATATAGATCTATACCTATATCCAAGACATAACTTATTCCACATCAGTAAACTTGTGACTGACCTGATGCTCACTTCAACACAGCCATTGTTTACTTTGCAGAAATACTTAAACCTGAAATAACTTTGCAGCTTATCCTCAGCCTGGCATTCATGAAACCAATTAGTTCAGGAGGCTCTGACAGGTCTTTGTCAAGCCCAACTTTCTCAGGTTCTGGATTAATTCTACTTTCGTGAGGTAGCTCCAATGCAGTGTACTCATTTTTAGAACTTTCTTTTGATCAATCTAAAAAAGGTAAGACGAGTAATATTTTCTCAACACTAAAAAGTGCATTTCACAAGTATGTTTTGGGTCAACTTGTTCTGACAGCTTGAACTTATGTTTATCCAAACATGTCCTCCCCACAAACACCAAATTAAATTTCTTGAGTACTGCTGATAGATCATCTCCATCCCTTCACTAGAAGCCTTTAGGCGTTTTTCTTTGCCACCAAATCACAGCTTCTATTAACAATCTTCTCCATTTAGATTTGAGATTTTAAATTGACCATGATTCTACAGAAACCAGTTTGAACAGTCAAATATCTATTCATGCCTATTCACAATATTGTTATCCGATGAAAATGCAAACTCAAGACAAAAAACTATGATTAATGTTGTGTGAATAACTGGTTTGTACTTTAAAAACTGTTGTAAGGTTTTATGTTTACATACTGCTTCATGCTAAAACCCAATTACACCCTGAGTGGCAGTGAAGCATCCTCCATGAGAAGACCCACAGGTTTTTAATTTTAACACATATACACAAGGACACAAGGATCTCTGGTCCAGACTTTTATTTTTGGATGTTGAGGCCATGTCCAGTTCGGCTGAAATAATAGAAAACAAAGTCCCAAATCCACCAGCTGTGCACTGGTTTACTGGTCCTTCAGTTCCTTCAGTCTCCTGATTGCAGACTTGACTGTGACAGCAGATGTTGTGCTGCAAGAACAAAAAGACAAATATTAAAACACGCTGAAGACCCTGTGCATCCCTGTTATACCTACAAGTTATTCAGTTATCTTCACACAAAATAAAGAAACATTGATGCAGCTCCGTTAGGTATAGTTTGCATTTCCCCTTTGGTACAGAATCAAGTCAAGTAGGCTTGCATATTACAGGTTTAACATGTATTGATTAAATCAATTTGTTATGCAATACTTTCAAGTTTAACAATGAATAAAACAGGAATGCACACAAATGCTCCTACGAACAAATGGGTGAGAACAGTGGGGACCAATTCTCCCCCTGCCCATACATAAACTGTTTTGGGGGTTTTGTAACCACCTGTCTACCAAAGGACATTTTGTACCAACCTTGGTTCATTTAATACCAAGTTCTGGGACATTTCTAACCCGTTTTGGCAACAGATGATTTAAAATAATAGGTTTTAATATCAAATCTTTAAAAAAATATAAGGGTATAAACTGGAAAAACAAAATGGCAAAAGGGTGAATTTTCTGATGCTTAGACTGTGAAAAAAAAATAATAAATAAAAACAGCAATAACCCATTTGTTAATTTCCAATATGACAAAAAACATACACACGGGAGACAATCACCCTTTTAAGAATCTTTTTGCCACAAACATGAAAAAACGAATATATTATAATACGCAACAATTATTGCACCCCAAACAGTTCTTTGCGATATGAATAATGGCCACACTGATACTGCGGTGATGATTTATTCGCAATATATTGTGCAGCCTTAATCACTGTAATGCGATAAACAGCCCCAGTCCTCAAGGCACACACATGTAGATTTTAGGTGTTTTCCTCATTTAAAAACACACATTGCTTTAAATCCTCAATGCCCGAGCTAAACCTTCCAGGAGTTACTAGAAAGAGCACCAACATGTATGACACCTGGCCACTTTCCCAAAAAAAATAAAAACATTATCCAGTTATTTAGCTGGCTGCTGACCCAATGCATATTAACTGTTTAATGCAACAGCAATTGCCAAACATGCTTCGTGGAGAAGACAAACTGATGCCAATAAACATACAAACCATTGACCGTATTTTAATAACCATTTGAAGGATGGACCATAGCTGTGAGGTTCCTGCAAAATAAACTTAAACACAGAGAGCTGAGCAACAGAAACACTAAATAGGTAAAACATACTTGTACGTCCAGGCACCTCCGGCCACCGTCTTCTTGCAGGACCCGCAGTGCCAGATGCCAACAGCCCTCCTCTTCATCTTGGTCTGTAAAATAATGACATATGTAAGCTTTCAACTTCTTCAAGTGTAACTCCCCACGTTGCTTCCATAAAATTTGGACATGATATCATGGAGGCATTCCTACTCCAAAAACCAAACATAAAAAAAAAAAAAATACCATCTCAAACTGAATACTTTCACAGACTCCCAACACTTACCTTTCCACAGAAAGAGCAAGTGTATTTAGCATGCTGGGAGATTTCAATCTTCTTCACCATCTTCCTCAGCGACGCGCCGTAACGCGTGCCATATTTACCAACAATCCCCACCTTCTTGGTGCGCTTGGCCTGGAGACAGAAACAGTAGGATTGTTACGGAGACATATAACATATTCACTGTGATAACCAGGATTCATGCAACTTGGCAGTGTGCTGGAAAGCTTTGCTAGGCTAACAAGTGTCTCCATGGCCGTTTTCAGTTATTCTGAGCAAATTCAGGACCCTATAAAATACTATTTATGTGCTTAATATTGGTACCAGTAAGGTCAGACACCTGGAAACGGGACAAAACGGCCAGCAGTAGCTTTTCAGGGTCAGACTGACTAGGCAAACGTAACGCTCTCTTGACTAGGCTAGCCTACTCACTTCAACGCAACAATTTTAGAGCCGTTCAAAACGCAACCAATTCCGTAGAGAAACTAAAAATGACGCGTTATTTTTAGTTTAATGTAACACACCCGAGGAGGTGCTGGGGTTACGTTGTAGCGACTGGCATTAAGCAGTCACTGAATGAAATGTGACCAGCCGGCCTGGCTTGGTTAACAGAGCTAAAGCGGCAGCCATTTCTGTGTCAGTGGTTTCCAAAAACATCGTTTTTACTGACAATTCAACCACCAAACAAACCAAAATAATATTCTGGACGGACAAATACGGTCCCTACAAAGCCTCCGTAGGGGCAAAAATACGATTTATAACACAGTAAAAGTGAGATTGATTCGGATTATGAACGGAGCAGGCTAGGCTCACCATCGTTTCAGTGGAGACGTAGGTCCAAAGAGGGAGAGCCTTAGTGCGCAGGCGCGATTTACTGATTCACTTAAGCGGCATTGTGGGATTTTGAGTTTTCACACAGGACAATTACAAATTTTACGCTTTAAATGGCTTAAACAATGGCTTCTTAAAGTAATGATTTCGGTACTAACTAGTGTATGATGTTAACAAAAAAAGCAAGAACAATTAAAGACAAGTTGTTATTACGAGCCGTAACTAAGGACGTGTTGTTAGATACGCGCATGCGCATTAATGTTGTAGACGCCAGCTTTTCCCGGTGCAGCCGAGCAGAAATGTTTGTACGCAGATGCTGTCATGATGCAGCCTTTGTTGTTTGTTAATATACATTTAATTGAAAATATTCCTAATTTTTAAGGCGTGTAGATGATAGGCAATGAAGCTAACACGGAAACTTGTTCTTGCTAAGGCTAAGGCCTCCGACTTGGAAAGTGTGAAGAAACTAAACTGCTGGTAGGAGTTTAAATTGATCACATCTCTAATTTACCTGGTTGTTGGTCTACATGTTAAGAGCCGCGTTGGTTAAGAATGACGGGCTCTATATTTTAAGTCTGAGCTGACCTTGTGGTGCGTGTTGTTTTACAGGGGTTGCAACCTAACTGACGTGAGTAGTCAAAGTTGTGTGAATGCATGTTTCTTACTAAATTGTGTTGACCTTTGATGTAGTTTTTCAAACAATCATGTAGTTGTATAAATGTATGTCGTTTCAGATTTCTATCTTCTCTCAGATGCCCAGTATTGAAGTCTTGACTCTCAGGTTGGTCAAGTGAGCTCTTTGTTTTCTATATCTATTATAGACTTCTTGTTAAAGCTGTGAAAAAGGCTTTCCTGGAAAATCAACCAAAGTCACTTTAAACATCACGTCACCTATAAGACCACGTTATGGGCAGTTTTGTCATTTGTTTTTCTACTTCATAGTAAATCTTTATTTCATGGTAAAATCTACCCTTCCAAAAACAAGCTTCTATTTGAACGTGCCTCTGGTGACATCACATAAGGCGTAAGGGAACTGATCACAGTTCACATGGAATACATCTATCTATTTATGCTTATTTTTATTTTTTATTTATTTATTTATTCACATTGTAAATCAAATTCCACTTTAATTTCACTCTGTATGGCTATGGTTTGTAGTCCTGCTTCCACCAAAATAATGATTAGGCAGACATACCTTTAATGAGCCCATTATAGACTCTTAGAAAAAGTACTTCTTGCAAAAAAAAAAAAAAGGCTTTCATTGTGACATTAGATTGCACTGAAATCTTTTATTCCACAGCCTGGATTTCTGACATTATTAAAAAATATGCACTGTTTATGATCAGTGCCAAATAGTCAAACGGTTCTATTTTAAAAAAGGATATTGTTCTGCTAGTTTAGAAGTCAGTAAACCTTTCAATGCCTTTGAAATGAATATCCTTTCAGAATATTTCTGTTTGTAGATCTTGCCTGAACTGCCTCCAGCCTGAATGGTGTTCCTATTGATGCTTTGGAGCCGTCTCTTAACCTGAAGCATAAAGTTTAGGGTTTCAAAAAGTTGTAGAAAGCATTTTGGTTAATGGCTATTTAATGCGGCGTCGCACAACTTCCTAACTTCACCTGGTAGTGTTGATCAGGGGGCAACTTCTGCGTGTTGGCTAATGATAACTCTGATATAGACTGAGACCTAAACCTAACCCTAACATTGCTTACACACTCATACCAATTGACAATTGAGAGAGACTAATTAACCTAACAGTCATGTTTTTGAACTATGGGAGGAAGCCAGAGTATTGTGCTGCAGTGGAGCACAGGCAGAATATACACTGCTCAAAAAAATAAACGGAACCCTTAAACAACACAATAAAACTCCAAGTAAATCAAACTTCTGTGAAATCAAACTGTCAACTTAGGAAGCAACACTGATTGACAATCAATTTCACAGCTGTTGTTCAAATAAAATAGACAACAGGGGGAAATCTTTGGCGATTAGCAAGACACACTCAATAAAGGAGTGGTTCTGCAGGTGGGGACCACAGACCACTTCTCAGTACCTATGCTTTCTGGCTGATGTTTTGGTCACTTTTGAATGTTGGTGGTGCTTTCACACTCATGGTAGCATGAGACGGACTCTACAACCCACACAAGTGGCTCAGGTAGTGCAGCTCATCCAGGATGGCACATCAATGTGAACTGTGGCAAGAAGGTTTGCTGTGTCTGTCAGCGTAGTGTCCAGATCCTGGAGGCACTACCAGGAGACAGGCCAGTACACCAGGAGACGTGGAGGAGGCCGTAGGAGGGCAACAACCCAGCAGCAGGACCGTTACCTCCACCTTTGTGCAAGGAGGAACAAGAGGAGCACTGCCAGAGCCCTGCAAAATGACCTCCAGCAGGCCACAAATGTGCATGTGTCTGCACAAACGGTTAGAAACCGACTCCATGAGGATGGTATGAGGGCCCGACGTCCACAAATGGGGGTTGTGCTCACAGCTCAACACCGTGCAGGACGCTCGGTATTTGCCAGAGAACACCAGGATTGGCAAATTCACCACTGGCGCCCTGAGCTCTTCCCAGATGAAAGCAGGTTCACACTGAGCACATGTGACAGACGTGACAGAGTCTGGAGACACCGTGGAGAGCGATCTGCTGCCTGCAACATCCTTCAGCATGACTGGTTTGGCAGTGGGTCAGTAATGGTGTGGGGTGGCATTTCTTTGGAGGGCCGCACGGCCAGAGGTAGCCTGACTGCCATTAGGTACCGAGATGAGATCCTCAGACCCCTTGTGAGACCATATGCTGGTGTGGTTGGCCCTGGGTTCCTCCTAATGCAGGACAATGCTAGACCTCATGTGGCTGGAGTGTGTCAGCAGTTCCTGCAAGATGAAGACATTGAAGCTATGGACTGGCCCGCCCATTCCCCAGACCTGAATCCAATTGAGACATCATGGGACATCATGTCTCGCTCCATCCACCAACGTCACGTTGCACCACAGACTGTCCAGGAGTTGGCGGATGCTTTAGTCCAGGTCTGGAAGGAGATCCCTCAGGAGACCATCCACCGTCTCATCAGGAACATGCCCAGGGGTTGTAGGGAGGTCATACAGACACATGGAGGCCACACACAATACTGAGCCTCATTTTGACTTGTTTTAAGGACATTACATCAAAGTTGGATCAGTCTGTAGTGTGTTTTTCCACTTTAATTTTGTGTGTGACTCCAAATCCAGGCCTCCATTGGTGAATAAATTTGATTTCCATTGATGATTTTTGTGTGATTTTGTTGTCAGCACATTCAAGTTTGTACAGAACAAAGTATTCAATGAGAATATTTCATTCATTCAGATCTAGGATGTGTTATTTGAGTGTTCCCTTTATTTTTTTGAGCAGTGTAGCATTCCTCATATTATGAGTGGTAAACATCCATAGAAACCAACCAGAAGAAAGATTTAATTAGAAATGTTCAGATTTGCACCATTCAAAGTTCTGAGTCAATCATCATCATCATCCTTAGTTTGCCACCCACAGCAGTATTACTCATGGCTTGTAGGTCATCTGACTCAGTCTTTGGTTCATACCTGAAATGCTCCTATATCTGTGTTAAAATGCATCATAGGTTGCTCCTCTGCCCCAGTTTGTTTTTTATTAATGCCAGCTGTGCAGCTCCATTATTGTGCCTCTTGTGATGTCATCGATCCATATACACACAAAGCAGAATTACTAGGGATTTCTTTTCCTCTGTTTGCTCTTTAAAAACTGTCTTTGGGGAGATCCCGCTGTGAAAATCCATACTTTTTTTTTAGCCAAACAATAGACAATATCTTGTTACTGTCACATCTGTGGAACCATTTTGTGTCGATTTGCTGACAACAATGCTCTTCCTGTTTCTCTATCTGCAGTGTGAACAACATCTCGTCTTTATCTCCCTTGGCTGGCTGTCTGTCTCTAAGTGAGCTCTACCTGAGGAGGAACATGATTCCTACACTGTCAGAGCTGTGCCATCTGCGCCCCCTGACACGTCTCAGAGTGCTCTGGTTAGCTGAGAACCCCTGTTGTGGGACTGACCCGAGCCGGTATCGGCTAACCGTGTTGCGATGCCTGCCTCGACTCCAGAAGCTCGACAATCAAGGTTATTTTTAATCATGGTTTTATGTACAAGCTCTCTGGTAGAGGGCAGTTCTGGCCGAGATGTCCATTCACTTTCAATCCTTTTTCACTATCTAAGATGTAGTTGGGTCATATTCAGAGGCTTACAGAAGTGTTCACAGTCCTTGAACTTTTCCACATTTTGTCACATTACAACAGCAAACGTACGTTTTTTTTATGGCTAAGCAACTAAACAACTCTCAAGATTTTCAAGTGATCGTCCTGTTATTGCTCCACCCATCTTCCCATCACCTCAGACCAGCTTCCCTATAAAACAAAAAGCTCCCCCACAGCATGATGCTACCCCCTCCACGTTTCAGGGTGGTGATAGTGTGTTCAGATGATGTAGTTTTAGTTTCCTGATATTCCTGGGGCTGTTGCTTGTTCTTTAAATAACTTCCGAGGCCTACATAGAACTGGATTTATGCTGGTGGGCACAGTAATTGAGTTCTGAAGGCAACTGGTTTCACTGGATTAGAATACAAATGCATGCAACGCTTTTCAGGTTTTTGTATTTGCACCTGTAACGTGGTAAAATGTGCAGATGCCTGTGAATACGATTGTGAGGCACTGTCCACATCTGACGTTTTATGTATTCAGTGGTAACAGAGGATGAGATCGCGCTTGCTCTTGTGGAAGGTGACGAGGTCAGCACACCTACTAGCAGCATCCAAAGCCAGCTTCCCAACAATGGCCTTCTGGACACAGAGACAGAGAACGATCCACTTAACTACAACATGGAGGAGACCAAGTAGATTTTCTCACCTTTCATCTATTAACAAGGTAAACAGTTTCACTTTATCAGATGAGGACGTTTCTCAAATCCCATTTTTTGTTAGCAAAATCAGGAAAGAGTTGGGAATGAAGCCCCTCTCGAGAGACAAATTCTCCTCTCCATCTTCTCCCTCCACCGTGGAGAAACCAACAATGAAAAAGGTAACTTCTGCAAGCAGCACCCCCTTGTGAAACGTAGTGCTGAATGAAATTTATGCCAGTTATTGTGCTCTCTTCAGACCCACATCCTGGATGCGGTTCTGCTTCTCTTGAGTGACCTGGATGAAGAGGAGCTCCAGGTCGTGCACACAGCCACACAGAACAGGCTGCAGACCTACACACTGGATTCAGGAGATGGTCAGAGATCGCCAGCTCAGAAAACCGCAGACATCCAGCACTAACGATATCCACAGCATGAACTCAGAGACCAATATCCCACTCCCAACACCAATCTCAGGATTCCAAGACCCACACGTCGTCCCCTGGTACCGTCTGCTTGTGTATGTGCATGATTTAATTTCTCATTCTTGTGGCCAAAGATTCCCCGAACATCAAGAGATTTGATTGCTTTCATTGTTTAGCTGCATGCCTAAACGCCTTGCAAGAATAAAAGAATGAATGTGTTTAACGTGTAGCTCTATTTTGAAATTAAAGACAGTATCCAGCAATAATTTAATTCACTGTTGCTTTCATTGGATCAGACGAAATCTGCAAAGATGTGTACATCAAACTAATGTGAACGTCACAGTGCAATGGTGCTTTTAGAGCCAACACTTTATTAATGTGATTTTAACTATTAGCCCCGTGGCAAATACCAGCGTGGGTTTCTTAATTTGCCAATGGCTCAACTAAAACCTGCAGGGAAAAATACAGATCATAATTTTAAAGTCTTGTCCTTTCAGTCGTCATCCTCATTCTCTAGGAAGTCCATCAGCGTGCTCGTTTCCACAGCAACAATCAAGTAGTCCACTCCGTCTGCACCCTGTAGTGAAGTAAAATTAAACTAAATTATATTGAAGGGATACACATCGAGGAGTAAAGTCGGTAATCCTAAAGTGAAGCACCTTGCGTGTTCGGATCAGTTTGTGGTCTCTGAACTCTGTCAGCTGAGTCCTCAATGTGAGATCAGAGTTCACCAGGAACGCCTCTCGACAGCGCTGGTAAAAGTCTTGGAATGACAATCCTGCATGTTGCATAAAAAGTGTTGACGTCATCACAATGATGAGGTGAAATGACCCCAAAAGAAAATAACTGTTCAGTAGTTTCAGCTTGTGAAAGTATTCCTACCTGTGTATGAAGGATTGTCTTTGTTTTCCAGCTTGAATTTTACCAACAGTTTGAAGATTCCTCTGCAAAAAGAAAGTGAACATGTTTTCAGTGGATAAACTCTAAAAAGGTTTGACATCCCAGTAATGGTAAAAAAGATATGAACCAGATTTCATTTTAAGAATTTACAGGTCCAGTTTATAGTCCATCTCCACTCTTCATCAGGATGAATGTCATTTTTTCATTTTATGAAGCATTTTAATTGTTCTTTATTCAGGGTGAAAGGATTATTCAACAATCAATGAATTTAAGAGCAAGAACATGCTCCACAACTTTGAGTTTATTGGGGAATTTCTCAAATGGGACAAAATCAAGTGCACATTATATACTTCTGGGCCATTTCTTCCTATTGGCCACACATCTTTGCAGAATTAGTTTCCTGGCACGGAGTCCACATTGTGTACATTTTCAAAAAGGTTGAGGTTGGAGCCAAAATGTTAGCCTGCTTTATCCGTTTTGTGTTTGGGATCATTTTCCTGTTAGAACTTTCCACCGCACCAAGTCTCAACCATCTAGTTGTTGGTTTGAGGGGAGGTTAATGAATCTAGAGGTAGTCTTCCTTCACCATTTGATCCACTTTCTGCATTGCACCTGTACAGCTGATGCTGCCATCCCCATGCCTTTCTTTCGGTACCATACTCTTAGGTTTGCAAGCTTCACTTTTTGACTCCTTCAAACATTCTTATCATCATTGTGGCCAAAGAGCTACATTTTTGTCTCTTCGGACCACAAATCTCCTTCTCCAGAAGTCTTTAGGGGTCCATGTGGACAGAAGCAACTTTCTGTTGAGATTTAAGAACGGGCTTCTTGCTCAGCAACCTCTCCGTCCATGTTGATGTTAGACTACTTCAGTTTCTTATGGGCTTGATCACTGGTAGTTCCTTGGTTGTTCCTGAAGCCAAAGGTTTCATCAGATTGACTGAAACTTCATCACAGATCGGTGTTCCAGCAGCACAGTGATTCCAAAACTGGTTTTAAGCACCTGGAATGGACCCAACCTCAAGCCCATTGGAACTTTCTAGAAAATGATTCTTAACCAAACCGGTGACAAGAAACTAACCAATTCAAATAAGCTCTATCATTGTGGAGTCAGATGCATATCTGATGTATAGTTTTCAAATCTTAATAAAACCTTAAACTTGTTCACTTGAATTATGGATTAATGGTTCAAACTGACTTGAATCCTTCCTGGTGATGAGTGGACTTAAGCGTCACTGTACTTCTAAGAAAGTAGTCAATAAATAATTTACTTTCATTTTAAGTCCTTAAGGGGTAAGCACGGATGGTTTACCTTGCATTGGGTGTCAAGCTGCGCAGCACATGTGTGAGAGAGGACAGAACCAGAGCGCCCGTCTGCTGCACCAGGAGCGAGTTTTCATATGACGTCTCCTCGGTATAGTGCTGGAACGTCACGCACTCCCACCACAGCCAGTTAAACTGGCTCTGCTTAAACTGGTCCCACACTGGAAACATCACAGGAACCACTTAGCCACAAGAAGACCCTTCACCGTGATCAATAACCAAGTTTCTCCAAGCAGCCACCTAACGGAGCGTTGATGTGGTCTATAGAGGCCACCAAGTGCAGGTTAGGCAGGGACGCCAGCTGCCCCAGCGCGCTCTGGGTCTTCTCCCCTCGCAGCATTGGTCCGTCGATGTTATAGATCAGCAGGTACACGTGGAGATCTGGGCCTGGGGTGACATGGGAGGAAACGTCAGTCAAGTCCAACGTAAGAGGAAAACATTTCAACATAAACGCTTACTGTCTTTGAGGGTCTGAGCAATGAAATGGATCTGATCTGAGGGGGTTCGGAACGTTCCCTGGTGCTCCAGAACCTCACAGGTCAAAGCATTTAATATCTGAAGAAATAATATTGGAGTGAAATTAAAGAAGAAGAAATAAAACAGTTAATGGAGGTATAAGGTATTACAAAGACAAGTTTTTATTCTGTTTTCTTTTTCTTTTGAATACAAACCGTTTTGAGAGTAATGGAGGGGAAGAATCCGTTGATGACGAGGTGGATCTCTTGAGACAGATGAGACACCCTGAAGTCTTCTAACAAAGCCTTTTTGCTGCCCAAACCATAAACCAGCACACTGAATCCCAACCTGCACACAGACATCCACAGATGTCCAATAACGCCTCGCAGAAGTTTTCACACCCTTTGGGCTTTTTTATTTTTTGACAAGTTACAATCGCAAACTTCTGTCTGTTTTATTTGGGATTTTAGGTGACAGACCAACACAAAATAGAGCAGCATTGTGAAGTGGAAGGAAAATGATACACGAATGCAAATTATTTTATCTTTTCTGAGATCATCAGCAAAAACATTAACAATGCTCGTGCATTATTTGCCACGGTCGACAGGTTAACAAACAGCAATTATCAAACCTCTATTGAAAAAGAGCAACTTGGACAAGCTGCTACTACAGAACTACAGGCCTATATCAAACCTCCCCTTCATCAGTATTATTGAAAAAGCTGTTTTTCAACAGTTAAACAACTTCCTAACAACGACCAACCGCTTCGATGTCTTCCAGTCAGGCTTCCTGCTCACCACAGTACAGAGACTGCTCTTGTCAAGGTGTTCAATGACATCCGTATGAATGCAGACTGTGGAAGAACCACAGTGCTGGTATTATTGGACCTTAGTGCAGCATTCGACACTGTTGATCACCCCATTTTATTAGAGTGCCTGGAAAACTGGGTCGGCCTTTCTGGTACAGCACTCAACTGGTTTAAATCCTACTTGAAGGACAGGGACTTTTTTGTGTTAGTAGGTAACTTTACATCAGAGACCACAAAAATCACATGTGGCGTTCCCCAAGGATCCATCTTAGGGCCCCTTCTGATCAATATTTATATGCTCCCCTTAACTCAGATTTTAATAAACAACAACGTAAGTTATCATAACCATGCAGACGGCACACAGCTATACGTTACGATGTCACCAGGTGACTATAAACCCATTCAAGTGCTGGGTAAATGCTTAGAAGAAATCGATGCATGGATGTGCCTAAATTTTCTTCAGCTGAATCAAAACAAAACTAAATTAATCATTTTTGGACCAAAGGAAGAGCGTTTAAAAGTTAGCACACAGCTTCAGTTAATACAGCTAGAAACCACCAATCAGGCTCGAAACCAGGGTGTAGTGATGGACTCAGACCTGAACCTTCAGAGACACATAAAGGTAGTAACTAGGTCGGCCTTCTACCACCTAAAGAACATCTCCAGGATTAAAGGACTAATGTCTCAGCAGGACCTTGAAAAACTAATTCATGCGTTCATCTTTAGTAGAATTAATTACTGCAACAGTGTCTTCACACTGGCTCCCTGTAGCTCAGAGAATAGAGTTTAAAATACTTTTGTTAGTCTTTAAATCACTGAATGTCTTAGCACCAAAATACATTACAGACTTGTTGTCAGTGTATCAACCAGCCAGACCTCTCAGGTCTTCTCGCTCAAATCTACTCTGCACACCCAGAACCAGAACCAAACATGGAGAAGCAGCTTTTAGTTCTTATGCTCCACTAATGTGGAATAAACTCCCAGAAAACTGTAAAAGCGCCGAAACCCTAAGTTGCTTTAAATCAAGATTAAAAACTTATTTGTTTAGAGTGGCCTTTGACTATGCCATCTAGGCATGATTAGTTGCCTTTCAGTCGAAATTTCCTCTCATTTTCTTATCATTTTATCGTTAATTTTTTGTTTAAATTATTTCTTTATTATCTTTTTAATTATTCATTTTTTATTCTGTAATTATTTAATTACCTTTAAACCACTGTAATGTACTTTTCCTATTATGTCTCTTTTTCTTTTTTTTCATGTACAGCACCATGAATTGTCTTGTTACTGAAATGTGCTACATAAATAGACTTGCCTTACAAATAAAAATGTGTGGTATGCATTTTTATTCAGCTTCACACAGTCAATACTTTGTAAAATAGTCTTTCACTGCAGTCATAGCTGCAGATTTTTTGGGGTCAGCCTTTATCCGCTTCAGACACCTTACAGTGGGCCTGCTGGACGTTGGATTCATCCATCTTCCCAGTCCCTGATGGGGACAAGCAAGCAAGACTTCTAATTGTTTTATGGAGAGGACAACTAATTGTTGTCTTGTCAACAGATCCTTTCACCTAAGCTGTGGGTCTCTGCAGCTCCTCCAGAGTTACCATCGGCCTATTGATTGGTTCTCTGATTAATGCTCTCCTTACAGGTCTGTCGGTTTAGGTGGATTGCAATGTCCTGGTAGTTGGGCTCTGATTGTTCTGCTTCCAGATGATGGATGAACAGAGCTCTGAGGTGGGGGTATTGTTTTATGACCCCAACCTTCTTTCAACTCCCTGACCTGTCTGCTGTATTTGTTCATCTTCATGATGCTGTTTCTCTCTAATGTTTTCTAACAAACCCAAGAGTCCTTCACAGAACATCTGGATTTGTACTGAGATTAAAAAACACAAGCGGATATTTACTAAATAGGTGACTTCTGAAAGCGATTCTTTGTACTGGGTTTTATTTTCACAGGGGCTGAGTACAAATGGATTCTTAGGCTTATTAATAAAACGTTTATTCCTTTTTATTCTGCTTCACAATTTTGCTTTACTCTGTGTTGATCTGACTCATACAATCCCTTGAAGTTGGTGGTTGTAAAACATGGAAACATTTAAGGAGTAGGACTAACTTTGCAAGGCCCTGCATGTTTCAGAGCTAACGCTTAAACCCTGAGAAAAACAAGACTAAATTAGAGCCATACTTACTGTAACTGTAACATCCATTTGGTAAAGTGCTTTCTGTGTTTGTTGTGCAGCTCCTGGATCTCCTTAGAGTAACAGGCCGGTTTACCTTCTAAAAGATGAGCCAAAGTCTCCTGGGAAAAGACAGAAATTCAGTCTCCACTTTAAGCAGAATCAGACACATTTAGCAGGTAGTAAAACATTGGAAGTAATCAACAAACCCTGTCTAGTTTAGGCGTGTGCAGCCGCTCGAGGGTTCGGTCCGACGTCAGAACTTTGGAGCTGCCATGAGCCTCAAAATATTCCTCGGTCATGGTGGGCTGGTTAACAGGTTCTGGTGTGTTCTTGCTCTTCTTAGTTGGAGTCTTGTAGAGAGCTACAGATGAACCTTTACTGGCACTTCTTTGGTTTTTCTGGTTCTCCTTTTCCTCTTTATTCACTTTCTGTTTTTCCTTTAGCTTATCCTCTTCCTCCTCCTCTTCCCCAGAATCAGAGGGTGAGAGCTCACTATCGCTGTCCGACCGAAGACTCGGTGCTGAAAACATTCACATTACACCAGATTTACATATAGTGGTTGCAATACAATTCTCATTATTTTACTTTACCACATATTCTCAACACAAACCTCAATGTATTTTAATGTGATTTGATGTGATAGATCAACACATAGTAGTGCAGAAGTGTCAGGTTGAAGGAAAACGATACATGGTTTTAAATTTCCTTTAAAAGTAAAAAGCTCAGCCTCCTTCACTCCGATACCCCAAAATCCAAAATAAAATTCAGAGCAAACAATTTCTATCAGAAGTCACCTAATTACCGTATTTTCCGCACTATAAGGCACACCGGATTATAAGGCGCATAGAATAGAAGCTACTGCAGTCTAACGTTTGACTGGGGTTGCGTTATGCATCCACTAGATGGAGCTGTGCTAAAGAGAATGTCAACAAAACAGTCAGATAAGTCAGTCAGTCAAACTTTATTAATACACTACAAACCAGCGTTCTGATAACTCCATTCACTCTCATGGTAAGGTCTCCTCTACATAGAAATCTATTGAATAGAGCCAACCGCACGTTAGGAATGCATTGGAGTCTATGAAGTTGAAGTTGAAATCAAACGTTAGTTAAAACGTGAAAGGGAACTTTTCCCTGATTCAGTAAACACGTAAAAGAAACAGTTTGATGAACTAAATCAAACGTTAGTACTGTTAACCTTTCCTGTTTCTGTCCCCTGACCGTAGTCTGATGACACAGGGGAGACGCTTTCTCCAGGGCCGAAGTTACTAGTTTCCTCGGGGTTAACTCCCTCACTCATACGTTGCTGAGTTGAGCATGAAGAAACAGCATCAAAACACTGAGTTGTTGACGAGATTCGAGGTTCTTTTTAATGACTTTGCAGCACGTAAAAACACAGGGCTTACAGACTCATACACCGCTGCTCCGGTCGCCGTCTCTACCCACCCCACACACACAATAATACCGACGTCACTCCTTCACTCTTGATTCTCAGCTACGGCAGCACACAGCGCCACCTCTGTCCGGAGGAGTAATGTCAACATCTTCCATACACACACACGAAACATACACCCCACACACTGAGCTTCTAATCACATATAGTTCAGGCAATTCCTGCAACAGTACATTCAAACGTTATACACACACAAGTGGTGTTGGACTAGGAGTAAGCACAGTACAGGTGTTTACCGCTATTACTTCGGCGACGCCCCTGACTACGGTAGCCGTAATGCTGCAAGCGGTGCGGCTTTGTAGTTTACCAGTCGTACTGAAACATTTTGACAGAGCGCCGTGTACAACCAGTATGGATCAACCAATTAACCAATTGATCCATATATAAGGCGCTCCGGATTACAAGGCGCACTGTCATTTTTTGGGAAAATTAATGGTTTTTAAGTGCGCCTTATAGTGCGGAAAATACGGTACGTTTTATGTGAGGCAAATAACTAATACTGCACAACACCCTGAACACACCAACCGCAAGGGAAACATGGTGGTAGTAGCATCATGCTGTGGGGACATCTGTCTTCAGCAGGGACAAGCTAATGGATGAAGCAACAAACAGGACAATCCTGAAGAATTAGTTTTCTTATTCCATGTCCCATTTCTGAATTAATTAGTGCTGGTAGATCCCAGGAAATCACCAACGAAACACATTGAAGTTTGGGGATTTATCATGACGAGACATGAAAAGTGTCAGTGAGTGTGAAAATTCTTGGAAGGCATTGGACTAGATCTCATTACCACATGTTACACTTACCTGTTAGTCTCTTTCTAAGCCTGTGTGGGGTTGTGGAGACAAACTGGACCTTCTTGCTCTGCTTTCAGAACCATAAGGGAGAGCCGATTATGAGACCAGACAGATCTCAGACCACATTCTAAAATAACACTTCTTTTTGGGGTCCTACCTTTTGTGGGGTCCTGTTTTCAGCTTTGTGGTCTAGACAGAGAGAAGAAAAGCACATCCCATTAAAATAATTAAAAAACACAGGATATGATCAATCATAAACCTTGAGACGATTTGCTGGACTCACTTCGGCCTGTTCGTGTGGGGCTGCAGAGTTCGGCCGAACTGAAGCTCACGCTTTTCCCAGGGGTCCGAGCCAGCTCGCTGGCTGCGTCCACAAACCAGACATATAAACAGAAAGTGGCCAATATGACAAGTGATGCATCCAGCTGAAGAAAAACACTGAAAGAATACAAATGTAAGAGGAAACTGGCAGCTCTCACCAGTGTGGGCCATGCTGTTGCCATGTTTGACTTTCTGGAATGTAAAAATGGAGGAACCAGCAACTCTGGACCAACTTTCCTCGTCTTCTGCAAAACCAAGAAAATAACATGAATGCAGTATCTTTTCTTTATTAATTATTACTAAAGACACTGCAGACAGTTCACAAAACTCTAATCATATATACTCAGTCTAGTATCATAAACTGTTACCAATGCAACATCTTTTGAATTTACATCAACATATATGGAAATGCATTTATTTCACGTTTATTTCTGCAATTTAGATGATTATGGCTAATGAAAACCCCAAAACTCAGTTTCTTAGAAAATTCTAATATTAAAAATAACTAAATAGAAAACAGTTTTTAGAGGAACAATGTTATGTCACATCCATGTTATGTCCGACACCATAAGATTGCCCGTTGAAACAGGAGATAACGGCAACCTTTACAGGATTGTACAGCAAAAGCTTATTTAAACGTTTGGAGGAGATTCACAAGGCCTGGACTGCAGCTGGACTGCAGCTGGAGTGAGAGCATCCAGAACCACCACACAGCTGTATCCGGCTGGGCTACAACTGCTGCATTTCAAGCTACTCCTGAAAGAGATAATGAGGAGGTTTTAAAGCCCTACATGCATCCTTCTGCTGACGAGCTTTATGGACTTCCAGCATAACTTGGCAACCTGGCGACACCGCAGTCAACAATGCAGATGAGCTGAAGGCCGCTATTAAAGTAACCTGGGATTCCTGAACACCTCACCAGAGTGCAGGCTGATTTTTTTTTTTTTGTCAAATTTTCTGAGAAACTGAATTTGGGTTTTTTATTAGCTGGGAGCCATAATCATTCAAATGGACCGAAATAAACGCTTGAACTAGATCACTCTATGTGTAGTGATTCTACAAAATATGAGTTAAACTTTTAGAAATGAATCAGTGAAATAAATGAACTTTTTGATGATATTCTAATTTGCTGAGATGGACATATATGTTGGTAAAAGCTGACTTGAATGTAAATTGAATCAGAGCACCACCAACATCTACCCAGAGCCAGAAAGCACACCTGAAGCTTCTTTTGTCACCAGCAGATGAAATGGGGAACCTGAGAACAAATTGATAAAGGCTGCATAAAGAACCTGACAGCCTGCACTGTCCAACTGTCTGTGATACCTTCAATATTATCTGTTCCTAAAGCTTGGATGTAATTCTGCTGATCAAAGACTCCGTTTTCCTCCTCATCCTGTTGTCCATCCTCTCTGCATCCCTTCCGTCCAGGTGGGCTCTTAAACTTCACCATCCTCTGCACGGAGCCAGCGCTGCTCTGCACGCCTTGTTAAGGCAGAACACAAACAAGTTAGAGGTAGAACATCTTGGCAGAGCTGGTACAGCACAGTCCACAAATTCTCAATGGAGTTGAAGTCTGGGCCATTCCCGAAGTCGCCTCCATTTTAAAACGAGGTTAGAGGTGTGTTCGGGATCTTTTTCCTAACGGATCAGCCAAATGTATCCTAGTTTCAACCATGTAGCTGTTGATTTAAGTTGAGGTATCTGGTGGCCTCTTCACTATTGTGCCAGAACTACTGGTAACAAAACAGCCTCTCAGCATAATGCTGCCACCACTATGTTTGACAACTGGCCCAGTTCAGTGTGGACACTGGCACTGGTGTTTCCAGTTTGTGGTGTTTACCTTTATGGTTTTCTGGTTTCATCATGTACCTCCAGACTAATTACTTCTGTGGGGGACAATTTGGATCAGATGGCTCTTCTCAGAGGATAATAATCCCAAACACACAAACGGCCCCAACAGGGCGCCAACTGGGCCAAGAAGCTTGGTAAAAGAAGGCCAGATTTGTCAGAATTTAAGTCCAACCTAATAATACTTTTAAGTCCAATTGGATTAGAGAAAAAGTTATTCATTGAATATTGAGGCTACCGCGGAAAAAGGACAGTTCAATGTATCCTAAATTGCCTAAAATATATTTGATGAGTGTTTGAACATTTTTTACAAGCGCTGGCAGAAAAGTCGAGCTCCTTACCCTCCTGCTTGTCCAGGATGTGCTCCAGAACATCTCCATCCGCGACGAACTTCACTTCCAACACGCTCATCCCTCAGGATAAAAACAACAAGACACACTGAGAAGCAGGCGGCAACCACGCAGCAGTCCGAGAACGTGTGATGGCAGCTAATGAAGGGTTTCTACTCTGTTTTCCTCATGAACGCAGCCATATTTCCTGAGGCTGCTGAGTCATGGAGAACTGGAACATCTGGAGATGACGCGGTGGACCAAAGCGACTGGCTGAACCCGAGGAAAAAACAGAAAGCAAATCTCATCTGTTAGTGTTTCCGCGCCATCTTGCTGAAGTTTTAAACCACGTGACAAGTGAAAAGTCAGGCAGTGACCAATCAGAACGCTGCAGTCGCTTAAAACTACGTTTCCCAAGTTGCATTTCAAGACACAGCGTGTAAATCTGCCACATTGCAACTCCTTAGAGGTTTTCGTTTATTTTACAGAGTATGATGTTAAACTAGTTATCGATGTGGATTCACTGCGAGTCCATGTTTAACAGGAAACACGATCTCTTTTGACTGCAACGAAAATATGCTAGTCACATTATGAGACATATTTTCTTTATATTTCTATTTATTATGAATGTAATTATTATTGATGCGCTTTTTCATTTTTCTAGCATTTATCAGAGATCATTGATCAGCTGAAGAATTTGTCTAAGAAAGAAAATCCAAACAAACCTTTTGGTCTTTTTTTTTTTTTGGCCATCCTCAAAAGGACAAAAACAAACGATGTTATGCAGATAATAATTTGGACAGTACAGAGTGTTTGGATGTACTGCATCTCAACTTGGTCCCTGCAGAGGAGAGTGAACTGCCAACAAACGGTACTGCAACCTTAAAAGCAGAACCACCAGGTTGATCCACTGCTTTCTGCCTCAAGTTGTTAAAACGCTGTTAAGATTATACACTTTACATTATTGCAGCTATATTAACTATTTTGTGTTATGCATTTATGTTTAACAACTTCATTTCTTTTTTTACACTGATCTGTTGAATGATCCCAGATAAAATGTCTTGTTTTGTTGCATTCTATTTTCTTTTTTTACATTGAAATGCTAAATTGATTTGATTAAATTTAAACATGAAATACATAAATGAATAAGGTCTTTGGTACAATATAACATGTAGCCATAGTCTCCAAAGCTCACAGAATGTTTATTTATAGAATGTATTATTAAACAGATCAAAATAAATCACATCCAGTTGGCTGATTGGAAAAATTCAGCAATTCTCTGGGTGAAAAGCAACAGATTTGTACATGTTTCTCCAGGTGGTTAAACAGCCTCTCAGATGCTGTATATAATAACAATGGAATACAAAACAAAACTGTAATTGTATGGGTGTAATAATCACAGAACCACTTTATTTATAACTCATTTATTTAGAAATGAGACTCTTTTTGTCTTCAGCCGTTCATTTCTATTGCCCTTTTCGAGGCAGCATGCAGTGAACAGGGCTGCCACGTCTGTACACTATGTTAGTTCACAAGTCTTTTTGTTTAGATTATGTCTACATAATAAGGAATGATGCTATAGGACAGATGTTCACCACCCGCGGGTGGGTGTCCACTTTCCCAGCAGGCGACCCTCAGAGTGCACATAGTACACAGGGTGCATCATGGCTGTTGCACATGACTGTAAAGAAAAAAAAGAGGTTAAACAGGAAGACAGTGTGAAGTTAAAGGCTTTAAGGAACCGTGTTGAATTCTTTAATTTATGCACATTGATCAACACAATGCCAGAATTAGCCAAAAAGCTACTTTTGGGTAATTAAAATGGCTTGTTTTAACTGACCTTGCTCCACACTAAGTGTGTAGTAGATAACCTCTGAAAGAGTCTCACTGTAATACTCAAGAGGCTATTTCCATTAATAGAGTCACAACAGAGTAACCATACTAACATGGTAGGGGATCAATGTGAGCAGAGAGCCAATGGGGTATTTGCTGTAGTCCAATGGACCTGATGTGGGCTCCACTCTCCCATGCTCTTGAGTCATAGACAACAACCTAGAGGAAATCATCTCTCATGAGTTAATCTGCCACACCTGGGTTATTTTTGGAGATCAGGAAGGAAGAGGGAACAGGTTTTACTTGAGGTTCGGATGCCCTTCGATCACAGCGTATCCAGTGGGAAGTTTTCCACCTCCATCCAAACTGAGAGGAAAAATGTCAGAAAGATTTTGATCTCTCTGTAGATACAGTGGGTTTAAATGAATGCAGTACTGGTTAAATATCACAGAAGAGGCCACCTGATTCCAGCCCATCCACAGTCGACCAGGAGCTGGTTCCTGTGTGGACAGTGTCCTATAACTCTCGTTAAAACCTTCACAGCCACGTCGTCTAGACTGCACGAGCCAATCATAGACTGCTGGACATCTAAAACCCAACAAAAATACATACTGTAAACGTCGTTTTGGTTTTCATCATTCTGAAACCAGCCACCATGCCCAGATGCACCTCGATATACATAACTCACCATAGAAGACGTAGTTTCCAGGATGCACTTCGCTCAGCTTTCCCATGTCCTGGACAGGGTGACTACAGGAAGGGGTAGAGCCGATGCTGGACTTGCAGCTGATGCCAAAAGCCTTCAATCTGCCAAGTGGAAAACAAACAACAAATATAATGCTTCTTTCAAAGCAAACATTTGTTTTTTTTTTTCTTAGTTGTTTAAATAGTCTTCATCCTCTGCACAACTCTGTCTTAACCTCTTTTCTTACTTGTCCATGAACTGCAGTGTAAGGTTGGTGGTTTCCTGGGCGACGGTCTGTATTTGCCCCACTCCTCTGCAATTGTAGGTGTTCCCACAGTGGGCGTACACTCCTGTTAGCTCCACGCCATCTGCCTCAGCGATAGCTTGGGCCAGTTGGAGCGACCCGGGCTCTGAGTGCAGGACGCCAGCTACAGCAAAGAGCAAACACACAGCCGTTGAATAATCAGAAGCATCGAGGGTGCGTTTTCCCAGCGTGCATACCTCTCCCGTTGCCACAGTCAAGTTTTAGCCACACGTGCCACTGCCGGCTGCCTTTCAGGGGCCTCTTTCTGAGCTGCTCCAGAGCATCGGGATGATCAAGCAGGACTTGGAAAAGATCCAGTCTCTCAGACAGGGCTGCACAGCGCTCTACCTATAAACACAGATGTAGAACAATAATCTTAGTCATTTTAGAAAGGCTAACAATTGCATTACAATATTCTTGCAACAAATGGTGTCTGTAACATTCTCACGTTACGTTGGGGCTTGCAAAAACTATTCACACCTCTTGAAATGTTTCACAATGTTTGTCACTTTACAAGCAGAAACTTCAATGTATTTTATTGGAATTATATGTGACAGACCAACACAAAGTTGTAAAGAATAAGGAAAAGAATTCATGGTGTTAAAAATGTTTGAGTCACTGTACCACATAAATATTCTTTTTTTTTTATTTGTTTCACAGGACTAGTGCCTTTTTTTTTCTGAAAGTAGGCAGACTGAAATTGGGATGACGAGAAGGGGAATACATGCGGCAAACGTCACCAGGCCAGGACTCTTACCCGGAACAACGATGTTGAGGACTAAGGCCTCCATACATTGCAGCATGGTTTTCCTCCAGGACTACCCTGTGCTTATCCTCATCCATCGTCCTATCAATCTGACCAGCTTCCCTGACCCTCCTGAAGACGAGCATCCCCACCCCATGATGGTGTCACCACCAACTTTTCCCATGGGCCTGGTGTGTTCAGGCTGACATAGAGTGTAAGCTTTACGACAAGCATCATGTCTTGGATGCCACAACATTTCCATTTAGGTCTCTTCAATAAAGAGAGGCATCTCTGACCCATAACAGATTTGTGTAGTGCACACAACTAACAGTTATCGTGTTGACAGATTCTAGCACCTGAGCTTTGAGTCCCTGGAGCCACCCCAGAGGTACCACGGGCCTCTTGGCTTCCTTGAAATTTAAAGGTGTGCACGTTTACACAACCAAAGTATTACAGCTTTTTCATTTTAAAATATTTTTCTTCTAACAGATATTATTCATCAAGTTGTCATAACTTAGTCACACATTTTTTTTCGACTGGCATATTTGCATTTTGGAGAGCCATTATATCCCTATAATTCCATCTCAAAACCATATATTGCTCTGCTTTATACTATCATGCACACTCACCGGCCACTTTATTAGGTACACCTTGCTAGTACCGGGTTGGACCCCTTTTTGCCTTCAGAACTGCCTTAATCCTTTGTGGCATAGATTCAACAAGGTACTGGAAACATTCCTCAGACAGTTTGGTCCATATTGACATGATAGCATCACACAGATGCTGCAGATTTGTCGGCTGCACATCCAGAACCGTTGATACAAGGCAGGATGGATCCATGCTTTCATGTTGTTGATGCCAAATTCTGACCCTACCATCTGAATGCAGAAATCGAGACTCATTAGACCAGGCAACGTTTTTCCAATCTTCCATTGTCCAATTTTGGTGAGCTTGTGTGAATTGAAGCCTCAATTTCCTGTTCTTAGCTGACAGGAGTGGCACCTAGTGTGGTCTTCTGCTGCTGTAGCTTCAAGGTTTGACATTTTGTGAGTTCAGAGATGCTCTTCTGCATGCCTTTGTTGTAACGAGTTGAGTTACTGTTGCCTTTCTATCAGCTCGAACCAGTCTGGCCATTCTCCTCTGACCTCTGGCATCAACAAGGCATTTGCGCCACAGAACTACTGCTCACTGGATATTTTATCTTTTTCAGACCATTCTCTGTACACCCTAGAGATGGTAGTGCATGAAAATCCCTGTAGATCAGCAGTTTCTGAAATATTCAGACCAGCCTGTCTGCCACGTTCAAAGTCACTTAAATCACCTTTCTTCCCCATTCTGATGCTCGGTTTGAACTGCAGCAGATATTCTTGACCATGTCAGTCAGTCATTTTCTACCGCTTATTTCATAGTGGGTTGCGGGGAAGCTGGTGCCTATCTCCAGCAGTCTATGGGCGGGAGGCGGGGTACACCCTGGACAGGTCGCCAGTCCATTGCAGGGCAACACACAAACAACCATGAACACACTCATTCATACAACTAAGGGCAATTTGGAGAGATCAATTAACCTAACAGGCATGTCTTTGGACTTTGGGAGGAAGCCAGAGTACCCGGTGAGAACCCATGCATGCATGGGGAGAATATGCAAACTCCTTGCAGAAAGACCCCCGGCCGAATTGAACCCAGGACCTTCTTGCTGCAAGGCAACAGTGCTACCAGCTGCGCCACCATGCAGCCCTTGACCATGTCTACATGCCTAAATGCATTGAGTTGCTGCCATGTGATTGGCTGATTAGAAATTTGCGTTAAAGAGCAGTTGGATAGGTGTACCTAATAAAGTGTCGGTGAGTGTAAAGTCACAACCACATACATGGAGGTACATAGAAAAGGGGTGTAAAAATATTTTCGCATGGCACTGTAATGAGCACAGTATAATTGAATGTGAAACATAGTCACAGTGTCATTTGAGAGTACCTTGTCTAAAGGAAGACAGTACGCATAGAGGATGTCATCAAAGCCATGATCAGCATAGAAACTGGCCTCTGCCAAGGTGGAAACCACTATGCATTGTCGTGATCCACCTGTCATGATGTCAGCACACTCACTGCAGAAACACACACACACACACACACACATACAGAGAGAGAGAGAATGTCAGCATCCCTCACTTACAACCTGATGAACACATCAGTGCTAGGAGTGCAGTTGCGTACAGGGTTTTGTGGGTCTTCATGTGCGGTCGGAGTTGGACTCCCAGTTTGTGGCAGCGCTCCCTCATCCTCTGCGCGTTTCTCTTCACTTTGTCCACATCCACCACCAAAGCGGGGGTAAACAGGGCGGAAACAGGCTCTCCCTCCATACTGGTGCCTATTTATATGCAATTTAATTATTATGCATGACTGGTTCAGCTAACATCGAAGAGGTGCCTTTGTTTTGATGAAGACAAAACTATCCTTTTGATAAAGAGTTCTGCTCACAAACAGCGTTTTCTTTTTCTGTGATCTAATTATCCTGGCCAGGGTTGTGTAATATAGAACTTTGCACCTTGGAAACTTTATACGTTTTTATACCGTTATTGTGCATAAAGTACCGCTACACTTGAACAAAATGCATCTAACCACACAAACAGCAGAGGATCAATAACTGTGTAGAAAACAAAAGCTTTACCTTTTAGAAGCAGACAATCAGAACAGTATCACGAGTATTGGATCTCTCATCTACGGTGTCCTTTAGGGGCCAAGATCCCCTACCGAAATGTGATTTCTTGACGGGTAAACGTTTCTGTTTAATTCCTTGCGTTATGTCCACACACCAACAGGTTTATTCAATTATTGATTACAATCTGAAGAGATATAAACGCATGTTTTTAATTGTAACATTTAATGCTTATATTCTATTTTACATAGGTTGCTATTTGAGTATTTTTTATTTAATAAGGTAACTAAAGTGCAATAGTAAACGTAGTTTTTAAGCTATATAGAAATTATTGGACTTAATTTTTCAATTTTTGCATTTTTTTCTCAGGTAATGTGGCATGTGCTTAAAACAATGCTTTCACAGTCTGGTCTTTGCTGCCCTCGTGTGGACAAACAATCATCAAACAACCCTGAGCAGGTCGTAGTGCAACTGACGTGTGCACTGAGAGGCTGCACAGTCCAGCAGATAAAACAACATTCGAACCAAGACCAGGTCTACTGAAACCCATTCCCATCTCTGTAAAAATAAAAATACATCCTGTATCTTATATTTATGATTCAACAATCTCATAAATGTCCGATACAATTTCAGAATTATAAAATACAGATATCAGCTGTTCAGGTAGAAAACTGACATTTGTCTTACTTAATTAGTTAAAAGATGAATATCGGAGGGCTAGATGTCCATCAGATGTTACAGGAATTTCAAAGCTGGTGAGTTTTACAAATTAGTACGCATCTGCCTGGTTGAATGGAAGAGAGAAGATGAATTGTGTGTCCTCTTGTCTCTCCCATTTCAAAGCAGAGCTAAGATAAAAAGGCTTTGGTCAGAACATGTAAATACTCCTTTTTGTATTCTCTGTGGCACTAGTGGCCTTTATTCACATAATTCAGACAGGAAAGGGGCAAATAGAGAAGACATGCAGCAAAGGTCTAAACATGGGAACTTGAACCCCAAACAGTTGCATCGAGGAATAGTAGTTTCCATCACCTGCAATATATGGTGTAGTAGAGCGTGTGATGGAGACTGCTATTATTTTATTGTCATTATTACATAATTAGGATATCTAGCCATAATTATGAAATACTAAAAGTTGGAATTTTCAAATATGTTCAGTTTCATATAATGCAACAGAAGATTGTTGTTCTAAGGTTTTTTACATGGCCAATAATTTGAGAAGAGTTTTTTTTAGCTATAGCTTCTAAATAGTGCATGTTGATATAACAAAAATTACATTCTGTATACCATTTCCTCACTAGGTTTGCTCTCAGGGTCAAATAAAAAAATATATTTTAGTAAAGATCTCCACAGAGGATTTTTCTTTTTGTCTAAACTTCTAAATTGGTAGATTAGGTATCAGTGAATGTTTAAATGATTGGACAAAGAAATTACAAAAACAAAAAGAAGTTTTTCTGCAAACGAGGCAAAATGAAACTAAAGGGCAGATCGCATATCTGACCCCCCCTTATGTATGCTAAACCGAGACCCAGTGGACTGTGTGAAAGCAACAGTTCAGTGGGCCATATTGGTTTACTGACCCAGCAGCTCTCTTACACATAGGCATTTTATTAAAACTCAAATGCTGATAGGTTTTCACTGATTGAGATAAAAATCTTGAAATCTGCTTGAAGGGTTAGAAAAGAGACTAAAAAGAAGCCTGTCATTCTACATAGGCTGTCATTTTGAACTAGCAATGAGCAGAACAGGCTTTCCTGAACCACTAAGAAATGGTAAGATGGTAAAATGATGATTTATTATAATGTTAATGCCATTGAATTGTGTCAATGACTTTAGTTCCTGGGTGTTCCTTAGTTCACTTAAACATAACACTAGATTTTTACATGCTAAGTAGTTAGCACAAGTTAGTGCTAGCTATGTTTAATATTCACAACTTGACAAAAGAACTGGTTATTAAAATCAATATAGACAGAGAAACACAGATAAGGAGGATGTTCAGCAGGTTAAAGTGATAAAGGATGGAGATGCAAGTAGATGCAGTAGAGTTTTGATTGGGCTATTCAATGAGATCTTAGAGAGCGAGAAGATGCCTGAGGAATTGCAAAGTGTGCTGGGACCAATTTTCAAGAACATGGGAGATGTGCAGAGTTGTAGAGACCATGGAGGAATAAAGTTGATGAGTCATACAATGAACATATGGGAAAGAGGAGTGGAAGCTAGACTGAGGTCAGAAGTGAACATCTGTGAGCAGCAGTATTGTTTCATGCCAAGAAAAAGTCCTACAGATGCAATATTTGCTTTGAAGATGTCAACAGAAATACAAAGAAGGTCAGGGGGAGATGAATTGTGTTTTTGTAGATCTAGAGGAAGCAGATGACAGGGTGCCGAGAGAGGAGCTGTGGTATTGTGTGAGGAAGTCGGGGGTAGCAGAGAAGTATTTTACAGTTGTGCAGGACATGTATGAGAGCTTTGAGACAGTGGGCAGGTATGCTGTAGGTGTGACGGAGGAGTTATGGTGGAAGTGGCAATGAGCCCCTTCTTGTTTGCTGTGGTGACGGACAAATTGACAGATGAGGTTAGACACAAATCTCCATGGACTATAATGTTTGCAAATGACATTATCATCTTTGGTGAGAGCAGGGAACAGGTGGAGGAAAATCTAGAGAGATGGAGGTTTGCCTTGGATAGGAGAAAAATGAAGGTTAGCCAGAGCAAGACAAAATATGTGTGTGAATGAGAGAGATCTGAATGGAGCCGTGAGCTTAAAGGGTGTTTAGTTTCCAACAACCGAAATCATCTTGTATCCAGGACAAATGAACACTACACCTACTATCACAATGCAAACACAGGACACAGTGAAGGGGGTCAAACTTTAGTCTTTATTTAAACTTACTGTAAACAGATTTCACTGTTTCTTGCTTATGTGTAATCGACCACAGCATTTGTGTGTACCTGCTTGGCATTTATGTGGAAAATTTCTTGGTCAGGGCAACATTTAAGGTTTTTTTTATAACCAGTATAAACTACCATAATAACAGTAAAATATGAAGTAAAAACAATGGTTTCAGAACATCCCAAACTGCTTTTAGCACCATTAATGTAAATACTAATGTTTTAAAAGAAGAGATTGTGTGTAAGGTTTGTCAAAGAGAGAATGATAGATAAATGTTTGTTCCTGCAAGCTAAACATGATAAAAAAATAACTATGTAAAATGTATAGAGTGCTTGGTTAACATACAATAATCTCGAATCTCTCCTGTGGGATACCTACTGTGGCAGTGCTGACAAGACTTTTAAATGGACACACAGGTTCTGTATGTCTGGAAGTGTTTTAGAGTTGGACTCGAATACGCTCTTTTCAATTTTGCAAACAAATTTTATTCCCTAACACAATATGGAGCTACCTCAGTGCTTTTCATCCAGGAATGATAATAGTAACAGAGTTACATCTGGTGCCTCTGTGTGGGTTTAACATGTACACTGAAGGAGCTGGTCCCTCTGTCATTCAATGGTTTCTAACACTATTGTGCAGAGCACTGCAGTTCCTCACTAGCAAATCCAGCGGATGAAGCGCTCAAAGAAAGCAGATTTCCCCAGCATGGAGAAGTCCTCGCCTCTAAAGATGGCCGACGAGTCTCCCAGTGAAACGTTGCGCAGCACCTCTTCGTCGGTGTCTCTTCCCAAGGCGATCACAGTGGGAACGCCTTCAACTCTCTTCATGGCGGACACGCCCTCATCCAGCTGGTCGGTGGAGGTGATTCCATCGGTGATGAAGACAAAAGCCACCTCAGCATTGCGTCGTGATAACCGTTGACTCTACAAATGCAAAGTAGAACAGCAGGTTAGCATTTGAGAAAAAGTGCCAAGACAAACAGCAAGCGATAAAACATTGATCATAACAATCTAATCACTTTTTTTTGGTCATAAAGTTAGGAAAAACACATACAAAACTGGTATGAACTAATATTAATTTGAAAATCGTATTTTGTAATATTTACCCATTTAGTAATATAAATATTCATTTATGTTCAAATTAAACAGAATTGACAAAACACCTGTTAATGTTGACTTTCTGAATGAATCAGACAAGAAGTGCTTTTATTCTGAAGAACAAAAAGTGAATAGAAGTCAATTTATTAAGACTAGTTTGACAGTGAGATAATTAGATGGTGAAGGTAAGGTACGTTTATTATCTTCTGAAATGACCTAAAGTCATTAAAACAGAATTCAGTTTGAGAAAATCCTGTGTGGACATTTTTACAATGCCATAGCTAACAAGAAGGGTTAGTTATGAACTAGACAGGGTCCGGCTATAACTATGAAAGCTATACCAGCAGTCAAAAAACTTTCACAGACTGTGGCTTACTTTCAAACCTAATTACATTAGTTATGAAGACTCGACTTAAGACTTAATTAACCAGCTAATTTTTACTTGTTTAGTGAGTACGTCTCAGACTCGAATCCCTATTCTTTTCTGGTATTAGTGACTTGTTTAAAGGAAACATATAAGTAAATCATGAAAGACAGTAACTCTGGACAAATCTTGTCGAACAGCCTCACAAAAAATTAAAAAGTGAAAAAAGTGTTTGAATGTTAAGCTTCGTGTTAACATGGAGCCAGATTCACTGTTAGACCCTGCATTAGCATAGGCTTTTAACTTGTTTGTTTGAAGGTACAGTACCTGTTTGATCACCAGATTGTTTACAGCATAGATGATGGCGTTGCCCAAAGCAGACGAGGAATCCAAGTAGTTCACAGCTGCCAGTGAATCCACAATCACTGTGAGATTATGTGTGAGAGGGAACTCTTCTTTGTGGTCTCCTGTGCTGCCAAACTGCAGCAGAGCCAGACGGGCCTTGCTGTCATCAGTCGGCCCGTCTGCCAGGGTCAGGCGACGCGCCACATTCTCAATTAACTCTTTGGCCCTACGGTGGTTCTCCAGGCCCATCCTCTCAGAACCATCCAACATGAAAATCACATCCAACGGCCTCTGGACACAGCTAGCCACAGCAGGCTCTGAAATAGACACACACACATGCACAGAGCAGTGTTCAGTCAGCAACAGCTGGAGCACAGATGTTCAAAAGTTAAAGCAAGCTGGGGGAAAAAATCCAATAACATGCAACAACTCTTTACATTCCAGCAGCAATCAAGGCTATTATTTTTTTTAACAAAAACTGCACTGTCTGAATTTGCTCTGCTATTTTATTTGCCTGCGAACATATAAAGATCAATTACATTCCATTTTATTCAAAACAACATTGTTCACATCTGATAGATGCAGTCACAGAGCTGGTTAAATAACATTTACTGAAAGCTACAAGGTGGTAATTTCTTTCTAGTCATCAAACTTTACAGACCAAGCAACAGGCTGTAAAAATCGTGCACCAGTCAAGAGTATAACATACAAAATTTCCTTCTCTCTCTGAGCCAAGCAAATCAACCAAACATACACATACAAAAGCCTCTGACTAATATACAAAATAATATAATATATATTTATAGACCTGCTATTTTTCATGTGTAACCATAAATCGTTCACGGGGAATAAAAGTAAAGGCTGTAGCCATGGATACGAGCAAAACAGCAAACAAAATGGCAAACATTTCAATGATTCAGAGAGCTCATGATTCACAGTGGAAACGAGGCTTCATCACAGAGCCACTGTACAAAAGTAACATGAATGGATCTACAGTCAACACCATCAAATGGATGACATCTGTTTTCCATTTTAACTGAAAATGGCTCTCGACTAATATGGAAGAACATCATATATTATATAACATAATTAACACATATTTTCTGTGAGACAAAAAACACATTATGTTGGAAATATTTTTAGTGAGAAGACAGCATGACACACATTTCACATTTTTTCCCTTTACATCTACACAAAAAACCAAGTCTGCTCTCATAGCTTCATAGAGTTATTTTCAGTGGCCTGTATGTGTATTGCACCTGCTGAATAAAAATAATTTCAACAAAAATCGGTCATTTCAGCAAGTTTATTCATTGTCATTTAGGAGAGGTAGCATAATTAGCACCGGAACACTAGCAAAGCCCAAAGGATTTCTCAGGGTCTCCCATAAGATCTCCATAGACATATTTAAATGAGTCGATGAACAGATTGGTCCACTGCTCCCTGTCCACTCCCTGGGTGAGTTTGGCTCTCTGGGCTGTGTACGCCATGGTTGCTATGCCAACACCGTACTGCTGCTCATTCAGGCTGCTCAGCAGGCTGGCCACACTCTCCAATGAGGTGGGGACTAAAGAGGGGCTGCCTTCTTCGGCCAGCGGCTTCCAAGGGGACGGGGTTTCCCCCACAGTGACGCCCCCTCCTGCAACAAGTGGGTGGAACAACATTGTGGGAGGTGTCCCACAAATGTATCAACAGAGCCAGTTATGATGCTGAAGGCACACCGAGCTGGTCTAAAATGGCATACAGCTTAATGATTTAATTAAATGTTGTGTTGAAAGACAGGGGCAAAAAGCCTCCTGCTAGAAAACAAATGTTATACAAGAGAAACATGCCTGTAAATGCACTTATTCGATTTCAATTTCAAAAATGGAGTGTAATATAAAATATTCAGTAAAATCCAGACCAGAGTCCTAAGAAGCCATTTCAGACAGACTTAATTTGAAGCCAATTGTGGCCAAACAGGGCTGGCCTGACGTATAAACAAACATTGTTATTGCTTATGGGCCCATGCAGGCCTAAAAGGCTCAAAAAAGATTAAAATTCTTAACAAAGATATTTAGTGACTGTATGCTGGACAAGAAGAAAGCAGTCTTCGCTATGATTATGTAGGCCAAAAACATTCAAGTTAATATTATTTTATTGGTCAAATGTACTGAAAAACTAAGTTAGGGATTTTTATTAGCCGTAAACCATAATTATCAAAATTAACAGAAAGTAAACACTTGTAATATATAAGTCTGTTTGTAATCAGTGTCTATTAAAACTTTGGTTTATAAAACCAAATGATATTCCGCTTGGGGCCTCCACACAAACTCGGACCAGCCCCGCAAAAAAAAAAAACAAGGGTCCCCATACCTAGAAGCATTAAATAAAATTAGTCTTACCTGATTTACAAGGAAGATCGGGGCATACGATGACAGGATCTAACAAAAAAAAAGACATAATAAAAAACGGTTTAAAGATTATCTTTGAACACACACTAAGTAAACATGCAGTACATATAGTATGTATCCACTGTATGATTTTACCAGGGCAAAGCACGGTCTCAATCTTGTCAATGAACTCCTCTGCCACGAGATCTGCAAACCGTCTCATTCCCATCACTCTGCCATCCTTCTGGCAGGCAATGCTTTGCAGACTCTCATTCTCTTCAATCTGCTCAAACATGTCTCCGATACCAATGGCACTCACATCAACGTTGGGGTCGCTGTTAACATGGATCAGTACACACAAAAACAAATACAAGCTCTGAGATAAGACTCTTTTTTTACATTTATAGCAAGTTCTAGTCCCAAATTTAAAAAAACAGAGCAGCAGTCGCACTTGCACAGATATGTGAGTAGTGTGTCGTCATCTCTCGGGTCAAAACGTCCATCCGTAATGACAACAACTGTTACTTTGGCTTTGGCTCTGCGGCTGTCTCTGATCAGGTTGTCATAGGCAAACTTAAGAGCAGATGGCGTCCAGGTTCCTCCTGCAATCCACTCTAATTGTTTCACAGCGTCCTGGACAGTACAGGGAAGAGGACATGGGCAATGGGTTTGTTAAAAATTGACAAAGAGAAATACCAAACTACATGCAGTATATCTGCAACAATATTTCTGAAATGCAATTTTTAGCTTAAGGGCTTGTTTAATAAAGACTTCATGGTGGTAAAGTGTGTTTATACCTCCATCACACATGTGCCTTTACGTTTCAATGGCATAGGAACAAACGATGCCATAGATAAATAATGATCACGCATCACTTTACTACACACTTGACACAGCATACACAATTTGATCACCAAATAAGCCAGACTGCCACTGTTTTTGTGGATGTTGAAAAATTCCATCACATGAGCACTGCTGCTCTGGATTCTGTTGCAAATGCCAATCTAATATCACAGTAATGACCCAAAACTAACAACAATTATGGCTACACTATGTGTCTGTACTGATAAAGATTCACTCACCTGGATGCTTGAAACTGAAACTGACCGTATGACCTACGTTCTGAATGAGACAGTGAGGTCATGACAAAATTAACATACCCCATCCTGACACAGCAGAACACAGTGAATACACATGCACTATTCAAAATAGAGCCCAGGAAAAACGACATATAGACTTCCAAGATGTAACAGTACTTGATGTTTCGCCAAAACATCTTTCCTCATATTTAGATCCATATAACACATTTTCAGAACACCAACATACATGGCACGAGTAGGAACAACGTGGGAGCAGCTTAAGAGAAAAGAATTATGGACAAATAAAGTCACTGGTTGGCTCAAACTAAGAGGCAACCATGAAAGCTAACAAATGTTTGGACAATGCAGTATCAGTATATTTAAATGATTGGAAACATAAAAAAAAAAAGCCTCTGTTGGCAGCGCTCAGCAGAGCTAGTATGGCAACCATACTGGTATTAGAGGAGATCCGGCAACATGCAGTACTTGTTAGTGCGGTTTTACAAGCAAAAAAAGGCACTCAAGTTAAAGTAAGCTTAAAAATGTAGAAAACGAAGACTAAAAATAACTTGACTATTTAAACTCTAAATTCTAAAATTACAAATTTAGAAACAATTCTAAGATAAAGCTGCTGTCTCACTGTTACCAAACTTGCCTTGTTTACTGGCATATAAAAACAAGCTTTTTTGGGTCTAAATGTAAAAAAACTAAATGCATGTTTGGGGAATGTCTTTGAAGTATTTGTGTCGCTTTTAATTTACTTCTGTTTTGTATAGTGCATGTGTTTTGGGATGAAGGGTAAGGAATTCCCAGTGCTAAGAAGGCCTGAAAAAATTTCTCTTTCTGTGATGACACTATATCTTTTCTATTCGTTCATATTTAAAGATAAACTAACCATCTGGAGATGGAAATCCAGTGCTCCATGAGTGCCCCAATGTTGTCAAATATGTTTTATAAAGTGCTACTGTCAGATCTTTGCTCCAACATATAAGTAGCAGTTGTGTAAATTCACTAGCAGTGGTGCATATGTGCAGCTTATTTTGGATCTCAGAGGTGTGATGTGTATACTACAGTTCCTGATGCGTTTGTTCCTTTTCATGATATAGAAATTTAAAATCAGACTCTAAATATATTGTCTAATTTGTTGGAAAATTAAAGTTAAAATTTTTCCCACAAGAGTTGCAGAAGATTTCAGCTTCCAGCTTCCAATTCAGCTATCAATGCACAACATTTCTGGATTCAAAACAGGACATTGTCCTTGAAGACAAAAAACAGAGCAACATACAACTAGTGTTAGATTTGATCACTGTTTAACTTCCTGCAGCAAACAGGATGAAAGAGTGATCTGTGATTTCAACTAAAAAGTAATGTTGCCGTATTGTACATCTGTGTTTATTTCTGTCCCAGTGCTTTCCAAACCTTAAAAGCCGACAATGAGTTGATCTTGTGGTCGTTGAGTTGGATTGCTTGGAAGGTCCCGCTGTGACTGTACTGTACAACACCAACCCTCGTGCCTGTAAAAGTAAGGGGTTTCTTAATAGAGTGCTTAATTTGGGGAATCCTCTTGGGCGTTTTGGTGTTGCAATTTGACATTCGAACCTGTTTCAGACTGAGGGTCTTTGGCAAAAGATCCCAGTCTATTGATGGTGTTGATGACAAAGTTCTTTTCCAAGGTGAAGTTGGTGAGACCCACAGACTCAGAGCTATCAATAACAAAGACAATATCCAAGGCTCCACAGTGTTTCTCACAGTCTGAAGATTTAAACAAATGCATCCAGTAAGTAATAAACACTTAAGAGATTTTAGATGGTTGTATACAAGTAACCTATCTCACCACAGCAGCCGCATGTCTCTCTGATGTAGTTCATAACATCACATTCCTACAGAAAGAAACAACATCCTGACCTTTAAAACCCCAGAGTTTGTATTTTATTGATAAAATGTGATTAGACAATGTGTTCTCACAGTAAGTCCAGGATCTCCCTCTGGGCCTGGATCTCCCTGTAGAAGAAGAATTCATTAATTTCCCTTTGAGCTCTCTGGTGTGTTAGGAATACCACTGTCAGCGGATAATGCTAAGTAATGTTATTCATTGACTTACATCACCACCAGGCTCCCCTCTTGGTCCTCTTAGTCCAGGCTCCCCAAAGGGCCCTGGTTCACCCTGGTGAAGGCAAAGGAGTCACTTAGTTGTGATGTTAAGTAAAACCGTGTCTATAGTTACATTTATGATGTTACTTACTGGCTCTCCTGGGGTTCCTTTATTGCCAGGTTGTCCCTTCTGACCACAGTCTCCTCTGCTGCCACGGTGTCCACGATTGCCCTTGTCCCCTCTTTCACCCTACAGTTAAGCAGAAACATTTTATGTCAGTTAACTCCACAAGATAGGAAATTGGAAATTTGAAGATGTCTGTGTGACTATGTATTTTACTGGATCTCCTCTGGTTCCAGGATAGCTAAAGCCAGGTCTTCCAGGGTCTCCCTGTCGAGAAAGTAAAAGCAGATGTGAAATAAACTGAGAATAATATTATTGTGGACACAAAAACAAATCCACTGCTTCTAACCTTTGGTCCAGGTTGTCCGGGCTCTCCTCTTGGTCCCACATCACCAGGGTCTCCTCTGGTACCCTAAAGTTCAAACAGTGTCAAAGCAGTAGCTAGCTTTGTGAGACCTTTTGAAATGGTTCCTCAATGTGACTTTTGAATTACATTTCTTCCAGTATCCCCTGTTGCTCCTGCTGGTCCCCTAGGTCCTGGCAAACCAATGTCTCCCTGTTTAGATCAAAGAAAATGGAGGTTGCATTGAAATAAAGCTTTAGAGTATATTGACAAGTATATACTGTTGACCAGACACCAATTTATGTAATAAAATAGGTCTTTCTACCTTTACACCATTGCTTCCTGGTTCTCCAGGAATTCCTCTCAAGCCCTCTGGCCCCATTTCACCCTGAAACAATCAGTGTTCAGCTGGATGGTGCAATTTTGAAGTTATCCAAAAAGCTTTAAAACTTTAAAGAAAGTCCTTGCCCATAACCACATGAACACCTACCTTTTCTCCCTTAGAACCATCTGGTCCAGGATCCCCTTTAGGCCCATAGTCTCCTCTTCTTCCCTACAAAACAACAGTGATTGATGCCATCAGGCAGCACAAAGATAGAACATGCACAAAAACATTTGAATGCAGTTCAATTGGATATTCTTACTTCCTCGCCTCGTGCTCCTGGACGTCCAGGGGGTCCCTAGTAAAGAAAACGTTTAGATCAACCACTCCGCATGGGAAAGTTTATGCTTTAATTAATTAATCTGTCTCAAGCATCTTACAGGTAACCCTTTAGTTCCCGGAATGCCAGGTGACCCAGGACTTCCCCTCTCTCCCTGGAGATGAAACATCAGATTTTAAGAATTTAGCTGCAGCACTGACAATTTTGTGGAAAATTTCTGCTTTCACTATCTGTTTCTGGTTTACCTGTGCTCCACCATCTCCATCTGGGCCAGGGGGACCAGCTTTTCCTGGGCGCCCAGGGTCACCCTAGAAACAACAATGGGGTGCATGGGTAAGATATTATGGTTTTTACAAAAAAATGTGGAAATGAAACGTACCTTCTCTCCATCAGTTCCTGAAGGACCACGTTCACCGATGTCTCCGGGGTGACCGTCAGGACCCTGAAAACCATTTGACCCTGATCGTAAATAGACTATAAACCAGTTAATTAGAGATGCTCCAATTGCCTTAAGTGATTATAAGTCTCATACTCTGTCGCCTGGATCTCCTTTGCAACCTGGAGCACCAATCCGTCCCAATTTGCCCTGAAAGTAGGAAAAGATTGTAAAAATGTACATTAACAAAGAACTCTAGAAGTAAATTTAAAAGACCATAATCTCTGCAACGTACAGAACAAAAGCGCTATGATGAAAACTTTACCTTTTGTCCATCAGTTCCGTTACGTCCAGGAATACCAGCCACACCCTATTGGCAGTAAATGAGCACAGTTAGAGATCGTGACACTCGTTAAAACCCAGTACAAATAGGCAACAAGTCTGAAATCATCAAAAAAACCTACCTTTTTCCCCTGAGTTCCAATCTCTCCCTGTGTTCAGACAGAAGATCAAAACATGGTAATCAGCCATGATTATTGGCACTTCTGACAAACCTTAAATGTCATCAAGACCAACAAACTAAATTCCCATAAAATCAAGCTGAACCCTCACCTTCTCGCCTTTTGAACCTGGTTCACCCTACGAAGAGAGGAAAAGAAAAAACATTTTATTACATTTTAGTGCTACTAAATGCTCAGTTAAAATTGGTTGGTGAGAGCCTCTTACCTTGGTACCAGGCTGACCAATAGGACCTTCAATGCCAGGGTCACCTGGGCGACCTTTTTCTCCTTTAAGTCCTGCTTCACCATTGTCTCCTTTAGCTCCCTGTGGCCAACAAGTTCAAGCATCATTAACAATGGAAAGTGGCTGAAATATAGTGAAATTATTAAGTGTGTATGTATAAAACTGACTTTCTGTCCTCTGTGACCTTTTGGACCAGGCTGTCCTTTTGTCTCCAGACAGGACACGTTGTAACACTAGTTACAGAGAAGCAGTCAATAAGGATATAAATAACAAATTGTAGTCTAATTTTATGATATTCATGACATAATTCAAGGAAGTCTTACGTCTACAAACGCCATATGTCTCTGTAAAAAAAAAAAAAGAAAAACAATCTAAGTACAAGTATTAAAAACTAAGTTTAATGTGTGAGCGTATGTTTGAGCATTACTATTGTCTTAATAATGCGGTCCATTGTCGCAGTCTGTATAATAGGTCTGCCCTGGCTAAGATCCACAGCCATGAAGTCATTCCTGTAGACCGACGCTGGGGAGTTGGCGATCTCCTTCAGTCCTGTCTCTTCAATGTTCGTTGATGCTGCCACAACAAACATCCTGATGCCCTTATCACGAGCGTCCTCTGCCGACACCTTGATGCCGCCACATGGATTTCCAGTTACATGGCCATCAGTGATTACCACCGCGAAACGGAGGGGTGTGGGGTTTGAAGGTCCTTGCAGCATCTCCTCTGACATTTTTCTGAGAGCACAGTCAATGTAAGTGCCTTTTCCAAGGTAACGAATGCTCCTGAGACGCTGGAAAAATGAACAAGCTGAGCATCAGAATGTGGGAAAAAAAAAGATATAAATGAATTTGACATTGTTGTTAGTGCCAGACGGGTTGCTCTGATTATTTCAGAAACCACTAATCTACTAGGATTTTCCCCCACAATTATCTCTCGGGTTTACAGAGAATAAACCGAAAATAGGAAAATATCGAGTGTGTGGCAGTTGTGCAAATGTAGATGCCTTGTAAATGTTTTAAGAGATTGGGATGACTGGTTTGAAGCGATGGGAAGTAAACAGGAGTTCAAATAGCCACTCGTTACAACTAAGGGTTGTGCACTACCATTTCAGGATGCACAGCACACTGAACCATGTAGCAGATAGGTTACAGCAGCAGAAGACTGTGCCAGATGCTACTCCCGACAGCTGAGAACAGGAAACTGGGTATAGAAAATTCACAGGTTCACCCATAATGGCTAAAAGTAGATGTTGTTTTGATACATCTCAGCTTTAACTGCAACATTCATATTAGTAGGGTCAGAATTTGGAGTAAACAGCATGATAGATTGGGTCCATACTGGACAATATTAGTTGGAGTGATATGGAGCAAATTACTTGGCATATTTCAGGCCCCATAGCACCAACTAAATGTTTAAACGGCACAGCCTACTTGAGTATTGCTACTGACCATGTCCATCCCTTTAAGACCACAGTGTACCAACCAATGGCTACATACAGCAGGATAATGCACCATGTCACAAATCTCAGATCAACTCTTTGAAAATGACAAATATCATTATCAAACATGACCAAGAAAACCTCAACCACAAAAAACACATTTCAAACATAATCAAGGGATTTCTTGGTGGGAAATATGAGTGATGTAACCAACATGTGACGTTGCAAAACCATACTAGTACTAAGGCTGCACAATTTATAGCCTGTATATCGTCTCCACAATGTGAGTGTGTAAAATATTCATATAGCAAAGGACTGTAGTGCAATAACTGTTGGCTAATATATTCCAAGTGTCATGAACTAGCAATTTGCATGCTAATGTACTATTTAGCCAGTTGGACAGAGTCTCACAGCAGCAGATGCTCACAATGGACACAAATGACATTGCCTAAAATGCAACAGGTCACAGAGTGATGGAAGAAAGAAGAAAGCAGGCATACATCGCAACTGATATCGTGGTGGCAGTATTTACCAATATTATTGCCATCCCAAGATTTTCTAATGTCATGCAACCCTCACAAATACAAATGTAATAGTAGGAAGTACCTAAAATCCATAAAATTTATTTTACTAGTACAGTACGCAAATTAAGGAAGGAAAACTTTTCCTGTGTGTGGCTCCAAATTGCACTTTTAGGTTGTTTTTAGTGTTGTCATGAGTTCAGCTCACATTTTTAAGAACTTTGAACTGTGGAACGTCAAACGAATGCAAATCATATTTAGGTGGTGAATGATGAACATGAATAAGTTCATTTCAACATTGCTAAACAGAATTAAGAAATTGTTATTGTAGATGAACAGGGAGAACGCAGGTTGTTTTTAAGTTATTAAAAAATACAGAATTAACTATTATGTATCCAGAATTTGTGCTAAGCTAAAGGAAGTAGCTGCAGCGTCAAGAAAACAAGCATATTTAAAGGTCTGAGAGGGCTCTCAGCCATTAAACAGAATTGTTCATCATTTTTATAGCAAATATTTTAACCTGAAACACTAGAGAAGCACGGGTGCTGCTGCAACATAACTTAGAAATAAGCACAACATTTAGTATTTTCAACAGCAACATCTGTCTTTACCTAAAGTTTCAACATTGATGCAGTGAAGAGGCTAAATTGAGACAACGTTTCTTGCTAAGGTTTAAACATAGCCCTCAGATATGTTGGGCTTTGGCTGTAGCGAATGGAGGTTAGTGAAATAGGTCTGTGTGACTTTGTGTCTTACAGTGATAAACTCGCTCCTGGCCTGGATAGGGCTGAAAACCTCCTGAGTCTGGGAAAAGTGCAGTCCACCAATATTCCAGCTGATTTTAACAGTGCCCCGGACGTCATCATCGTTCAAACGCTGTACAAACTGCTCTGTGAACATCTACAGGAAAGAAGAGACAGAACATTATACTACAGTACACTGTGAAGAAATCTATGATCAGACACCGTTTAGAAATGACACCAACTGTTGGGTTTAGGTAAAAGACTTTTCACATTTCGACTTTTTCCAAAGCGATACATCAAAGCCAGTGGGTGAAAATGAAATAAATAATATGACTTCTACAGCCAGGGTTCCCACACCTTGGTCAACATCAAATTCAAGAACCTTTCGAGAACTTTCCAGCACCAATTTCCTCAAATTCAAGGACCACGCGACAGAATTTACATACTGCTACTGCTGAATATGTTGTCAATAGACAATTTTAATTCAATGCAAATTCAATAAAAAAACAAAATGACGTTGTTGGATCAGAATCAATGAAAGAAGGTGGCTTGACCGTATAGCCTACATTCATATTAATAATATTCTAGTGTTAGTATACTAGTAATAGTATTTTTCATTAATGCAGTTTTCTCATATCTAAAATATTGCATTTAGAGCAGTAATACTGTTGACTTTTTGTGATGCACCAAGTAGAAGTGGTTGTCCTTTGAAAACCACTCAGCATAGCTTCCTTTGGCAAGCAATTCTGAAACTTTCCAGGCATGGCATTACGTGTCGACTCAACAAGACTGGCAATTCACCAATTCACTCACATGACCATTGCACGCACCGATGCATGTGCTGTTACGCACACGTTAGCTACGTTGGACACAATACAAGAAACACAAGAAGGCAATGATGAAAAAAAACTAATGACACGTCGACAGGACAGCGGTCATCATCCATTTGAAATTTTAAACTCCAAAAAACATTCAAGGACTTTGAAGGATGGGTGTCTTTTTATGACTGTTTTCAAAACCTTTCCAGGGCCTTGAACTCATGTTTTCAAATTCACAAACATTCAAGGATTTCAAGGACCCATGGGAGCCTTGTACAGTTTATGAAGCTGCCACGATCTGTACTATAGTTTCATTCTTTTAAGACAAGTATTTAAAATGACTACTCACTAGAAAACAGAAATGTGAAGGTGTTACATCAATGGCACAGCACTGTTAAAATGCTACACATTAGCAGAAGGCACAGAGGTGTTTTCTGTTATTCTACTTTGTTTTAATTTACTTTTCTTTTAGCTTTTCTTATCTTAAGGTCAATTAACTCAACAATTTACTCTTTTTTTTATAGCAGTAGCATTCACACAATGAAAATGTAAAAAATCCAATCTTTAATTTCAGAACATTATTATCTACATTTACAGTATATTGGAAAAAAAACTATTACTTTCACATAATACCTGGTGCCACAATAACTGACAATCCGAATAGTTTCTATAAAAGAAATAAAACTAAAGTATTTTTGTAATTCTTCTAATACAAATATTAAAGATTACAGAAAAGATAAAGATTACAAAAATAGCAACTGTGGCAAACGAGATGGGACGAGAATCAAGGTTTCTTTTGCCATTGCAAACCGTGAGGATGGTAATGGAGGTTTGAAGTAATCTCCATGGCTCACCGTTGGAGTAATGGAGTCAATATTTAGTATATGGTTATTCAATTGGAATTAAAGACTACTTTACTCTAAGGCTTACACATTTTCACAAAAAATATTAAAAACTGTCGAGGGGGGCTGTAACATTGAGGTTGAGCAAAATCACAAAATTATTCAGAGGTAAAGAAAAGAACAATAATTTGACTTTCAACCACTCATTGTTACAAAATGTCTTTTTTTTGTTAACTTTGGTTCATTATTCAACACCAATGTTCATTGGTATGCCCTCATTCAACCTTGTTAGTCACAGTTTTCAGTTATTTTAAACATTTATTTTCATTATTGCTCTAACTGAAGATATGGACACGTTTGAGTGATTGTTTTATTTTTGCATTCAGTTCCTTTCTTAAAAAGAAACATGTTTTCTTGTCTTTGCCATTTTGAAGAATGGCTGAGGGAACTGAAGCTCTGTGTCTGTTATAAATAACATTCACTGGTGATTTATCTAATAACATTGTGACAGGTAATGCTGTGGGTTTACAGTGTCTGATATAATAAATTTTTTAATAGAAAAAAAGTTACATGATTTGTTTCAACTAATTAGCACAAATTAGTAATTAGCTATTTAGCATAACAACTTCTATTAATTATATTTCTATGGTCGATCTGCTAACGTTGCTGTGTAAGGGTCCTACAAAAAGTTAAACTGAATTCGTCTTGCTTTGTTTATTCATTAATAATACATATTGTAGTACATTGAACCTTAATGATTTTTGCTGTAAAATATTTCACTTACAGTGACTTTCCTCTTATAGTTTATATGCGATACAGCCTATTATAACCACCAGACCTGTCTGCTATAAATCAGTTTGTAAAACAGTAGATGAAAGAGGAACCTTGATGCTTTCCACCAGCGATCCAGGGGGCGACTCCTGGAGCGCGATGGTCTCAGATGTATCTATGGTGAAGTACAAGTGTATGGGACATTCTCTCCTCTCTGAAAGAAACACACGCCAGCGAATATGGTTAAAGCTTGACATAAAACAAAATACATCACTGTTATTGCTGCCGTTGAGAGAGTTGCACTCACGGTTGCACTCTGCTTTTATGGTATTAGTCAGGGTTCCGAGGAGAAGGCAGAGCACGATGGCTTCTAACGTCAGCATCTTCCTCTTCTGCTGTCTGATACATATAGAAAAAATAAGGCGCATACAAGTTCACATCATGGTTGCTCCGCTTCCAGGTATCCATTTGGTAACTTGTAAAATGGTAAAGTTAAACACAAAGACCAATTCAGAAAATAACTCCTTAAATATGGAACCCATCCACATATGAAAATAATAAAACAAAACAAATTTTATTTGTTTTGGTACATTTCTCTGATTTGTGTTAGTTTGTTGTCTATAAAATTCTGAACAGGATTTCATCCAGACTTTGTGCCTGTTTCAAATAAGGATATCAAAAAAACAAACATCATATTGTTGCCCAGAGAACAAAATAGCTACCACACAGTTAGCTATACTGATGCTTTTAAAACATTGCTGGAGTTAAACAGAACAGAGCCCTTTGTCCTGAGTTTAAATAAAAGCCTCTAAGGAGAAGCAATTACCAAACTGCAGCAATAAACTGTAGAAATCCACCCTGAAAATACAATTTTCAGGGTGTTTATACAAAAGTGAAGTGATTACAGCTACATATTTGGAGCAAACAGAATGGACTTGATTGGATATGCAGCTATAGGCTTTAAATTTGGTCTTTGCAAACAATTAGATTAACAAGTCTGCTGCGCTCTAGAGGATTTCATCACAGTCACATTAACCCTGCAGGCAGTGTTTTTTTATACAGGCGACATGGCCCGTACAAGGTGTACAAAAGTGCTCCAGAAGTTCTAAGGTTTCTTTGGAGGCTTATGAAAGTGATGTGGCTGAGGAAGGTTGTACCCACAGAGTGGTGAAGGGCAGGAGGGATACTGATTCCAAAGGAGAAGGAATCAAAGAACATCAGCCAGTCCATATAAATGGTGAATGTGGGAGGTAAAATCTTTATCAGTATCTTCGCTAAAATAATGTTTATTTCACTTCTAAAACACAAGTACATTGATTCATCTTTACATAAGGCAGGAATAACAGGGTTCTCAGGGTGCCTAGATCATACCAGTATGACATGGCACTAGATCAAGATGGCAAATGGGCAGAAGAAGGACTTCATGTAGTCTTTCTGGACTAATACATTTGGGTCAGTGCTCACAAGCTTCTTTGCGCTGCTTTCAGACAAAACCATCCAAGTCACGCTACATTTCAATTGATAAGGGAGTGCTGGCTGACCTTAAGTTCTTCATCAGAACTGACCCCATGCCCACAGTGTCTGAGCAGCCAGGGAAAACCCCTGGAAGTCTCCAGATGTGGTGGTGAGCAACAATGCTGCAACATTGGTGGCAGGCCACAAATGGAAACCAGCCAATGCAGTGGAGGAGGCATATCAGCCCTCAGACATGATGACATGTTCACAAGGAAGAGGAGACATTAGACTAACAGCAAGACAGATAATCTGAAACTCAGCTAAAGTAACAAAGCACAGGAAGATTGCGGTGGAGGAAATAAGTCGTCAGGGTAGGTGGCAAGGTGGCCCAAGGCAATCTGACATGGGAAGCAGGGCCAGTGGACACAATGGGACAGTGTAGAGAGGTGAAAGATCAGCTGGAATGAGGTGTGAGGTATTAAGGCAAAGCGTCTTAGCGTCATCATCAGAGAGACATATGCCATCCTTCCAACACCAACATTCTTCAACAGTTGCTGGGTGAAGATCCAGGATGTGCCTTGTGCTCCATGTCAGCATCGTTCAAACACATCATGACAGGGTGTAAAGTCAGCCACACCTAAGGACGTTACACCTGTCGCCACAACCAGGTCCTCAAAAGCCTTGCCACCACTCTGGAAGAGAAATGAGCTGCTACCAACTTTCTGATACCAACAGAGCGCTAGCTTGTGCGAACTACTTTTGTACAGGAGGGGGCAGAGGTTACCAGAAGCATCTCATTACAACTGAAGCACAATCAGCTTCAACTGGGAAATGCACTTGGATGTTGGCCAGCGACTTGTCTTTCCCACAGAGATTGCAAACACAACCTTCAAACCTGACATAGTGCTCTGGTTTCCTTCTCTGAAGAAAGTCTTTCTCGTTAAACTCTTTGTCTCCTGGGAGGACTCAGTGGAAGAAGCCTATGCTGAACTTGCTAAATGGTGTCTAGTAGTAATTCAAGGTAATTCTTTTAAACACAGTTTGTATAGATGGATGCAGCTGTGAATAGGTATTTACCACTCTACAGATTTCTTCTCTGTGCTTTTTTGAATGGTCTGTTTAAGATCATGCCACAGCATCTCATTTTTAACAAGGCCACTTCAAAACCATATATTTTTTTTTTGCCATTCAGGAACATGGTGTGCTTTGGACTACTTTTTAGCTGCATGACCCGAGTGTGCTGAAGTTTAAGATCACAATCTGATCAAGGACATTTTCCTTTAGGATTTTCTGATACAGTTCATGATTCCAACATTTACATCAAGTAAGCCAGAAGTCCAGGTCCTGAATCAACAAAACAGACAATGACAATCACCATGTTTTATTGTAGGTATGAAGTTCTTTTTCTGAAATGCTGTATTAGTTTTAAACCAGATGTAACGGGACACACAGCTTCCAAAACCTTCCCCTTTTTTCTTGTCAGACCGTAAATATTGTCCTAAATGTCCTTGGGATAATCGAGATGTTTTGGAAAATGTGGGATGGGCCTTAGAGTTATTTTCAGTCAATAGTGGTTTTCTTCTTGAAGCTCTACCATGGATGCCCAGCCTTTTTCTTATTATTCAATCATGTACCTTCCTGACAAAAGTGAGGCCTGCAGGGCATTAGATGTTGGTCTTTGTTCCTTGGTGACCTCCTGGATGAGCCATCTTGGAGAAATTATTGAAGGACAGTCACTCCTGGACAGGTGCACCACTGTTCCATGTTTTCTCAATTTGTAGATAATGGCTATCAATGTTCTTTACTAGAGCCCCAAACCTTTGAAATGACTTTATAACCTTTTCCAGACTGAAAAATATTAGCAATGTAGTTTGTGATCTGTACATGGATTTCTTCAGATCAGGGCATGACCTACTGCTTATTGAGATATTTTAGCCTACTTCATGTGGTCAGACAAGTTATATGTGATCATCATTTGAAAACTGCATTTTATATTTACTCAGGTTGTCTTTCTCTGATATTAAAATGTGTTTGATGGTCTGAAACATTTAAGCTTAACAAAATAAAGCAAATAAAAAAAGAAGAAAAACTTCGAAAAGAGCAAAAAAAGAGGCTCGCCCCAGCTGCCATTCATGGATGAACCCCCACTGCCTGGAAGAGACATTGATTCAGCCACTGACATTCATATCTAATGCTGATTTAAGAAAGTTCACTTTATAGCACAGATCATTTCATGGACCAAAACCCACATAAAATCAAGTTTGCACAAACTACACACTGGGCAGCTTGGTGGGGCAGCCACACACAGGTTCAAATGTGTGGCTTTGAAATTATGATCAGCTGGGAATTTCCTGTGCAGACAGGTTAGTGGTACTTTATCTTGTGTGGGTTGTGAGTGTCCCAGTTCACTCCCATTGACCAGGGGTGTATAAAGTCAGACCTCTGGGACCAGTGTCCTGCATGTGTTAGCTGTTTCCCTGCTTCAGCACACCTGATTTCCATTGATACTTGATTAACAAGCTTTTGCTGAACTGCAATCATCTGAATCAGGTGTGTTAAAACAAGGAAACATTTAAAACATGCAGGACACCGGCCCTCCAGGACTGACTTTGGAGACCCCTGCCATACACAAAAGACATTTACGTGGACAGTTGTTAAGTCTGTACGGATTGTAGGAATATGTTTATATTTTAAAGTTGATACGTGACATGCAGGACCCCTCAGTACCTTAAGGCACAGGTGTCAAACTCCAGGATTTGAGTTTGAGAAGATCTAAAAAAAAAGGTAATCTAAAGGTCCTGCAACCTTAGATGTGCCTCTGCTTCAACACACCTGAATCAAAAACTTAGGTCATTAGCATGACTGCATACTGAGGAGGGAAGGCAGCCATATAACTCGGGTGTGTTGGACCAGGGACACAAGTTGCAGGACACCGGCCCTTGTAGACTTAAATTTGACGTCCCTGCCTTAGAGGGTATAGATTCAAGGCAAAGAGCCCATATGAAATCCTGTTCTGTAGACGGAGAGCTTGCAGAGAGCAGAAAGTAACATCAAAACAGTCCTGCGTCCGTAGGATTTATCACTCTACGTGAATCTGAGCAATCTACAACGAACAAATGACAATTGCTCCCAACTGATTGCTTTCTGAGTTTATGCAGTGTGTTCAAAACCCCCACAACCTTCAGAGAATGTCTGCCTCTTGAGAAAAAAAACCGCAGCATGATTATCTACCCAACTTAGAAAATTTACCAACAGAGCCTGAACCCACATGGAAGGATCCTTTTTTCCCCCAAGTTTTGCAAAGGAGGTTTTCTGACTCATCATTCGTAGGTCTCCTATAATTGCGTTTCAACTGAACACTACACCCCATCAGATTGGGGGTCACACGCGTTGCTATGGCTCCCTCTCGCGGACAGACAACAATCCAGTGGAGAGGAGTCGCTCCTGCAGATGTTTTCACTCTTCTCCCGGGCCAGGAGCATGGCCCTATCATCTCATTGTGCAGGTGAACATCACGCAAAAATATGCAGATAGGTCAAAACAGCGAAGCAGCGCTAGAAACCAAGTATCAAGTTTGGAGGATTTCTGAGGACGTGTGATCAAACTTTGCTCACGGGCTGCAATTAAAAAGCAGCGGAGACTCATACAGAAGTGGGAAGAAAAAAGAAGATGGAGGCGAGAGTTCAGATACAGCAATGACTGAACACAACCAAATCTGGAGAGCTGCTGAGCGTAAAAAAAGCGCATCTTACCTGAACAGTTATAAACTTCAAACCTTTGTACGCAGCGCCCCCCACCCCCAGCTGATTATGTCCTCATTTCCACGGGAGGGAAAGCTGAGAGAGAAAACAGGGGGATTCGGGAGGACAAATTGGGTAAGAAAAGCGTCTGGATGTGCGCTCACTTCCCGCAGCAGAAAGTCCTTTCGCCCTGCTGTCCCGGTCCAGCCCCAGCCTCAAATCCTGATCCCTCCTCCACGGAGCGCGCGACACACCATGGTGTGTGCAGCTGTCCGCGTGGGGGCGCCGTGGCTCCGCCGGATCTCTCGCGCACCCGCGCGCGCTTCCTTGTGTCCTCCTGCACCAGTGTGACTGCTGTGTGCGCCAGTATAATAGGGCCTGAAGGGTTTGTTAGTGTATCCTCGTGGAAGCATTTAACTCCGCCATTTTGTAATGTCCGTTTGGCATCAGAGGATGTGAACGCACGACAAGCCCGGGTCGCTCGGCTTTCCCTTTCCCTTACAGAGCGCTTAGGATGCATTTTTGAATTTGACCCCAAGCATGTGGAAGGGGTTAAAGATATATAAAACGGGATTGTTAGGAATAACCTTTATTAATATGACTCATAGCTGTTTTTTCCTTTTATACAATAGTGAAGTAAAGTATAAGTTCTAATGTTTCCCTTTTGTTACAATAGGATAAGAATGCTCATAGACATACAGTACAAGGATGAATGGCCCAAGGGTTGTCATAAATGACCTGAAGCTGGAGCACTGGGTTTGATGGTGGAGCAGCCGGTATAACTGGGTTGATTAGAAACCTACTTAGATTAAGGATGGACACCCGCTACTACACAACCTAACAGATAGACACCACAATGGTGACACATAGTCTACTGATAATCACTGAGGGAGGGCACATCCATTGCATTGGAGTGCCAGATATAAAACTATATGTGACCTTCTATCGAGGCTCTTCGTCATCCTCTAACAGACTGCGACGGTCTGAGACGGGAGCCTCAGCACTGACCTCTGTAATCATTCCTCTGCCTTAATTTAGATTAAAGGAGCTAAAAGTTAGAAACTGGTTGAGAATAGTGCCTTTAAGAGTCAATGTGATTGCTTCCGGGGTTCCAAAGGACCGGAGGAGCTCCGAGGCGTCTGACCGCCAACAGGAGTGCGGTAGCCCGGACAGGGATAAAGAACAGACTGAACTCCTTCAATACACATAAAGACACACACACTCCTGAACGCTCGAATCTGCTTGTGATTAGCAGGCTTTGTAAGTGCAGTTTACAGCCGGAGTAAACTCAACCCGACCGTGAGTCTTCTCATCATGTTTATACATTTGTACGTGCTCCAGGTTTCCTATGTGTGTGAGTGATTTTGCACATAGTGGGGGGTCTTCATCCTTTAGTTGGAACATTTGTTTAACTGCACATGCTTTATTTCAGGTTTATTTTTGCTAATTGTGCATGAAAGGCAGTCATTAGATAGTGATTGTCTGGCCCAGAAAACAAAATAAACAAAACAGCTATTAAATCAGAGTTTGAAGAGAAATTAAGAAGTTATTGGGTTCGTTAGAAAAGTTTTCAAACACTTTAACATTTTTCATGTTTTCATCAAATTTCACATCAATTTTAAAGTCTTGCCAGAGGTTTTCAGCCACCACCATGTTTCACTGTATAGTGGCTGTGTTCAATGTTGCCATTTGTGCAAGACTCTTTCTATTTTTAGATGATAGATTTGACAGTGCTCTTAAAGTTGCTCAAAGCGTAAAACATTATTTAATAACCTAATTATTAATATTATTTCATAACAAAATCCCTCAGCTGTGTTCCTTGGTCTTTATGAGGATGTTTGGTTACTAATGTTCTCTAACAAACCTCTGAGGTATTCACAGAACATCTGGATTTATATTGAGATAAAAAAACACACATAATATTTACTAAGTAGGTGACTGAAGGTAATTGGTTACACTGGCTTTTACTGAGGGGAGTAAAAGGAGCTGGATACATTTGCACACTTCACTTTTCAGATTGTTAATTGTAAAAAATAAAACTTCAAAGCTATGTGTCAATGAAAAAAAAAACGTTGCTTGTGGTCCCAACACAACAAAATCAGAAAAATGTTCAAGGGGTGTGAATACTTTTGTGCCTTAAAGGACAAAATACAAATAGAAATATTATGCAATGCTTAAAAACAAATACGTTTTGTGAGCTTGGCTTGGGTTTCAGAAAGCTTTTTGCCAAATGTGGAGATGGAGAAAAAAGCTCGGACAGGAAAGGGGATGAGAAGAAGAAAGCCAGTTGCTAACCAGAGTTATTACTGTGAAGATCCTCTCTTTATCTCTGCTGCAGAAGGGTTTTTTCCTTAAAAAGAGAAGGACAGGCGAGTGGGGCACTCTTGTATGTGAGATGGAGAGATGTGAAGGTGGAGGGACAGGGGCTGGGGGAGGGGGGGGGGGGGGTGAGTCACAGAATAGGAATGATCTTCCTCCCAAACCAGTTTCTTCCCCTGTTTCCCTCTGTCTCAAACACAGCCTCTACGTTTTTTTCATTTAATTCCTCTCTTTTTATAAATCTTTCCACATGGAGCAAAAGAGTGTTTCAGTCAGGGGGGATTTCTGCAGAACCAGCTGCAAAATTATAAACATCTCATTTCTGTACAGCCTTTTTTTCTGAGCTGTACGGAAAATGTTCAAAACCTTGATTTGCTTCATGCAGAATATAATATGCATATACACTCACCAGCCACTTTATTAGGTACACCTGTCCAACTGTTAAATTAAATTTCTAATCAGCCAATCACATGGCAGCAAGTAAATGCATATAGGCATGTAGACATGGTCAAGACTATCTGCTGCAGTTCAAACTGAGCATCAGAATGGGGAAGAAAGGTGATTTAAGTGACTTTGAACGTGGCATGGTTGTTGGTGCCAGGCAGGCTGGTCTGAGTATTTCAGAAACTGCTGATCTACTGGGATTTTCACGCACTACCGTCTCTACGGTTTACAGAGAATGGTCTGAAAAAGAGAAAATATCCAGTGAGCTGCAGTTCTGTAGACGCAAATGCCTTGTTGATGCCAGAGGTCAGAGGAGAATGGCCAGACTGGTTCGAGCTGATAGAAAGGAAACAGTAACTTAAATAACCACTCGTTACAACCAAGGCATGCAGAAGAGCATCTCTGAACGCACAACACGTCGAACCTTGAGGCGGATGGGCTACAGCAGCAGAAGACCACACCGGGTGTCACTCCTGTCAGCTAAGAACAGGAAACTGAGGCTATAATTCGTGCAGGCTCACCAAAATTGTACAATAGAAGATTGGAAAAACGTTGCCTGGTCTGATGAGTCTCGATTTCTGCTGGGACATTCAGGTGGTAGGGTCAGAATTTGACGTCAAAAACATGAAAGCATGGATCCATCCTGCCTTGTATCAACGGTTCAGGCTGGTGGTGGTGGTGTAATGGTGTGGGGGATATTTTTTGGCACACTTTGGGCCCCTTAGTACCAACTGAGCATCGTGTCAACACCACAGCCTACCTGAGTATTGTTGCTGACCATGTCCATCCATTTATGACAGCAGTGTACCCATCTTCTGATGGTTTCTTCCAGCAGGATAACGCGCCATATCATAAAGCACGAATCATCGCAGAATGGTTTCTTGAACATGACAATGAGTTCACTGTACTCAAATGGCCTCCACAGTCACCAGATCTCAATCCAATAGAGCAGCTCTGGGATGTGGTGGAACGGGAGATTCGCATCATGGATCTGCAGCTGACAAATCTGCAGCATCTGTGTGATGCTATCATGTCAATATGGACCAAACTCTCTGAGGAATGTTTCCAGTACCTTGTTGAATCTATGCCACGAAGGATTAAGGCAGTTCTGAAGGCAAAAGGGGGTCCAACCCGGTACTAGCAAGGTGTACCTAATAAAGTGGCCGGTGAGTGTATAGGTGGGAATACCAGTTGGGAACAATGACAAACAAATAAACTCATTCAAACTGGAGGTGGAAGTTTATGCAGCAGTGATACACAGAGTGACAGCTCTGAAGGTCTCTTGCAGTTCTTTGTACATCTATTAGAAGTTTTGTGTGAATGTGATGGTTTACAGGGCAGAATTTGACTTTGAGCATCTACATTTAACATAAAACTAACAAAATGAAACATTAGATAAGGTTAACACTGACCCTCTTTTTCTGCTGATTCTTGCTCCAGATGTGTTTTCTGCTCAGAGAAGACAGCTGGGAGTAGTTATCTCCAGTGCATCATACTCCCAAACACAGTCTGTGAACACATTGTTCAAATTTACAATGAAGTCCTGTGTTAAACTTATGTGATTACCAGTGAATTTCGCAGGAAAAGAGTTGCACTCGGGGTTTGCACTTAAAAAGTAGTCTAGTGGCCACAGCTTGGTATGACTGAAGTTACGAGGAAATTCAAGGAAAGCTGCAAAAGAGCCAAATCAAATTTCCAAAGAACAGTCTCACACACTCAAGAACCAAACCACATGTATACAGACCTTATATTTATGCATACCGTAAATCACACACAGAAAACATGCAGTCGTCGAGCCAACACACCCATGCACATGTAACATATACACAGCCACACAAACAAACACACATGCAGGAGCTGATCTGATAAGCGGCGCTTTGGCCCGTGGCCTTTTAAGAATAACATGGGCACAGGAAGTCATGCACTAAACAGTGGAGACACACAGCGCTGGCGCTTGCACACACACAAATGCATGGTGTCCAGATAAAACAATGGATAAAAAATCAGGATCAAAGAGAAAAGTTGGAACAGGACTGACATTGTAGCAGTTCCACTGAAATGTTGTTCCAGTCTGAATGTCTAATAAAAAACGTGTCCTGCTGAGCAACAGAGAAGAAAATAACATATTATATTTGAAGTTGCTCTAAATTGCTCTAAATTTCCCTTAGGTGTATGAATAAGTGTGTGCATGGTTGTTTGTGTGTTGCCCTGCAATGGACTGGCGACCTGTCCAGGGTGTACCCCGCCTTTCGCCCATAGACTGCTGGAGTTAGGCACCAGCTTCCCCGCGACCCACTATGGAATAAGCGGTAGAAAATGACTGACTGATGATGACTGATTTAAAGTTGCATAAATCTGAATGACAACAATGACACAGAAATATTGTCTTTTAAACAGCCTTTATTTCTACAGAGTTAATTTCTTCTTGTCATTTGTGTACACAAGTTTGAGAGATCAGCTCAGATGCAATGCAGATTTTAAAATGTTGCCGCAGGGGTTCGACTACCTACAAACCTTTAGCATGTTGCACTGAAAGATGGTCCACACAGCAGGTGAAAAATGGATGTTATTTGCCTTTTTAAACAACTAAAGGAGACATGGGTAAATGTCAGTTCACATCTTGGCTTCCTCAAATAAAAACACTTTTCTTGATTCATTTTAGAAGAATTAATCTGAGAGGAGTGGGTTCTGGCGGGACCAGACAAAGCTGAGCGAGAGGATCACCTCTGGAGTTGCAAGAGGGAAGCTTAGTTATGTATTAAACAGCAGCTCAGACAGCCTGTCCTTCTTGGACTCTTTGGGTCATACCCTGGTAAGTTTGCCATGGGGGATTCTGGTGAGCTCCTGGAAGATTTACCTGGAATTACCTGGAGGGATGTGAATCCTGCATCTTAGCCTTGTTTTGTCATCACATTTATGTACTAGGTTTGAGATTACCATAACTAACACCATGTTCTAGTACAAACTGGAGAGTGGATAAGTGTTTTAGGTACCAGAGGCTGACAGAATTGATTGAGACTTGATACATTTTGTGATCTTGGATGCTTAGGGGAAATGAAGGGCAGAGCATTCTGCTGATCACAACCTAGAGAGTTACCTGACAGACCTTGTAACTCAAATATCAGGAGAGGATAAACTGGGAACTTAGGCCAAGATTCTCAACTGGAAAAACGTGGACTGCTCCCCCTAGCCCGGGGGTCTCTGCCTCAATTGGAGGACTCAAAGTGCCTTGGTTTCTTGTTCGGGAGTAGGTTGGAGTGGAGGTGGATAGATGGACTGGAGCCTAGTCTGCAGTAAGGCAAGTGCTACTACAATCTGTCATGGGGAAGAAAGAAAGAACTGATCCAAAAATTGAAGCTCTCAATTTATCAGTCCATGCTTTACCCCCACCTATGATCACTAGATATGGATCATGAAAATAGAAGAAATAACAACATCCTAGATACAAGTAAGAGATATGAAGTTTCACAATGGGCTCAGCCTTAAATAAAATGTGTGGAGCTCCATCATGCCGGTGGGAACTTGGAGTGAAGCTGTTGTTCCTTTGCATCAAAATGTGTTAATTCGAATGGTTTGGACAACTGATCAGGATGCCTCATGGGCCCCTCCGTTAGGAGGTTTCCAAGGTATACCCAGAATTCACTGGAGGGGCTTACAGGTCCTTCTCAAAATATTAGCATATTGTGATAAAGTTCATTATTTTCCATAATGTCATGATGAAAATTTAACATTCATATATTTTAGATTCATTGCACACTAACTGAAATATTTCAGGTCTTTTATTGTCTTAATACGGATGATTTTGGCATACAGCTCATGAAAATCCAAAATTCCTATCTCACAAAATTAGCATATCATTAAAAGGGTCTCTAAATGAGCTATGGACCTAATCATCTGAATCAACGAGTTAACTCTAAACACCTGCAAAAGATTCCTGGGGCCTTTAAAACTCCCAGCCTGGTTCATCACTCAAAACCCCAATCATGGGTAAGACTGCCGACCTGACTGCTGTCCAGAAGGCCACTATTGACACCCTCAAGCAAGACAGTAAGACACAGAAAGACATTTCTGAACGAATAGGCTGTTCCCAGAGTGCTGTATCAAGGCACCTCAGTGGGAAGTCTGTGGGAAGGAAAAAGTGTGGCAGAAAACGCTGCACAACGAAAAGAGGTGACCGGACCCTGAGGAAGATTTTGGAGAAGGGCCAATTCCAGACCTTGGGGGATCTGCAGAAGCAGTGGACTGAGTCTGGAGTAGAAACATCCAGAGCCACCGTGCACAGGCGTGTGCAGGAAATGGGCTACAGGTGCCGCATTCCCCAGGTCAAGCCACTTTTGAACCAGAAACAGCAGCAGAAGCGCCTGACCTGGGCAACAGAGAAGCAGCACTGGACTGTTGCTCAATGGTCCAAAGTACTTTTTTCGGATGAAAGCAAATTCTGCATGTCATTCGGAAATCAAGGTGCCAGAGTCTGGAGGAAGACTGGGGAGAAGGAAATGCCAAAATGCCAGAAGTCCAGTGTCAAGTACCCACAGTCAGTGATGGTCTGGAGTGCCGTGTCAGCTGCTGGTGTTGGCCCACTGTGTTTTATCAAGGGCAGGGTCAATGCAGCTAGCTATCAGGAGATTTTGGAGCACTTCATGCTTCCATCTGCTGAAAAGCTTTATGGAGATGAAGATTTCATTTTTCAGCACGACCTGGCACCTGCTCACAGTGCCAAAACCACTGGTAAATGGTTTACTGACCATGGTATCACTGTGCTCAATTGGCCTGCCAACTCTCCTGACCTGAACCCCATAGAGAATCTGTGGGATATTGTGAAGAGAACGTTGAGAGACTCAAGACCCAACACTTTGGATGAGCTAAAGGCCGCTATCGAAGCATCCTGGGCCTCCATAAGACCTCAGCAGTGCCACAGGCTGATTGCCTCCATGCCACGCCGCATTGAAGCAGTCATTTCTGCAAAAGGATTCCCGACCAAGTATTGAGTGCATAACTGTACATGATTATTTGAAGGTTGACGTTTTTCGTATTAAAAACACTTTTCTTTTATTGGTCGGATAAAATATGCTAATTTTGTGAGATAGGAATTTTGGGTTTTCATGAGCTGTATGCCACAATCATCTGTATTAAGACAATAAAAGACCTGAAATATTTCAGTTAGTGTGCAATGAATCTAAAATATATGAATGTTAAATTTTCATCATGACATTATGGAAAATAATGAACTTTATCACAATATGCTAATATTTTGAGAAGGACCTGTATTTCCCTGCTGCTCTGGAAATTCAGACACATCCAGATCCTACAGATCTACCAGAATGAGCAAGAGAATATTGCTGGGCATAGGGATGTCTGGGTATCCGTCCTGGACCTGTTATTCCCATGATCCAATCTTGGATAGGTGATGGATGGATGGATGGAGTCAGCTTTAAAATGCCTTCTTTCATAGTTTCCCTTTAGATTAATATCAATCTACTTCCACAAATGCAACCCAGCTTACCAACATCCAGCTATAATCCTAGAAACAACAAAAATTTTGATGTCAGCAGACTGTGGGGAGTATTCTGTTTAAGATTTACCAAACCTCTCATCTGACTTTAATTTTAGACCACAACATTATGATGATCAAACATTAAATTTAGTCGAGTTCTCTGGAACCTTTTTAAATGATTTCCACATCTCTATTTCCAGAAGATTTAATGTTTTGACTAATCAAACCATGTCCTATTTAATTTAGCCACCATGTGAAGCTACCCCAGGTTTCTTTCTTAGCGTCCATTCTGTTCCTTGTGATTGTGATTTTGGATGCATAATTATGCAATTTAAAAACATTTTGTAAATTTTTTTTTCGCAAGGACTTACTACTATGCTATCTAAACCCATTGAGTTTTGTGAAGCATTTTCCCACTAACCAGGAAGAAACCCTTAATGATTATCCCTGAGAGTAACTTCCTATTTATCAAGCTCCATTCTTTAGCCTCCAAATCGTAATCAAAATGTTCAGAACTCTGCTCCAAGGCTTTCATCTCAACTTCATTTAGTGATCCCATTTTAGCTTCCCTTCACTAGCTACTAGTTCTTTATTGAATCCGTTTGAAAATCCTCTCTCTGAACAGAACCTCACCCACAAAGCAATGGAGCAACATGTGGCTAATTAGCCCCTCTGCAATTGGTCTACATAGCTTTGATTAAAAGTAGTCTTATAAAGAATAAGGCAAATATTTACAATATATTGAATTAACATTAGAATCAGGCCCCATCCATACGGAGACGTGCTCAGGTGTATCCGCAAAAGTATTTTGTCATTTAGGTGTTGTGTCCACATCAAAAACAATAAATTTTTAAAACTGGGTCACAGAGTGGAAAGATTTGGAAACAACGGTTCTGTGTTTCTGTGTGTACATGCGAAACACATCTTTTCTGAAATGATGATGTTGTACCTCCAACCCACACGAGTCTCTTTGCCGCCATGTTGCTGTGTTTAACTTGTAAGTTGTCTGCGCATGCCTGGTGCTTTTGTCCACTGTTTTTGATTGTGTTTCTGTGGCAGTGTCACAGCGCCACCAATGGGCCTGGCATCCTAACTATGGTGTTTTCAGTGGTGCTGCATGGACTCATGTGGATGTAAGTGTTTTCCTTACTGTTTTTGACACAATACTGTTTTCTCCAAGTGAACTATGCCTCAATTGATTCAATCAAAAAGCTGCTAAATACTTAACTTTTTAAACAGACTGTTAGCTATGTAGGATTTTTGCTTGTCTATTTTAATGCAGAAGGTTTGCTACTTTGATTTTGCTGATTTGCCTAATCGACTGTCAACTTGTCCAGAGTGTACTCTGATTTTCACCTTTAAATTAATAGTTTTTCATGATCACTAAGTTTACTTCAGCACTTGTCTTCCCATGTTATTAGTTATCTGTACATCAGTTACTTTGTAAATAAATAAAATGACTTAAACAGAATATTTTTAAAGATGAAATCCTGTCATATTTGATAGAGGCAGGTAATTGTACCCATGTTTAGATTCCATGTAAAAAATGTATGTAAAAACCTATGCTCATCCATTAAGTCATTTTCATAACATTTACTAATCTGCACAAAAATCAGTCACATGTACTAGAAAAATCCACAAACCACCGTGACTAACCTGATGTGCAACATTCTGCTTTCAGCATGTTGATCACGATGTTACGCCATAGTTGAATTAACTATGTAAATTAAACTTTTTGATAATGCACAGACAGAATCTAGCAGAGAGACTTGGATGTAACAACCTTTATTGAAGGATAACTTCCAACATCACTAAGGCTTTGTGTTTGCAGTAAAAAAAGTCATCTTGAACAACACATGTAGTGGCTGATACACAGGGGATATTAGCACCGGAGATAAAAACAACAGTTCAGTAACACTCTGAGCCACTGATCACTTTGAATCAAATGAGACTAACAGGTGTGGGGATCAGCTGTAAAAGGTACATGTGAGCTCCTGAGTCTCTTCAGGTTTCTGTCCAACTTTTAACTGCAACAGATGTTTTCCTAGCTCACTTGTGTGTGTGTGTGTGTGTGTGTTTGTGTGTGCGTGTGTTATTGGCCGCTGTTTCTTCAAAAACAAGCCAGAAAACAGGTTAACCAGAGTACAACTGTTTATCAATCAACCAGCCAAGGATTCACAGTTATTTCTGTTTATATGATGTAAACACACACACACACACATGTTGAGTCCAGCTGCCTTCATTAGTACCAGCTGAAGGGCCCGCCTAATGCCACATCCTGTTTCACCTGTTCAGTAGGTGGTCTAATAGAGCTTTCTAAAGATGAGATTTTTCTCCGAGTTAGTGCTGTTTTATCATTTTTGCTATGAACCTTTCCAGTATATGCTGGAAAAACTTGTGTCTGGTCCTACTAGTGCTGCGGTTGTTCCCTTAATTTTGCATTAGGTGACACAACACCTTTGATCATGGGTCCACATTTAACCATAAACAGCCATAACTCTGGACCTGGAGAGCAAAGAAAGGTTCATTAAGCCTCTTTGAAGCCTCACTGGTAGAATGAAGCATGTCAAAGCTGAGAGGGATACAGAAGTACAGAGTACCTGAGGAGAAACCAGTCCGGATGAGTAGAAATAAGCTAAAATGTGGCATTGTCATTGACAACTCACCAGGATCAAAGGACACTCCTTTTAATTTGGACCATTCTACTTTGAGTTCTAACTCAAGGCAGAAATATCTCCTCTGTGCACTGCTGCATAGTGTCTCAGCAGATTTATCGAGTTGTTGTGTACAGAGACTACGATGGTCTGCCTTGGGGATCAACTCAAAGTAAAGGAGTCCTTCTGTAAAAATATTTACATTTATCCGTCACATAATAATGTGTGATTTTGTGACACTACCTTTTCTTGTTTTCAAACATACTTGAACACAGTGTACTGTAAATGAATGAGACTGAATATTCATAATGGGTCTAAAAATCAAAAATGTTTGTCCTTTTAGTTTGCACTTAGGGCAAAGACACCCTGCGGCTGACTGTTTGGTGGAAGACCCCTCGGAGCAGAGACGGGTAGTCAGCAACACGGAACAGGTGGCGCTGGGCGTAGCTGATGTCTTGCACCCGCCCTCTGCTCACTAGAGTGCGGAGATTGACCTCGTTGACTTGGTTTCCTATTGAGATGACAAAGAGCTCGATGCCGCTGTCTGCCACCTCACGGACTCGCTTCTCCAGGACAACATTGGTGACTCTTTGAGACCTCCCGTCAGAGAACAGCACCAGCTTCCTCTTCACTCCAGATGCATCCCCACGGCTAGGTAGAGAGTTAATAGCGAATTGCATTGCTTGTAAAACATCAGTGCCCTCATTTTGGAACTGAGCTTCTTCAATTTTAGATGACAGCAAGGTGAAATTGGTAGTTAGAGGCTGCTCCAGGCGAGGGTTGCTTTGGCTATACTGGCCGACACCCACTCTGACTGTGACACCTCCCTTTTTCTCGGCAGCGAGGAAACGCTTAGCCAAGTGTTTGACAAAGGTCTTGCTTGTCTCAAAGTTCTTCTGGCCCACACTGGCTGAGCTGTCCATCATCACCAAAATGTTGGTACTTTGAGAGAAGGATACTGCAATAAAAAAAAAAAAAAGTTCAGGAAGATATCTGATAAAAGTTGTTTTCAGTGGATCTGTGACAGAAGAGAAAGATAACTGCAGAAGGATTGGAATGATTTTTAAATTATTATTACCAATAAAAATCTGTAACATGTGCTGTGCATTTGTTTTCAATTTAAACTGAATTAGTACTTTGTAGAAACACATTTTACTGAAATTACATTTGCAACTCTTTTGAGATAAAGTATGTCTCAGGCTTTCCCGTCCTTAGCCTCATGAAGCTTACATAACTAGGGTTATTGAACCTCTGCCCAAGTCTGAAGTCTTTTGCAGCTTATAACAGGTTTTCTGCCAGATTTTCCCTATTTTTAGCTCCATCCTTATTGTGATCAACTTTGACCAGCTTCCCTGTCCTGCTGAGGAAAAGTTTCCCCTTAGCGTGATGCTGCCACCCCCATGTTTCATTGTGGCTATAATGGGTTCAGGGTTATTAGTAGAGTAATTTCTTCACCACACATATGTAGGCCAGAAATATAAATTCTGGTCACTTATGACTGGACCACCTTCTTTCACATGTTAGCCATTCTCCTATATGGCTTGTGACACAGGTAAAACCAAGATTTCAATGCTTTCATTGTTACCACTCTTACATAAAAGTCAGATTTGTAGCGTGCATGAATAGCAGTCCTGTTAATAGATTCTCTACCTGAGCTCAGGATCTCTGCAGCTCCTGCAGAGTTATCATGGGACTCATGGCAGCTCCTCTGATTAATATTTGCTGATTTTAGATTTTATGGCCTAATTCTCAAAAACCTTCTCCCTGACCTGTCTGTGGTATTTCTTGGTCTTTATGATGATGTTTGTTCTCTAACAAATCTCACAGAAATTTTCACAGAACAGAATTTATACTGAGATCAAAACATACTTAGGGGGGCTTTATCTACTAAAACGGTGACGTCTGTAGGCAGTTTGTTTCATTTAGGAGTATCTGAGAAAAGAGCTGAACATAAAATGCACACCACCTTTTGTAGATTTTTCTTAGAGCTAAATTAAAGCACCTTTTCCTCCAACTTCAAAAATAAACTACTTTGTGTTGGTGTATGACATGAAATTGCTATAAATACATTAAAGTTTGGTGTTGCAACAAGGCAAAATGTGAAAAAGCATAAATGTTTTTTTTTCAGGCACAGGTATATGATTGCTCATCAATTTATACAAGCATACTCAAACTGTTTTTTATTCACATGTATTTGCAAAGAATTGTTGATTCTTACTGTAGAATGAAGTAACTATTAAAAAAACTTACTTGGACATTTGTAGTCTGGGCATTTCTTTTCTGTAAGAACCAAATAAAAAAAGCAACAGGTATAAAGTCAGTCAGTTTAATGAAGTGGGAATTTTTAGCATATGAAATAAATGCAGTTAAGTGGCTGCAAATGTTACACTTTGTTATACCTTGACAGATCCTGGCTGTGAGATTCTGTAGGAAATTATCATCCAGCAGCTCAGCAAAGTTATCCAGAACAAAGGAAAATCCTGGTTTGGGATCGCTCTCACACGTTACAGACTGAAGCTGCTCCTGGTTGGGCTGGCGGCCTGAGTAGTCTTTAACTCCTAAACCGCCCACCTTGTATTGAGACAAGAAATCTTTTGGTTATAGAGTAAAAACCTGTCAAAGTAAAAATATACATCAAATGTGTGAGCAAAATCCACTCACCAAGATGTCCTTCCCACAGAGCACATTGAGAGGAGTCTTGTCCCTGGAGATATCGGAGCGTCCATCAGTGAGAACGAGAACAACTTTGTTGTCTTTCCTCATCTCATTGATTGTGTTGGTCAAAGCATATTCAAGTGCCTCGCCTGTGTAAGTGGCCTCAGCCAGCCAGCGCAAGTCTCTCACCGTCCTGAAAACACAGAAACACATACATTCACAACCAGGTTCATCAGCAAGATCTAAGGCTTTTTTTTATCAAATTGCTGAAAGCCCTTTCACCAAACTTTCAGTTACTGCAAAATGTCTCTGTTATGGACTTTCATTCACAATGAGTTGATACTGTGTCAGTGACAGGGAAGGAAATTAAGGAAAGTTGTCCACCTGATTTTAACTGAGGAAATAACAAGCACTGATAGAAATGCTAGGGGGAATACAGATTAACCCATCTGTGTCCCTTAGACAGTAAAAAAATGCTTTTAAAAAAAAAGAATGCCAAAGAAAGGTAACGTATAGTTCAGCCCAAAATTACACCCACCCTATCTGGCAGATTTATATTTAAAATTATTTTCAAGATGTTTGTGACTAAGGTGAAATGAGACAAGCATCACTCAAAAGATAATAAAGCTATGTAAAAGTGACTGTATCTTATATATCGAAAAAACATTACTTCCACTCAACATTACTTCCACTCAGAAGAAACATGTTGTTAAAATGAAAAGATTACTTTTAAACCTATATTAGCCAGAAATAAATAATTTTTGGGTTGAACTGCAACAACATATTTCCCAGTTGTTTATGAATGGCATTACTAACTTCAGTCCTGACATACAAAACAGAAATTCATGAATTATCTCAATTTTAATCTCCTTAAATGCCACATTAAGACATGTAAATTTCCCTTTTTTTTAATTCGGCAGCAACTCTGATTCTGAGCAATTAAGCTTTTTTGTGCAAAGTTCTTAAAACGTTCTCAAAAGATTTATAGTTTACAGTGCATGGAAAAAACAATGCCAATATAGCATGACATTTGGATGAGATTTCAACACCAGGGAATAAAAACAAATAGAAATCAAATTACAGTAGTAGCAAATTCAAAAGAATACATTTTAAATGGAGTCGATGAACCATAACAATTTACCGATCAGACACAAATTGCTTAACTTAAAAGGCCGAACAAAGACTTGCAAAAAAACAAAACCATGTAAAATTAAAATCCACTGCAAAGTTTGCAACCTGGCCAGTTTAATGCTTTCATGCCATTTATATGAACACAGCCAAGGTTATAACAAATAAAATAAAATAAACCAAAACATTTTAGCGGTTGGTGGAGGGTTAAAAAGCTGCCATTCAGAAAACGAACTCGTAGCTCGATCATCTCAGGTGTATTTCATGTATACACTAAGATCTGACTGAATATTAGCTTAGCATAACAAATCGAACAGCAAGTCTGACTCTAGGACCCATACCACAAACACCCTGGAGTATGGATGGAATACAGGGAATAATGACAAAGTGTCTACAGTTTGGATTTAAATTAAAATTAAAGTTTAAACATAGTTAAATCATTTTTTTCAGGGATAAGAAATGACATGCTAAAGGCTAAGCTAAAATGTAGCTTTGTAATTTGGAACACCTTTAGGCTCTGTCCACACCATAGCAGAGCCAATATTTACAGCAGAATGGACATTTACATTTGCACCTCTCATCTAGATCACAAACATAGAACTCACTGTTTAAAATCAGCGAGGCTGGTTGTTAGTCTCACAGCTTCTTGGGCTTGCGATCCACTGTACTGGACGACACTGACAGTTGACTGGTTCATTGCGAACTGGAAAGAAAAACACTGAGGTGTGAATGCATGTTTTGGACTAGTGTGTGTGTGTGTGTGTGTGTGTTTGTGTATGTATGCTGTGTCTCCAAACGTTCATTTAGCTCTGTCAGCATTTCAGTGTTGCACCCATCCTGACTAATTACATCCAAAAAGGAAGGGGAGAGTCACTGGAAAGACATAAAAGTGTGTTCCCAAAAACACAAGACAATGTTTCATTTGCACATTCTATTCTAAGCATCTGACCTCAGAGCAAGGGTTTTGTAAAACCCCAGAAAAACAGTCCTATAAGAGGTTTATGTAAACAGCTCACTTCACAAAGGTCAGATACAGGGCATCCCACTAAGGTTTGGAAAAAAAGAAAAATATGAAAACAATGCTGTCATGTCTGTCAAAACCAGAAATTTTCAGAACTCATTTTTTTCCAAGTCCAAGTCAAGTCTCAGGTCTTTCAGGGCCAAGTAAAGGTCAAGTCTCAACTCTTTGAAAGGCAAATTCAAGTCCAGTCTTAAGTCTTTGAGGGGGAACTTTAAGTTAAATCTCAAAGAGGCAAGGCCAAGTCAAGTCTCAAGTCTCTGAGGAACAGGTCTAAGTCAAGTCTCACGTATTTCCCTCCTAAGTCAAGTCTCAAGTATTTCAGCACAAGTCCAATTAAAATCTCAAGTCTTTGACAGGGAAGTCCGAGTCTTTGATAGAGAAAGTCCCAAGTCTCTCAGATTCAAGTAAAAACTACGTCTCAACTCTTTAAAGAGAATTTTCAAGTCATGTCCCAAGTCTTTGAGTGGCAAGTCCAAGTCAAGTACTGTGTTTTTGAGGGGGAAATGAGTCTTGAGTCTCTTTGGGACAAGTCCAAGTGAAGTCTCAAGTATTTGAGGTACAAGTCCAAGTTAACTCTCTGAGGGCCTAGTCCAAATCATTCACTTCCACAAGTAAACAAAACAGTTAAATGCTGCATATTATAAAAAAAATATTAAGAAATGATATTTACCACAATAAAACATAAATGTGAATTTATGGTAACCCAGAGGGGACAATATTAAATATTTAATGAATTGATCTACACTTAGTGGTTTCTTTTCACCTCTTATGTCCCAGACCAAGAGCACAAATTGAGTCCTGCTTCTCAAGAGCATGGGTGAATGCCAAGTCTGAGATCTATGTTTTTGTAACCTAAGTTTCAGTCCAGTCTACATCACAGATTTGAGTCTCCATCTCTGGTCATAACACAGAATGAATTCAAGAGAGGTCCTACCTTGACTAGATGGTCTTTAATCAGTCTGTCAATAACTGTGATGATGAAATCTTTGGCAAGTGCAAAGTTTGTTGCACCGATACTCTCTGAGCTGTCCACGATAAATGCCAGGTCTACAGGGGCACACTTGCACTCTGAAAACACACACACGCACAAAATCATGAAGAATAAACTATGAAGTGCCCACAGGCAACACGAAATAAGGTAAAAACTCAAAACTTACCACAACAAGCTGGGAAGTGATTATAAGTGGATGAAAAGAAAAACAAAACCCAAAGTTAATCACCTTGCAAGAAGAAAATAGAACAGAACGTAACACGAGACGAGTGCGCTTGAAAGCTGAGCTTTTAACTTACAGCAAAGCTTCATGATGATATCCAGAATTTCACATTCCTATGAGGAGAGGTGGAGTATGGGTTACGCTATGGTAATCCAGTTATATCACGTCACATAACATTCAAATTCAAAACACAGGCAGATCCCAGAGACTTTCAAACTACTCCGGAAGGAAAACAGAAGATGACAAGGATGATATTTTACAGAGAAGCCTGTGACCTCTATGGGTTTTAGAGTTCAGGAAATTGAATGTGGAGCTTGGACTGAACATATAGTATCAGGTTCAGACTGAAAAGTTGCATAGGCCCAAGGAGGAATTAACTCATCTGACATCTGATCAAGTAACTAGAATAAGGGCAAGAGTTCAAATTAAATGAACCAGTCTTTTTTTTAATACTCACATCAGTTCCTGCTGGTCCAGGCGGCCCAGGAGGACCCTGCAAAAAGACAGAAAATGAGCGCAAGGAAAATGATAGAGACATCCTCTGACAGATGTCTGTGTTTATCTGTTTGACAAAAATGTGTCTGGTTCAACTTAGGATGACAGAGCAAGTTTTGTAAGAAGCCCTTTTATTTTAGGGCTTTCTTCGGAAAACCATTACCCCTGTGACTGCGCACCAGATTCCCACAATAACTTAACCCACATCCACACTATTGCTATCGTCCTGCAACAACCTTTGAGTCTTTCCAAAGCTTATAACCACAGCGATTGTCTTTTTCCCATGTGTTTTGTTTTAGTGGCTAATAAAACTCTGTTTAGGGGCATTCTTTTCTGAAACAAAGACTGTAGCACACCATGCACAAATTAACACACAACACGTTAGAGGGTAAGAAAGACGGAGCTGTTAATTGTAGAGGAGACTAAACAGAGGATAGGAGGGAGAAAAGGAGGTAGGAGAGTGAGGAAGAGGACTGCGAAAGGGTAGAGTTCAGTTATGGATTGTTTTACAGACATTTTACATTATCCAGTGCTACATTGATGTGAATAAGTCTTTTCCCCCTTATTGATTGCTTCTGTTTTTGCCTTTGTGTTACAATTAAATGTCTCAGATCATCAAACAAATTTTTAAATATCATATAAAGGTAACCTTAGTAAATGCAAAAAGCCCACCTTGTTAATTTCATTTATTAAGGGAAAAGAACAATCCAAACCAACCTAGCCCTCGTTAAATCTTAAATGAACTTTTAATAATTTATTTTTTGGTCCAATTTCACTATCCACCCCCAGGCCTGAATGCAGTCTGACCCGTAAAATCAAGTAATCACTTAAATAGGACCTGTCTGAAAGCATGAAGTAGGCTAAAAGATCTTAAAAAGCAACACATCTTCCCCTTATCTAAAGACATTCAAAAACAGATGAGTAAAGTTATTGATATTTATCAATCTGGAAACATTTTACAAAAACCATTTCTAAGGCTTTGGCACTCCATTGGACCAAAATGAGAGAACAGGGCTTAAATTACTGTAGACTTATCTCAGTGATTTACTTATCTCAGTGTTCATGAAAGAAAGCAACTAGGCAAAAATGGGATCCATCAAAGCCAAAACAAGTGCTGACCGAAGAAACCACAAGCTCACATTTGTCAAAAACATCTTTATGATACTCAAGACTTTTGGAGAAATATTCTTTGGAAGCACAAGACAAAAGTTGAACTTTTATGAAGATGTGTATCCCGTTACATCTGGGGTAAAACCAAAAATAGCTTTTCAGAAAAAACATCATACCTACAGTCAAGCATGGTGGTCTTAGTGTGGTCTGTGCCTGATGGCTTTATAAACTCTGTTCTCTACCAGAAAATCCTGAAGGAGAACGTCTGACCATCAGTTTGTGACATTAAGCCAAAGTATGCTTTGGTTGTGCAGCACTACTTAGTTTTGACTCAGGATTTTTCTTTTGGCAAACAATCAGCCAGAAAAACAACCACGTTTTCCAGGCCTGGTCATGATATGGTCTTTATTTTAGGTAAGATAAGCTCGTGGTTTTTCAGTTGCTGTGATGGATTCAGTGAAACGTTCATGGCTACAGGGAAGAATAAATCATAGGTCATTTACTGCGGCCATAGGAATCCACAGTGATTAAATCTGAGATTATATAAACTGACTCCCCATTGGTTTGTAGAGTCCTTTTTTTTTCAAGTCTCATATTTGGACATTATCTCTGCAACTCTTAGGAAATGTATTGGGCTACACTGAGGCATAACTCATGTACATGCCCTGAATAATGCATAAATTTAACCCTGCATGTAGTTTAAGAGGAGTAATACCTCCAGAATTCATATTGTACAACGTCATGATTGAGAAATTTACCTCCAGCTTCTAAAACAGTTTTTGGATCAGGCTGTGTGTACCAGTAAATTCCTGCTGTTAATCTCTACTCTAGGAAATGCAGTTTCTATGCACAGTATAAATTGTGATTTTGCTTTAATAAATCCATAATTCTATCATTGGTTTATTTTTATATCATGTGACTGCTGTTTCCTGTGAGTGTTTAAGGTGCTCTACAAATGAAATTGGTGCAGATGGTATGGTATGGTATGGAAAAACTACTATTTAATTGTTTAATTGTTTTGGTTGGAAGTCATAATTTTGACTTCCAACCAGCCAATAGAATGATAGTGTGTGTGACCGTTGCATCACTGCCTTCTTTAGGGTGGTTTCTAATCAGTACACTGCTGACTGTTGGCAGTCCAAGGCATGGTTAAATGTAGTCAGTTTGCCATCATCTGGTGTGAACGCCAAATAAAACAAGCTCACCCAAAGAAAGGCAGTAATGTCACTGTCACACACCTTAATTCTATTGGCTGAATCAGTTTCTAGCAGTGGCGATTGCTCTAAGACTGCAAGGGAAGCTCAGCTTCTCCTAAAATGTCAAAAAATAAGTGATCAAATATATATTGTTGTGTGTACATGTCATTGACTAAATATGCGCTACAACGCGCTCAACTTTTGTTTAGAATCAGCTTCTTATCACTGGTAACGACACGGCTTTCCTCTCCCTCATTCCCGCAGCTTCGCAGTGCTTTAAACAGTGAGTTCAACAGCGAAAGCAAAATGCTGGGCTTTGTCCCACCCATCGGACGCTCAGCGTCTCTGGGGGTCTATGGGGCAGTGGGCCGGCCTCGGCTGCTCAAGTTCTGCATAATGATTGGATGATCTGTCTGAGGTTGAATCTCTTTTTGATTGACAGCGAAATGAGCGAATCAGTGATCTTGAAATTGAGCTTCCCCTCGTTGAAAGACCAGCATCTGCCACTGGTTTCGCCCACAAGTATGGAGCAGATATGAGGGGGAAGAAGGGAAGAGGAGAGTAAAGGAGAAAATGGAAGGAAAAAGAAGGAGACAGAATACATTATCAATCATGTCTTTAAATGGTATTTAAATATTAATTAATTTTCTACTAGTTCCAGAATGCCATGGGTGGGGGGCCCATTTCAGATTATCTTGTCCAGGGCCCAGGCAAGCCTGTCAGCTGGCCTGAGTCAACTATCCCTAAAGGTGATAGGAATGTAAATATTATATGCTTTATCTAAATTAGATGTGAGATTGGAGCATTTTTATTATTTATCTCTATAGAACGGAAACATACCTATATGCACTGGTTACTGTACATGAGTAAGAAACGGTTTGTTGAAGGGTAGAAAAGGCAAGGAAAGGAATTAAATGGCAATGCTTGGGGAAGAACAGTTAAAACCGTGTTGAAGTTAGAAATCGAAATTTGTATCACATGCCCAGCAAATAACTTATATCAGAATGGCATTTATCCTTCCCTAGTTATGTTTTGTTTTACGGGGACATTTTAAGGTAATAACCAAGTAAACCTTTTTGATATAAATTTTTGCTGATTCTGCTTGAAAAAATGTGTCTTGAAGCATGCTAGAAGCTGCAGAGCCATTCTTTGGTTGTGCAGGGATTATTATGTGATATCAAATGTTCATTTCATTCATTAACAGAAATGTCAGACTGTCAGACCTTTAGCCATGGTGCTATCGTTTTTATTTGTTTACTAAACTGGGAACCAGAACAGATCCAGTTTTCACATTCATATTGCGAATGTAGTAAAATTGATATTTTAGAATGTATTTTAAAACATTTTCATTAAACTAAGAGACTCACGCACACATAGCAGTATTCAGGGTATTCTTACCGGTCTGCCCTCAGACCCTCGATGACCTTTGGCCCCTTTGGGTCCAGGAGGCCCAAGCTCGTTGTTCTGTAACAAGAGAAAGAAATAAAATCAAGACAAAAGTTGAAAGGTGAAAATTTTTTCAGACTTTTCTTCTTTTGCAGGATAATAAAAAGGACCACTTGTTGCAGCCTTAACAAGGTAAAGCCTCAGTTGACAGAATGGAAACATATTTCACTTTAACATGGTTTATGTCACAGAATAAAAGCCAGTAGATTTAAGGACTATGCTGCTAAGAGTTTAACAAAACGATGAATTGAAAGCCGCCGAATGGAAAGCTGGATTCCTATAAACATTTGTTGAAATTAAATGTATCATGGGTGCTAAGAATGGGGCCTAAAAATGCACCTAAAGGCGAGAAAGATCCAATAACACATCATGTTTTTCACAAATGTAGTGCCTTGCAAATGCATCCATACTCAAATTTCACATTTTGTCACATTAAAACAAAAACACAAAACTAAAATTTGTTCCCTTTTTACAAAACAACTGAAGCTCAATCAGACTGAATATAAAGTGTTTGTGAACATCAATTTTTCAGTCCTGCCCCAGATTCTCAATTAGTTGTGGCATCTATAAGGTTTTATTTTAGCATGGTTCTGTGTTTAGTGCCATTCATTCTTACATCAACTCATCAACTTCCCTGCCCATGCTTAAGAAAAGCATCCCCACAGCATGATGCTGCCACCACCATGGTATATTCAAGGAAATGTGCACTATCACTTCTCCGCCATACATGTACGACTGCGTTGGCCCTTCCAATATTGTGGCAAACTGTGATTGGGACTTCCTATGGCATCTTACGACAATGGTTTTCTTCTTGCCACTATTTGCTGAGCGCATTGGTAATAGTTGTCCTATCAACTGTTTCGTCCACCTAAGCTGTGGTTTCTGCAGCTCCTACAGAGTAATGGACTTCTTGGATGCTAACTAATTAGGTGACTTTTGAATGATTTTTTTAACTGGCTTTATTTGTGAAAAAAAACCATATAGTGTTCTACATTGAGTTGGGATACCATATATATCCCAATAAAATACAATGAAGTGTGTGGTTGCAAAGTCACAATATGTGAAAAAATATTTCTCATGGTAAATACTTTTGCAAGGCAATGTAATGAGAAGAATAGACCAACAGTATAAAGAGCCATTTGTTTCACAGAGGATAATGCATTTATTTGGCTGCTTTTCTATGTACTGGAACAATTTCTATTGGCCGGTCAATTAAATCTGTTAGAACTGTTTTTCCAGAAGAGAGTAATATAATAACATTTTCAAGATGTTCTGCTAAATCCGTTTCAAACAGAACAGCTGCAAGGAGAGAGAGTGGACAATTCATCTGCAGCTGCTGCACTCTGACCAATCGCTAATCTTTCTAACTTTTCTTTTCTTTTTGCTAGACTGTAACCAGAACAAGAAGCTCCAAACTACAAATCAAAGAAAGAAGACGCATCCATCTTTTAATTTCGTCTTCCCATATACAGCCTTACGCACAATAAACTACACAGGCGGCAGCAGAGAATTATGGAGTGAGGCACAACTGCTAAATGAAAGCAGATAACCCCACTGAATTTCAAATGACCTCCAAAACTTCAAACAATTGCAGAGTCAAGACAATTGTACCTTCTTTAAATAAATTAATTGAAGCCTTTTCATACGGAGATTTGGTTCAGCAGCAAATGTGACTCTGTGCACTAAAGATGATCAAATTAACCAAATACCGCAGTTCCTTTTCCGCAAAGTCACAAAAATCTTTTCTGCCCTTTGATCTGTGCTGAAATTTGACCCAGAGTAGCAGATTTGGTCTTCCACAGGACAACCATCAGGTACAGAAGACATTTATGGGAGAGGAGACAGAGAAGGTAATGCTAACCACCTGGCCTTCAATGCATACACACTCCCTCACACACACGTCAGCTTTGAAAAGGAAAACATACACATTAATGAGCCCTTCACACAACACATGTGGCTCAAATTACTCCAAATTCTGAACTTCAAACACGGTGATGTGAAGAACATGTAACATCATCCACTGTTACAAACACACTTCCTGATCTTGATGTTCACAGCGACCAGCTTGATGACTCACAGCCAGACGATTGGCTGTCTGTTAGACCTTGATCTTTATGTGTCTATTGTCATATTCACAGCAGGATGCCTGAATTCAACAGGCTGGGCTGTCTGTGGGTTTATCCTGGTCTTCAACCTCCAGTTCTCTCTGGACAGGTCAAGGCCAAAGCACATTTCTAAATGACTGGAATTTGTAAAAGTAATCATAACTGTTAAACTTTTTGAACGCTTTGTCACATTAAAATCTCAAACTTTATTGTTTTCTGTATTTTCTGTGAGCAACCAACAGAAACTAGTGTGCAATTGTCATGTGGAATGAAAATTGTACATGATTTCAAATCAGAATAAGTGTTGCACACATTTGTACTCAGCCGCTCTGAGTTAAGGAACCATCTCTCAGTGCAGTTACAGCTGAGGGGTTTTGTAGGATCTCTCTACCAGCTTTGCACATCTATTGTCACTCTTCCTTTATTGCTAAATTGCTCAAGCTCTGTCAGATCAGATGGAGAACATTAATTTTCAAATCATGCCGGAGATTCTTAATTGAATTTATGTCTGGACTTTGACTGGACCGTTCTAACACATGAATATGGTTTGATCTTAATTATTCCATTTGCTGTTGCATTTGGCCTGTTGGAAGATCTACCACATTTTCCAGTCCTTTCCGGCCTCTAAAACATTATTTTTCCTGCATTACCCTGTGTTTAGCTCCAGCCATCCTCCCATCAACACTGACCAGTTTCCTCCACAGCATGATGCTACCACCACCATGTTTAATCAGGACTTCTTTATAACAATAATCAGATTAAAGGGGGGTACATAAAAAACACCTTTTATTTGTAGGCAGTTTTGTATAGTTTTCCTTTCACTTCACAGTTCTACTCTGCTTTTGTGTTAGTCATAAAATCCCAATAAATATATTGAAGATGTTAGTTGTAACCGTGTGGAAAGATTAAAGCACTGTAGCAAGTGGCAGTATGAGTGTGATTAAAACTATTTTAAGCAACCAGAGTAGTGTGCACGCCCGTGAATGGTGGAGTATCTTTAGGAAAAAGGAAACAGTTGAATGAATGTAATTAGTAAAGGTTTTCTTTGGAAAAGATGAAAAACGGCCTCCACAGAGGGATCATTTACAGCCCGACCAAGAAAAGTGTAGCAGCAGAAAAAAAAGAGCTTTTCTTGTTAAAGGGATTTATTCATCATCACCACAATTATACTTTTTTGATTTGTTGGAAGAGAAAGCTGTCAGCACTCCTATGTTTTAGCAATAAGATTACAGCAATGAAGCTTTGATGCTTTAAAAGACTGAAAAGAGATTAACCATTTAAGGGGACAAACTAAGGGGCCTAAAACTGCAGCTCATTTAGCTCCTTATGTTTTTACAAAATATGTGGCTTTGCTTTTTGTGGCTCAATTCACATTGTTTTTAAAATATTTTGCAGTGGAATCAGTTATTGGAAAGTGTAAATTAGCTTTGAAAAGTAAATTTATACCAAGAGACTATTTTGTCATTGTGAACAGAAGCACATCAAAGAAGCCACTTCTCTTCATGAAAAGAACCAAAAGAAGGACTGAAATTCTGCAGAAAATACAAGGCTGTATGTTTTTCGCCTGATAAACTGTCCTTATGACTGTTTGGGACATCTGGAAAACCATCTGCTGACAGAAGAAAAGATCTAGTGCTATAGCAACAGTGAAGAATCCTAATATGATCCATATGTAGGGGTTTCTCCGGGTCCAAAGCAGAAAGCTTCCTTAAAATTCTGTTGGTAAACTTTGCCATGAATTAAGATCAAAATGTCCTCAAAAGAAAACTTCTTCCAACAATTCAGGCTCAAAGCAAGTGGATTAACTAAGCAAAAAAACGGTTATCAACTCTGAGCACTAATATGAAAACAATGGGTCATCATCAGTCAGGAACTGGCTTAAAAGTTGATTATCAGAATGAGAGATAAAACAGCAGATGTCATGAAAAAGTAGAGTCAACACTGGAAATATTGACTCCTCCCATGTATTTGCCCATCAAAGGTATCACCTGTGACATAAGAGTCCTGCAGAGGATAGTGAGGGGAGCTGAAAAAGCCATTAGATCCCTAATCTCTGTACAAGGTTGGTTTCAGAGCTGCTTTAGAAACAGGGCTCTGAACATGAGAGACTCCTCACACACCCCCATGAGCTTTTTGCAGCCTTCAAACCTCAACATCAAAAGCATCAAAAGCAGAACCACATGACATCTTCTCAGCTTCCAAGCTGTTAAAATGCAAAACGTCTGTTAAGATTACGCACTTTATATCACTGCACTTATTTTAGATCTTATGGGTTTTGTTTTTTATTTCTATATATTTCAGGATATAAAAACAGGTTGGTTAAACTTTTGGCCATGGCTGCATGTTACCTATTTAAAATACTTTAAACCTACCGTGCACATTAGTGAGTTTCAGCATGATTGGTTTGCCTCTTTCATTTCTACATTCCCATTCATCATGCTAACATATGCCTAGGGTATGTCTGCCCTTTCTGTTCTCACGAACAGCTGCAAGATCCCCCTAGTTCCGACACCACAACCACCTTGTGAAAGGACCTAAAACCATAACTGCCCCTTTACTCCTTTGCCTAAAAGTTCTGGAAAGAACAAAAAAATTGAACACCAGAATAATCTCTACAAGGATGAAGAGGTAACTTACAAGACCTCCCAGATCCTGACCAATGTAAGCTGAAGCAGCACTGGAAATCTCAAGCTTATATTGTGTGACTGCTGTAAAACGAAGGGCGGAGCTACACTGATGTACAGAGGAAGAAAAGATGCAAACATGTGGAAGTGTTTATATGCCACAACAGTGAAACCTTGGAAATGTAGTAATTTTACTGTAAACACACTCAGGTTGAATGAGGGGTTAACGTGTTAAAACATATAAGCTGCATGAACTCCCATGATCCACATTCACTCCCACACACACACACACACACACACACACACGCACACAAGCAGAAATTCAGCCACTTCATCGCCTGTGCTCATTTCCTGGTGTGCTTGACAACGACATATGCACAGCTGCATCAGCTCAAGGCCCTCTGCCCTAATGACGCATAAATTCACAGAAAGACTGTTCAGTTGTTCTTGAAAAAGGATTCCCAGCTGCAGAACAGGAGGGGAGTGTGGAAACAAGATGGGCAGACACCAAAAATAAGTTAAATACAAAATATGTTAAGTATGAGCAAAAAGGCTGACGGCCAGATGGCTGGCTAAATACCAAAAAAACAGTATTTAGTATCTTATGTGATAAAGAAGTCTAATAAGAATTATCTATTCTCATAATTCAAGTAATGTGACTCACATGCTGTCAGCAACAGCTGCCAACAAGATAAAGCGAGAGCCAGGGTGAGTAAAAAACTCCACAAAGGAAAGAAGCATGAGGCTAGACTCACATCTCGGCCTGAATCTCCGGGTTCTCCATCATCTCCTTTGGGTCCGGGAGTTCCCTTGGTACCCTGAAAGTCACACATCAAATGTGCAAAGGTCAACACAAAAAGGGTAGCATGACAACCCATTTTCCACTGCAGCCAATTGAAACAAGGCTGTCCAAACTCAGTGGTGCACCTTGAATTGAGTGACATACATTAAGCTCAGCAAAACGCTTTATTTAATCACTCTATGAAGTAATTCCTAATAAAAACTGTTACTGTGTGAAGTATGCTGATTGTATATCAAATCTGAGTAGGATTTAAACGTTCAGGTAAAAAGTTGACTTAAGTGATGACCCACCGGCTCACCGTTGTCTCCACGTGGCCCAGGGTAACCCTATAAAAAACATATAGACCCATAAAGATAATCATTATATTTTTATTCACAAAACGGATGAGTCATGCACAAAATCAATTCACAAACTGCAAGTTATACTTGGAAGCCAGGACAGCCTTTGGTGCCATTTCCTTGGCCACCAGTCACTCCCTGAAATAAAAAAGACATAAAACAGCCTCATTTCAGGATCTATGATGGATGGCTCACATCAATCTCTGCAACCGCCCAGAATCCCTTGACTCACCCTCTCCCCTATTGGGCCTCTGTCTCCTGATGATCCTCTGATTCCTCTTGGCCCTTTGGGCCCCTGGGTGATAAAAGCAAAGATTAGAAACAAGTGAAATCTAACTCATTTTTGTTGTGACTGAATGTGTGTGAACGCATAAGAACAAAAATATGGGTTAAAGATGTTAAAGACCTTCAGTATTTCTTGAATTCTTCACAAGAGTCATCACCACCGGTTCAGAGTGACATAAGGAAAACCCTTAACAGCCTCTTTGTTTAATAGTTTAGCAAAAAAAACCGATGTTATCTGCTTGTTTTAATCCTCAGTATGCTGTTATTCTAGTGGTGAAATGTTTCGCAAGTGCTTAAAATTAAAAAACTGCAATCTGATTAACTTCCTGACATATAAGATTTTGCGATAATGAGTGTTGAGTAACTTTATTAGTTTTACTTTTCTCCCATTCTTCTCTGCACATCTTAAGCTCAGTCAGGTTGGATGGGCAGTGTAGGCAGGCAGAGATTTTCAGATCCTCCCAGAGGGACTCTGTTATAAAAGGTCTGGGGTCTGGCTGGGCCGCTCAAGGATATTGACCGACTGCTCCTTAAGACTTTGTTATCTTGGCTGTGTGCTTAGGGTCATTGTTGTGTTTGAAAATGAATCATCACCTTGGTCTAAAGCAATCTGCAGCAAACTTTCTTAAATAATTTCTTTAGCTGCTGTCTTGTAACTGTTACATAGTGTCCCACAGCATGCTGTCACTACCATGCTTCAAAATAGTGATGGTGTTAGTCAGACTATGAGCAGTGTCTAATTTTCTAAGGAAATGCTTCTTGGACCTCAGAACAAAAATATATTTTGGTTTCATCGGAGCTGAGAATTTTATTTTTCCTGTCTGATTATCTCTAAGATAGTTTTACCTAAATTTAAGCAGGCTGCCATGTAGCCTTGGGTGAGAAAGGGTATCTCTCTGGCCAGTCTACCTTAAAGGCCTAACTGGTGGAGGCCATAAGCAATAATCAGTCTTCTGGGTGGCTCTCTTATCTCTTCTGGAGTCTCCCCAGGGGGTGTGAATACTTTACGGTGGTACTGTAAAGTCAAAATGGGTCAGCCAGCACCCCAAATAAAAAAGACTCTCAAATTCAATGACAATTATGAGTTTGGGAGATAACAGAGGTTAAAGTCAGATTAGCCATGAGACGGTAATAAGGAAAATACATTTTTTGGGCCTTTAAGAATTTGACAGTAAATGAGACCCACCTCTGGTCCTGGTGAACCTTCGTCTCCCCTGTAGCCAGGAGGGCCGCTTCTTCCTGGCTCACCCTAGAAACCACAGTTAATGAGGCAGTTAAAACATTTGACAAATAAAAACAGGCTAATTGTGTACAGCAATGAGCCAAAAATAATTATCATAAAGACCACAATTATGGTAAAGAGGTGTTTTGGACTGTTTCATAGGTTGGGTAAAATACAAAGTATTGGCATTTCAAATCTAAAACGAAAAGCAACTGAAGCAGTTTTAGACATCCTTTATCTATCCAGGTTAAAAACGTCTTATTGAGATTAAAATCTCTTTCAAGAGAAAGCAGCACAGAGAGGCACTAACAAGATACTAGTTAATCTTTTCAAGTTGATTAGAGTTCCTAGGAACGTTTACTTAGTGACCCATGTTTAACTGGAGTAAAATGATGTGGCACAGATCAATTTCTCTTAGCTTCTCTTTAAAATGAGAAAAACAAGAGAACATGCTATTCCAGTAAGGCTGAAATTGGCTCTTCATTAAAACGTACCCCAAACTACTGCTCAATCGGAAGAAAAAATAAAAATCGTGGGATCTGTGACGAACAGGGCTGGGTGATTAACCATATTTATCAGGCACTCTAAACAGGATGGTAAGGGAGGTAAAAAAAAAATATCCAAAGCTCGCTGTTAAAAAAAATGCAGAAGAGAGTGACGTCTTGGGGTCAGAAGACATTTTAAACCTTTTGGGGGATTTTTTCTGGTAAAGGTTAAATAAACATAAATAGGTAAAAAAACTTTGTAGGTGGAGTTGGAGCCAAACAAACTATGAATATGTGGAAAAATATTTCATGGCCACAGTTAAACATGAGGGAAGATTTATTTATTTTTCTGTTTCTCTTCCGAATGTCCTGGTAACATAAAATTATAAAGTCATAAAGTCTAGAAATATCAGAAGACTTTGTATGAAAAGTGAATGCTCCCAGTAAACTGAAATGGGTTGTTATCTGGTCTTTCAGGAGAAATGGTTCACCAGACAAAGAATATACCTTCCATGTCCATCTCAGTTTACACACTTAAACCAAAGAATCTAGATGATCTAGAGCGATGTGCAAATAGGAACTGTTAAGGATCTGTCTCTCTGTATTTCTTAAACCTTCTGAAATGTTATAGGAGACTGATTGGCTTATTGACAAAAGGTAGCTGTAAAAACTATTAACAGGAGGGGTGCTAATAATTGAGGTTAAGGAGATTTCATGTAGAATACTATAGAATTCTGTCAGCATTGAATAGCAATAGCTGAAATGTGTCATTTGTTTTACAGTGGAAAAGGTAGCCCCAGCTACTCAGATGTTCCATGGTTTTAAGACAATTCAGCTGCCAAGTATTTACTCAGCTCTGAGGAGAAAAGGAGGTCTGCTCAAAAGAACCATTGAAGAGTTTTGACATCACAGAAGTTACCACGGCTAATGCCCGGAATGTCTTATTATTATTGCTCTGCCTGGTGCCTCATTAAAAAAACCATAGTGAGGGTTTGGCTCGGGCAGGTGGAGAGAAGAACTGAGTCAGTGGGGAAAGAGTGAGTGAAAAGCTGGGAATGAGAAATTGGAGGAGTGGGCAGCGCTCTGGGGCCATAGCCAGGTTTGCCCCTGCTAAGGCATCAGCCCTGTGAGCTCCGACTCTACAGGAAATATAAATGCCCACGCTTGCTCATAAGTGCTCACGCATCAGGAAACTACCTCTATTAAGTGGAAAAAGAGTAACAAAAAAAAAGAAATAGAGAGTGGCCTATCTCAACTGCATGTAGCTTCTGTTTGCGCTTATTTATCTGTGTGTGCGTGTGCGTGTGTGTCTTACAGGTTCTCCATTGGCACCGGTTGAGCCCTCCCTCCCCTGCTCTCCACGTGGTCCCGGCTCCCCCTGGCAGGAAAGAGAACAATTTTGTAAAGAGCCAATCTTCACACACGGTTGTATTAGCAGGAGTAGATGAGGCAGCCTACGAAAACAAGTTCAGTTAAGGTCAGTGTGCTTGTTGTTGATTCAGCTCAGTGGCTTTTCCTCAGAATTTCAGAAACACAGTGTGGAATGATGGAAATAAAATAGGACCATAGATCTACTTTGACTCCCTCTCCATCCACACCACAATCACTTACAGGGTCTCCTCTTGGGCCTCTGTTCCCGCGAGAACCTTGCTCCCCCTTCTCGCCGATTTGTCCCTGCGTAGGATTTCAAAGACGTTACCACAAACTCAGACTTCCCTGGACACAAACAAACTAAATCAAAGCCAATATTAGTTCTACTAACTCCTTCTCCACCAGCTCCATCTGGTCCAGGTGGTCCCTGAAACATACAGATATACAGGAAATTAAAAGGAGAATTTAAAGGGCATAAAGGTTCTATTTGTTGCGTGAAGAAGTAATGTCACCTACATCCTCACCGCGCTCTCCTTTGTCTCCACGAAGTCCAGAATTGCCTGGCTCTCCCTGTCACAGAACATACACTTAGATATGTGTGACAGCTGCAGCTCAGTCTTTTGTCATGCTTCAGTGTTTCTCTCGACTTACAGGACGTCCCTGAGGTCCATAGTTTCCAGGTCGTCCTGGCTCACCGTTTCTTCCTTGTTCCCCCTAAAAGAAGCCAAGAGCCTTAAAAGTTGGCCCAAAGAAGAGATTTTTGATATTAATTATTGAGAAATCATTATATCTCACTTTCTCCCCTTTTTTTCCATAAGGGCCAGGGTCCCCCTTTGGTCCAGGCTCTCCCTGCAGGCCCTGGAGACACACAGCATGAAGAAGGTTTTAGTGAAGGATTTTCAGAAGCAGCCAGAGCCAAAACGATGTCGCTCTGCTGTACTTGGATGACCATAAAAGCTCATGCGAATTTGTTTACAGTGAGACTGTACGACTTTATTTGCTCAGTCTGACAGCAGAAAATGTAAACAAAGCCGTGATTAAAGAGGCCAGGGGCCTCTGTGTGTCAACTTTATGGGATACAGACACAGGGACATTCCCGAACATAAAACTGTGGCTAATGGCTATCGGTAAACAAAGAAGCCATGGGTTTGGGTGGATCCAGAAGTGGTTTGTCTGGATGTGTTTATGTTTTCAAGTCTCCTAAATATTTACTGTATTTACAGTCCTTCAAACATCTTAGTTGTCTTCTTTGTCCCTAGCAAACACCTGAGGCTTTCAGTGAACAGCTGGACTTATGTTGAGATGAAAATACTATATCGATCAACTCTACTTAATAATTAGGCCCCTTCTGAAGATAGTTGTTTGCACTGCATTGTAGTAGCCTGAATACAAATGTGCATCATACTTTTAATATCTGAATACATGTGTCATTTATCTTCCAATTCATAATTATCCACTCCTCACAATAAAATAAAATGTTGTCGGTGTATGAATACTTTTGCTAGGTTCTTCTTTGTTGTAATAAAAAACAACAGTGCTATATATTTATGTTTCTGCAACAGTTGAGGCATTTTAGGTGATGCCGATATTTCAAAACATTTGTCGTCTGGAATGTGTGACACGACTGCGATTAGAGGGTGAAGGAAAGTCGTAGCAACAGGATTATTCTGGGATCAAGTTGTTAAACTCACATCTGACCCAGGACCTCCTTTACAACCAGGAAGACCGGGGAAACCAGCTACACCCTGATGAGAGTAAAAACAAAAACACGTGCTAAAACACCTTCATCAAAGAAACAAGAAAAGGACAAGCTGCGGCTGGCTGTGCTGCTCTTACCTTTTGCCCATCGATTCCATCCAACCCTCTTTGACCTTTGTCACCCTGAAAAAGAGGAACAGATGGAAGAAATGTAAATCAAAATGAGGATAACAGTTAAAAAAAACATTGTCAGACCAAAGATAAGACATTTACAAATAGCTCACCTTAAAGCCTTTGTGTCCCCTTTCACCCTGCAGAAAAACACACACCATGAATCTTACAGACCTGATCATATTCAAAAGGTTGTTGGAAAACATTGAGGCCTGGTATATCTGACTGTACCTTGTCTCCTCTGGGACCGCGGTCTCCCTAAAAGCAGAAAACACACATTAGTTTTGTCATTATAATATAAAGCATGGTGAGAAAGGCAAAAGTAGGTAATGTCAGCTTCAAGAGTAGGTAAACATGTCATACCTAACTAGTTAAATCAGAATCATAGGAGTTAGATGTTAGGAAAAATCAAAATGAAAGATTCAATCAAATCAGATATCTTACCTTGTGAGAAGAAACTTTTTAAAATGTGGCAACATTTAATCATTAAAAGAAACTGATTCTGACCATAATTGTTTGGAATAAAACTGGATTAAGATGTCACTGTCCTGAATTAGAAATAAATTGCTTGATTATGAGAGCTCATGGCGCAAGATATAAAAACACCTCAATATTTCCCATCAAAACAAAGCCTCTGATCTATAGTGTACCTATCCAGGTACCATTAGCATCTAAGCTGTTATTATGGGCTACAGATATGAACATGAGTACTTTAAGCTTGACAGTCTAGGTTTGACGGTCTTATTTTGAAGTAAGAAAGTAAGTGGATTTTTTCACGCTGCTGAGCCGGGGCTAGCTGACATTGCTCAGTTACAAAAGCACAGAAGGTATGGAATGCCAAAGTGCTCAAATTAAATAAATAAAACATTATAAATAAAGTATCTACATCAATAAATAATAGATAAACATATAATGTCACAATGAGATTGTCACGTTATAAATCAGCGTTCCATATGAAGGGGCCTCTTCCACTTTGAAACAGTTTGTGTGGCAACCTTTAGGGACTCGGCAGGTAAAAAAAAGAGATAAGATATAAACAATTTGAAAGCACTGCAATAATACTGCAACTGGCTAATGGTTAGCAATAGATACTGTCTGTTACTATCAGTGAGTCTGCAGCTTCAGTCGCTTGATTAGTATTTACTGTTTGCACCATCCCCATTAAAAGCTGTTTAATATCACTCGCTGTCAATTATTGCATTAACAACATAGCTGGGTCTTGTTGCTGACAGTTTTGCTCCAAATATATGATTTAAAAACTAACTGTCCATATACTGAAAAATCTAATCCTGTAACGACCGGAGTCCAGCAAAAAGGTGTTATTTTCAGGATTTAACGATAAAGTTTTATTTTTTTTAAAACAATGGAGGACAAATGTTTTGTTTCAAGGCAGAATATACCATTTATCTGTTTTTAAGCTTAGAAATTATGTTATTCTCCAGTAAGAAAAATTATGGTTTGGTTGAATCATAAACGTCAATTGCCTGATTTTTATTCCAACTGCTAATAAACATTTTTGTAATTTTGGGCCAAAACGATTCCAGAATTACAGTTTTTAAAACACTGCAGCTGTCGGCGACTGTGGCTCAGTAGGAAGAGTAGTCGTCTTGCAATCAGAAGGTTGTGGGTTTGATTCCAGCTTCCTCCTGCCATATGTCAATGTGCCCCTGGGCAAGGCACTTAACCTCAAGTTGCCTACCGATCTGCATATCGGTGTATGAATGTGTGAGCGTTAGTGAGTGCGATTGGGTGAATGTGGCTCTAGTGTAAAGCGGTTTGAGCGGTCTGTATGACTGGAAAAGTGCTTTATAAGTTCAGTCCATTTGCCATCTGTACTATTTTTAAATGTTTTTTTGGCATCATTTGAAAGTTCTTTTAATGCTCCTTCAAACGAAATTGTTTTCACATAGAGCTCTTCTGGACATTTTGTTAACTACTAACAACACGAAAGTTAATTCCAAAGTTTTTTTATCTGTTAAAATAAAGGCCATTTTTAATAGACTGCATTTGATAATATAAATTTTGAAACACACTGATCAAACCAAAATTAGATAATTAAAATCTAAACAGAGATTCTACTCTATTCTATTCTATTCTATTCTATTCTAGTTTTGAAAATACAAAAGCTAAGCAATTTCAATGCTTTTTAGGAGCAGGGCCAACTTAGAAATAGACATTCATAGACATTGTGCTCAAACCCACCCTACAAAACTCTACACTGACAACATATTCGTTACCTCAAAAGTTTGATTTGCACAACCTGTACTCTGTTTCTGACAAACCAAAAGCGGGATTCTTAGTTTTTCCAAATGTATTGCCAGAATCTCGTCTTATCTTGTGTAACAGGTAAACATTCACCTTTTACTTTCGTCCACCTTAAGGCTACAGAATTAGCCAAATCTACCAACAAGCCACTAAATACTAATAAGTATAACAATTAGAAGAAAAGGTGTTGGAATTTGGCCGAGGTCTGCTCAGGCTAATGCCTTCATGGTGATGGTGTTTTGTCAGTTCCAGATCTCCGTAATGAACTTTACCTTCATCCCGCTGTAGCCAACTGGACCAGGATCACCATCGCTGCCCTGTGGCAAACAGACACAAATTACCTCATCTTAGGGGCAAAACAGATTCAAGAAAATGTTATGACAGCTCCATCATTTTGCAAGTATGTTAACTGGTTAAGAAATAAGGTGAAAGGGACTTACCAGAGGGCCAATTTCTCCTTTCTCTCCTGGCATTCCTGGTCGACCCAGCTCTCCCTAAAGGAGAAAAGTCATTGTGATTTTTCCTGTTTTATGCATTCCACTGGTTTCTGTTCTAATCATAGATAACCCACCTTGGCGCCAGTGTCCCCATCTGGTCCTTTTGAACCCCCAGGAGCCTGCAGTTATCAACAAAGATTATAAATGAACACAACAAAGGGGGCAAAGATAAGAGCTCATTTTATTACAAGATTAAAGCATAAATACTTACATTGCAGTCAAAAGAGCAGCACTGCAAAATGAGAAGAAAGACATGTTAAAGCAGGAAGGAGCTGGAAAACAACATCAGCTATCTACAATATAACCGTCGCTTTAAAGGACAGAGTAAAGAAGCCAAAACAGTCGCTATCTCTGCCATCTTAATTAGCGTTCTAAGTCATTTCGGCTACTTACACACTTCCTTAGCAACTATTCCCTGTTTCCTGACAGTGTGAGAGTTAGGCAGAGTTTGGACCTCAGTGGCATTGACAAGACTCAGCCTGACTGGGGAATCACAACAATCCATAAATGGACTACTTCATCTTGCTAATTAAGGAATGCATCTGGCAGATTAAGCACCCTAAAGGATCAACCTTTAAGGTTCATGTTTTTTTATTAGCCATAACTCATAAACCAACAGTCCAGACACATTGAACCTTTTGTGCAGGAGTCTCTCGAAGTCAACAGTTTAGGTAATAAGAAACCTAAATAAAATATGTAAAATAAAAAAATATAAAAAAATATACAACAGTAAGAGCTATGATAAGAAAAATATGTGTGGACACTATATAAAAGGTGGTGATAGGTACATGATTTTAACTGCAGTTCTGAGCAAAAGAGGAGGGTGATGTTAGGTGAGTAATATGTAGTAATCAGGCTTGTTCTGGGATTGTGGGGGAGGTAAAGGGTTCTGGGGGAGTGTTGTACTGATAGAATATTGCGCATTTATCAGAAAACTAAACATTGTCTCCAGCCAAATCTGAAGCCACAATCTAAGGCTGTCCTGTGCCACAGAGATGAAAGCCATTACTAATGGACTATAAAGTACTTTTTACTAAACATTAAAGAATTATCTACCCCTAAAATGCTTTTAGAAAAACATACCACATCCTTGGTCTCGTTTGTCTGTAAAGGAAAAGGAATAGAAATCAATTAGTTCTATATAAACTTGTTTTATTAAGATAAGGAACAATGGGAGAGATACATACAATCATATTGATGATGGTTCGAATAGTTTTCATCTTGGTGGATCTGGTTTCATCTGCAGCAGTGAAGTTCTGCCTGTAGGACTGGTCTGTGGCGATGAGGGACAGTCTGGTGTCCTGGTGAGGCCCAAAACACAAAGACCTTTACCTTCACATGTAAAAAAGCGGCAATAACTGTACCTTGGTGATTAAAGAGAATTTCTATTGAGACTAGAAAAGCTGCAAAATATCTTTAATCCTTTGCAAGAATGTTTAACTGAACAAGTTTAGAAGCAAGATCAAATTTGTACATTGAAGATCAAAATGTCATTAATATACTTTGTTTACACCAGATAAACATAAGTTTGTGATTTTCCAGAATTTGTTTTTCCTTTCTTCAAAAGGGAAACAGCAGTATGGCATACATACAACATACAATATGCAAAATGTGATTTGTTTTATTTTTCTACATTTGCACTGAAGTTGTGAGTCCTGCAAATTTTCATGAACCCAAAAATGAGCATTTCTTTTATTTGACTACCATCTCAGCAATTGGTCTGTTAACATTAATGTATATTATAGTGTCACAATATATCACATTACAGTATCCATGTGTGCAATATCACAACCACAGCGAACTGCCTGGATTTAATATTCGGTGGGATATATTTAAAGCACCATGCATGCAAATTCTGCATGTTAATAATCTATTTGGCCTGTTGGATGGAGTTTCTTTGCCCTCAAGGCCCACATTGGATACATATTTTTACCTGGGGGAGATTCTAAAGCTCACAAAGAACAGTAGTGCATTGTGATAAAGGAAAAGAAAGAAACTGAGAGGAAAATGGGTCAATCATAATTGATGTAGCGATTGCTATTTTCAGCAATAGCACCGGGAGTTCATGTTTTCAAATATTTCCTTAATAACATTTCCTCCAATATTATTGTATTAAATAAACATAGTTAATTAAATACCATTGAGAATTAGTCATCCAGTTATTCAGCAGATCATTCTTTAAAATATTATTTTGTTAAAATAATTTTTTATCTGATCTTGCAGTACGAATGGTGGTTTAAAGGTATACCAATTATTGCCTAATTTAGTTCCAAGACTAACTTAACTTCATTTCCAGATTCCTCAAGCTGTTCCTTGGTTCTCAAACATAAATAACATTAAATGGTCATGTTGCATCACTTTATTGGACATGGTTTTTAACCATCTCATTTGTTCATATTCTTATTCTTATTCCTTATTCTTTCATTTTGCTTGGTAGTTTTAGATGGATTGTTCTAGTATGATAAAAAGAATTTGTTGATTGAAATATGTTTGACTTTGAGTTAACTTATTTTTGTTAATAAATTCTTGTATTTTAAGAAATTGTTTGAATTTAATCTGTGTTTGTGCAGAGTTTTACTGTTCAGTAATGCCAGAGCTTGGCTCATCCCTTTCACTATTGTCCTAATACCACTGCCTTATTGGGCTGGTATTCACAAGACAACACCTAACAGACCGAATTATATTAAATAAAGTATTAATTGCTAATATTAAATAGTAAATAATATAATCATAATAATAATCACAACAGTACTTTAAATTCTAAACTTAATAAAGATAGGATAAAATCATCTGAATATTCCTAAAGCAGAGCTTAAATGTCAACACAAGCTCAAAATATCCAATTTATCCTATGTAGATGCAGCAGAAATCAGATGTATTTACATGACATGCTGTTTCCCTGTTTTTGTTTGCTATTGTTCTGGTTCTAAAACACGCATTGAACTCAAAAACGCACTACATCACTGGGACCCAGAATCCATCTCCTTTCTGAACCGTATGATGCTGGACATTTCCATGCCGTTTATAGTTGCTTAGAACTGTTTGATCGAATGAACTTGGAACTTTCAGGCATCCCGAGGATGAACCCGACTTGTGGATGCCCACAATTCACTTCCTCATAGCTTATTTATTTTGATTCTCCAATGTCACACAAGGAAGCATTGTGTTTGAGGCGTTGCGTTAAAATACATCCAGAGGTGTGCCTTCGTTTAATTCAAATGTTGTGAATTTACCTATTAGAATCCATGACCTCATCCTTTGGGCTTTCCTAAATTATGTGAATGTCTGAAGACAAATAAATGTATGAAATGAATTATTCTGACATTTAGCAAACATAAAGAATTGTTAAGAAACCTAACTATCCTACAACAGGAAATATTAAGAATTATTTAATGTCAGCCAGTGAGAGAAAAAGGTTGTTTTTATGCAGTGTGTCTGTTTTTGACTGTATATTTAAATTTTCAATTAAATGTTAAATATTGAGATAAAGTATGGTAATTACAGAGAGTTTCCTGTAAAATTGATTCTGACTGTGTACGTTTGTACCTCCTGGTCAGGTGAGATGGCCACAGCAAACACTTTAACTCCATGCTGCCTGGCTTCATTAGCAGCCTCCTGCACACCCCCACATGGCTCTTTGTAACCAGTGACAGGATGGCCATCAGTCACTACCACGATGTACTTGTTTTCATGGTAGTGGGAACCCCTGCAAGAATGCAAGCACACACTCAGATATGACAGGAGCATCATCTTCTACAGCATAAACATGCATGTGTCTCTGCTACCCAACGAGCAGCTCTGCCAGGCCCCTCTTGATGGCGCAGTCAGTGTAGGTTCCTTTGCCAATGTAGGTGATGGCGTCGATGTCTTCCTTTAGGGCCTGGCGTTCTGTGCGCATGTTGCTCAGCTCTCGCACAATGATGACCTCGTCGCTGTAGTGCAGGGCTCCTGAGTTCCACATCAGGATGCGATCACATTGGTGGCGCCTGGAATACAGAAGCGGAAACTAAGGGGAGACGGGGTGCAGAAAGGGCACTAAAGCAGGGGTGCATCCAGGAAGTTTTTAAAGGGCTGGTCAGATGGGGGACCATCACAAATCTTGAGATGGCTCACTAAAATCAGATTAGATTAGATGCTATGTTAGTCCCAGATCTAAATGCTTTTTGTCATAGTAGAATATAACACAAACTAATGCGAACAGAGCAAAACATAATTTGTTAAGTTTGAAACTGTATTTACATTTCAAAAAAGAGAAAAAGTATAAAAATGAGTTTCAATATTGAAATGTGACAGCTAAATACAAACAATAGTAAAGAAGAGTACGTAGTGCAGTAGATAAAGGAATTACACAGTTTACTGTTTGTTTGCCGACAAGATGTTAAAAGTTATTTACAGACAGTTGGAATGTTACTTTCAAACTATGTACAGATATATGAATGCACACAGAAATCTAAAAACATGATAGATATTCTGTAGTTTTACTTTACTGTCATCATATATGGAGGAGGTGGGGGGTGCAGGGGCAGGGATTCAAAAATAGTGTACAGAGTGAACATAGGGATAAATAAATCAAGATTGAAAGCTTAATATGCACATAGGAGTGTAAATCTAGTGGTAACACCCCATAAGGTCCATAGTCACCATCATCTTTGGTGGGCGTGGCCAAAACACATCTGGCCACGCCCTTTGACAGAAATGTCAGCGTTTCACCACATTTTCACCTCGTTTCCATGGCAACACTTTAAAAATATGTATTGCTTGTATGCCCATTGTCCTACAGCATAAGTAAATGATGTGAAGGTGTGTTCTGTTACCACGGAGGTGATCTCTGTGTATATCTGTGTGTGTGTGTGTGTGTGTGTGTGTCTCACATTTCTTGGAGTTCATCTACGAAGCGTTTGGTGAATTCTTTGATCTGGTCGATATAAAAGTTGGGAGGCTTCTGTCTGAGGGCGACGCTTTCAGACGTATCCAGCACAAAGAAAAGGTCAACGGGACAGTCTGTTTAAAAAGAAAAGCAAGTATAAGCCAATAAAAAAAAGGATCTTCAGGATACAAAAGTTTATCTCCCAAGGAACTATCAAATGTAATACATTAGTAATTCATCCACTGCTGGAGGCAGAGCTCAGGCATGACCACTGCAGCACAGAAAGCCTGCAGGCCAACATCTTACAGCAGTTTAGAGCATCACCGAGGGTTTCATTGAGCTCATTTTTTATATAGAAAGGTTTTAATCACACTTTAGAAATTAAAGCAGAGCCAAAGCACATGTATTGTTTTCATTTTGGTATCAATCATCTAGGGTATGCAGGCCCCTTAGAGGGTGGAATGTTATTTTGTCCCAATTCTAAACTCATTTTGCGTCTTTGGAGCTAATTATATAGGCTGCAAATGTAAAAGCCTTTAACTTTAAGAAATCTGATCTCTTAGCAAGCATGACAACAGTAAACTAAACTTTACATGCAGCGCAATGTCTTAAACACCAAGTAGAATAGCTTGCGTTTAGAGCTATATATCTTAAGCATACTTACCTACAAAGGTGGGCTTTTGGATCTGAATTTGCGCTCTAGCCAGGAGAGCGAAAAACAGCGCAAGGAGACATCTGAAAGTCTCCATGATTAAACTACGAGCAAAATCACTACGAAAATCCGATCATGCGACACTCCGGTATCCCCTTCAAAAACTAAATAGCCGGATTCGGACTCCTCTGCACAAAATTCGGCCAAGTTTTTGGAGACCGAACGCTCCCCGCCGTAGTTTGACCGGGGCGAAGAGCCAGAGCGCGCAGAGGAGGACCAGAGCGCACGGCGAGGGAGGAGGAGGAGTTTCCCAGGTTTTTTCTGAAGAGGGTGGATGGGTGTGGATGCGCCAGAACGCGCACGGAATAAAGGTTTACACTAAAATCAAATATGTGCACACTTCCTTAAAGCTGCCAGCAAGACTTTTCTATAAAAATCAGCCAATCTTAGATCCAGTTCGTCACGTATAGAGCTACACATCACTAGCAGTTGTTTTTATTTTGTTTTGGTATCAATTTATTTAAGCGAGATACAGATCTATCCTCAGAATAACAAACGTCCACCGAGACCTCTGATGACATCACAGTAGGCATATAGCAACTGACTGATGATCAGAATCTGTGTCACGGTGCCATGGTTTTTTATTAATGGCAATCAATCCGTTTAATTTGTGGGCCTTTTTGCTCCTTCAGTGCACTTTTTGAAAGCTATGTATTTTGTGAAATCCATATTTTATTCCCCAGCAGTGTTTTTGTTGCTAGCGTAGATTTATTAGTAAATAGAAAATACAACACTGGACAGTTTATTTAAATGGGAGTTCACTGGGACAGGAAGCCAGGCAATATAATAAACAATAGAGAGACCGATGTGAGACTTTAGGGAGCTGTTTTATATAGAAGTTAAGTGGATATAAAAAGTATTATAAGAGATTTATGTTTTAGTTCACTCTTACGTGATAGGTAAGTCTTTACATGGATGTTTTATGTAGAAAAAAACAACAATTGCAAAGCTGAAAAAAAACAAAACTATTAAGTTTAATGAAAAGCAGCTGAAAAACATCAAGGAGTCATTCTGTCTTCTCATTCTGGTAGAAAGCTCTTGTTTCTTGTGGAAGACGGAGTGGGTGGAGTTCTTGGAGTCCAAGCCTGACCTGAACATAACAGTAAGCAGGGGGGTGAAATCAGGGCTCTTTTCCACATTTAACATTTAACATTTAGCGCCATCTAGTGCACTGTATATGTTGCTCTTGGAAGTCAGTTTGGAAAAAAAAAATCATTGGAGTATGTGCAGAGCGGGACAGAAAGGCATTGGCGTGTTGGAAGGGGGGTGGATGCTGAATGATTGGTGTTGCCATGTGTGTGGGTTTGTGCTCTGAGTGTGGGACTGTGGGAAAAGGTCTGGCTTGGAATCAGATTTTCCACTGAGATCACTGAAGGAACGAGGGAAGAAAGGGAGGGAAGAGGGTGAGAGAAAACAGGGACATCTGGTAATAATCCATCCTTATTTGCAGGCTCTCATAGTAAATCTACAGGATTTTTAGCAGTTGTGGAGCTCTTTATATGTTGGAATGCACACGTTTTGAAATGCCTTAATAAAGACTTTCATCATGAGACCGTTATTCCATAGAAATTTGGAGGAAAGCTTAAGCCTCTGGAGCCATTTTTTTCAGTTTTTAGTATCTCTAGTTTCTTAAAGGAATACCTCTTTTTTTTTTTATCCTTTTCTTACCATATTGTAGTTCAAGAATAGTGTAGGCCCTATTGTAATTAAAGTGGTCCATAGAAAATTATCCCAAATTCAGCATATAAATGCAAAGACACCAATACTTGCTGAAAGTGTCCAGAGTTTTACAAAGGACCCTGATGTTCTGACAAGATTTGCGGCGCTTCCACGTCATAGAAAAGGCATGCAGTTTATGGCAGTCAGCGTCTCCAGTCTGCAGATATAAACATCTTGCAACACTTAACACACCGCCACATTCATCCTCTGCAGATGAACTTCCCTGTAAATCCTGTGGAAATGACTACATCCAAGGGAAACTACTGAAAATGTTGCTCCGCAGAAGTGACCCCAGATAAAACACAAACTTGCACAGAGGAAGGAACTAAACTAATATTCTTTGTCCTAACATGAAGGATTATTTATAACATTTACTGGCAAAGGGTACAGCGGGCTACAGTTGTTACCGATGACATTTACGTTCATCAGTTGTTTGGATTAGGCTAGAGTTAAACTCGAGGAATTTGCAGGTAAATGAAGCTTCAAAAAACCCAAAGATTTTAATGACTGGAAATTGGACAAAAAAAAAGTCAAAAAGCTTAATACAGTTTTATTCTGTAGGAAGGTAACCGTTTGACTAAATGAGAAAACGAGAACATAGGTCCAACCACTGAAGAAAAAATGTTTTTTGGTTTCATGCTGCCATCTAGTGAAACCCTGATTTATTCAGGAAATGAACCTCACACAATGCCTTGCAAGAGTATTCACAACTTTATCAATGTGAACTTTTTTCACATTTTTAGTGTTACAGTTGCAAGCTGTAATGACTTGTATTATAATTTCATGTGACCAACACAAAGTTATGCATGAGTGCAACGTTGAAAGCATTTCACATTAACTGAAAAGTGTGGTGTGCATTTGTGTTTAGCCCTCTTCACTCCGATACTCCTAAATAAAGTCCAGTGCAACCGGTTACCTTCAGAAGTCACTTAATTAGAAAATAGTGTCCAACTGTGTGTAGATGAATCTCAGTATAAATCCAGCAATGCTATTAAAGCCTCAGAGAACATTGGTGAAGAAACGGCATCATGAAGACCAAGGAACACAGCAGACAGGTCAGGGAGAAAGTTTCTGAGACGTTTAAAGGGGGGTTCACCATTCCACCATGATGAGACACCTAACGGACAACTAGTCCATCATCTAAAAATGGAAAGAGTATGGTGCAACTTGAAACTTACCAAGACATGGCCGTCCTCCTAAAGTAACAGGCTGCAGAAGGAAAGCATTAATCAAACATCCAAGAGACCCATACATAGAACCACAGCTCAGGTAGGAGAATGTGTGAACAGGGTAATTATTTATCATGCTTTCCACAAATCTGCCATTCATGGAAGAGTAGCAAAAAGTAAGTCATTATTGAACTAAAGCCAGAAAAAGTCCCCCAGTTTGCCACAAGAAAGGCATGGGACACTGCAGACAAGAGGAAGGAGGTGCTCTGGTCAGATGAGACTGTCAGTGTAATGTACAGGTCCTTCTCAAAATATTAGCATATTGTGATAAAGTTCATTATTTTCCATAATGTAATGATGAAAATTTAACATTCATATATTTTAGATTCATTGCACACTAACTGAAATATTTCAGGTCTTTTATTGTCTTAATACGGATGATTTTGGCATACAGCTCATGAAAACCCAAAATTCCTATCTCACAAAATTAGCATATTTCATTCGACCAATAAAAGAAAAGTGTTTTTAATACAAAAAACGTCAACCTTCAAATAATCATGTACAGTTATGCACTCAATACTTGGTCGGGAATCCTTTTGCAGAAATGACTGCTTCAATGCGGCGTGGCATGGAGGCAATCAGCCTGTGGCACTGCTGAGGTCTTATGGAGGCCCAGGATGCTTCGATAGCGGCCTTTAGCTCATCCAGAGTGTTGGGTCTTGAGTCTCTCAACGTTCTCTTCACAATATCCCACAGATTCTCTATGGGGTTCAGGTCAGGAGAGTTGGCAGGCCAATTGAGCACAGTGATACCATGGTCAGTAAACCATTTACCAGTGGTTTTGGCACTGTGAGCAGGTGCCAGGTCGTGCTGAAAAATGAAATCTTCATCTCCATAAAGCTTTTCAGCAGATGGAAGCATGAAGTGCTCCAAAATCTCCTGATAGCTAGCTGCATTGACCCTGCCCTTGATAAAACACAGTGGACCAACACCAGCAGCTGACACGGCACCCCAGACCATCACTGACTGTGGGTACTTGACACTGGACTTCTGGCATTTTGGCATTTCCTTCTCCCCAGTCTTCCTCCAGACTCTGGCACCTTGATTTCTGAATGACATGCAGAATTTGCTTTCATCCGAAAAAAGTACTTTGGACCACTGAGCAACAGTCCAGTGCTGCTTCTCTGTAGCCCAGGTCAGGCGCTTCTGCCGCTGTTTCTGGTTCAAAAGTGGCTTGACCTGGGGAATGCGGCACCTGTAGCCCATTTCCTGCACACGCCTGTGCACGGTGGCTCTGGATGTTTCTACTCCAGACTCAGTCCACTGCTTCCGCAGGTCCTCCAAGGTCTGGAATCGGCCCTTCTCCACAATCTTCCTCAGGGTCCGGTCACCTCTTCTCGTTGTGCAGCGTTTTCTGCCACACATTTTCCTTCCCACAGACTTCCCACTGAGGTGCCTTGATACAGCACTCTGGGAACAGCCTATTCGTTCAGAAATTTCTTTCTGTGTCTTACCCTCTTGCTTGAGGGTGTCAATAGTGGCCTTCTGGACAGCAGTCAGGTCGGCAGTCTTACCCATGATTGGGGTTTTGAGTGATGAACCAGGCTGGGAGTTTTAAAGGCCTCAGGAATCTTTTGCAGGTGTTTAGAGTTAACTTGTTGATTCAGATGATTAGGTTCATAGCTCGTTTAGAGACCCTTTTAATGATATGCTAATTTTGTGAGATAGGAATTTTGGGTTTTCATGAGCTGTATGCCAAAATCATCCGTATTAAGACAATAAAAGACCTGAAATATTTCAGTTAGTGTGCAATGAATCTAAAATATATGAATGTTAAATTTTCATCATGACATTATGGAAAATAATGAACTTTATCACAATATGCTAATATTTTGAGAAGGACCTGTATTTGTCCTAGATGAAAAGCACAATATGTAGAGGAAAACTAACACTGCACATAAATCTGAAAAAAAAAAAATCATCTGGTGATGGCATCGCCTTGCTATGGGGATGTGTTTGTTCAGCAGATGGGTTAGATGGTCACTTAATAGGAAGGTGGCTGGAGTTAAATGTGGAACAATCCTGGAAGAAAACGCTTTAGAAGCTTCAAATGATTTGAGGGGTCCATGTTCCAAGAGGACAATCCTAAACAAACAGCCAGAGCTAAACTGGATGCCGTAGACCAAAGTATATTCATTATCATTATTTGAATGACCTAGTCAAAGTTTAGACCTCCAATTAAGAATGTGGCAAAACCTGCTCTCCATTTCAGTCTGACTGAGCAAAAGGAAATTTTCCATTTCCATTCGCACAACTTTATGTTGGTCTACCATGTAAAATCCCAATAAAAAACCCTCCAAGGGATGTGACTTTTTTTTGCCAAGCACTGTATTGACCCATGTACAATTATTCTCAAGCTGTTTCCTTTAGGGTGAAAAAAAAAAAAAAGATCAAGCATAAATCAATCAAACTAATTTAATATGAAACTAACACCTCAAAAACAACTAAGGAAATACAAGAGGCCTACAGAAAATAAAGCACAGTTGTCAAAAGTTTGTATTTTTCCATTGTGCCTCAGAATTTATCATCCAACATAATTACAAATAGACAACTTTCATGTGTTTAACAAGACCTTTCCCAAAAATACTTTCCGCAATATTACAACCTCAGCACATACGCATCAGCCAAGTATGGTGACTGGATGGTCCACATCAAAATCCACTGCAATGTCTATGAAAGGATCAGGCAGAATCACAACATGAGAATTCACTGGATGCATGCAAAAATATCACTCAGCTGGCTGGTGACGAATTGTACAGCCGAGCCTACATTTGGGGAATGGAAACTCCTGATGTGGCTAGAACTAACACCTGGGATAATACAGATCAGACAATATAGCATTCACTGAAGGATGTAAAGATAGTTAAGGAAAGCACTTTCCCCTTTATCTCCTATAGAGCTCTGGAAAATGTCAACTGAAACATTCATGAGTTTAATAGTAATGTACAGAAAACAAATCTCATTAGGAGTGAAGACATTTGTTTGTGCTGCTTGTAATAGTCTGTGCATACATTTACATTGCAACAAAAGACAAAAAGACACATTTCCATTTCATTGTCGACAACCAGACAGCCTTATTCTATACTCTGTATTACAGGTTCAGTTAGTCAAAAAAAACATAAGTACCGTTTTCGAACAAGTGCAGATATGTAAAATGTCAGGTTCAGCACCTCTGCCTTGATGCCAGACTTAGTTTATGTTTGAGTGACTCTTCAGGTGTCTCCTCAGGTGGTTCAGACACGTGTAGGTCTTGGGGCAGATCTGGCAGTGGTACGGTCTGACCCCTGAGTGGTTCAGCATGTGCTGCTTCAGCACGCTGCCGTCTGAAAAGGCTTTGCCACACTGAGAGCACACATAGGGCCGCTCGCCTGTGTGCACCCGCATGTGGACCGTTACTTTGTGAGCCATTGTAAAACCTTTGCCGCATATGCTGCATTTGAAAGGTCTCTCCCCTGTGTGGGTGAGTCTGTGGGTGCGCATCGCCCCCATCTGGGAGAAAGCCTTTCCGCAGTCGGGGCACACGTGTGGCTTCTCTCCTGTGTGGACCCTGGTGTGACTGCGTAGCCCCCCTGCTGTGGAGAAACACTGGGAACAGTGGGTGCACTGGTAGGGCCGCTCTCCTGTGTGGGTGCGCATGTGCTGCTTCAAGTCGTAGCGGTTCCTGAAGCCACGGCCACAGACCTGGCAGCTTTCAGGTCTGTCGTCGTTGTGGCGCAGCTCGTGGTTGGCCAGGCATTTTTCAGACAGGAAGCACTTGCCACATTCCTGACACTGATACGGTTTCTCGTGGTCCACTCTCTGGTGATACTTGAGCTCGCTGATGCCAGGAAAGGTCTCGTCACAGTACCTGCACCTGAAGCGGTGGTTGGGGCTGTACGGAAGCTGATGATCGCTCATCTGATGGTTCCTGAGCAGGTGGGCCATCTTATAGGTCTTGCCACAGTGAGAACACTCATATTTGGTCAGCAGCTGCACACACTGGTGTCGGACACGTTCGTGCAAAGATCTGAACTGACACCCACACTTGGTGCAGATGTGGGCGGCATTTTTACACTTTCTCTTCCTGTGGCCGGACAGGTGAGCTTCAGTCCGGAAAGCTTTTCCACACTGAGAGCACTTGTAAGGCTTCACTGCTGTGTGAAACCGCTGGTGTTCCAGAAACTCAAAACGGTACTTAAAGCTCCGTCCACACAGCGGACAATTATGGGTGACCCTTCCCCCAGGGTACATGGCTTTAACAGACAACTTCCTGTAGGACAGAGTAACTGAAGAAGTCCGGTGACTTGGGACACTTTTGCTGTGTTTACCTCCACTCAATAATTTAACTGTTTCCATGTCAGCACCTTCTTCATGCCGCTGTTGGTGCTTGGCTAAAGACTTGGAGGAGATGAAGCGCTTTCCACACTGTTTGCAGTGAAAAGGCTTATCATGATCTACCTGCTGATGATATTTCAGGTCACCGATACCTGAAAAGCCAGCACCACACTGGCTGCACTTGAAAAGTCGGCTTTGGACATGAGTTAGGAGGTGTTCTTTCAGGCCGCTAGACTTTGAAAAGCTCTTTCCGCATTGCACACAGTCGTAGTTACGCCTTCGTTTCGGGCAGTGATGTCGGAACTTCTCCAACGAAGTTGGAAAGTTGTTTCCGCATTTAATGCAAAGATATGCAGCATTTTTACACTTCCGCAGCCTGTGACCTGCCAGCAGAGTGGCTGTTCTGAACGCCCTCCCACACTCAGAGCAGTTGTATGGCTGCTGGCCGCTGTGGAGTCTCTGGTGTTCAATGAGGACGGAGTGATGCTTGAAACATTTGTCACACTCTGGGCATTTATGGATTCCTGACTGATGCCTCCTGCGATGAGATGAAGCACCATCAGTCCTTTTAGGCGATTCAGGAAAGTCGGTGGAAGTGGAAGGGTTTGTGGAAAGTTCTTCGTCGAACATGACGATCTGTGAGACGTGAGTGTTTTCATCATCACAAGCACTTGGGTGGGAAGCGATGGCCACTTCCAGAGATGGAGGGAGAGACAGAGATGGAATCAGAAGATCTTCCGAATGAAAAGAAGCTGCTGGAAAAAAAATGAATAAGAAACATTTATTTATCCCATATACTGACATAAAACATACCACTTCATATGTAGAAAACACAGAGACTTACCAACAGTGGTCTTTGCCAACTTTCCATGGCACTGTTTGCTCTGGAGTAGAAATTTAAGGTCATCTCCATTTGAAACACACTGCATGTACTCTTCTATGACAGCAGGAGCAGCACTGATCCAAGTGGCAGTCTAGAAATAGAAATTTAAGTTGATAGTCCACTTCTCATTTGCTTTGTCTACTTCTAAAGACAATCTCTTACCTGTTTGAAATCTGGAATTGGCAGAAGTTCCTCCAGTCTCGTGAAGAACTCACAAACAAGAGTCTCTAATGCTGTGTCAAAGTCTGGGCCGTATTCGACAGGAAACACATTCTGGTATAAAGGAATGGAAGATCACATCTCCATATTAATATACAGACAATACCGACAGTGCTTTGCAAATGGTAATACCACTTGAACTTTTTTACATTTGAGACATAGCCAAACTTTAATACATACATCACAGAGATATAGAGATATAGTGTAATAGACTGACACAAAATAGTTCATTATTGCGAAGTGAAAGAAAAAAAAAAGAAACTAAATTAAAATCTGAAAAGTGAGGCATTGATATGTATCTGGCCCCTGTAAGTTAATGCTTTGGAGAAACCCTAACAAGGTTAAAGCTCCATTAATCTGGATGGAAGATAACTGTGGACATCAGTTTTTAAGTCTTCCCACAGATTCACAGTTGGATTTAGATCAGGACTTTGACTGGGCCACTCTAACACTTATGTTTTAGTTAAAACCATTCCATTGTAACGCTTACTATATGTTCAGTGTTGTTTTCCTGTTGGAAGATAAACCTCCAACCCAGTCTAAAGAGGTTTTCTTCCAGCAATACCCAGTATTTAGGTAATTCATCTTCCCATCAACACTTCCTGTCCCTGCTGAAGAAAGCATCCCCATAACATTCAAATTCAATTCAATTCAAAAATACTTTATTAATCCCAAAGGGAAATTAAATGTTGATGCAGCTCATTATGTAAGTTTCTTCAAAGAGCCGTAGATGCTGATGGCTGTGGGCAGGAAGGATCTCCTGTAGCGCTCCGTCTTACAGCAGATCTGAAGAAGCCTCTGACTGAAGACACTGTTGTTGTAGGACAGTCTCATGAAGAGGATGCTCATGGTTCTCCATAATGTTTTTCATTTTATGACAAATCCTTCTTTGCACTAAGATTATCAAAGGTTCCAGAGGAGTCCCCAGAACAGAGCCAGCCTTCTTTATCAGCTTGTTGAGCTTTTTTAAGTCCCTGGCTCTGATGCTGCTTCCCCAGCAGATGATGGCAGAAGAGATCACACTCTCCACAACAGACTTACAGATGATACTTATGATGCGGCCACCAGCATGCTTAACTGGGTGAGAAGGGCTATGTATCAAAGTACATCTAAAAATGTATGCTGCTCTTTTTTGGATTTTTATTACAAAACAAAAAGGATCGCTCTCTAATATATGTTTTCATGAGACAACACTGAAGATGTGACAATTTGATACACTGTAAACTAGTCAGTGTACAGCTTGTATAACTGTACATTTGTTGTCCTCTTACAATAATTCAACACAGCCCGGTGTCAAGTGACTTGCTAGTGTTAAAGGATCCCAGATGTAAATCGGGAGCCGATGTGCCAAGGAGGCCAGGACCATACCATCTGTGGGGAGCTACAGTTCATTGAGGGAACCATGAAGTATGTATGTACTCTGATATACTGAAGGAAACTGAGCCGCAGGGAAGTATTTCGATAAGATAACAACCACAAACACCTCCAAGATGACCACTGCCTTGCTAAAGAAACTGAGGGTAAAGGTGCTGTACTGAACAAGTGTCTCCAGACCTAAACCGTATTGGGGCATCCTCAAACGGAAGGTGAAGGAGCGCAAGGTCTCTAACATCCACCAGCTCCATGATGTTACGTGAGCTGAATCGCAGACTGGATGTGATCCTTAGGATCGCAGGCAGGTTGCGGTTCCTGGACTCAGGGGTGAAATGGGATAAATCTTGGAGAAAGTTGTTCGCTCAGATCTGGTAAAAGACCAGGAATTTGGCTGTTTGGATTTGCCTTTGAGAAGCACCAGCGAGACTCTCAAGGCTGAAGGAAAATTAAGAGTCAGCCTAACCCAAATAATTATTGTTTTTCTGAATATGGCTCCCCTGCACGGCCTTGATGGCTGGCTGTCTTCAACTTCTCCTTGAAGTTATGTAAACATGACGCTCTGCCCCCTCCCTTCCCTGAGGACATCTGTGGACCTGCTCAGAACTTTGTGGCCGGTTGATGAACATTCCAACGTACCATCAAGGACAATGGCCTCTGTGACAGTGCTTCATGGACTTACTTGCACACACACGCATGCTCAAGATAAACATATGCACCCCCTCACACCACCTTCACCGTTCCCGGCATGATGTTGTTTTGTAAACTTGTTGCTTCTTTGTGCTGAAGTTTTTTACAATCTCAAACTGTATCCTGCTAAGGATAAAGTGTGAAATATGATTATTTTTCCTCTACTTACCTAATGTGGCCTCTTTTCTCATCTAGCAAGGGCAGCACCTGTGAGTGGGCAGCAAAGCCTCGGTGACCCGTCCCCCCCTTGTCTTATGTCATGATGTATGTTTGGATGGGTTATACTGGAATTCTAATTTCCCCTCGGGGATCAATAAAGTATCTTTGAAATGAATTGAATTGAATGTGGTCATGGAGGACTGGAAGAAGATTCCAGGGGAATCCTGTGAAGCTCTGGTGAACTCCATGCCCTAGAGAGTTAAGGCAGGGCTGGAAAATAATGGTGGTCACATAAAATATTGACACTTTGAGCACAATTTGAACATTTTCACTTAGGGGTGTACTCACTTTTGTTGCCAGTGGTTTAAAGATTAATGGCTCTGTGAGGAGTTATTTAGAAGGGACAGCAAATGTACACTGTTATACAAGCTGTACCAGAGCTGGTGCTAGACTTTTTCAGTGTCTGTCATTTTGACTGACAGGGTATTGAGTGATGACTATCATTTACTCACGATTTTCTTGGTTGAGAGAAAATACATGTACATTTAAATTTACCAGGGTATAAATAATTTCTTCAGTGGGTATTAATACATGTGTAAAATAGCAATAATTGTATTGATTTCAAGTCTTACGAGAACCAATCTAGTGCAACAAAGAAATCATGTTATTTTCACCTTGAGAAAATGTTCCCTGCCATCAGTGTCTTCAATAAGGCCTTGGACAAGCTTCATGAAGTTAGCTTCTGGGGCTTCGATTACAGGATCATTTGTCTGGATGGCAAAACAAATCATCAGTCACATGATAGTTCAGCTCCAAAAACTGGGGATGCAAGATATATCGACATTAACGGCTTTTCATTTACTTATCGGTATCGGAGTCATAAGTAAAACTAGGCTGATATGTTTATTTCCGTCTTCTTGCTGTTTGTGTATGTGTTTCGTGAGGGGGAATGGGTTCGGCCATGTAGTGTTTGTTTTGTCATGTGACAGGGATAGTGACGCAGTGCAGGTATGTGGGAGTTTAACTGAAGCAGTAGTGTGGTCCTTTTTTCACGGTGTGGAAAGGGTAGGGAAATATATATATACAGACAGACCAAACATTTGGACACACCTTCTCATTTAAAGAGTTTTCTTTATTTTCATGACTATGAATATTGTAGCTTCACACTGAAGGCATCAAAACTATGAATTAACACATGTGGAATTATATACTGAACAAAAAAGTGTGAAACAACTGAAAATATGTCTTATATTCTAGGTTCTTCAAAGTAGCCACCTTTTGCTTTGATTACTGCTCCGCACACTCTTGGTATTCTGTTGATGAGCTTCAAGAGGTAGTCACCTGAAATGGTTTTCCAACAGTCTTGAAGGAGTTCCCAGAGATGCTTAGCACTTGTTGGCCCTTTTGCCTTCACTCTGCGGTCCAGCTCACCCCAAACCATCTCGATTGGGTTCAGGTCCGGTGACTGTGGAGGCCAGGTTATCTGGCGCAGCACCCCATCACTCTCCTTGGTCAAATAGCCCTTATACAGCCTGGAGGTGTGTTTGGGGTCATTGTCCTGTTGAAAAATAAATGATGGTCCAACTAAACCCAAACCGGATAGAATAGCATGCTGTTGCAAGATGCTGTGGTAGCCATGCTGGTTCAGTATGCCTTCAATTTTGAATAAATCCCCAACAGTGTCACCAGCAAAGCACCCCCACACCATCACACCTCCTCCTCCATGCTTCATGGTGGGAACCAGGCATGTAGAGTCCATCCGTTCACCTCTTCTGCGCCGCACAAAGACACGGTGGTTGGAACCAAAGATCTCAAACTTGGACTCATCAGACCAAAGCACAGATTTCCACTGGTCTAATGTCCATTCCTTTTGTTCTTTAGCCCAAACAAGTCTCTTCTGCTTGTTGCCTGTCCTCAGCAGTGGTTTCCTAGCAGCTATTTTACTATGAAGGCCTGATTCACACAGTCTCCTCTTAACAGTTGTTCTAGAGATGTGTCTGCTGCTAGAACTCTGTGTGGCATTGACCTGTTCTCTAATCTGAGCTGCTGTTAACCTGCGATTTCTGAGGCTGGTGACTCGGATGAACTTATTGTCCACAGCAGAGGTGACTCTTGGTCTTCCTTTCCTGGGGCGGTCCTCATGTGAGCCAGTTTCTTTGTAGCGCTTGATGGTTTTTGCGACTGCACTTGGGGACACTTTCAAAGTTTTCCCAATTGTTCGGACTGACTGACCTTCATTTCTTAAAGTAATGATGGCCACTTGTTTTTCTTTATTTAGCTGCTTTTTTCTTGCCATAATACAAATTCTAACAGTCTATTCAGTAGGACTATCAGCTGTGTACTGTATCCACCTCCTGCACAACATAACTGATGGTCCCAACCCCATTTATAAGGCTTGAAATCCCACTTATTAAACCTGACAGGGCACACCTGTGAAGTGAAAACCATTTCAGGTGACTACCTCTTGAAGCTCATCAACAGAATGCCAAGAGTGTGCGGAGCAGTAATCAAAGCAAAACTACTACTACTTTGAAGAACCTAGAATATAAGACATATTTTCAGTTGTTTCACATTTTTTTGTTCAGTATATAATTCCACGTGTTAATTCATAGTTTTGATGTCTTCAGTGTGAAACTACAATATTCATAGTCATGAAAATAAAGACAACTCTTTGAATGAGAAGGTGTGTCCAAACCTTTGGTCTGTACTGTATGTATAAACAATATCTGCAAATATTGGTTATCGACCATAACAGCAATATAAATATCAGCCCAAATTTCTATACTGGTGCATCCCTACTAAAACAACAGTTTTGTCATGCCAAAATATTCTATTGCCTAAATATTCTATTGTTATTCTGTAAGAAAACGGTCAATCATGTTCATAATAAAAAAAAAACTATTGAATGTTGAAACAATTTCCGCATGTCTGAAATACCAAAAGGAAACTCTTGTACCTAAAAGCTAGATACAAGTTACCATTTGTGCAAAACTAACAGAAAAGTTAACTTCTAACTAGAAATGTGTAGGGATCCCTCACCTCTTCCATGCAAGAAGATCGGATTCGGTTAAGATGAGTCTCTACTGCCTTGAGATCTTCAGGGTGTTCAGAACGCAACAGCTCAAGAGTTGTCTAAAGCAGATGCAGCTTATGAAATGACTGCTGTCGTTCTCTTCAATATATACTGTAAGATGCATCCTAACATTTCACTTACCCTTGCTCTGAGGCCCAGCGACAAGAGTCTCCCCTCTCGTTTACTCATGAGTTCGGGTACCGCATCTGTAACCATGGAAACAAATTCCTCCAGTTTGCCATAGTGCTTTATGTTTCGCTGCCGGACAACTTCCCACATCACTGCTGACATCAGACGAAGAGGTGGGACCAGGAGTGCCAGCGAGGACAGGGGTACACTGATTTCTTAAAGCAGAAAAATAAGATTCATTCAAATAAACTTAAAAACAGATTCAGAACTTTGTAACCTCTAAAGACTCACAATTCACCAAGTAGCATGCTTTAATAAAGAAAAGGGTTAAGGTGTCTGCTGGAAAACTCACTGAATGCCACACAAGTAGCTGCTTTTGGTAAAACTTTAAAAGTTGAATCTTTGGAGGAGGTCAGCTGGTCACATGTGTTGACTGAAGGTAGGAGTTGTTTGTTTACATAAGTAGAACATGTTCTCTTTAAATCAACATTGTGCTGTTTTTTTTTTAACCACTCAGCCCATGTAAACTTAACTACTTAAGAAAAGTGACTTTATTGTAGGTTTCCTTTCAGTTTCAAACCTCACATTTATTTTTATGCAAATCTTCAAAGCCAGTACACAATCTTCAGTTTTGCATTGGTAAAAGTGCACGCATTAATTTCAGGCTATTTATGTTTTATAACTACATATCCGTTTTCCAGCTGTTTCAAATGCGATTTGCAAAATGCTAATGTTTCACTTATCGTTTGTCAACTACAATGAAAGTAACATCTCGTTTTAAATTGTCGTAGGAAAACTAAAGTAATACGGAGTTTCATACATGTTAAAAACATTCCTGTCTGTTTTGCGGCGTGTTGGTTTACGACGCATCAGCTACCGCTAACATGTTTTGTTATAAGCGCTGGCGGCCTGCCAGCGCTTATAACAAAACCGGTTCATAGCAAAGCAAAACAATTTCTGTTCCAGGGATTAGTCGAGGCCTGCTAAACCTCGCCTCACCCTGCTCTTTAGCTAACTCGGCTATACACAACGGAGACAAAAGCAGATAATATTGCTAAGTTACAACTGTTAATACATACCCATCTCATTCATTTTGTATTTATTTCCCTACGCCAAAGAGAAAAATCAATACAACAGATTATTTGACATAGTTGCGGTTAGCGTGCTAGCTACCCGAATACGCAGCGTCAGGCGCCAACTTCTTCCTGAAACACGCAGTTCATCAAAGAGAGCGTTAGCTGGAGAGGTGACGTTTGTTTTGCTTTACGGGGCAGTCCGGATGAGACCATTGCTATTCATTCAACAGTCAAAATGACAAACACAGCCTTGCGAGATAACCGAAAGCGTACACCGAGCGACACAAAAACCTTTTATTCATGAATGTTAAATGCATGGAATTAATTGAAATGATCAAATACAAGTAATTTTTTTTAAATATGTAAATATTATTTTCAAGTATTTTGTCGAAAAAAAAACTACAGTACAGTTTTTATGATAGAATATTATTTTCAATATTTTTTTTGGACTATTAATAGTCCAAGGATATTGCTGTAATTTATTCAGTATTTAGTTTTAAACACAATAATATTGGTATATAACATTATTTTCAGTAATGTAAGCAGCCAGATTGTAAGATCCAAATTACTTAATAATCAAATACAAATTTGATATACAGGGGTTGGACAATTAAACTAAAACACCTGGTTTTAGACCACAATAATTTATTAGTATGGTGTAGGGCCTCCTTTTGTGGCCAATAAGGCGTCAATTCGTCTTGGGAATGACATATACAAGTCCTGCACAGTGGTCAGAGGGATTTTAAGCCATTCTTCTTGCAGGATAGTGGCCAGGTCACTACGTGATACTGGTGGAGGAAAACGTTTCCTGACTCGCTCCTCCAAAACACCCCAAAGTGGCTCAATAATATTTAGATCTGGTGACTGTGCAGGCCATGGGAGATGTTCAACTTCACTTTCATGTTCATCAAACCAATCTTTCACCAGTCTTGCTGTGTGTATTGGTGCATTGTCATCCTGATACACGGCACCGCCTTCAGGATACAATGTTTGAACCATTGGATGCACATGGTCCTCAAGAATGGTTCGGCAGTCCTTGGCAGTGACGCACCCATCTAGCACAAGTATTGGGCCAAGGTAATGCCATGATATGGCAGCCCAAACCATCACTGATCCACCCCCATGCTTCACGGTGGGCATGCAACAGTCTGGGTGGTACGCTTCTTAGGGGCTTCTCCACACCGTAACTCTCCCGGATGTGGGGAAAACAGTAAAGGTGGACTCATCAGAGAACAATACATGTTTCACATTGTCCACAGCCCAAGATTTGCGCTCCTTGCACCATTGAAACCGACGTTTGGCATTGGCATGAGTGACCAAAGGTTTGGCTATAGCAGCCTGGCCGTGTATATTGACCCTGTGGAGCTCCCGACGGACAGTTCTGGTGGAAACAGGAGAGTTGAGGTGCACATTTAATTCTGCCGTGATTTGGGCAGCCGTGGTTTATGTTTTTTGGATACAATCCGGGTTAGCACCCGAACATCCCTTTCAGACAGCTTCCTCTTGCGTCCACAGTTAATTCTGTTGGATGTGGTTCGTCCTTCTTGGTGGTATGCTGACATTACCCTGGATACCGTGGCTCTTGATACATCACAAAGACTTGCTGTCTTGGTCACAGATGCGCCAGCAAGACGTGCACCAACAATTTGTCCTCTTTTGAACTCTGGTATGTCACCCATAATGTTGTGTGCATTTCAATATTTTGAGCAAAACTGTGCTCTTACCCTGCTAATTGAACCTTCACACTCTGCTCTTACTGGTGCAATGTGCAATCAATGAAGACAGGCTACCAGGCTGGTCCAATTTAGCGTTTGCCAAGTGTGTTTGCCAACCCTGGTCCTCAAGGCACACTGCCTTGCATGTTTTAGATGTTCCCTTGCTGTAACAAACTTCTTTCAGATGATTGTAGTTCAGCAAATGCCTGTTAATCAGCCATCAATTGAAATCAGGTGTGCTGAAGCAGGGAAACATCCAAAACATGCAGGGTGACTTGAGGACTAGGGGTAAAAAAAAAAAAAAAACACATAAGGCATACCACAACTGACCAGTTCTTTTGAGTACCCTAATTTTTTTTTTTGTTTCCCTCCTTGTTTTCATGTTTTAAATCTTATTCCTTCCTTACAGGTCTTCACTGGTATTTTTTCTTTATGACTGCTGTAACATGTTTGAGTTACATTTACCAGTGCATGGATTTATGCAACATTTGGCAACAAACAAACTCGTGGGAGGACCATGGTAACCTAGAATGAAACCTGAGTGCTTCAGAATCTAGGCTGAAATCTTGCAAAGATGGTTTGTCCACATCATGGTGTTCAGTGATGTAAACTGATCAGCACGATCCTTCTGCCTCGTTAGGTCATTGACACAAATGCTTTCAAAGAAGAATTAGCAGTGTTTTTTTTTCTGTGACCTTTTTAAAAGCTTGTGTTTCATAAAATCTTGCAGTAGAAATCTAAATTCATTACCGAATTGTGTTGTTACTGTCAGTGTACATTTGTTAGTTACAAAAACAAAGAAAAAATACAACATTTCTAAATGTAACCTTTAATATTTGATTACTAAATCAAATTCAAGAGGGAATTTCTGTAGAAAACGACCATAGGAAACCCTAACAGTGAAACTAATCAGTGCAAGTTATATCAGATCGTCTGACTTTGAATTAAATTCTGAGTTTTGAAAGGTTTAGAGAAAACATAGGAGGTGGTTGCATATTGGTTATTGCTCTCCAAGGGAACAGGGGAATCACAGACTCTGTCAGCCTTTTGTGCTGCTGTTGGAATGAAAAGGTTACACAGTTTAAAGACTTTTTGACTTATAAAAATCAGAAAAGTCTGGTATAGGCTTACGTCTACAGGGTCCACGTTTGTGGTCTCACAATCAATCCAATTATTCAGTGAAGGCCTCAGAGGTTAGTTAGAGAACTATAGGAGCTCCCCCACCCATCCTGAACAGAGTCGTCTCCTGGCCAACCGTCTGAATGGCTTCTACTGCAGACATGACAAGAAGCCATTCACACCTCAAATCATCCCCTCCACATCCCATTCAGGAACAAATTTGACCCGTAAAACAACCAACCTGTCATATTGGTTCTTACCGATCTGACCCACATGCAGAAAAGCAATTCAGGAGATGAAGTTTTGCGGTAACGTGTTTATTTACAGTGAAGTGACGTGAGCAGGGAAACAGGAACCGGGAAACCAACTGCAAAACAAACAGGATGATGAGCAGAGTAAACTCAGGGTCTTGAACTAATGAATAAAGAGTTAGTCTTACAGGGTTAATGGAAAGATCCGCCAGAGGGTGAGAAGTGGAGAGACAAAGATGTTGTTTATCCGTGAGACTGATGAGGAAGGAGTAACTGTGTGCCAAAATGATTAACGGGTCCAGGTCTTCAGAAGTAGACGCGGTGGAAAAGGAGGAGGGTGGACAAGGTTCTTGAATGGTCTGCAAGGAGTGAGGAATTCAGGAGGCTGTCAACCAGCGAGGTCCAAGAGGTTTGGGTCTTTGTTCATGGAGTTTAATGGCTTCCTTCTGGAAGAGGTAAATCCAGGCAGAATTCCACACAAAAGGCAAGGTCAGGTTCAGGTAATCCACTAAGGGACAACACTCTGGCATTGAGTTGCTGGCAGCCTCCTCCTAATATACTCCTCAGCAGGTAATCAAGGGAATGATGAACACCTGTCACCTCTCCTCCAGGTTCCACGTCATCTAGGGGCAGAGCAAAGTAACAGCACCAAAACAACAGACAAAAACCCAGATCCTGACACAACCCCCTACCTTCAGATCCTCTGCCTGCACTAAAGATCTCAGAGGAAGATGTAAATAGGCTCTTTCAGCGCATGAAAACAAAGAAAGCTGGTGGACCTGATAACGTCTCCCCATCATGCCTGAAAGTCTGTGCAAATCAACTCGCTCCGATCTTCACAAGGATCTTCAACAAGTCACTGGAGAAATGTGAGGTCCCCTCCTGCCTCAAACGATCCACCATCATCCCGGAGCCCAAGAAACCCACCATCCTAGGATTAAATGACTACAGGCCTGTAGCCCTGACGTCTGTGGTCATGAAATCCTTTGAGCGGCTGGTGCTGAAGCACCTGAAAGACATCACAGGCCCCCTGCTGGACCTCCTGCAGTATGCTTCCCTCGCAAATAGGTCGGCAGATGATGCTGTTAACTTAGGTCTACACTTCATCCTGCAACACCTCGACCACCCAGGGACATACGCCAGGATCCTGTTTGTAGACTTCAGCTTGGCCTTCAACACCATCATACCAGACATCCTCCACCAGAAGCTCACCCAACTCAACGTCCCAGCCTCCACCTGTCAGTGGATCAACAGCTTCCTGACGGACCGACAGCAGCAGGTGAGACTGGGGAGCATCTTCTCCCGAACTAGATCAATAAGTAGTGGTGCCCCCCAGGGATGTGTTCTATCCCCACTCCTCTTCTCCCTGTACACAAATGACTGCACCTCAGCAGACTCATCCGTGAAACTCCTTAAGTTTGCAGACGACACAACTGTCATTGGACTGATCCAGGACGGTGATGAGTCTGCATACAGACAGCAGGTGGATCGGCTGGTACACTGGTGTTGTCAGAACTACCTGGAACTCAACCCACTCAAGACTGTGGAAATGGTGGTGGACTTTCAGAGAACACCACCCCCATACACCCCCCTCACCATCCTCAACAACACTGTATCGGCTGTGGACCACTTCAGGTTCTTACCACCATCTCTGAGGACCTGAGATGGTCTTCACACATAGACACTGTTCGGAAGAAGGCCCAGCAGAGACTGTACTTCCTGAGGCAACTCAAGAAGTTCAACCTTCCACAGGAGCTGCTGGTCATCTTCTACACTGCCATCATTCAATCTGTCCTGTCTTCATCCATCTCAGTGTGGTTTGGCTTATCCACAAAACAGGACAGGTCCAGACTGCAACGAATAATCAGGAATGCAGAGAGAATAATCAGGGCCGACCTTCCCTCCATCCAGGACTTATACAGGTCTAGGGTCAGGAAAAGAGCTGCTAAAATCTCTGCAGACCCCACACACCCTGCACATAAACTGTTCAGAGCTTTACCTTCAGGCCGCCGCTACAGAGCACTGTTCACTAAAACCAGCCGCCACAGAGACAGTTTCTTTCCCCAGGCTGTTTCTCTGTTGAACATTCAATAGAGTACAAAACAACAGCATACAGATGTTGCAAATGCACCTTTTTATTATATATGTGTATATTGTACATTGTAAATATGTATATTCTGTAATACAAAAACAAAATCAAAGAGCAAAGTGTACCAGAGTCAAATTCCTTGTTTGTATGTACGAACTTGGCAATAAAGCTGATTCTGATTTGTAAACATAGCATTATGAAGACCATGCAGTAGAGCAGTGGAGAGCTGTGGAGAAATTTAAAGCAGGAAGTTATAAAACAACATGGCAATTTTAGACAACCCACATGGCCTTATTCAATCCACCATCTGAAAATGGAAAGAGTATAGCACAACTGCCAACCTACTAAGACATGGCCATACATGTAAACCGACAGGCCAGAAAAAATGAGTATCAACCAGAGAAGCAGCCAAGAGGTAACTGTGGAGGAGCTACAGAGTTCCACAGATCATTTGGGAGAGTCTGTTGTCAGGACAACTATTAGTTGTGCAATCCACAAATTTGGCATTTTAAAAAGAGTAGTATTGTTGAAGCAAAGCCAAAGAAATCCCATTTGCAGTTCATGACTCATGTATGGAAGACATCAGTTATGTGGAAAAGGGTGCTCTGGTCAGATGAGATTAAACTAAACTGAGCTTTTTTGCCTACATGCAAAACACTGTGTGTCCAAAAACATACGCAAAATATTACCCTTAGAAATAACACTGTGACACGTTAGTAGCAACTTTCATAGCGAAAATGTTTTACATACCTGTCTGGACATGCTTTGTAAGCATGTTTTAACACCTCTCAGGTCCTCCGTCTGGTCAGAATCTGGAAAATCCATCCAGCAATAAATGTTTGCACGTCTCCATAGGCAAATGAGAAGTGTAATTTAAAAAGGCACAATGCCTTATTCTGTGCCTGGTGAAATGGGTTATGTTTGAATGAAATAAAAATAATTACATAAGTAAAAAAAAAAGGAATGATTAAAAACAGATAATTTATCTAAATATGCACTAATGAGTGCATAAAACAAAAAATACAAAGGCAACTGTTTTGCCCTCTTTACAGACTTTTCACTAAATGGCTTTCGATTTTTACCTCCACAGTTTGTGGCACGAACCAGATTCCCCAGAAGCCCGGGGGCTGATGTAACACTGACAGCAGTACCAGAATCTAGACAGAACCATGTGTCTTCTAAACCTCCAAAAAGTACATTTGGGAGGAAGATATCGGTCTTCTAAAGCCTGCTTGCCTTTTTCGTGAGAATCTGAGGAATGGAGGGGAAACTGGGAGAGCCCAGTGAGCAGTTTGGATTATTATTTAACTGACAAGATTATAAAACTGGTAATCTAGAGTTGTCCAATGTGTTTGAATCAAAAAAAGAACGGGAAATTATATTTTTCTGTGTTTTGGGATATAATGTTCTATAGGGTTCATGTCTGTTTTTATATGGTTCCTGTTGTGGTTAAGAAAAGAAAAAAGAAAGGAGAATCACAACTAATACTTTATAGAAGTATGATATGGCTTCACCTTGTGCTGGAAACAGAACCAGGATTCTCAGTGAAGACCGGGCCCTAATGTATTTAACAGTTTGTTGTCGGTGTTTGGAAAACTAAACGGGCTGATAAGGAGTTCAGTCACTGAAGTCAGTTGGATTTAAGAGGAGCACCAACAATGTGAAATGAACGTTAAAGATAACCCTAATATGAGAATTAAGATTCCTATATTTATTAAAGTGAATATAAAGACATAATTGGTTAAAAGGGCCTTTTGAGAGGAGGAGGATTAAAATAGTAAAATACTTTATGACAGACCTGCTGTAAAGTCAGTCAGTGTGGTACTAATGGGTCGACTCCAGGCAATAAATACAGGTCCTTCTCAAAATATTAGCCTATTGTGATAAAGTTCATTATTTTCCATAATGTAATGATGAAAATTTAACATTCATATATTTTAGATTCATTGCACACTAACTGAAATATTTCAGGTCTTTTATTGTCTTAATACGGATGATTTTGGCATACAGCTCATGAAAACCCAAAATTCCTATCTCACAAAATTAGCATATCAATAAAAGGGTCTCTAAACGAGCTATGAACCTAATCATCTGAATCAACGAGTTAACTCTAAACACCTGCAAAAGATTCCTGAGGCCTTTAAAACTCCCAGCCTGGTTCATCACTCAAAACCCCAATCATGGGTAAGACTGCCGACCTGACTGCTGTCCAGAAGGCCACTATTGACACCCTCAAGCAAGAGGGTAAGACACAGAAAGAAATTTCTGAACGAATAGGCTGTTCCCAGAGTGCTGTATCAAGGCACCTCAGTGGGAAGTCTGTGGGAAGGAAAAAGTGTGGCAGAAAATGCTGCACAACGAGAAGAGGTGACCGGACCCTGAGGAAGATTGTGGAGAAGGGCCGATTCCAGACCTTGGGGGACCTGCGGAAGCAGTGGACTGAGTCTGGAGTAGAAACATCCAGAGCCACTGTGCACAAGCATGTGCAGGAAATGGGCTACAGGTGCCGCATTCCCCAGGTCAAGCCACTTTTGAACCAGAAACAGCAGCAGAAGCGCCTGACCTGGGCTACAGAGAAGCAGCACTGGACTGTTGCTCAGTGGTCCAAAGTACTTTTTTCGGATGAAAGCAAATTCTGCATGTCATTCGGAAATCAAGGTGCCAGAGTCTGGAGGAAGACTGGGGAGAAGGAAATGCCAAAATGCCAGAAGTCCAGTGTCAAGTACCCACAGTCAGTGATGGTCTGGGGTGCCGTGTCAGCTGCTGGTGTTGGTCCACTGTGTTTTATCAAGGGCAGGGTCAATGCAGCTAGCTATCAGGAGATTTTGGAGCACTTCATGCTTCCATCTGCTGAAAAGCTTCATGGAGATGAAGATTTCATTTTTCAGCACGACCTGGCACCTGCTCACAGTGCCAAAACCACTGGTAAATGGTTTACTGACCATGGTATCACTGTGCTCAATTGGCCTGCCAACTCTCCTGACCTGAACCCCATAGAGAATCTGTGGGATATTGTGAAGAGAACGTTGAGAGACTCAAGACCCAACACTCTGGATGAGCTAATGGCCGCTATCGAAGCATCCTGGGCCTCCATAAGACCTCAGTGCCACAGGCTGATGTCCTCCATGCCACGCCGCATTGAAGCAGTCATTTCTGCCAAAGGATTCCCGACCAAGTATTGAGTGCATAACTGTACATGATTATTTGAAGGTTGACGTTTTTTGTATTAAAAACACTTTTTTTTTATTGGTCGGATGAAATATGCTAATTTTGTGAGATAGGAATTTTGGGTTTTCATGAGCTATATGCCAAAATCATCCGTATTAAGACAATAAAAGACCTGAAATATTTCAGTTAGTGTGCAATGAATCTAAAATATATGAATGTTAAATTTTCATCATGACATTATGGAAAATAATGAACTTTATCACAATATGCTAATATTTTGAGAAGGACCTGTAGAGCTTCAAATGCAAAAAGAAGAAACATGAGCAAGACACGAAGTAAATACAGTGGGAAAATTATTGAAAGTTGCATTTTAACTCAAACATTCCATCTGTCGTCAGATGAAAATTATAGGACCACTAGCATTAAAAAATGTGCGTGAATCTGGCAGCATTGTTGACATGCCCAAGATGTGGCTGATATTGGACTCAGTAAGACAGTCATTTAAAATTTCTCGAAAGATCCTGAGGGGATTAGGACAAAACAGTCTAGCGGTAATCCAAAAGAATTTCACCTGCGCTAAGTTTGAGGATTTGGTGGGGTGTCCATGAAAACATAGATAGATCCTTGACCTAAACTAGGACCTGTATAGATGCTGTCTGCAGCAGTGAGAGAAAGGCTTAATTAAAGAAGAAAGAAACGTTTTGTTTGGCCATGTCTTCTCCCTCCCCACAAATGTACTCGTTTGGAATTTACAAGCAAGTACACTGAAAGGTTTATCCTCTGTATTTACAAATACATACAGTTGTCTAAATATTTCGTCATTTCAACATTTCAAGGTCATCTGGTTGATTATGAATTTATTGTATCTGTCAGCAGTAACCAGCAAGGTAAGTGGGGGGAGCTAAGACATATGCAACATTAATAACTGTGCAGATTAACCAATTAGATGTTAGAGACTTTTGGATGAGGCATTGTGGCACCTAAATTAATTGAAAACTACTGAAATAATTTAATTATAATGAATGTAAATTTTAATTAATTGAATTCACATGTACTTAGTTATTCAGTACGTTTTTCAAATAATTGTCAATACACTCAATCATTTATTTATTTCTAGTTCTAATCTAAGTATGATGTGTAAAAAAAATTAAATTTTTTTACCCATTGGGTCTTAATATTACACAATCATTTATGTCTCAGAATTCCTAATGCAGGACTTACAGCACAAGACAGTTTGCATGTCGACCTTCTTCACTTACCATCTCTTTAAATAAAAGAGAAAAGAGCAAGTTAACACATTTTATTCTCTTGACTTGATTTTGTTTTTAATTCCAACCTTATTGCCAAGAACTCTGAAATTAAAAGCAGAGTTACCATCAATTTTTGATGCATATTTTTGTAGTTGTTCTGAGCAGTAGATCTGTAGATGCATGAGTGCCCATGTGGTGGCAGTGGAGGAAATGAAAACGTTAAAGCTCGGAGAGTACTTATGCTTAACAGAGGATTCCTAGTAATTAGATGGTGTTTCATCAGGCCATCTGGGCACTGTTAGCCAGCATGACTAAGTAAATCTGCACTGCACGCTGATAGACCGGAGAACGTTTGTGCCTAAAAGATTCTTTCTTTTATTCAGATATTAAATTCCCAGACCTTTATAGGGTCAGCCTAGTTCAGAAATTCCCAACTGTATCTAACAGGCCAACTGCAAGATTTAATGTCAAGAAAGTTAGACAGCAACATTTTTACACTGAAAGGTGTTCTGGTGTATGGCTGGCAAATGAGAGCCAATTTTCTGATCCAGGTAAAAAAAATCTTTCTCTCAATCTGACAAAGGCTGTAAAGCCATTTCTTACCCTTTGGAATCAATCCATTATAGTGAGGAACAGGGCCGGTTCTAGGCATGCAAATATGGGGGGGCAAGCAGAAATGTGAAGGGGGCATCATCATGGGTACACATTAACACATTATGCGCATGTTTATTGTTGTTGTTAATAAGTGTTTTTTTATGGGATTGGGGTAAACTGTGTGGTACTGTGCAATTTGCCAGACTGCACTGGTTTCCACCCAGTTGGGCTTCTTTTGAACAAGTTGGGCTGGAAAAAAAATAGCTTAAGGCGGGTTATTAAAATTTGGGCTGCTTTTCACAATATTTGGAATGTTTTTATTAATAATTCATAATCAAAATAGCTGTCATTGGTGGCAGAAAAGTAAAAACCTGCACATCTCAAAATGTTGTGTCGTTTTACTCAATAATAGCTCCTTTATTTTGAAAAAGAGAATCTGTTGAACATGACATCATCAATCAGGGATGGTCATTGATTAATCATGTGTCACTGTGAAATTATATTGGTCAATTGCCTAAAACGCTGTTAGGAGTTAATCTAATATATACTGAGGTGCACCTTTACTTTGTTAAGCTTTGACTTGATGTTGAGATCCGGTACTGGTCAGAACATGCACAGATATGTTTGGAGGCAGGTGCTTAAGCCAAAAAATGGCATCCATTGCCAAATTTATTTATAAAATAAAAAAACAGGATATATTTATACTTTTATAGCCTCCCTTTTCTTGGAATTATGCAGCAAAATTTGTAAATGAAACAAATCAATGTTCTGCTATGCATCGTTAGCAAAAGAGACACTGAATCAGATGAGAAAACAATAAACATTATTTGTTTTCTGACAGAGTTGAAACATTAAACTAATAATAAACTAATAAAGCATTACCAATATTAATATAACTCACCACACTTACATGTAGCTCAACTTAAGTATCACCTTTCATTTCAAATCACAAACCTACTTTAGGTAGTTAATGTTAACATCTATCATTATGCTACTAAAATCAAAACAGACAGCTAAGCAACATTTTCCTATTTATTCATCATTTTGTGTTTGCTGCTCTATATCATAGAATATTATATTCAGCCTTTGTCATATATTAGCCTGTAATGATAACTAGGTAGAAAAATGATTCCTCAACTGTCGGAGTAGAAATGCTTGCATAAAAAAAGCTCCTTGAGTTAAAGTGACTTTTACCAACACAGACAGAGTTTGGCCAGCATGCTGTAATTATACAATACTGTATGTTTGTTTCTATTCTTAAAACTTTATTGTGAGAGTTAGGTTTCTAGACATTCAGAAAAAGGGTTGTAGCCATGCTTTTAATTTTCTTCTTTAGACTTTACCATCAAAGTAATTAAGTGAAATTAGTGAAAAGGTCTAATTTGTCTGTTTGGTTGTATATCTCCCTCTCTATCTCTTCATTAAACCCAACAAACTGTCAGGGTGTGTGGTAGACCCACAGGCAGAGCAGAGCCGAGGAGCATGGCGGTAAGTGATAGTTGTTCTTTTAATGAATAACTGAACAAGACTTACAGGCAGGGTTCAGAACAGGAATAGTAGTCATCAGCAAACCTGGCTCGATTGGCAGATCATAGGGCAATAAACAAAGAACAGACTGGATAACAAACACAGGGTGAAGTCCATGGAAGTTAAAAGAGAAACCAGCGAAGAATAATACAGATGAACAAGCTTATATACAGAGGGAGGTGGAGTATGAACCAATGAGAAGGGGAGACAGGTAATCAGCTGAATAGTGAACAGGTGTGAGGACCAGCTGCTGGGAACTGAGGGAGATAATGTCGCTATGGCTACAGGTGCAGGGGAACAGAGAGACCTGGAAAGAAACTAGACTAATGACAACTAAGGGAAACACATCTAAGGAAAACTATAACCAAACATAAAATATAAGAATCTGGAGAGTAACAACTAACAAGAGTAATCTGAAGACCTGAGGAAAAACCTAACTGGGAAAAGTAAACAACACAGATCACCAAGTGACAGACTGCAACTAATGAGACCTGACAGAGAACATGAGGGACTAACAAGAGAGAAGTATATTAAATAACAAACCTGGCGAAAAAAAACTAGTTCAACAGGGAGACACATGAACACCAGAATCTAGAAAGTGATAACTTAACAGAAGTAACTACTAATCATAAAGGTACAGAAAAACACCTAACAGAGAAATAGTAAACTAACAAAAACCCAAAATGGTAGATCCCGACACAAACATAATTTAAAAGCTGTATTTTATGAGAACAAAACATGAGAACAAAACAAAACTGCGTTACGCAGTCATGCATGGATGCTGATTGGAAGAAAAAACAAGCAGGTGTGGTGACAAGATGCCCCCCTCTCCGGCCCGTGTAAGGTTTTCAGCAGTGCTATAATGTTAAGCATAACATCGCGTACGCAGTCGTGAAAATTGAGGTTTGCGCCAACATGTCTGCAGAGTCAAGTAAGCGCGACTATGTTTTGCCCTTAAGTGTGGGAGGAGGAGAGAGAGGCAAGGCAGGGCTTGTGCTACGGGCAGCAGCATCGACAATAGATGCGGAGAACATGGTTCCACTCGGACTCCAAACTCCCCCGGAATCTGGTCATAGCTCTCCCGAGGTGGGAGTTGAATACATCCCTGGCCGAGGGCTCCGCCAGATGTTCCCAGCAGACCCTCACTATGCGCTTGGGCCTGCCAAGTCTGTCCGGCTTTCTCCTCTTCCAGCGATTAACTCACCACCAGGTGGTGATCAGTGAACAGCTCATCCCCTCTCTTCACCCAAGTGTCCAAAACATGCGGCCTAATGTCTGACGACACGACAACAAAGTCGATCATTGACCTCCTGCCTAGGGTGTCTTGGTGCCAAGTGCACTGATGGACACCCTTATGCTTGAACATGGTGTTCATTATGGACAGTCCGTGACTAGCACAGAAGTCCAATAACGAAACACCTCTCGGATTCAGATCGGGGAGGCCATTCCTCTCAATCACGCCTCTCCAGGTGTCACTGTCGTTTCCCACGTGGGCGTTGAAGTCCCCCAGCAGAATAATGGAGTCCCTGGGAGGGGCACTATGCAGCACCCCCGACAGGGATGCCAAGAAGGCTGGGTACTCCGCATAAGCGCTCGGCCCTTGTCCGAAACGACAGTCAGAGACCTGTCCCCAACCCGAAGGCGCAGGGATGCAACCCTCTCATCCACTGGGGTAAACCCCAGTGAGGTCTCTTGACCTCCGGCACAAGCTCACGCTTCCTTTGTATTCTTTTCATCACTTTGTGTTCTGACAATTCTGATTTCCTTTTGCCTCCCTGTCTGTTCTCCTCTCATCATTAGTTTTCCTCTTTTAGTTGTTAATTACTCAGTTTCTGTTCCCTTTACATTCATTGTCCCTCTTAGCTCTGTTTCCTCTGTTTATATTTATTCTCCAATTCCTCCTTTAACAGGTTAGCTTTAGTTACTGTTTACTTTTATTCTAGTCATCTTTTCTCCTGTTCTGCTTGGGTCTGTGTTTCTCCTAATTGGTTAATCTGTTTCACCTGCTCCCTCTGCCTCCCAGCCTCCTTGTGTCACCTGTTCCCTGTTCCTCTGATTACCTGCCCTATTGTTTCTTGTCCACCTTTGTCTGTATTTAAGTTTGCCTTCGTCCTTTGTTCCACATGGTGTTGTTATGTCTTTTCAATGTCCTCATGAGATGTCTTTTGGATTTTGTTCTTGAACTGGATAATCTTGTCACCCTGCACCTCGCCTGCATGTAAGTGGACTCGCTTTAAATTAAAGGAGTTTTCGACCACCTCTGCTTTTCTCCGTGCTTGTCTGCATTTTGGTCCACCTCAAAAATAGAACTATGACAGAAAGTGGAAGTATTCAACCCCAAATACTTATTAATGACAAAAAATATTTGCACCATGGAACAGTGTGACACATGATGTTCTTAAGTCAGTGGGTATTTTCTTATTATGCAGTATGAGTATGCAGTTCATTGAATGTCATTCATATTGGTATACTCAGTATGTACACAGCTGATTTGCAAATTATTACAGTGACATTGCTGTGTTTTACTGCATGCTGTCACATTTTCTAATTAGACATAGTGCCTGTCTAATCTTTTAAAAAATAATTTCCCTTTCTGAGGAAGCTTTAATCTATACCACATGTACACTTCAGATCAATTACCAAGGCACATTCAGTTAAGTCACATTTTTTTCAAGCTTTTTATACATGAACCCAAATTAAATTTTGTGTAATTACGAGGATGAATTGCGAAGCGTGCATGTGATAGATTTGTTTACGTGTGTAATTGCACATGCAGATTGTTTGTATAAGTGTGTGTGTGTGTGTGTATGTGTGAGAGAAAGGGTGGATGGGAGGAAAAGACAGTATCTGTATTTGTGTGTATGTCAGTGTGTAATTAAAACAAGTGATTTTTTTATATACAGATTATCCTTCTATCCCAGCTGGTCAGAGTTGGATTTGACCACCATGACAACCAGAGAGAGGAAATCTCTTCAGGACTAAATCCAAATTGGCACCTTGTTGATATTTTTTTTTAACAGATAAAGTTCTGAAGAAAAAAAAAATGGGAGAATGCAATAAATACATTGAGGGCAAATCGTCTAACTTGTGTCATCTGCAATATGCATTCACAGCTATGCAGCCCAGAATATGAGAAAAGAGTTTTATTGCAGCTGAATAAAACAATCCATGAATTGCTTTCCATAAATGTGATATGGACAACTATCTTCTCAAGGACAATATATTTCATACAAAAAATAACCTATAATTCTTTTTCATCTGGTAATACCTGGCTATGGTCATAATGAACCCCTTTTATTAGAAACAAATTACAAAAATAGCTAGAAATTGGCTTTACATACATTGCAGCTTCAAACCTCTTCAAAAACTTATAAAAACGTGCTTTCAGTGTTTTCACTCCACTTTAAAAATCCACACCCATCAGATCAAATTAAGCAATCTAAGGAGATTCAGGGGAGTGTGCGGGCAACGATCAAAATCAGGCACATGAACTAGGGATTGTTAGCACACACCGCCCTACTTAACAATACACTCATTAATTTCTTGATGTATTAAATATTAAACAATAACTGAATATTATGATTTGTTTTTGGTCTTGTTTGCTGAAGTGTGAACACAGCAAGGATTGTGCTTCCTTTTTAGCCATAAAATTTGTTTTTTGTAGGTAAATAATACAAGCTAAATAAATAATATTTCTCTGAGTTGAAAACAAAATGTCAACTACTCATGTGAAGTCTGTAATCCAAAAAATAATTTAATTTATCATTAAATAATATTTCTACGATGGTCAGTTATTTAGGCTTAACATAAATTTATGTTATTCACTTTACAATGGCAGAAATATGAAAATTATTAAGAGATGAATTAATCAACATTAATTGACTCTAAATATTGATTAGATTCAGGTAATCTGCTAACAAAAGAGAGTATTAACATTTTTGCCTCTGCACCCTTTCTTAAAATATAATGGTAGAGACATTCTAAAAAACCTTCAGTTTATTCTTTGGCCAAACATGCAAAGCAAAATGCTTTGTTAAAAAGTTTAATTGGTAAGGGTTGCTTGATATTGATGGTGTGGTATTGTATTGATCAATTGATACACGTTTAGTAATTGCTTTCGTTCCTGTTTAAAAGGAATAGGGGTGTAGGGGTATATACCATTTTACTTTGTTCCTGCTTCTCCTATAAACTTGTTTTGACATTTGATGTTCACAACATAAATTTGGGTTTTAAAATGAAATATTGGTACCAACCACAACATAGTCACATTTGGCCTGGCTGAGGCTACACAACAGGCTTGACAATCATCTACAGGACCTTTTAAAAGCATTCACTGGCCACAACTCCAGATGTAAATACATTTTATCTGGATATAACAGGATTGAGCAACACAAAGTAGTGCATGATTGTAAAATGGAAGAAAAAAGAAGGAGCTCTGGTGAGATGAGCCCAATGTCTTTGTGCCCAGCTTGTGTGAGACACAAATGACAAGGCACATCATCCTAAAAGCATTTTTTCAAAATAAAACATGGCAGTGGCAGCATCAGGCAGTGGGGCGCTTTTCTTCAACATGGACAGGGAAGCTGTTCAGAGTTAATGAGAAGATGGATGAAGCTAAATGCCATTTACTGTAAATGTTGGAGGAAACACTGTTACAGGCTGTAAAATACCTGGGACTAGGGCAGAGGTTCATCTTCTAGCAGAACAAAGGTGGTAGAGACCCAGCCCAAGGGATTTTAAGCTGGTGTTGCAGCTAAAGGAGGGTCTACAAATTATTGACCTAAGTGTGCTGAATACAAATGAATGCCACACTTTTCAGATCTTTGTTTAAAAATATGTGGAAACCATGCATCCTTTTTCTTTCTCTTTACAGTTATGTGCTACTTTGTGGTGTTGTTTTTTTCACTACTGCATCTTTATGTTATTCTATCATTTAAAGTTCCAACGAAATACATTGAAGTTAAAGTAACATGACAAATTGTGAAAAAGTGGAAGGTTTAACCCTTTAATTTTGGGGTTTGAATGCACTGTAGGCACTGTTTCTGTAACTGGAAGTGGCCATTGGTCAAGACTGGTTTGAAAATGTTGGATGTTATCAATAATGTTTTATCAGACATACAGTTTTTATAACCAGCCCTTAGCTCTGTAGAAGAAATTTAACAAACAATTAGCCAAATACGTTTGCCCGCAATTTCTTTTTAATAATAAAAAAAGTTTAAAGGCCTTCGTTATTAGTTAGCTTTTTTTTACATATCTTACTGCCTTGACTTTTGATTCAGAAACATTTCTGTGAACAGATCCTTAGTAAAACGTATTCATAAATAAGTAAACGTAAATCTGCCAAAGAATATATCTTCAGTAGACTTAAAGGAAATCCCCTAGATCATTTTCCAGCTTTGGACTAAACTTAAGTAAAAGCCTCTGCTTAAAGGTTACAGGTACATTCTACTGATGACAAATATTTTAAAACTGTACATGAGAACTTGATCATCACACAGGTTTTATGACAAAGCAATTATATTGATAGTTGATGCAGTGGTGCGTCACCGTTTGAACATTCTAAATTTTTGCATGCAGAAGACCTTAGGTTTTCACACAAGTCATAAAAAACAAGGAGAAGGCAACCTAAAAAAGGAGATCTGAATAAAATGAAAAAATGCATTATAAAGCACTTTTCATGACCAACACCAGCATTAACCCTTCACATTGGAAATGATTTAATATTACAGATCTGTAAGTGCCAAATGTATGGGAAATTTAGAGGTTAAGTGTTAAGGTTATTAATTTTTCATACAATCAACAAAATGACCATCCAGTGTTTTAATTAAAGTGCAGATAAGTTATTACTTACACAAAATTATGAGATAGTTTATGGAACATCAGAGTGAGACTGGCCCTAACCTTTAAGTACCACTGCATGTACAAATCGCTGACAGAGTAGTTCATTATTGTGATATAGTGTCTGGAATTTAAATACTGACCTTCACACAGATCACAGTAAGATGATATGAGAACCTCCCTCCAAACTTCCCAGAGATGTTTTGAAAATATTAACTATAGAACCTAATGTCGATGTGAAAGTTTCATCTATTTAGGAGTGTCGTCTACTAAAATAGTCTGTGAGCTACTTTAAAAAAATGCATATATCCTCTGCATCTTATAAAACCATAAAAAATCAGTTTGATAATAATTATAGTTCAATCGAAGCTCTTTTTTGTGAATAACACTGACAGAAACAATTTAATCACTGTCCATACAGTCTCAAAGAAATGTTTCCTCGTAGTTTTTAGCCGGATCCCCGGGTTCAGGGCATCTAGATGTGGCTCTGACTGTAGCAGAGGGGCTTATGCAGGTCCCCCGAGTCACACTATCATAAGATGGTGGTGAGGACAAAATGTCCTCCACTGTCTGTTCAACTTGAATCGCTATAGGACTGAAGTGCTGTATCATGGAAGCTATAAGCCCCTCGGTCTCAGGTGCATTCTCCACATCTACCACAGTCTCATAGTTGATTTGTCTGTAGAGGTAAGATGCCTGCTTCATTTGGCGTCGCACCAGATGCCTCCTGTAACACCGCTGGATGACAACTGCAGACACCTCCTCCATTTTATGGCGCAGCGTGGAAGTGATGGGCTCATGGGCAATTTTGGAGGGGTTGGTCATCATGAACTTCTCCTCCATCTGCTGTTTGAGGGTGTCCATGTCACCCGACTCTCCCAGTACACGTTTTGTGAAAGCAAACAAGATGTCCAGGCAGTGGATCTTGTCCCCGCTGACCATAGGAAGGTCCATGGAAATCAGCTGGATCTTGTTGGGTTTTGGGATCCGCAGGGGTTCCGACAGAGCATCGGCAAATCTTTCTAACATCGAGAACTCTATGAACTGAGTTGCCTCTGAGTCAAACTTCTCCCAGACCTCATAAAACATTTCAAAGTCATCCTCGCTCAGAGGTTCTGTGCTCTCTTCGGTGGCAACGCTGAAGTTCTCCAGGATGATAGCTATATACATGTTTACCACAATGAGAAAAGAAATTATGATGTAACTTACAAAGAAAGCTATGCCCACTGATGGATTCCCACAGTTTCCTCGGGCATTGGTGCCAGTATTTACAAAGTTAATGTCACACTCCTCTGGGGAGCTTGACATTATGGGGCTCAGGAGGTTGTCCCAGCCTGCTGAGGTGCTGATTTGGAAAAGGCAGATAATACTGTTCCCAAAGGTCTCAAAGTTAAACATATCATCGACCCCATCTTGTTTTTTTACATAGGCAAAGTTCGCCATGCCAAAGATCGCGTAGATGAACATTACAAGAAAAAGCAGGAGGCCAATGTTGAACAGTGCTGGCATGGACATCATTAAGGCAAACAGTAAAGTCCTTATTCCTTTGGCTGCACGAATAAGTCGAAGTACACGTCCTATTCTTGCCAGTCTGATGACTCGAAACAGGGTTGGAGACACAAAGTACTTCTCAATGATATCAGCAAGGACAATCCCTAAAATGAGAAAACCAGAGAAGAAAGAGATGGATCGCAAAAGGATTAAAGTGACTTTTTCCTAACAATGAATTAATAACACACAAAATATTAAGAAACAGGCTGGATAATAAAGTACTTTGAAAATCTCACAGTTCAGATAATGGTCTACTACCTCCACAAGGAAAACACTCAGAGGTCGACATTTACAGTTAGTAATGCTAACCCTGCTAGTTGTGCTAACCATGCTAATTGCACTAATAACGGTAAAGGCTAATATAAGATGCTAAAAGCTTGAAATGCAAACTTAGTAATTATGTTGTTATTGTTTTAAAAGATTAGTAAAATCCTGTTTAACTGAAGAGCTATTTAACGTAAACTCCTCTCACAAATAATAAATCATGTAGGTTGGTGAGCTGTATTCTGTTTAGTAAAGGACTAATTGAAATATGATGCACTTTTCCTAGTTTGAATTATTTATACAGATACATTCTGCTAAATAACCTATTCTATCTATAGAATTGCAGTGATGCAGAGAATGACAGATCTGTAACTTTGGCCCAGTTTGGTTTTTCTACAAAAGCATTCTAAAGATAGTAATGTTTTCAATATAGCAAAAAATGTTACTTCAAGAAGAATCAGAATGTGCTAAAGTTGCTATCTGTAGGTCAAAGCTTTACAAAATTGGCCATGGAAAGGTCTCGACCCACTGGATGTGTTCTGTCTACTGAATAATCTGTCTACTTTAACTTCAACAGGGTGGAGGCAGATGCCCAAACTGTAATGTATGGTGCAGGCTGTGATTTGATTCTTACCCACTATAGAAAGAATTATGACCACAAAGTCAAAAATATTCCATGCAACAGTGAAGAAGTAACATCTGAGAGCAAAGAGCTTAATCAGGCATTCAGTTGTGAAGATAACGATGAAGACCAGGTTGATAATGTTGAGAATGGACTCCATTCGCTGCGACTGCTCGTCGGTTTCCACCATCATGGTCACCATGTTGACAATAATGAGCATCATGATCATGATGTCGAAGGCTTGGTTCGACACCAGATCAAAGAAGAAGGCTTGGAGAATGTTCTAAGATTGGAGAACAAAAACAACCAGCCTATAAAAACATAAAACCATCTTCATAAGAACAGTTCATAGTTATGACAATTTCATATACAAGGGTTGGCACATTGACATGTCCTCTTTTACCGCAGGTCTTGGTATTGGTTTTTGAGGTTTCTTAGATCCCAACTTTTTCATTGCATTGTAGTACTTTTTCTGTTCCTCAGTCATGAAGATATCCTGTCCACCTAAGTATAAAACAAAAAACATCATATTTCTTTTACACTCACCTCATTTTTTAAATAACTGTAAAGTAGAATAAAAGATACAAGAATCAAAGCAATATGCTTTTTTATTCAATTATTCATTGTTTTCTTCATCTGTATGGAAACTTTTTTCAGGCAGAACTACAGTTTACAGTCATGGAAAAAACCGAGTTCACCTCATGATTCAAGTAGCTGGTAGAACCACGTTTAGCAGCAGTAACTTGAAGTAGTTGTTTTTTGTATGATTTTTCAGTCTCTCACTTTATCGTGGAGGAATTTTGATGTATTCCTCTTTACAGAAGATTAAATCCCCCAATAAATCATTACAGGAACCTATATTATTTAACAATCTAAAAATAAAAATGCAAAAAATGAAATGCGCTATTCATCTAGGCAAAACAATGCATTTAGAACTTGTCCCCCACATTGGAGCAAACTATTGAACCAACAGATAACACCTGCAAACAGAAACAGTAGTGCCATCTGAGGAGCAGAGGAGCTGTGTCTATAAAACACAAATAACTGACTTCCAGTAGGTAACTACTGGAGAGAAAGGAAACAGCAGAGCACGTGACAGTAGATAGAATAAGAAAGAGAGTGAAAAGCAGCAAAAGCACAAATAATTTTTAAAACAATTTTTGACTATGGCTTATTTACTGAATCTGATATTGCCAATTCTGATGGTAATAATTACCCTCTGGTGACATGCATCCCCCCAAACAATTGAAATTTCTTTGTTTATTGTCCCTCCCAACATTGAAATGGTATTGGCTACAACAATTGCTTCTCTGACGTAATTGCTAATGTCTTCCCATCCTGGCATTGTGTTGGCACACACCTGTAATTAAACATATTATTTCAATATATTTAATTTATTATACGAGGTGGCTGTGACTCAGTAGGGAGAGTAGTTATCTTGCTATCCCAAGGGTGTGGGTTTGCTTCCAGCTTCCTGCTGCTACATGTTGATGTGCCCATTGGCAAGGCACTAAACCTCAAGTTGTCAATGAATGTGTGCGTGATTGTGATTGTGTGAATGTGGCTCTAGTGTAAAGCGCTTGGAGTTGTCAGTATGACTGCTATGCTATATAGGTTCAGTCCATTTACCATCAGCTCCTGCTTTTAAAGAGGTGGTCACACTAATGGTAATCATTTAACCACATGGATTCAATTACCAGCAACTGGCTGCTACTTGCCTTCAAATATCCAATGGAAGCAGCAAATATGTGCTATGCATGTTTCTTATACAGGTGAAAAAAAAAAGGAAGCATTTTATCCCAACTTGACAAGCGTGCTTTTAATACTTATCTTTCTTTTCTGCTGATTGAAATTGTCGATGATAACCCCAATGAAGAGGTTAAGGGTGAAAAAGGAGCCGAATATGATGAAGACAACAAAGTAGATGTACATGTAGAGGTTGATTTCTCTGCTAGGCTGTTCCTCCACCTGCAAATGATTTTATGAGAGAACTGTGTGCTGATAAAATATCCAGGCCTTGGACAAAGATGGACATACTTACTCCTCTCGAATCAACAGCAGCATTCATTATTTCCATCCATCCTTTAAATGTTGCCTAAAAACACAACACAACCCCACTGTTTGATTACAGCAATTTGTTAGTCATTACATTGTTCATCATTGACTGTTTTTACGAGCTGCATTATTGACAGTACAAATTCAGCAAAAACATCTAAATAAATCTGTGTTAACTGATCTTTAAGTAGCTAAATACATTACAGACTGCAAGATGTTTAATGTGTTGGCCCATAAGAAACAGTTTTTATTGATTCCATGCAGCAATACTGCACCTAAATAATATTAACATTTGAGAAAAACATAACATTTTAACAGCAGAGAGAAACTCACCACTTGCAGAAGGGAAAGGTAGCCAAGTCCAACATTGTCGAAGTTGACCTTCACCTTTGTCCAGTAGAACTGGGTGTCATTCATGGCAAGACACTCAGACTTGTTGTTGACCACTGAGACACTGTGGATAAAGCCAGTTCTGTTCACGCACTTCCCAAATTTGCCAGCGAATAGGTTGACTCCCATGATACTGAAGATGAGCCAGAAGATAAGACACACGAGCAGCACGTTCATAATAGAGGGAATGGCTCCTATAAGAGCATTCACGACCACCTGTAGAAAGACAAATATTTAATGCTCCTCCAAACTATTTACATCCCTGATTTCTTTTCAGGACGTTTATATTCAACTGCTGGGTGCGAAGGTACTTCATGATCATCTGACAGTCTAACAGAGGAGACGTCTACTCAGTTTTCCTCAGACAGGAAAACAACTGATTTAAGAAGATGATTTTCTAGTGAAATGCTGATTGTTTCATTAATGCCTTGAAGAAATCACCATGGTAACCTAAAACTTAAAAATGACTCAATTTAAATAGTTTCAAACCATTTAAATTATATTGAATAGACAAAATAGTACATTCTGCAGCCATGCTACCAGCTCTGAGGCTAAATTACAGCTAAATGCCAGCAAGTATTTGTTTGAAAAAAGAATCATGCTGACGACACTAGATTGTTGTACTAATAAATTTTCCTGTAGCATAGTATTTAAACAATAGAGTAAGGCAGTGTCTGTTACTGATATTGCTTTTGAAATTCAGTTAAATCAATTTATTGTAATTTCTTCCTACACATAATAGCATACCACAAGCTAGACATTTGTGAGGTCTTCACAAATTAGTGTGGAAAAGGTTTACAGTTTGAGGAACTTAATGCTATCCATTCTCTCTACTCAATGGTTGCTGATGCTAATGGGTATATGCTTAGGTCATGACCTTGAGAAGCTGATGATCATTCATTTTGTCTACACAGAGCTTTTTCTGCACCATCCCTCTAGCTATCTGATTTCCTCCCTGTATATCAATTGATTATTTTAAAATTGAATAATCAGATGTTTCTTATGAGTTAATACAGTTTGGGTTTTGCCTTATTGCTGTGGGTAAGATTAATTACACAATTTAACCATACACAGACATTATAGCACCATACATATTGATCTCTTACCCTCATGCCCTCAAATCTGGACAGAGCTCTGAGAGGCCTCAAAGCCCGGAGGGTTCTTAGAGACTTGATGGCAGAGAAGTCAGAATATCCCAGTGAATTTGCAACCAGGCTTATCAGAGACACCTTAATGGAGACCATAAAACACAAACCTCTTTTAGAGACACAATCATTTGAAATGCAAAAGACAGTATTGTGCTTTAAGAAAGGTAATTGAAAACTCAACACCAAACAGAAGAAATACGCAACACAAATCATAGAAGACTGATTATAACGTTTATGGAGCCATTTTTTGTGTTTTTGTTTTTGTATTTTTGGGACATTCCACAGTTAGGAAGACATCTTTTAAACTTTGATGTTTAGATTTGGTTTCTTTTAGTTATTTTAAAGCTAATTTAAACTTCCACTCTATTCTACATCCAGAACAGACAAAACAAAATGGTTTTCCTCTGTTGAATGACCCATGGATGGCAGCTATAAATGAAAATGGCATGATATAAATGACAGACAGAGGAAACTTATGTCATGACCGATGATGATAAACACAGACAAGTATGCATATATGGTCAATGGCGTCCATGCATGCATACTCAGCTATATATGCATATAAATATGTACATATATATAAAATAGAGGGAGTTTTATAAAGAACTTCTAAGTCTTTGCCAAATTGTTTCCGAATTTGTATTAAATTGGTCAGATCAATAAATTAAAACCAATTTAGGGCTTATAGGTACCCATTGTCCTGAATTTCTTTATAAAAGTCTATTTAGACATGTGTTGGTCCAATATATCTAAAGAAGATACTCAATTATTATTTTCTGGAAAGTAGACAACTTTGGCTCCAAAAGAGTTCAAGGTGAAAAAAAGAAAACAAAGTAAAAAATAATAATAAAGTGGCATAATTTACAGTCAGACCCAAAAAATAAGATTATTTGCACAGTAGTTGCACAGAGCAGATAACACATTAATTCAACAGATGCATTTCCATATAAAAAGTTACAGCAAAAAAGCACAGTGCCTTGCAAAAGTATCCATAACTTTTCAACATTTTGTGAAATTACAACGATAAACTATAAGGCATTTTATTGGGCCATGATTTGATAGACCAACACAACAGAACGCATAATATGTGGAAAGAAAGTGATATATAGATTTTCACAATGTTTCAAAACTAAAAATCTGAAATAATAAATAAATTATTAAAAACTGGAAAGAAGAAAGTATGGGGTGCATTTTATTCAGCCCCTCTGAGTCAATACTTGTATTTCAATACTGTAGAATAACCTTTTGCTGCAATCACATCTTCAGGGGTTTTGAAGTGTGTCTGTACTCTATTTGCACATTTACAAAATAAAATGTTTATTTCTCTTTAACTCAGTCAGAGTGGATTGAAAGCATATATTAAAATCAAATTTCAAGTCTTAGCAAAGATTGTCAATTGGATTTAGGTCCGGATTTTGACTGGCCCATTCTAACACGGGAATATGTTATAAACAAAATGTATTCATTGTAACTCTGGAACATTGTCCTGCTGCCACAGTATTTTGCAGCCTTCGACAGGTTTTCTTCCTGGGTAGCCCTGAATTTAGCTCCATCCCTCTTCCCCTCAACCCTGACCAGCTTGAAAAGCATTCCCACATCATGATGCTGCCATCCCCATGTTTCACCATGGGAATGCTGTGTTTAAGGAGATTGGCGATGTGAGTTTTTTGCCACACATGGTATGTTGCATGTAGTCTTATGATGCAATTATCTGAGGCCTTAAGAGAACATCTGGATTTCTACTGATATTAAATCACACATGGGTAGACTTTATTTACTAATTAGGTTACTTCTGAAGTCAATGGGTTGTGCTGGATTTTTATTTTTGGGTTAAAGGAGGAGGAATACAAACACTCCACATTCTTCAGAGTTTCTTATTCATTTACAATTATGCTTTAACTTGTGCTGGTCTTTCGTATAAAAAAACAACAAAATACATTGTGTTTGTGTAGTGATATGACCTTTTACTCACAAAAAATGCTTTCCTACAAACTCCCTTAAAAATACCTTTGATAGACCTTTTAGATACGTTATAACACATTTTGTACCAGGCAGGTGAGCCTTCAAAAACACGTTTTAACTGTGAGTCTTGTCTGAATGTCTGTCAAATGTAATACCTTTTTATTTTACTTATTTTGAAATACAGAAACGCTTTTCAAAATAATCACTAATTAGTTATCTTTAAAGGGGTCATTAGTGTGTTAAGCCTTCAATGTGAATTAGTATTTTTATATCGTAAATTGATTACATGTTTTAAACCTCAAGTGACAAACAGCTTCAGGCATTATATTGTATGTGGAAGGGGTAAGAATATTGTTGCAAGGCCCTGTATAATCAGGTGCATTTCATACTTTTATTTAAGTATAATTTGCAGGGTAAACAATATCTTCTGTAGATACTCCTCAGAGCACATAGCGCTGCATTTGTTTTTGATATAAAAGCCAAGGTTCTACGTTGACTAATCCAGGAGAGAGAAGAGTAGTATTGCACCAAAGCACTTTTAATTTTCATCACATTTCATATCCAATCGATTTGTTTGGAGACAAGATTTAGGCCTTAATATCACAACAAAGCAGCAGCTACAAGTCAAGAAACACATAGGCTTTCGTGATGCAGATGCCAGTGTCCAATCCCAGAGCTCACACTGCCTGGGACCTAACTTACAACTTACCCTAACAATAGTGCGGTCTGTGGCGATCTGTGTAACAGCAGGTGAAATCAGAAGAGGTCAAGTCAGGCCTCTGGCTGAACGCCTTGGCCATTGTGGATGTGTACTCACTGCAGAGCCACACCAATTTACTCCAAATATGTTCTCATGCTCACAGAGACTAACATTAGTCCATGCAATGCAGAACCCATTTCAGAAACAAACTGTTCAATGTACTACTTGCCTTAGTGTATGATTTAGAAATCAGTACTCTAGTTAGCTGCTTCAGACAGGTAAAAATACTTAGTTTGTTTAAGCGGTGGTAAAGACAGAGGTAACACTTTGTAGACAGAAATTAACTGACAAACGTTTTCATGATAATACAGTGCATTGCAAAATTATTCAAAACCCATGATGTATAATCACAAACCTCAGTGTATTTTATTGGGACTTTATGCAATAGACCAACACAAAGTTGGGCATTATTATGAACTAGAAGTAAAAGAATAAAATGTTTACCATGCATTTGAATTGAACCCCCTTTTCAAAATCCAGTACAACAAATTCTATGTAAGAAGACAACTAATTTGTGTATAGAAAAGGTCCACCTGTATGTAATTTAATCTCAGTATAAATCCAGCTGTTCAGTGAAGGCCTCAGACATTTGTTACAGTGCATTAATCAAATTCAAAATAATTTGTCGTGCACTCTACAAATTTTAACGTTATGGAGGAGTGGCAGTATGAGTGGCAAAAAGAAAGTCACTAGTGGCAGACAGTCATGTTTAAAGAGTTGTGACGAGGATGTATAAAGCTAAATTCTGGAAGATAACCTATTAGAAGTAGCAAACAACTTGAGACTGAGGCAGAGGTTCACCTTTCATAAGGGCAACTATTCTGAACATACAGTATGAGCTGTGATGGAATGGTCAAAGTGTGTTAGAATGGCCCAGTTAAAGTCCAGACCTAAGTCCAGATGGGAATGTTTGGCAGGACTTTAAGAACATAATGAACTAAAACTTCAGTCTCTAGATTTGCAAAGCTAGAATTCACCCCCCCCCCCCTCCTGTGTTGGACTATCATATAAATTCTCATAAAAATAAGCTGATATTTGTGATTGTAACATAACAAAATGCGTAAAAAGTTATGAATAATTTTGCAATACGCTGTAATATAGCACCCACCGAACAGTTGATTCCAGAAATGTAGCTATAGTGAGAGGAATCACAATTCAACCTGAGATACCACAGTGTTAAGAATAACAGCATGACACAATAATGGTTGTAAAATATTCACTCACATCCACAATGAGAAAGTCGAGCCAGCACCAGTAGTTGGTGAAATACTTCTTGAAGCCATATGCTATCCACTTGAGAAACATTTCCAGTACAAAGATGTAAGAGAAGACTTTGTCGGCATACTCCAGCAGCGTTTTAATGGCTTTTCTCCTCTCAATGTAGATATCTTCAAAGGCCTGCCATAAAATCAGACAACACACGATCAGGTCATTGGAGCATTAAACAACATTTCAAGCTGTTGTTAACCACTCTTTAAGAAAGTTTTTATGTTTGTATAGGCCCCTGGCAACCTTACCAGAGCCCCGCTGCTGAGCAGGATCATGAAGATTATGAAGGTCTCAAACCAGCTGTGTTCTACGATCTGGTAGCAGGTCTTCCTCAGCCGCCACCAGGCTTGACCCAGCCCACGGCTGGTGTCGATGTCACAGCACTGACAGTGCCTCAAACACACTGTCACGAAAGTGACATAATATGATACAAAAGTTTATTAGAAAAAGTAAGCGCTTCTAGTAAATAATTAACTTTAGCTCTAAACAAATATTTTAGTTTATTTGACTGATTTAGTCATTTTAAATATATTCAAACATACCATCATTTTTGACATTTTAGCTTTTCTCACCAGGTCACTTTAGACTGCCAGTTTCGAAATTCAGCTTGAGGTGGATATTTTGTTATATTTAGACATGCAGCTTAGACCTAAAAATTAAGTTAGCTATGTGTTAATCAGAAATATGAACTTTAAACAGCCAGACAAACGTTTCCCCGAATAACACAGGAAAAGTTTCTCTCTCTCTCTCTGTGCTCCCTCCTTTTCTTTTGAGAATTGTGTTCGAAATCTAAATATAAAAATAATTATTTCATTGTTTTTTATCTGCCTATTACGAATAATTATTTTAGAGCTTTTAAATAAATATGCTGTAATTGAATGGTTATTGATTTCACTCTTATAGTGGGTTTCAAAATAATAATGGTTGCAATAACAGTTCTCATGTGTTTGGGAGGATTTTCCTGAGAGATTTTGTGAAAATATCTTTCTTTGTCAAAGTTATTTGAAGCATTATACGTCACCAATTATACACATGGCAGGATGTTCCAGGAAGTTGGAAGGACTTTAAAAGCTGGACAACGCAGTGACATATCTAAAGAAATAACCGCAAGCTGAGATGTGGGAGCTCTGTTCTTGAGGAATGAGCCATCAGGTTCGCGCGTCTGATCAACTGCACCAGTGTGACTGGTAAAATTTATTTGATGTGTTGTCATCATCCCTTGTGTTTCCCAATCTGGATAATCTCTGAGACAGCTTCCCTGCTGTACTCTGGAAACCCTCTGTTTTAGTAAAGGTCATCCTTAGAAGACCATTTTGTGCAACTCCTAAAGTGACTGTATCCCCGTACTGGGGAACATCCAGGCACCACAGCTGGTCTAGAAACTTTTCATTTATCAGCTATTATACCAAAACTGGGTCCTGGCTGGGATATGAAGCAGTTATTCCATCAAAACAACCAAGTCTGTTGGATAGACCACTGTTGCCTGCACTCCTCTGGCAGAGACAACCCAGGCCAGTCATGGAGACAACAGCCGAGACCCATTTGGAAAGAGGGAGGGAAATAAAAAGGACTGGACTGATCTACTGCCTGCTTACTGCAAGCCTGACACCTGAAAGGCCAGATATGACATTTCCATGGACATGAGGTGGAAATACTATGTTTTCCTCTGCTGATTTGGAAATGGATGAGAATGGATGTGGAGGAGAGAGAACTACAAACCCTTCTTTGATCCCTTTCAGCTTGGAGAAGACGGGAATCAGAAAAACAGAGCTCTTTTCATATAAAAAATCTGATAAAATCTCATAAATGATCATCTGAGCTTACTCAGTACTTCTAATAAGGAATGTTCCTCATTACTTAAGACCATTTAACTCTGATTGGTGGAGATAATTTATATTTTATTTGTCTTTGTATTTGTCTTAGTTTGTTTTGGTTTTTTTTGTATTTGTTTTGCTGCACAAGTGGTCTTTATTTTGTCATTTTTGAAAGTAGGCAGACAGGAAATGGGGTTAGGAGAGGGGGAAGACATGCAGCACAGGTCGCCATAGCCATGACTCAAACCAGGGGACAGCCGCGTTGGAGGCTGAAGCCTCTATACATGGGTCGCATGCTACACCGGGGTGGTGAAGCACCCCTTATTTTTCTAATCAGTAAATTGAGTGAATATATATTAGTTGAGGGTAATGCATTTAAACTTTGAAGAAATGGGTTGCTCATTATGGTTCTTCCTCTAGTCTGTCGATGACATGTTCTTATCTCTGATTAGAAATAAGTCCTAGTGCTGAGATGCAGATTGGACTTCTGGGATTTTTGAGTGTATAACAATTAATCCTTCAGTGGCAAAGAAAAATGATAGACTGATAAATAGATTCTTTAAATAATGCTGAAATAAATACGAATGATTTTCCCTGTTAATTGTATAATTTAAAATAGCACTATAATATGCTAAAATAATATTAAAGTTTTGAACTGTCACATTGCACTTCCCTGTAACATCATGAAATAGGAGTACATGAAGTTAAAACGTCTTTATTCCTACTTTACTAAATTATTTAAATTATTCTTACTTCTTATAATTCAGAAACAATATTTAATTTTCCAATAGCAAAATAACAGAAAAGCTATATAACAACAAAATGTCTGAATGTTTACAGTGCCATTCCTGTGCTGGATTAGTATGCAGGTTGTCATCATAAAATTTAAAACTTTTTTAAAATCTAGATTTTGTGATTTATTTCGTTACTGTGGTTATTTTTGGCTGTTCGACTATCCCATAGGTTTATACCTGAATATGTTGTTTTCAAAGTTGCCCAAAGCGTACTCACACTCAGGGAAGCAATTCTCTGGCTCCATACTATCATCATCCATCTCCGACAGGTCATCTTCCTCCTCTCCAGGCTTCCTCATATCCACTGTGCTGCCCTCTGAAAGGCTAATCTTCTCCTGGAGGGGAAGGTTAGTCGGTGTTACTACACAATTCTCTATTTTGCTGAACCAATATATGCATAATGGACAGCTACAAATGTAATAGGATGTTATCCCTGTACAGAGCAGAAAAAAACAGTACATTCTTCTGACCTGCGGGAGCCAGTCAGGATTGATCCCATTAAGACTGGCTCGCCTGGTTGCCTTTCAGTCATTTGGGCTGTAATACAGTTTTGATGAGATCCTGTTTCTAAGGCCAACATATTTCAAATGATTTTTAGGAAAGAGGTGCAGACTCAATCCAATAAAAGGGTATAAAGTTTAATCCAGCAATAATCACAGGACCTAGGGACCAGATTGCCACCAATTTTATTGTTTATAAATGGAGCAGGAACAATAGTGCTGTGACACAGAGCATATTACATTAGGGTAAGTAACAGATATCTCCAACAAGTAAGATAGTTTTTCCACAACTGACCAATCGCCAACCATATTCCTGTCAATTGTGCGTGCATTTAACGCCCTATGCATGCAGAATTCATCCTTGTTTTTACTGTGAGCAGCTGCTGATGCGCCGTTAAGCTGGGTTGAAGGAGGGTGAAGTGATGTGGAGCATAGACAGCAGGCTGTTCAGCTCAGCCTGGCCATGTCTGGCTCTCCTCAGCTGTGGGAGCTTAATCTCCCCTACAAAGCCTGTCTCTACATCTGGCCCGCTCCTGTCCGCATGCCAGACAGACAGGCAGGAAAAGGCATAACCTCCACCTCAGCACACGGCACAAGCTCCAGATTCACTACAGCTTTCCGATGAACGCAACATACCTTTAAATGTAAGTGGAAAGCGCAGGGTGACATGGGGAATGGGATGTGCTGAACAAATAGGTGTTCATTTGTTGCATGTTTTTTGAATGAATAAACATAAAGATGTAAGAATAAGACTTCTCCTAACAAGGTAAACTGTAGGCTGCCAGTCAAATGCACAAAGACAAACATCAGACATTTTGCCATAAATTTTATTTTGCTTAGCTAAGCTAAGTCCTAAAGCTAGCTGGCCAGATTTTGTGATGTAAAACAATAAGACCATGATGAATCATTTGAACACTTTGGAAAAAAAGAGCAAAAAAGAAATAACCTGGTTCCACAACTCTGTACACCCTTAAATACTTTGAAGCACGTTTGGATTTTTTTCAGTATTCACTCTTGTTGGGTAAACACCTAACATCCATCATAGTGGATCTAATTAACCAGAAATTAGATTTAGTTGAATGATAGACAGTAGTGAAATTGCAAAAAGGTTCTGGTATTCCAAAATGGATGAGAAGACAAAACGGCATGACAGAAATCGGTCAGTGAGGCTGCCAGGAGACTAGTAGCATGACAGAGCTGCAGGAATGTCTGCCAAGTACTAGTTGTGCCCTACATGTAGAAAAATATCGTGTTTTTTCTTGATGTCTGTACAAAGGGTTAGGGCTGTAAAACAGAGGCATTTTCTTTTAAAGAAAACATCAAAGTCTGGCAAAAATCTTCTAAAAGTTTATGGAAGAATGTGTGATGTTCTAATGAAGCCCAATTTGAAATAGGCTCACAGTCATAGGTGGGTAGAGTAGAAATAAAAAATATAATAAAAATATGCTGAATTCTACTGTTACTTAAGTAAAGGTATAAAGTAGTCATGCAAAAATACTCTGATAACAGTTTAAACTTATTTTGGAAAAAGGTTACTCAAGTACTGAGTGACTGATCATAACAACTGATTTAATATTTAGAAAATGATGTAATCAGACAGACAAAAAATATTAAACTACATGCACATTCTGATATCTTAAAGAAATAAAATAAAAATTAATGACAATATATACTGTATTTTCCCTTGACCATTAAATGGCACAGTCAGCATAGTAGATGGACAATAACTGTAGAACAAAAATGCTTTAGAAGAACCATAAGTCTCACTAAGCTTTGTTTGCCTCTATGGTGCATTTTGGGTAATACATGCCTGTTCCCCATTCAAGTGAAGTAACTCAAATAATTTTACTCAAGTAAAAGTAAAAAGCATTGTGCAAGAAATCTACTCCTAGAAGTACAGATATTCAAAAAGTTACTCAAGTAAATGTGACTGAGTAACTGTAACTAGTTACTACCCACATCTGCCCACAGTATCATAAGGTATGTTTGGTAGAAAACCAATGCATCAGCCAAAGAACACCAGAACCACAGTGATGGTGTTCTTTCTGTTGGTGGCAGCATCTTGCTCTATGGTTGCTTTTCTTCAGATGGAGCTGGGTTTTTGTTAATGTGAATAAAATCATGAACAGTTCCAATCATTCAAATCATTCCTATCAGTCAGTTTTGAAACCTTCAGGTGTCAGCTACAGGCTCAAGATGAGGTATTTTATTTTTAAGCATCACAGTTAGTCCAAGCAATGATTTCATGATTAGAAACATATCATAGGCCTTCAAAAAACATCTGGAAATAATGTGGCATCTGAATGCTATTGGTTCTGCTAGATTATTTTTTGTAGGGGCACCAGAGTGGAGATTAATGCAAATTTATTGCATACATTTCAGATTTTTAATTGTAAAGAAATTGTAAATGTTAAATTGTTTTTCTTCACAGAAATGTGGTACTTTGTGTTGCTCTGTAACATAACAAAACATACATATAAGGGATAATGGTTTCGGCAAGGCATCATAGTGGTCCTGAAGTCCCAGGAAAAAGAAATGACATTCCACATTTTTTCTGTGATTTTAATGTCAAAGTGTGAATGGGTTTATCCTGTGTGTTTCTGCTAAGGAATGGCAATTCACAGTAATAAAATTCTAGATATATCAGTACAATAAATAATCTCTAATTAGTTATTTTTCACTAATTAGTCCTACCACAGTGGTGTCATCTGTGAGCTTAGTGATTAGGTTCCCCTCATATCAGTCGTGTGTTACCAGAGTGAATAGCAATGGGCTGAGAACACAACCTTGAGGAGATCCAGTGCGGAGAGTATGAGTTTGGAGGCGTTTGTCCGACAAAAAAAGACTGAAGTCTCTTGGTCAGAAAGTCTAGGATCCAGAGACATAAGGTGGTGTTTAATTCAAGTAAGAGTAGTTTCTCTTTTAGTCTCTAAAGTCGATGAACAGTAGTCTGGCATAGATGTCTTTGTTTTCCAGATGGGCGATGACCAAGTACAGGGTGGTGGATATTGTATCCTCAGTCAAGTGGTTGGAATGATACTTAAACTGTAGCGGGTCAAATGACGGCAGAAGACTGGCTGTGATGACTCATTTGAAGTGTTTCATCACAATTGTAGTCAGTGCAACAGGACAGTAGTCGTTTAGACAGGATACAACTTCCTTCTTTTCTACTGGTACTATGGTGGATGTCATGAAGCGTCTGGGATAGGTGGCTGAGGGAGATGTTAAAAATAACAGTCAGGACCTCTGCAATCTCACCAGCGCAGTCCCTGAGCACCCGTCCTGGGATGTTGTCCAGACCTGCTGCTTTATGTGTATTAACTTCAACTGCACTTATTGTATAATAACAGCCTGGACAATAGCAGGACAATGAAAACAAAACGTGGAAATCACAATCTACTGTTATTGATCTGTCTATTTGCATCTGTACCTCTCATAATTCTTAAGAATCTATTTTACTTGATAAATAAGGTAAAAATTGTTCCTGTTATGGTCACTGTTTTATAACAGTTTAATAAAAAAAAAACTAAGGGAGACCATGACTACAGATATGATGTTACCAACACCACATTTCACTGTCACTATCCTGTTCTTCTGTTGATGTGCTATGTTGTTTATGTGCCAAATTTACCTTTTGGAATTGAGGCTAGAACGTTCAAGTTGAGGTTCATCAGACCATAACACATTCTCCTGCAAGGCGTGGGGAAATTCCTTGGTCCAAACACATGGAGGATACAAAAGATTGTCGTCCTGATAGAACACAACGTTTTCTTGTAAGAAGTTGCTGCACCTCCTTCAGTGTTACTTTCTGCCTTTTTAATTACTTTGGGGAAATGTCCAGTTTTAGAAATGTCATTGTGCAATATTTTCTCCAGATGTTAACTGTCTTCATCGTTCCATGTATTGTAACTACTACTGCTGAAATTTTTTGTTCCCTTCTTCTGACTGATGCTTTTGTGCAATGAGATCCTTCTGATCCTTTGTAACCTCTCTTCAAACTGTTGTTTTAGCTAAAAGAAGCAAATGTTAAAAAGTGGGAAAATCTAACTAAGAATGAATGTAAGAAGCCTAAATGCTGAAAGTGAATCCAGTGATGCTACAGCCAGTATTCATATTAAGTTGTCATTCCACATTATTAGTGACATCCTGCACACCTACTGCTTTTATACCCTCTAATGAGGAATGTCACCGTTTTATTAATGTTTTTGTTAATTAGGTTAGAAATGTCAGAGATAATATCACTTCCTCAGCATTTGTGTTGATGTTTCTCTCTCTCTAGCTTGGCCTGTTATCATAGAGAGCATTGCACCAGTAACATAACCAGCTAGCCAAGCTTATTGGTACAATGAGCATAGAACAATCTCCAAGCTTCCATCTACTGCTAAGACTATAGAGAAGGTTGTAGACAGCCATGCAACTGCTGTTCTGGATCAGCAAAGCATTTTTGTCCATTTTCAGTCAAGTTTTTATAGATCTCATTCAACTGAAGTTCTTCTAAGTGTATCAAATGATATTTTCATGCAGAGTGAAAAGGGTAACTGTTCTGTCCTGCTTATACTGGACATCACCTCACCTTTTGACACAGTTGACCTTCACATTCTGTTCAATAGGCTGAGGTGCTAGATTGGTGTATCAAAGTATGTCTTTCAGCGGTTCTCATCATACCTATCTGACAGATAATTATTTAGCTACTTCTAAGTACAAATTCCTCCCTTGTCCAGTCCATTTTAGTGTACTGCAAGGTTCTGTTTTGGGGCCTATGCTGTTTTACATTATTTGCCCCTGCTTGGGCACATCCTGTCAACCATTAAAGACATCTTTTATCACAGCTATGCAGATAATATTCAATTGTACACCTCATTTCACCCAAATGAAATGTATAAACTTCACAGTTTGTTAAAGTGTTTAGACTTTGTTTAAACAGCAAACAGATGTCTATTTTGTGGAAAATCATGGTTTCTCTTTTTATATCACATTTTACCAGGAAACTGTAGACGTTTGAGAGCCAGTGTGCTGCTCATCAGAGAAAACACAATTATGTGAGGAAAAAATGTTTAAATGAAATTTTCTTTGGGTGTTCTGAGCCAAGATAAAAGGAAAGAGGATACAATGCAGGTGATTGATTATTTTATAGTTAATCTGACAATGCTCTAACCTTATCAGAAACAACATTGTCTCAAAACCACTGTAGCCTTGATGTGCAAAATATTGCAACCAAAACACACAGACAAAACAAAAACAACATATAGTATTTAGTATTGACTTCAAGTTAATTATTTGAGCAAATTAAGTTTAAAATTAGCTAAGAATTGTTTTCTTTCTTTAGAACAGTACATAATGACTCTGAGAATCTGAGCTTACTGGTTTGTTGTCTTCGTCCTCTGATGACTCTGAATTCTCCTCTTCAAGAAACTCCACATCTGACTCTCCAGGAGCGATGGGCACAATAACGGTCAGGTTCGGGTTGTTCATATAACTATCCTCTTCAGGAATTATGTACTTTTCTCCATAGCTTCCAACAATTCCCCCATTGCTTTCTATGTGATTTCCAACCATTTGCTCAACCTGACTGGCCTCTTTCGCTTTTTGCTTTTGACTCCTCAAGTCATGGCTGAAAAAGTCCATGATACTCCCAAAGAGCCAGGATATGCCGGCGTGGATGCGGCCGATGGCAACCTGAATGTTGTTTAGGTCGCCGTCTTCTTCCGGAGCGGAAAGGTTGTCGGAGCTGAAGGAGCTGAGCAGCAAGGCGAGAAAGAGATTCAGGACCTGTGGATGGACAAACACAATGTTATTTCACACATGGATTTAACAAATTATTTAAAATGATTACACAGATCAATTGTATTTACTATTGAAACCCTTGCAAAAAGTATTTATGCAACGTGAACATTTTCACATTTGTATCACTTTACAACCTCAAACCTAAATGTACTTTTTGGGATTGTCATACACAAAGTTCGTAATTGTGAAGTGAAGAGAAAATGGTACTGAAAGATGGGTGGAGCTAAATACAGGGCAATCCTGGATGAAAACTTGTCAGAAGATGTAAAAGCCTGCAGCAGAGTAACTCCTTACAGTGAAGCATATTCATATGTTAGAATGGCCCAGTCAAAGTCCAAACCCAACTCCAATTTAGAATCTGTGACAAGATTTGGAAATCTATGTTAACCAATGCTCTCCATACAATCTGACTGAACTTAAACAGTTTTACAAAAAAACAGTGGGGAAAAATGTCAATTTTATTGTAGCGACATATCAAAATGTCATAAGGTTCAGAGGACATAAATACTTTTGAAAGGCACTTTGCAATTCTTCTGTAAAACCATATCGTGAAACAGTATTTGTACAAAAGAATAAGTAAAAATAATACCACACATATACCATATTTACGTCAATATTGGTAAATCCTGCCTGGCAATTCAGGAGGATATTCTACAATATATGCTCAACACATGAAATCAGCTGTTACACCCTCCTTAAATCAAGAAGGGTGTAACAGCTGTAACAACTCAAAAGTAATTTATCAGCTGGCTTAGTGCGTGTCGGCTGTGTGCATTCTTGTACTTCCTGTACACATCCCATCGGTAATATGCACAGTTAGTAAGGATCATCTTTAGCTCCTGAGCCAGTCAGTGATGGGAAGCACTAGCAAATGAATTGTGATGAACGCACTCTTGTTGCCCCGAGCATCCTGGATTATCCTTTAGATTGACTGCTTCCCCATGAATATCATGTAGAGAAGGTTTCTATGCAAACAAAATCCAATAAGAGCACTGCTTTGATTAGGTTTTTGACCCAACATGGCAGCGGGGAGGCACTAATGAGATCTGAATATAAAACTGTAATGCAATAGCAACTGCTATATGCTGTTCAGGTCTAAGGACTATTGAGTGTTTACAGCTGCATTTTAAGCAAATAAGTATTTTAAATACAGCAGCTGGCGGGCCACATGTTGTGGAAAAAAAAATTACTATCCAAGCACTGTTATGTCAGTCAGTCAGTCAACACACGTGGGTTCTCACCGGGTACTCGGTCTTCCTCCCTCAGTCCAAAAACATGATTGTTAGGTAAATTGGTCTCACTAAATTGCCCTGTTATGGTAAGAATCAATTAGTAAGGTTTATAAAATGCAATCTTGCAACATGTTGGGGTGTGGCACGGAGGGGTTGCAGCATGTGGGGTGGGGGGCTTGTGTCTCCTTTTTGGATGTGTGGTAGCTTGAGTTTGCATCGGCTGAGCAGTGACGGTGGAGGTGATCTGTTTGGTGTTTCTCCCTGGCCCGCCATTGCAGTGCCAGTGATGCGGTGTGTTTGTGTGGTGGCGGGGGCATGGTGGGGGCCGTGGGCCCCGGGGGCTTGCCACCGGCCAGGGACTGCTTGCCAGGTGAGTTTGTCCCGTCTTGGTGTGAGGTCAGGTTGTCTATTTTGAGTATGGTGCTCGGTGGTGTCTACTCTGTTGCGCTTGTGGGTGGAGGCCGGGGTGGCGTCACGTGGGGCCCTTGCCTTGCCGTCGCAGTGTACTGTGTGTCAGGTGGCAGGATGCGGCGTGGGTGCTTGAAGCGAGGCTGTGTGCACAGCTTGTGGTGTATGGATGTGTCTTCATCGGCTTTTCGGGTGTGGAGCTTTCCTGTGCGGATATACCCATGTGGGGAGGGTGTTCATGGCATTTGGGTTTGGGGGCAAGTGTTTGTGTTTGTTTTGGATGGGGGTGGCCCAGTGGGGAAATTCATGTTGGGGTTCATGGGGGGTGGGTGGCTCATGGGTTGAGATCAGAATTCATTGGGGTTTCGGACTGTTTTGTCTGGTTGGCAGGTGTGTGGGTGTTTTCAGCTGTATGCATGTGGGTGGGAATGTCTGATTGTGACTGTGTGTGCCTGTTTTTGTGTCAGGTTGGGTCTTGGGCTGCTCCCTCTCCAGGATCAGCTTAGGCCCCCATCAAATGTGGGGCCTATTTCCTCCCCCCCACAACTGTGTTTTTGGTTTTACACCAAAGCACCCAGGGCTAGGTGCTTTGCACGTTAGTCCCAGCGATGGTCCTCCCAGGGGGCCTTTGGATGTGTGATGGCAAGCCACACACTGTAAGATCCAGACCTCACCACTAGTTTGTTTAACTTTAGTTTACCTTGTAGTCACTACTTCAGATATATTTTCATCATCATTCAATATATTGTTTGTTTCTTAAAGTTGCTTATTTTTCCATCACACCTTACAATGTTTATATGAAGTGCACGCATATCAACACTGCAAGGTCAAAATTGTCTTATGTTGTATTTAATACTTCTTTCTTTGTCTGAGTTACCTGGAGGTTTGGCTTCTCCTTCCTGGTTGACAAAAGGCATGGAATGTTATGATTTGGAGGTGTTTGGTGTTGGGTTTTTCTCATTTTTGTTCTCACACTTGAGTTTTGGAATCTCTTTCTGTTTATTGTTTTAGAGGTGGTTTGATTATGTTCTTGAATTCCTGTTTTGTTCCAGTCATGTTTTGTTTCCACTCCCTGTCTGTCAGCCAGTAAATAGCTTCATTTGGTCCACCTGCACCATGCAATCCTCCTCCTTGTTTAACCTGCACCATGCTCCATATATATATACACTGCTTTTCTGTTCATTCCTCGCAGAAACATTACATTTTAATGATTCACTCTATTTTCGTTCTGTTCATGCCAAGCCTCTCTTGCCTGCCTGTCCATGCCTGTTTCTGCCACCAACTGCTGAAGTGAGTTTCATTTATTAAATCCTTTTTTACCACGCTACGCTGCTTCCTGCTCGTCTGCCTTCTGCGGTCCTCCGCCACACCAAACCTGACATGGCAAAATGCTGAAGGACCTGAAATACTGCTGACAGCCTCATTGGACTGATCCACATGATTCGTTACTAGAGGGGTGTTTGGAGTGTATTTCATTATTTTGAGTTAGTTTATTATGTGGCAGCTATTTTGTGGCTGCCTCATAATAAAATGTGGCAGCTATTTTGTCTTCCCCTTGTGTTTCATATGGTTGAACTAAACCAGTATAACCAGTAATAATAAAACCCACCTTTTTGAATTAAGCACTTGTCTCCTCTATCCTTTACAGCTTGGTCACTGACAGGATGTCTGTTGCTCAGATCTCCTCCATGTCTGTCTCGGGTCCTCGGGTGGAGGTCTCTGACTCCTCACCCATTATTGCATGTTTTTATGGAGAATCTTATACACACAAGCGCACCCGGATTCAGGTGTTAACAGATACAATGATGTTCTATAATTAGCTGTAGTTGCCACTAAATACATCTTGCATTCATTAGTACCTTGCACTTTTCAGTAACATTGCTGTTGTTGTATATGTTGACTTTACGGTTCTTGCAGAAGTATTCTGCGGTGCCCGAGTTAAAACAGAGTTCGTGCTCTGGAACCTCTTCTCGTTGGTGTAAACACATGTCAGCGGTTGGAAATCATGTTCGGAAACCAGAACGGACTCCGAACCATGTTGGTGGAAAAGGGGTACCAGAGTGTCTTACATAGTTAGTGCAATGCATTTTTTTTTTTTTACCAAGTATTGATTTTTTCAAATCAAAATATTTTTTAAACCAACAGTGAGAACTAGTTTCTTGCCAAGTCAAGTTATTATGAGAACTGACTCTTTGGTGAAGAACCCAGAGTAGGAGCAGAGAAACCTATTCTACACAACGTTCATAAGCATAATAAAGATACAACATAACCCATATGTTCAAGACCATCATACAATTTTATAAAGCAAAGTCCAAACCATGACATTGTGTGAGATTAAAGCAAGAAACAATATTTTCCATCACATCACACAAACCATATATCATCACTACATTGCTCCCTTGAAGCCGGCTTGGCCCTATCTAAGTCAGCTGATGCTGAGCTGTGACAACGATGCTTGATGAGTCAGGGTGTAACAGAGGAAGGTTGACCTCAACCCTGTTTGTCGAATCGGTCATTTCACAAAAACCATGGGAGCAGAAAAAAGACCCAAATCCCATGTTGAAGTTTTTTCCTGAACAGGCCTTAAGAAGCTATGAGCTGATCCCCAATAAATTCCCATTCCCAGTTTAACCCCATGGGTCACTCCGACCTACCTCATGGCACCAACCTCACAACCTTTTCTGCTACACTTAACTTGCTAATGCCACGTTGCAATTTTTTCATGATACTGATACTTTCATACCACCCCATCATATGCTTTCTCTAGATACAGAAAGACACAGCGCAACTCCATCTGACCTTCTCTTGTCTTCCCCACCAGTTTGAGTCTGGTGTGTCTTCAATAACACAAACAAAAATGTTACAAAAAACAAGTCTACCACTTGTATGCAAAGTATTAATGATTTAAATGTGATTGACTGAGTTAAAAATGACCAGGTCATGTCACCAAGACAAACAAATAATTATTTTCTTCCTACTTATAACCCAAGAATTATTAGTTTTCCATTCTCTACTCAAATGTATATTTAATCCCACGATTATCAACTCAACTGGCCGATTTAGGTTTAAAGTAATCTTTTAATGTTACCAACATGTTTCTTCTGACTGGAAGTAATATTAACATTTAGGAGTGGGCCAGACAGAGTCCTGACTTGAATCTGAATGAGTCTGATGGAATCAGTGGAGGGATCTTAAGATTATGGTAATGGCTAGGAGATCTTTCATTCTCAAACACTCAGACCTTATAACCAAAGACAAATCAACAAAATACCAGTGGAAACGTGAAAGCTTGTGAAATTTGTTTAACTGTGGTATACCTCTAATTATTGGGTATAAAAACTGTAGACATGCCATTGTTATTACAATGTAAATATATGCTCCTTTAACTTTAATTTATCATATTTCTGAGAAATGCTAATCATGTTTTCCATCTGAAATAAACGTCTTGGTTGAATGAGAATTATTTTCAGCCAAAATCTACCAGGGGTGTTTATAATTTTGGGTTTAAGTGCAGTTTTAACAGTGAAAAAACAGTAGTCCTTCATTTTGATTTCACACATGAAAACATTGGAAATATCATAGAATATACTAACAAAGGTTTAAAAAACGTTCCCTTTCAGAAAACAGGATTAAAAGTGGGAGTCCTGCAATGGTAAAGCAGCTGGGGGCATCCAGAGAACAGGTGTTTGAAAGCATATCCAACATGAAAAAGACAAACACATATCTATTTTTAAAAGCTTGATAGTTTAAAACTAGTAGACCAGATATAAATAGCTGGGAGCACATGTTTAGCATTTAAATAAGTTTAAAGACACAAATGCTGCTAAATTATGTTAAATTCAGAGATCTAAAACTATATCCTATGTTAACTTAGAGTGCTGGGATAAAACTGTACTACATATAACTATTGCAATAACAAATTAATGGCAAAGAAAAACAAAATGAATGAATCCCGTAAGTATTTTCTGCACATCTCGTGTTTGATCTTTTCTTTTTTGCCCTGACCTTCCCTCCATCAAGGACAGGTCTAGGGTCAGGAAACAGGTATCTACATCTATGTAGACCCCACACATCGTGGCTCACAAACTGTTTAGACATTTACCTTAGGGCAGACGCTACAGAGCGACATTTGCTAAAATAAGCCACCACTGAGACATTTCCTTTTCCCCAGGCTTCTGATGAGTGCTTAACAGTTAAAAGGCCCACCTACTCTGCTGGGAATCAATACTGTGCACATTTGCCTTCTTCTTTTGCAATAATACTGTACATATAAATATTTCTTTAAAAAAAACGTGTGCAAAATCTTGGCCAATAAAGCTGAGTCAGATATCTCATTATTGAAGTTAAAGAAAGCAGATGGAGAATAGTTCACTATATGGATGGTTGACCATATTACTGAGCACCCTTTCTAGAGCACTGAGCACCAGCGGTTGCATGCTACCTAATTAACCATTTTTCAACACAGACAGCTGCATGCAATGCAATGGCTGGAAGAACAGGGAGAATGCTGTGGGCTTAACTTATCCCCGTAGGTCACTGTTTTACTCATGCAGGACAGCAACAGGTGATTTAGGGGGACACCAGATGGATTAAATATTGTGTAAGCATTGTTTTAAAATCTGTTAAACTAGTAAACTGGTGGATTGACAAAAAAAAAACAAAAAACTATTTCAGGAGATTTTCTCAAAACTAATTCATCATCTGGTGCAGCACAACAGCAAATTACTAGTGATATTATTTGTTGAAATTAACAGCATTGTCCTTGAGTGCTTTGATATCAAATAGTCTTAAAGGATAGCAATACTTCACAGCCATACACTTTTTCTACATTTTGTTATGTTACAAACTTATTCTAAAACTGATTTGTGTGCAGCTTTTTTCAAACAAATCTACACAAAATAGCCTGTAATGACAAAGTGAAAACAAGTTTCACAAAATACATAATATATTCATATCTATTCACATTCATGGCTCATTAATATGTTGTTGGAGCAACTTTGGCAGCAATTACAGGCTCGAGTCTCCTGGGTTTGTCTCTACAAACTTGACACAATTGCTTTGGGTTATTTTACCCCATTTGTCTCTGCAGATCCTTTTAAGTCCAACCTGTGTAGATGGGCAATGTTGGTAAACAGACAAGTTAAGGTCTTTCAGAGTTGTTGGATTGAATTTAGTTCGAAGCTCTGGATGGTCCACTCAAAGACATTCTCAGCCTGCTTCTGAAACCACTCCTTTGTTATTTTGGGTGTGTGCTTTAGGTCATTGTCATGTAGGAAGATGAATAATCTCCTTAGTGTGTGTTGCAGAGCATTTTGGAGCACATTTTCTTGAAGAATCTTTTTATATTTTGCTACTGTCATTTCTTCCTCTATGCAGACTAGTCATCCTAGTTACCTCCACAGAGAAACATTCCCACATTATGATGCTGCCACGGCCATGCATGACAGTAGGGATAGCCAGGTGATAACTGGTTCCAGATTTCCTCAACATATGACTCTAGGAGTTTAGAAGAAAAGGTCTACTTTGGTTTCACCAGACCAAAGAATTTAGTTTACTCTGGTGTGACAGTGACAGTCTCCAAAGTACATCTCTAGAATCATCATCAAGGCTGTTGGGTTCCTCTCTCACCAAGGCGGATCTTTACTGATGACTTAGTTTGATCGAACCGCTAGATCTAAAGGACTTCATACAGACAAACATTTTCCATTCCAGCTCATGTTCAAAACAACAGAAGTTACCATGGGTGGACTTCAATCAAGATTGTAAAGCATCTCAGGCACAATCAGCAGTAATCAGATGTACCTCAGCTCAATTTTGAGTGATAGTAAAGGATATGAATACTTGTGTATAAAATTACAAAAATGTCTGAAAACATTTGAGCTTTGTCATTATGAACTATTTTCTGTAGATTTTTTTTAAACTCAAAACAGTCTTAGAATTAGTCTGTAATGTGTGAACTTTCTCACCTCATTGTAAGACTGCCAAAACTAGAAATGTGTAGTAAACAGCACATCAATTATATTCGCTAGCTTTCTGTACATGTGAAGAACTTCAAACATCAAAGTCCAAAGCAAAAACATCACAAAAAACGCATGTGACCAAAATTAACTAAAGTGCAACATTTATTGTCCAGTACATAAAGTACAGCTTTGTAGACCATCAAATAGTAGATGCATTTACCTACAGTGCATCTGGAAGGTTGTCACAGTGTTGTACTTTTTCCACATTTAGTTATGTTACAGCCTTATTGCAAATGGTACCAAAATAATCTCTTACCTCAAAATTCTACAAATTCTTTCAAACATGATGCCTGGCTTTAATAACAAGGAATTCAATCTTTGTTTTATCCAACCAGAGAACTTTGTTTCTCATGGTCTCAGAGTCCTTCAGGCACCATTTGCCAAGCTCCAGACAGTCTGTTATATGCCTTTTATTAAGGAGGGGCTTTCATCTGGCCAGTCTGCCATACAGGCTTGACTGGTGGATTGCTGCAGAAATGGTTGTCCTTCTGGAAGGTTCTCTTCTCTCCACAGAGGAACATGGGGTTCTTGGTCACCTCTCTGACTAAGATCCTTCTCCTCATTTTGTTCAGTTTAGACTGCTGGCCAGCTCTAGGACGAGTCCTGGTTGTTCCAAACTTTTCCCAATGATGAAGGCCCCTGTGCTTACTGGGACCTTCAAAGCAGCAGAACTTTTACTGTTCCCTTTCCCGGATTTGTGCCACAATACAATCCTGTCTCAAAGGTCTACAGACAATTCCTTAGACTTCATGCTTTGTTTGCACTCTGACACTGTCAACTATGGCCCAACATATAGACAGGTGAGTGTCTTTCCCAACCATGTCCAACCATACATCTACTGTATTTACCACAGGTGGACTCCATTTAACCTGTGGAAACAGCTCAAGGATGATCAGTGGATACAGTATGTCCTTCAGCTCAATTTTGTGCTTCATGGCAAAGGCTGTGAATACTTACGTAAATGTGATTTCTTAGTTTCTATTTTTAATAAATTTTCAACAATCTCAAACAAACCTTTTTCACATTGTCATAATAGGGTATTGTGTGTGAAATTTTAAGGGAAAGAGATTAATTTGATACCATTTGGAATAGGGCTGTGACATCACAAAATGTAATTTAAACAGCCAATAGACTGCTTAGTTCTTTAACATGTTAAATGGACAAAATTACTCAGTTTAAACCAAAACGGGGTCTAAATGAGTTTTAATTTGTGAAAAAAACACATTAAAAGCTACAATATTTTCCTGTTTGCGGTCATTCTCCATAATATATTCTTGTAACGCACTAGTAAGTAATTGAAAATTATTTTAAATTCCTTTACATTTTTTCCAAAATGCCTTCTTTAAACTACAAAGAAAGAATAAGAGTTCCACATCACAATTCCACTATACATAATTTGCATTTGAGGAGGCATCTTCATGTTTCCTTTAAATTTAAACAAATCACACACTGCTTACTGCCCAGTCACACAAGCAAAAAGCCAATCATATTTGCTCAAAATAACATATTTTCTTTACATCAGACCCAATATTTCTTACAAATGACAAATATATCATTTATCTTTGTGTATAATCTGTCAACAGAACCTAATTTCAAAGATCCTAAGCTATCCCTTTAAGGGAGGCAAATGCACATGAGAGTACCATGGGCCCTTCAAACCATATCAGTATTTCCTAATATTTATTATCTATGGATGTCAGCTCTCTTTAGTCTGAGAACAAGTTTTAAAAAAACTTGAGTATTGAAGCAAGGGCATGGAGCAAACTTGGTCAAAATGAACAAAGTAATTGTTACTGTGAGAAAACTTACCACCAGGTTCCCTATGACCATGACCAACATGAACACCAGGATGCAGAGAGGCTGCCCAGCCACTTCCATACAGTCCCACATGGTCTCGATCCACTCGCCACACAACACCCGGAAAACGATCAGGAAGGAGTGGAAGAAGTCCTTCATGTGCCAGCGGGGCAGCTGACAGTCAAAGGAGATCTTACACACACAGTCTTGGTAGTTCTTGCCAAACAGCTGCATGCCCACCACAGCGAAGATGAAAACAATGATTGCCAACACCAGCGTCAGGTTTCCAAGGGCGCCCACAGAGTTACCAATGATCTTGATTAGAGTGTTGAGTGTGGGCCAGGATTTTGCCAGCTTAAAGACTCTTAACTGATGACAAAAAGCAAAAACAAATAAAGAAATAATGACAAAACTGCAAAGCTAAACAATACTAAACATAATCTGAGAGCTAGAGATTTTTTATACCAGTCTGAAAGAGCGCAAGACAGAAAGTCCCTCTACAGTGGAAAGGCCCAGCTCCATCAGACTGAGGCAGACAATGATGCCGTCAAAGATGTTCCAGCCCTGTTGGAAGTAATAATAAGGGTCCAGGGCAATGAGCTTCAACACCATCTCAGCTGTAAAGATCCCTGTGAAAACCTAGGAAAAACACAGGGAAAAATGTGTTGTATCACCATTGTGTTAAATAGTTCTTTAAAACATACAGATGAATTAGGTTATATTAGAAATCCCTTAGGGTGTATTCACACCAGGAATGTCCTTTGGTCCGCTTGTTTGGTCGGGACCAAAAGCGAACTTTATGTTTTTTCATTTGTTGTGGTTTGTTTTCACATTGTACTTTTTGCAAGTGTACTATTACTTGTGAACAAAGCTACGCGGGTGACGATCATTGTTCCCATTGGACAGAAATGATGGGGGCGGGACAGAGCACAGACCCAGACATTTAGGAAAACATCTGTAGACGTGCTGCGTGCAGCACCTCTGTTCTGCATATTTGTGCCGTTATTACAGCTGCAATATTATTGTCAGGGTGAAGAGCAGCTCATTCAACACAGACTTTGAGACGTTCCATTTATAATGTTGGAACCCCGTCGGAGAATGCGTGCTGAACGCCGATGTTCTCTACGTGCCTTGTTCCACAACAAGCCGGTAGCGTTGCTAAGCAGCGCTTTTTATGTCCAAAGAGACGTACGCTTTTGGTTTGGATCGGGGCCGGTTTGTATTCAGACCGTAAGCGAACCGCACCAGAGTCTGTTTGGAAGCGGACCGAGACCACCTCAAAAACAGGGTCTCGGTCCAGTTGTTTGGTTGTTTGGACTAAGGGGGGAAACGAACTATGGTCCGTTTAAAGCGGACCAAAAGTGGCAAGTGTGAATACACCCTTAATAACCATCTATCTCTGAAAATAAAACAGGCCATGAATACTTTTGTGCTTTACTGTATCTAATAGAAAAGTAAAGCAACATAAGTTCAATAAAATAGTGCTCACTAAAACCGCTACAATATTTTTGAAATTTTCTCAGCTTTCGTTCTGCATCAGACAGTTAATCTGATTGTAAACACTGTTCCATTATCCGTACCTATTTCACACAGGAAGATCACAGGTCGCCTCCTACTGTACCTCTATTTTCTGTGTAAATAAACATTGGCTTCTGTGTGCCGAATGCACAAATAAGGACAGCTAAGGTTATGAATAGCTTTTGCATAATGTACTATGACATTTATAAAGTTGGAGTTGTTTGAAATAAATCAATATTAGCATTGGTCTTAGCCTGCCATTGATTAACCATTAGCTTAAGTCTCTACACCAGCTATTCTGGATTTATACTAAACGGAGAAGGTATTATAGTAACCCATTGAGCAATAGACCTGATTTCTACTTGAGTCAAGAGTTATACATGAGCATTAAGCCTGAAATCCTGATTTAGGGTTAAATACTTTGTCTACACCAAGCAAAAGTGCTTGGTTTCAAGTGGTGAAAGACTTTGAAATAAAAATTAAAAAGGTCCATCAAAAGCTCTGTTAATAATGCAGAAAATACCATACTGCATAACTAAAACTTAAAGACAGCTTCATTTGATCTGAGAATAATTTCATCCCAGTAACATAATTTAGTAAAAAAACAAACAAAAAAAAACATCGTAAATTAATTGTCTAAATAAAACATAAACATCCCAGCAAAAAATGACAGATATTTGGCCAAAAATGATACTTTTATATGTTTTTTTATATGTTTTTTTTAGATGCTTAATAGAAGTCTAAATTTAAACCTGTTTCAGCCCAAATTTAAAGCACAAAAAAAAGAATAATGAGCTGGGCTGGACTTCAGGACCTCCCTATTACTAGCTCCTCTACATGATGAGCTACACAATCACACAGTTTCATCAATGCAAAACGTATATAAGTCTAATATTCTTCATGTGTGCAAGGGATGGTCCTTTGCTAGAGAATTAATGCCTTTATAACTGCAAATTAAACTTATTATGCCTTGAAGATATTCTGTCTACTTATAATCTTCTAAAAATACACTACTTCAAAAACACAGAAATATTTCTTCAACATGGTTGCTTTCTACATGCTGACATGTTTTGCTAAAAATATGAAAAGATTAATGATATCCTTCTTTCAAACCAAAAATTTTAGCATTTGACTTAATTTTCATACTTTACAACACCAATAATAGAATATTTAATTTATTTTTACTGGCCACTATGAAACACAAGTACACAAAATGGGACCCGATTTCCTAATAAAACATTGCTTCTTATCAGGCCAATTTGTCAACAGCAGAACCTATGACAAAGCACCGGTGTGGTAGCCAAAAAAACTGGTGTTTAGTGTTTACAATATCTGCATTAAAACAATTTTCCTCTTCAGTCTGCTGCTATCCACTAATGTACCATCTGACAGCAATTGAGAGGAAGTGGGTTAAATGCAGGAATTGTTCCAGTTCCTATCATTAAAGAGCCTCTTACCAGATTGCCCACTGAGAGCATGGTGTTGAACTCATCAGTCATGGGGTAATGCTCCAGGGCCATGAACAGGGTGTTCAGGACAATGCATATGGTGATCCCAAGGTCCAGGAAAGGATCCATCACCATGAACTTCATACACTCCTTTAACTTTAGCCACCAGGGGCAGCAGTCCCATATTAAATACTTTTTGGCAAATGAGAACCAGCAAGGGGGACACTTTTGCCTTGATTCCTCCAGCTCTGTGAAGAGAAACCCAAATATACACATCTAGTGAAATTTTAAAACAAAGCTAAGTTCATTTTTTTTTAAATAAAAAAAAAAGCAACTATGCTAATATTATTTTGTGAATTGATAAGCCAGATGAGAATTTGGACCTTTTTTCAAGTCTGATTATATTTATAAAAAAGAAACAACAATTGAAATAACTTTGTAAGATTAAAAAGAAAGAAAATAACTTGACCTGGTCCCATAGAAAGGTAACAATCTCTGCTAATCAGGACTCCCAGAATTCAAATAATGATGGTGCTTAAAGTCAAACTATTCGTTGCCAGTGTTTGCTAAAGTCATGGATTCATTTACACTATATACAGTAGTTTGTACAAAAACAAGAGAAAAACAAAACTTTAAACGTTACAAAACCTGACAAAAGAATTATACTGTTTGAACCTTTTGAGATTCTGTCACTTTACAAGCACTCCCTTCAATGATTTTTTGAGATTTTATGCAACGGGCCAACATGGACACAGCACTGCCAAAGCAGGGAAGTGAAAAGAAAATTATACATGGTTTTTAAAGTTTTTCTCAAATAAATACAAGAAAACTGTGGTGCACTATTGTATTAGCCCCCTTTAGTCTGGTACACCTAAATAAAATTCCAGGGCAACCAACTGCATCTAAAAGTCAGTAAATAGCACCCACCTGTATGTAATACAGTCTCAGTGTACAACCAGCTGTTCTATGAAGAGAAAACTGTTGAAAAAGCAACACAATGAAGACCAGGGAACACAGCAGACAGGTAAGGGATAAAGCTGTTGAGAAGTTTAAACCAGGTTCAAGTTGTAAAACGATATCCCAGTCTTTGAACATCTCAAACAGCACTGTTCAATCTATTATCTGGACATAGAAGGAGTATGGCACAAGGGAAAACCAAGACATGACAATCTACTTAACCTCCTTAACATGCCAGACAAAAATAGCATTAATCAAAGAAACAGCTAAGAGACCCATGGTAACTCTGGAAAAGCTGCAGAGAACCACTGTTCAGGTGGACGAATCTGTCAACAGGACAACCAGTGGGAATGCTCACTATACACTCACCTGCCACTTTATTATGTACACCTTGCTAGTACCGGGTTGGACCCCTTTTACCTTCAGAACGGCCTTAATCCTTCGTGGCATAGATTCAACAAGGTACTGGAAACATTCCTCAGAGTTTGGTCCATATTGACATGATAGCATCACACAGATGCTGCAGATTTGTCGGCTGTACATCCATGATGCAAATCTCCCGTTCCACCACATCCCAAAGGTGCTCTATTGGATTTAAATCTGGGGAGGCCATTTGAGTCCAGTGAACTCATTGTCATGTTCAAGAAACCATTCTGAGATTATTCGTGACTCATTGTCATGTTCAAGAAACCATTCTGAGATTATTCGTGCTTTATGACATGGCGCGTTATCTTGCTGGAAGTAACCATCAGAAGATGGGTACACTGTGGTCATAAAGGGATGGACATGGTCAGCAACAATACTCAGGTAGGCTGTGGCGTTGACACGATGCTCAATTGGTACTAAGGGGCCCAAAGTGTGCCAAAACATATCTCCCACACCATTACACCACCACCACCAGCCTGAACCGTTGATACAAGGCAGGATGGATCCATGCTTTCATGTTGTTGATGCCAAATTCTGACCCTACCATCCAAATGTCACAGCAGAAATCGAGACTCATCAGACCAGGCAACGTTTTTTCAATCCTCTATTGTCCAATTTTGATGAGCCTGTGTGAATTGTAGCCTCAGTTTCCTGTTCTTAGCTGACAAGAGTGGCACCCGGTGTGGTCTTCTGCTGCTGTAGCCCATCCACCTCATGGTTCGATGTGTTGTGCGTTCAGAGATGCTCTTCTGCATGACTTGGTTGTAACGAGTGGTTATTTAAGTTACTGTTGCCTTTCTATCAGCTCGAACCAGTCTGGCCATTATCCTCTAACCTTTGGCATCAACAAGGCATTTGCGCCCACAGAACTGCCGCTCACTGGATATTTTCTCTTTATCGGACCATTCTCTGTAAACCCTAGAGATGGTAGTGCGTGAAAATCCCAGTAGATCAGCAGTTTCTGAAATACTCAGACCAGCCTGCCTGGCACCAACAACCATGCCACGTTCAAAGTCACTTAAATCACCTTTCTTCCCCATTCTGATGCTCGGTTTGAAATGCAGCAGATCGTCTTGACCATGTCTACATGCCTAAATGCATTGAGTTGCTGCCATGTGATTGGCTGATTAGAAATTTGCGTTAACAAGCATTTGGACAGGTGTACCTAATAAAGTGACTAGTGAGTGTAAATCTGACCTTTATGGAAGAGTGACAAAGACTAAACCGATGTTAAAAATGGAAGGTTTGTTTGGTCAAATGAGCCACAGTTGAAATATATGCTTTTCATGCAAAACACTATATGCTGTGGAAATAAAACACTTCACATCAACTGAGAACACACCAGTCACACATGAAACATGGTGGTGACGGCACCATGCTGTGGGACTGCAGAGGTAGGAAACCTAGTGAAGAGACCTAGAAGCTGGTAAAGCAACCTTTTAACTGCAGCGAAAGGTGGTTCTTTAAAGTACTCACTCAGAAGCTGAACTCTCATGCAACCTACTGTTTTAGGTCCTTTTGTAAACCATGTATAATTTTCCTTGCACTTCTCAGTAATTCACTCGTTCGTGTTTCACACACAATTCCAATAAAATACATTGAACTTGGTGGTTGTATCAAACCAAAAATGAAAAAATTCCAAGGGTATACTTTAGCAAGGTACTATGCATAGGGACATTTGTAATTAGTTGCTAATCTGGACCTTAAGAAGTGCTCACATAGTGTTGACTTCTGATTACAGTTTCACAGTCAGTTGAAGGTTGTGTACCTCTTAACATGTGTTGAAAAGAAAACAGGCAAACAGAAAAATATTTTTGGCTAAATTCTGAAGTCATTTCTAGGATAATAATCTAGTAAAGAACCGGACGCACCCTCCATGGCATCGCTAAAGAAGCTGAACGAGCTGTGAGCTCTTTTCCTGCGCACAGAGCATCGTTCTGTGACTGTGGGTGAAGACTGTTGGAGAGGTCTGGTAGCTGTGTCCACTCCACTGCTGGGCTTCTGGTAGACAAGAAATATATGTGATCCTTTGTTGCCTAATATATTTGTTTGGTAGATAAAAGAGCTTGTTTTCTTCCATTTAATGGAAATGTGCATTTTATCTTTTCCAGGATAACCTCATCACAAAGACTTCCATACTCACTGTTTCTTCCCTAAATCTCTCCATGCTGTGAGCTGGCATGGATGTTGGGGTGAGCAGACCCATGGTGGTGATGCCGTTCTGGTCCAGGAAGATGTTCAGTCGGCCGTTGACGTTGAAACTAGGAGTTAACACCTGAGAGCAGTGGCTTCTAATACTGCCTGTCCTCTTCTTCCAGGGCATTACAGTCGAACCAGCCCGACTCCTGAACACATCCCCGTAGACGCTGTACTCATCGTCCCCGAAGTCAGCTTCTGAATTGTTGCGAGCGCGAAAAGAGCTGAAGATGCTGTTCTGGCTTCCTCTCCTGGTGCTGAGCGGGTGAGAGGAGAGAGTGGCCAGCAGAGGGTGGAATGGCAGGGGCGACAGAGGAGGCTACAGAGAGAGTTACAAAGGAGTTAGTATTAGCTCCTGTAGTGTACAACATCATCAATTATGTGAAATTTGTTTGTTGGAGGCTGTATTGTACCCCAGCTTCATCCACAGGCACCAGCTTCTCCTCAGCAGCTTCAGCTGCTGTTTCCTCTGAAAGAGTCCCGTGAGATCTTCTTCTTCTGCTGCTGCTGCGGCGTATACTCCCTGCTTTTAGACAGAATGGTGACAGCTCTGGGGACACCACAGAGTCTGTCTCCTGTACATGTCTTTTGGCTGCCAACTGGAAACGGAATAGGAATTAGGAATATTTATTGTTTATCTGAAGCTGAAAAGCACACACGCATGTAGGGGAATCCTGAACCTACTCTTTGCTCTTGTCGGAGATGCTCCATGGCTAGCTGAAACTCCCTTTCTTTCTGCCAGGCCTCAGCAATGGTTGCCTGATTCTGCTCCTCGTATGCCATGGCCACCACAGCCAGGATCAGGTTCACCAGGTAGAAGGAGCCAAGGAAGATCACAAGCACAAAGAAAACCATGTAGGTTTTCCCTGCTGAGCGCAGAGTCTGTAGAAAATTCAGATGTTAATAACTACAGTTCTATGGTTATGAACAGTAGAGAACAGATCCCTACTTTTATCCACAATAAACACTGAAAAATATAACATCAAGGATGTAGAATACAGTATCTTGCAAAAGTATTAATTCCCATTGAACATTTTACCTTTTTTAAAACCTTTCATTGATCTGTCTTGTGTGCAGTGATCAGACCCAAATAGATCTGGCATTTTCACAGACTTTTAACTTGTTCCTTCAAAGCCCTTTAATATATCTCTGATGTAGCTCTTAGATTAACCATATCAGAGTCTTGATGGCATCCTGAATCTTCTCCAGTGCGTAAATGTCTATGTTAGCCTAGTGTTTTGCACTTAAAGAAGTTCTCTGAATGTCTAAAGGGTTAAAACTAACTCAGATACAAATGGTCTTATTTATCACGTTACACAGTGATTAATATGATAAACTATGAATGTAAGCCAGTCTTTTTGTACAACGGAATGATTACATATTTCAAACCTTGAATGTAATCAGATCCTGTGTTGATGAGTTTATCCTCAATGTGTATTTGCTTACATCAGAGCTCTCTCAGAGTTAAACAATATGGTAGAAACAAATAGTACAATTCATTTTTGGTGTTGTCTGTGAAACTTCAAGTGGTTACACGTTACTTAAAGTCTGCAACGTTCAGTTTGGCCGGTCAGGTTTGTGATGTCTCCTTCCCCAAAAGCGGTTTGCTCCCACTGAACAGCTGGGTGCTGACCCAGACAGAGTCCAGAGAGTGACCATAACAAACAAGAAGCTTTTGTCCGTCCTAGTCAGACACAAGCCTGATCTTCTTTGCAAGTTTTATCATCTTATCAAATGCAATAAAACATTTGACCATTTAAATGTATTGCAGTGTTTGCTTTGTAACTTTGTCTATTTTTGTTTAAAGGGCAATGTTTTTATTTTTGCTTTCCTCCACATAAAACTAAGGTTTTTAGCATCTCTCAGAGTCTTACTTTGCATCCAATTTGGCTCCATAGTAATCCAAAATAGAAAAGCACCCATATGCACAACAAACAGAGCCAGAACCAAGAACCTTGCACTAAGAGTGACCTTTATGAGTGGAACAACAACTGATGTGCAGGGATTTCCCCGTCAGCTGTCAGTAACAGGACTGTTGGAGCCACATGAACCGAAGTACAAGTCTGTGACATTAGTGAGCCAACAGTCAGATTCCAGATCCACAGAGTCAGCATTATTTTGCACTCACTTGTCCTGTTCTATCTTGCTTTTCTGGTCTGAAAAATAAAAAGGTATCCTGGTTTCTGGGAGCTTTGAATCACTCTTTGGTTTTTCCTTCTCCCAAATTCTCCCCTCGAAATTGACGTTAGACTTTATCACTCTAAATTAAGCAGCAAGCTCCAGAGAAGGACCAGTCAATCTTTTTATTATTTTAAATTTTGAATGCTCAGCAGTAGTCATCTTTTGAAATAGTGTCAGTATCTCTGGTTAATCTTATTTTGTTTGTGTTTCCGTTAATTTGACCAAACAATGACGGAATTGACTTTAGTGTGATTTGTAATAATTACCATCATTGATTATGTTTAATTTATTTGATTAATGGAATACATTTTAATTCTGAGAAATACACTGATTATAATTTGCTTCTTATGTTGGTATTAAGGTGAGTAAGAACGAAAATTTGATTTGTGACACAATGATATAGATTACGAGAGGGATTATTTACTACATTAATATAAAATCTTACATGTGTGTTCCTTGGTCTAGATGAAGCTGTTTGTTCACTAGCATTCTCTATCAAACTCCTGAGGCCTTCACAGAACAGCTGGATCTGCCAAGATTCAACTACACACAGTTGGACTCTGTTTACTCATTAGGTGACTTCCTAAGGCAACTGCTTAGACTAAAATTTATTTTGGGTTATATGATTAAAGGGGACAAAATACATAATGCTCACTAGGTTTTCAGCTTATTTGTAACACATTTTAGAAACTAAATATTATAAACATACTGTACTTTTGCAGGACACTGTATATATGGGAATGATCATAGCATTTTTTTCATGGGGAGAAACAATTTTATGGATAACATCAAAAATATCACTTAGTATAAAATAACTGTGTTCCTGAAGGACAAGACTTTAAACCACTCCCTTTAAATGTGTGACTGCTCATAATAGTTATAATAGTTTTGGATTAGTACTTTTTTTGTATGGATTAAATTTGGTCAACGTTATGAAGTGGAATTTTGTTGCATGAAAACCCATTGTACCTGGTGAAACAGCTCCTCCCAATAGTCTTGGGTCATGAGTCGGAAAAGTCCCAGAAAAGCCCAGCCAAAGGTATCAAAACTTGTATAGTCGTAGTTTGGATTTCTTCCCACTTTGAGGCAATTAAATCCATCTGGGCACTTCCTATGATGGATAAAACATTGAGAAGCAGAAGACAGATTATTAAATAACAGAACAGATAAATTAGGAGCAGGACGGACAGATACAGCTGTGTTGGCACTCAGGCTACTTCAGAGTCAAAAACATCTCTCATATCTACATGTTCCCAGTGCCACCGGATGCATTTTAGAGGTGGTGGGGAGGGGGCAATGTGTGGCCTGACTGTCAGGCGTACATACTCAACTTTGTCACAGGATAAAGTTGGTGCATGCTTTTAATCCTAATCATCAGATTGAGTGGACATTGGTGAGGCGCCAATTCAGATCACTCATTTTTAAAACAACTGAAGGTTTGTCAGGCTTGTAACACAACAACAAGATACACATATTAATATGCAAAAGTAACATTAGCTTGTGGCTTCTGAAAGCATGTAGCCTATTAACTGATTTGGGAAGTCGCTTATGAAGTTGGGAAGTATTAACAGGTCTTAATGAGCTTAATTACTCTTTCTCTCAGATTTTTCCAAAGTAAGCCTCGCTTTGCTTACTTGCAAAGCAGAAGCTGCAAAGTACTTTTTGGAGGTCAAGCCCATCAGTCACGTTTTTGTGAATGTATAGGAAGGGGAGTTAACAGGAGGGAAGTTTTCAGTCGAAGGATGCTGGAGAAGCTCCTTTCAGCTGCGGGATTTGACACGTGACAGTTGGAGAAGCCTGTCAAACTCTCTGAGAAGGGATTTACTGCCTTGTTCCGTGGATGCCAGAATGTCCGCAATCATCAGAACAATTGTTAGGCCTACATTGATACACGCACCCATAGAATAATGATAATCAAGGCTGTTTTTATTGCCTATTTAAATCTGATTTTGCTTTTAATATCCACTGTAATATCTTCTTAATTAAGTCAGACAAACACAGAGCCTTTTATTTTTGTCTTCTGTTTTTTTCACAAATGTTCACACAACCAGAAAAGGTCCTTTCTGTTCTTCACCGTCTCCTCTGTCTGCATCTTCTCCGCATAGCAATCACGCCTGCAATTCCTAAACAACCCCTATCCAACCCCCACCCATTCCAGTACATTTGCATGTCCCCTTCAACTTTTGACCGCAGATAGAAGGGAAGCAGAGATGATACGGTAAGTGCATGCACTGCCTTTAACACAATTTTTTTCAACTGAATATAGCACTTGAAACCTGTTTCAGGCTGAAGCTCTAAAATGCACCAGAGTTAAAGGGATTACACTCAGCCAGATGGATATCACATAGCAGTCCAAAAAATGCTTGGCTTCGTTCCTCCATCCCTGATTTTCATTGTTAGCACAGTGACGCTATAGCAAATTTTTCTGTCCTGCAGCAGAGAACAAGCTGCATTTCAATGTCAATGTGAGAGTAGAATAATTTCATAATGGCTGGCAAACATCTGGGCGGTAGAGCACGGCTGTGGGAGCAGCTGTAGATCTCACCAGGCTGCTAAGCAGGTATTCTGACTAACATCCAGGCTGATGAAGTCTGTGTGAGGCCGGAAACATCCTACTGTCAGGGTGCTCTATTCAACCTGGTCTCCTATTTATTTTAATGTAACTGCAGCTACAGATCTGGAAAAAACTCCCAGAAAACTGTAAAAGCGCTGAAACCCTAAGTTGCTTCAAATCAAGATTAAAAAGTTTTTTGTTTAGAGTGGCCTTTGATTATGTTATCTAAACATTATTAAACTTTTCAGTCCAACTTTACTTTCATTTTCTTATCCATCATTCTATTCTCTTTATTTATTTTTTTATTACCTCTGTTGTTTGATTTTCTGTATCATTGTAATGTTTTTCCTTGAGTGTACAGCGCTTTCAGTGCCTTGTTGCCGAAAAGTGCTATATAAATAAACTTGACTTGACTTGATATGAAAAGAGCTTTTACAGGTAACCCACCAATTTAGAATATCATTTGTATTACACCTTATTGTTCATGGCAGTTTTCTTCAGTTTTCTTCTTTAAATACTGCTTTTAATAGATTATGTCCAAGTTGTTGAATCTGATTACCAATCAAAGCCTTCTCAACCAGACGAAACTCACAGCACGATATCTGCTGCTGGTGTACTGTGATTTTGATCAGCCATTAGGCTGCGTGGCCACATTTTTTGTGATCAGTTATTAAAACTCACCGCCTATTTCGGCAATAATGGATTAAAAGCTATTGATATTATGTTATTGATCTAACAAATCTGGGTTTTCAACAATTTAAGCATTTTTCACATTTTACAATGTCATTGATAGTGAAAAAGAGACTGTTTTGGCTGATGCAGCTCCAATGTGACCGACAGATCCAGAGCACAGCTGAAATACTATAACATTTACAGTAAAGCAAAATGCTAGATTTATAAAGAAAAAGAACAATATTTTTCTTCTGTGAGTTTTGTCCACAAATAATACACTTGAACTGCACTGAAGTACATTTTGAACTAAATTATCAACAATTCATATCAAAACATCAACTACACATCCTAGCATTAGCCTAGCACCCTCAGGAAATCACTGGGAAAGAAAACATCAGTAAGAGCAAGATGCAAGTTTACTGAAGACTGTAGCTATCAGATATATATTTAAAAACAAATGATGTAGCTGTCTGCGTTCAGGTGACGTGTTGCCAGAACATATAGCTTGTCGAGTTTACCTCCTTTAGGAGTAACATAATAAGAGTGTCATATAGAAACTCTAGGAACAAAATATGTGTAGCTGCCGAGAAATTGGAAAGGAAGAACTGTAGCATCCAGCACACAATAGGTAAGTAAGTTAAGTGCTACACTATCACAAGACCAAAGTGAACCATGTAAAACAGATTAAACAGTGTTATTATATAATTTTAATGAAGTATCAAACAGGGACTCTACATCAGCAAACATCTATTTTTAAATGACTTAGATCGGTACTATCCCTACTTTTCTTTTTTCCACTGATGGGAATAAATATCTAGTAATTCCCAATACTAAATAAAACCTAACTGGATAAGTTGAAAATTGTCTGAATCATGAAACCCCTTAAGTGACTTTACATTACTAATTCTGACTATGTGGGTAAATGAACTGCTAGAAAAAAGTTTCACTTTATCAATACAGATTTTCAATAAATAAACATTGAGCAGAACAGAAAAACGGAAAAACATCTACAGATATGGGAATGCAACCAACAAAAATATATTGATGTAAACGTCATATTTAAGTTGCAATAGTTTTGAGCCATTGGAGCTTCTTAGTATGGAATTTACATCTTTTTCCAGTCCATGTGTGGATTTCCTTCAGTTACTCTTCCTCCCATAGGCCATAAAAATCCATTTTAGCTTAAACAACTTCTCTAAATTGGACCTGTTCAGGGTGTCCCCGCAGGTCAACTGCTGGGAGGTGATGGATGGATGGATGTGTTTTCTGCTAATCTCTGATTATTCTAGGTCTGAATGCCTGTAATTTACCATTTTTCCAATGATTACAAGAAATTAATCAATAATGTTTTCAATTGCAAATACTTTGAAGATGCTAGAATTTTCTAAATTGTCCTACACTCATTTATCGTCCACTTGAAACAGAGGAGAACACAAGATTAGAGCTGGGCAAATTATCAAACTCCAATTAGTGGAGTGCCTGACTAATAGTTGTCTTCTCACCACAGTCTCCATTCTGGGCTGTTGATCTCTGCAGCTCCTCCAAAGTTACTATGTGAGTCGTTTCTGATTAATGCTGTCCTTCATACGCCTGTCAGATTAGATAGACAACCATGTCTTGGTAGGTTTGACACAGTACCATTCTCTTCATGTTCAGACAATATATTGAAAAGTGCCCTGTGATATTTTTAGAGATAAATGTTATCATTTTACAACCTAACCCTACTTTAAACTTTTCCACATCTTTCTCCCTGACCGTTCTGCTGTGTTCCTTGGCCTCATTATGCTGTTTGTTCACTGATGTTTGTAAAGTGTTACCTTTGATTACCAGACCCATTCTGAAATTTTATTAATCTGTCCTTAGTAAACTGATATGTGCCACAGGCTTTTAAGATTGCTGTAATTAAACCTTTATCCTTAAGAAACCTTCGCTTGATCAAGATGATTAACTAAATTACAGACCTATGTCCAATTGTCCGTTTTTATCTTAAATTCTTGAGAAGATAGTTGCTATTTAAGTGTGTGAGCATTTAGACAGTAACGGTCTGTTTAAAGAGTTTCAGTCAGGATTTAGAGCTCATCGTTGCTTTGACATAGCACTGGTGAAAGTCACTAATGATATTCTCCTAGCCTCAGATAATGGACTTGTGTCTGTTCTCGTTCTGTTAGATCTCAGTGCTACATTTGATACAGTCGATCACAATATTCTCTTAGAAAGGGTGGAATATGCTGTAGGGATCAGGGGAACAGCACTAGGCTGGTTTAAATCTTATTTGTCTGACAGATTCCTGTTTGTTCATGTAAATAATAAATCATCTTTAAACTCCAGGGTTAATTGTGGCGTACCACAGGGTTCAGTACTTGGGCCAATTCTCTTTACTATATATATGCTTCCAATAAGTCAAATTATCAGGCAGCATAGTATATATTTTCATTGTCACGCTGATGATACTCAGCTTTACTTATCCATAAATCCTGATGAACCCAACCAGTTAGATAGACTACAAGCATGTCTTGAAGATATAAAAACTTGGATGACTTTACATTTTCTCCTTCTAAATTCAGACAAGACAGAAGTTGTCGTCTTTGGACCGGAGTGTTTAAAAATAAAACTGCTCAATAAATCAATAAATGTGAATGGCATTAAATTGACTTCTGGTAATAAAGTAAAAAACTTTGGTGTTATCTTTGATTAGGACATGTAATTTAAATCCCATATTAAACAAGTTAAGAAAATTAATAATATCCTGTCCAGGAGTGACGCTGAAAAACTAGTCCATGTATTTGTTACTTCAAGGTTGGACTATTTTAATTCTTTACCATCAGGATGTCCACAAAATGCAGTTAAAAGCCTTCAGCTGATATAAAAAATTCTGTTATTTCAGCTTTTAACTCTATGTGCTCTCTCTGTTTTATTTTTTATCTTCCTAAAGGCTACACCTGGCCTGGCTCTGTGTTTAGCTGTGACACCTTCCTGGAGGGGGACATCTGCTGAGCAGCTGCTGCCAAAAACTTAGTACTCACCTTATACAGATGATCCACTTGGCCCTGTCTTTCAGTGTTTAACCCTGTCTCTCCTAGACATAGCTACTGGCTGAACTTTTACTGTGACTAACTGAACTTGCTCTCGTTCATACTCTAGACTTGAAAACTGGCTCAGAGTTCATCTGCTTAGCTTTGTTTCTATCCTAGATGAAGCCACTAAAGTAGCTATAACCATTAACGATTCACTTCTCTTTCCCATAGAAAGTACTCCTGGATCAGTACTTCTTTGTTCTTTTTGTGTCTCTGCTCTGTTCTCTCAAACCCCCAGTCGGTCGTGGCAGATGGCCGCTCACACTGAGCCTGGTTCTGCTGGAGGTTTCTTCCTGTTAAAAGGGAGTTTTTCCTCTCCACTGTGGCAACATGTTCATCAAGAGGGAGTGAATGCTACAACTCACTGATGCATTGCTGGGTTTCCTTAGATAGAAAACATTTTAAACAATTTTAATAATAAACTGAATCTGACTGCATCGTTTGATAGTTACGATTAATTGGAATGTATGTACCTGACTTCAATTCTGTCTGATTCGATTGAATTGACTTTGTAAATGTTGACGTGTTGTGAATTGGTGCTATATAAATAAAACTGTATTGAATTGAATTAACAAACCTCTGAGACCTTTGCAGAACAGCTGGACCTATTATGAAATTGCATGACCCAGGGCTGGGCTCTGTTTACTAATTAGGTAATTTCTAAAGCCATGGTTGCATAGGAATTTGTTAATGGTATCAGAGTAAACTGGGCTGAATACAAATGCACATTATCCATTTGAATGTTTTAGCTATAAAGAACATTTGAAGCCAATATAAGCAATGTTCATCCTTCAGCGTCAAAAATTTGCACTATGTTGAGTTGGTCAACATATAAAACAACTATAAAATACATTTGGGGTTGTAAGATGACAAAATTTGAAATAGTTTGAGGTGAATGAATATTGTTGGAAGGTACAAAAATGTCAGTTTACGTTTCAACTTATGTAAAAACAAAACTCACTCAATAGGAGCTTTGAAGCTGTGGCACATGCCAAAATAATGATGACTATTTTATTTCAAATCAGTATCTTGCAGTTTATATAAAGAGTAGCAGAGAAAAATGTGCCATTTTTCACTGGAGGCCTGAAATGCTGAGTTTGTTTGCTCACATCGACAAAGGGCAAAAGTTAAAGATATCTATGCGATCAGTAACAATCCTAAATGCACAGTGGGCATTCAGATGCAGGAGGATAAGCACAGGCCTGAACACTACAGTAGGTCATAAAAAGTAATAAAAATGTCCAAATTAAATATAACAAACTTAGTGACCAGGCTGAAAGTAGAATTTCAATTAGCACAAATCTGTGTTTATGGCTTCTCAGTAGTGCCTGCTTCTGCGCATGTGACAGTGTGTGTCATCATAACGTATCCAGAGCTTTAATTTGGAAATCTACTCTGGGATTACTTGTTGGAATACACTCAAAAGATTAAGCATCCTCTATGTTTTACGTCCTCCGTCCTGACCTGCTTAGTATCTTGCCCGTCTCCACAGCCCACCAAAGAAAGTTCCATCACAAATGCCACATCAGTTAAAAGCCTGCCCAGTAATTTGCAAACAAACCCATAAACTACCTCATAGTTCTGTTGACCTGTCATCCATGTTGTGATTCTGTGTAGTCATTTGGTAGCAGCGTAATAGAAAGGATTTTAAAAAGTGCGTTATACACCATGCCACTAGTGATGATAGTGCTACATTAAAATCAAGGGAGAGAACAAAACAAATTAATAAAAAGGACAAAAATCAACTGATGACTGCTCAAAAAAAAGGTGTAGCTGCAGTGAGCAATAGGTGGAGCACCTACTTAGCTCATAATGATAGTCTGATCTCACTAACCTACTATTTAAAGAGCCTAATGACATCACTTCCTCCCAAAGGCCCTCTAAAGTATCTTCTTCTCACTCTGACTTCAACAGAAATTACTGGATCAGATTTTCCTTCTTGAGGAGATTAAGTTCCTGTGTTTTTTTGGGAGGCTGCTGTCCGAGTGAGATTAAACACTGCACGGGGGCTGGTCTCCGATGCATGATAACTACCTTCATGGTGTCTGTAGTAAAACAGCGACTAACAGCTGTAAATGCAGCGAAAGGTGGTTCTACAAAATATCGACTTGGGGTGAATACAAACTATGCAGATTTTTATTTGTAAATCCATGTATCATAACTATGCACTACTCTGTGTTGGTTTATTACATTAAATACTCAATAAGGTAGAGGGAAGCTTTTGGTTGTAAGCTGATGAAAAGTTTGAATTGTTTTGAAAGGTGCTGTAAATGATTGCCTGAATTTAGCTTTTTAATTTTTGACTTTGCTGTTAGTCACAGTTAGTTATCTGTAAGCATATGTATTAATAAATAAATATACTTACAGATTTATTACTAATGATTCATGGCAAACACAACTTAAATTTGTTGTTTAGGTTTGTTGCATTATGAATGTTTTTCCCACAGGAAAATGTTGACAAAAATAATCACCTGATGCTAGAAGTGACATTGTGTAAAAATCCACAACATAACTTTAGCTCAAACTGCAGGGAAAACATTTGCAGTTAAACACAACTGTCTATGCTAACAAGACAAAATCATTATCTTTTTAAAGATAATTTAAAGAAATTTTAAAGAAAATTAAATTAAAGAAAGAAAATTTTTCTTAAAATTAAAGAAAATCTTATTAAAAATTATTCTTAAATGTATGATTTTTTTTCTTTTATGTGATGTTTCCTTAGGTCAAACAATTTTCAAACTTTGCTTTCCAGGACACCTAATGGTATTTAAGGGTTTGGTAGTATTCCAGTAAAATCCTTCTTTAGCACTGATGCAGAACAGTGAGCAGAGCTTAATCAAAGTTAGATATTTTTTAGTATCAGCAAGTTATTTAATTATGAAGTCAGAGAAAGTACAGTGAGGTAAGAAGCTATTTTTAAAAAAAAACTTTTTGTCCTATGACAAAACAAGACTTTTAGCAGATAACAGGAAGGTTGAATGTTTTACAGCAATGTTGATGTGTTTTACTCTTTTAACCCGTCTAACCCTTTTCCTCTAAGAATAGTTTATAACAAATTGGAAGCCTTCCTGGAGGAAAATATGGTGCTTGATGTTTTTCGGTCCAGCTTTAAACGTTTTCATAGCATAGAATGTGCATTGTTGAAGGTTTTTAACGACATCTTCCTAGCTACAGATTCAGGGAACCATGCAATACTAGCTCTCTTAGATTTAACGACTGCCTTCGATACAGTTGACTGTTAAGATTTGAAAACATAACATTTTGATATCCCGCTTAGAGCACTGTGCAGGTATCCAGGGTACTGCACTGGAGTGGTTCAAATCGTATCTGGCCGAGATAACGTTTTGTGTTGGTCTTTCAGATCCTCCTCTGTTCCATTAACTTGTGGGGTCCCACAGGGCTCAATTCTTGGACCTCTCTTGTTATCCTTGTATCTTCTGCTTCTTGGCTCTATTTTCAGAAAGCATATGATTACTTTTCATTGTTATGCAGATTATACTCAGATAAAAAACAGGAAGAGAACCTCTGTCTGCAAGGTTTAAATTAATGTCTCAATGATTTAAAAGCTTGGATGCCATTTAACTTTTGAAATTATAATGTAAAAGAGAAAGAGGTGATGATTTTTAGTCCAAATGTCACTCAGATCAGCTGATGAGCTGTTGCTGGAGGAGCTGAGGACACGGCGGAAGCTCAAGGGAGATTGGGCTTTTCTCATTGCAGCCCCCAAACTTTGGAACGCTTTGCTGCTGCAAATTAGAAAAGCCTCAGTGGCCATTTTTAAATCTGCCCTTAAAACCCACCTCTTCTCCCAGTATAAGTTGGTGATTTTAGTTTATTGTATTTGTTCCTGTTTATGTTGCATTTGTTAGTTGCTACTTTTACTTGGATCTTATTTCTATAATTTTATTTGTTTTAAAATCTAATTTTAGTTAATTTATTTTAATCATTCTTGTTGTTCAGCACTTTGTTCAGTACCTGTTGTTTTTAAAGTGCTTTATAAATAAAGTTGGCTTGGCTTGGTGTGTAAGAATCTACCTTCTCTGGCCAATAGACACAGAGTTTGACTTTTACAGCCAATGATGCTGGCTACACCAACCAAACCAATGACTAATACAAAATGCTAAACAAAGTTAACTTGGTTATTATTTTGTCTTTGTTTCAAAATAGTAAAATCTTGACACTTTACAGCAGGAAGGCTGGGCAAATAATCTCTAATACTGATCTTCTTATTGTACAGAGAAAACTTAATGCTTGCGACACAAATAATGGTAATATAAGTTTGATATGTCAACTCCATAATCGTGTTGTACATGATAAAACCCTGTTTTATGACAAAAGTGGCGCCCATAGTGGCATGATGTCACCTCCGCTGCCAATATAAAAAATTACTGGTTGCTCATGGCAGGAAGGATAGAACAAATATTTTGAATACTACAGTATATTTTTCAGTATGTCCAAGCTTTACAAATTCTAATCAACACATCTTCAGTAATTTCTACTATGACCACTTTTTGACCTACCAGCAATTAACGTTCAATCATTTCACTAAAACCACATTTTTGTCCAAGTGACATTACAAATATGCAGCAACTGTTACTACTTTCAGCAAAACCTGCAAAAATATACTGCATGTTCTACACAAATAAAACAGACCCTAAGAGGCTCAACAGAGACCACCCTGTCTGTAAGTGTAAGAAAATAAAGACACAGCAACACTAATTTTTCTTAAGCACCATCATCACCATTTTTATTCGTCATCTTTTATTTTTTGTTTCTAACCAGAGCAATTCATGAAGTCTGAATGTACTGTAGCTGCGGGCTTACAGAGAAGGATGTTCAACTCAGTCTAACCCTTCAAACTGGGGCTGGCAGGGGGAAGAGTCACTCTGTTGTCTTTGTTTCAAAAGCATTTGGATTTTCAGGATTATTCAGTACGTAGGCTGAGTGGCAATATGTGGACGGCTGCGCAATGCACCTTAGGTACAGAGTTGTCCATTCAAAAGAAAAAAGAAAATCTATGTTTACACCTAGATTAATTAATATCCTCTGGTACTACGTGGCCTTTGTGGTATATTACAAATTTAAACCATTATGTAAAATAAAGTGCTGCTTTTAGATTTTAACCAGTAATAGTATTAGGTACAATGTCTCGTCTAAACATTAAGACAATAGTATTTGTGATTTCATCCATTCTAGTTACCCTAATTTTTTTTTCATTTGGCTTTCTGGATGATAAAATCGGCAAAGATCACTCTCTCCAGCTGTCGACTCAGAGTTTCTAAGTAAAGGCATAGCTGACCTGATTATCCACACCATATGCAGCTTATTTCATGGTACACCCATCCCTCTGATGAGATCACTGCCCTGTACATTAAGCCTCACAGTAAATGCAATGTTCAAACCAACAGGAAATCAGCTCTTGGTGCTTTTTCCTGCCACTGTAAAAACCATCTCCACTGAAGTCAGTGTACAAGCTTCCATGTCCTATTGCACACACGGCATGCAGAGGATCAGAAGCCATAATGGTGATAAACGTTTCATCATTATGTAACAGCCTGCAGATTATTAATCTGCTCAGATTCACTTACCCTGCATCGCTTCCATATCCGCATATTAAAGCATCCTTCTGTCCTTCAACTTTGTAAAAATTATCTAAGGAAAGAGGAACGACAGTTCATAATAAATGCAGAGCAGTGTACATGTGTCCATTGCTTCTTGACAGCAGTCATATTTGTTTAAGGCTGACCCTCATTGCTGAGAAAATCCGCTGGCGAGCTCCAGGTTCTGTTGTGGCAGATGAAGGTTGTGTTGGGGCTATAAGAGGAGTTGATGCAGTGATCGAGGCTCCTTACGCACTTTTGTCGCAGGAGACCCATGAAGAGCTGTAGGCCAATGAGGGCAAACACGCTGAGACAGAAGACGGTCAGGATCATCACGTCGGCCAGCTTCCTCACAGACTGGATCAGAGCCCCGACAATCGTCTTCAGACCTGGATGGAGGTGGAAATACAGAAGAAAACTAGTATACAGTATTATACAGTATTAATTGCATTAATATAGCACTGAGAAGAAAGGGGACAGAGAAAACAGCCTGATGGTAGTCTCACCTGGAATGACTGAGATGGTTTTCAGAGCTCGGAGTACTCTGAAGGTTCTTAATGCAGAGACATTTCCAAGGTCGACAAATTCTGTGACATATCTGGTATTTGGTACAAAGAATGGATGGGCAGAGAGACATTCGATCATAAAGGTTTATCACAATACCAACAGAAAGGTACAACTTTAAAGTGGAGTTTATTCTAAAAGTATGTTCTCTGAATGTCTTAGTTGGTCCGATTGTGTCTTTGTTTTAGTAAAACTAATAACTACCAATGCAGACATCCGTGAGATAAAGTACAGTCAAAAATAATACTTTAATAATACTTACAAATACATCAGGGATTTTATTTAAGAAGAAAAAAATATTTAAGGCCACCTAAGCGAAAACAAGTGACAAAGTTCTTGAATGCTTTCTTGGTAAAGCATACCTTCAGATGACTTCTGATTGGGTCATACATTAAAACAGATTTGTCATGATGTGAGTTTGAGGTAGGACCAAAGTGCAGAGAAGACACCAGTGGAATGAAGGTAAGTCGGGTTTTAATTCTTGTCCACACGGAATCCAGACAGCAGATTTACAACGACCAGTACACCAGACCAGACACGACAGAATGACAAAGAAGACAAGGAACCAGCGGGGAACAACAGAAACATTGGGGATTAAATACAAAACAGAACAGCGGGTGAACCAATGAACAGGGGGACCAGGTAATCAGGGAAAACAATGTAAAGAAGGGTTTGATTGCTTTAATGGCAATACAGATTTTTCCACTGATTATTAAGAATTGTATAAATAAATTGTAACATGCCATTTTTTAATGAAGTTAAAATAAAACAGTAAATTACTTTTTTTTAAATGTATTCTCCTTCTACATTGTTTTTATCTTCTGATGTTGCCTGTCTCATTTCCTGTTAAAAAACAAACTTGCTGAATGGAAATAACATTAAAACTAAATCAGCCAGGGGTATGAATATTTTAAGGCTTAAAACTATATATAGAACTTTGGCTCCTTATTGTGTTACTGATGCTGCCGTCACACTGTTTTCCCCCATGCCCACAAGTTCTCAAATAAATATCAGACGAATTATTCAGAGGAGAATACCAACTCCCCTGCGGTGAGTTACTTCACGCATTCCACTTACTAGTGGTTAAATCTCAGTGCAGACAGCACATCTGCATGGCGTAGCATGAGATTATGTAACATTATTATCGAATCATTGATGCAGATTTTTTTGACAAGTGGCAGTCTGATTAAGCTACAGATCACATTGCATATGATACAGTATCAGGTGTGTAGCAAGGATTTGGGGCAGTGTTATTTACTTAAAAACGTGATTTTTAGAAGCGATAAAAACATAAGGCAGATATGCTATAGTGTGATGGTAGTCACTGGTAAGTAAAAATGTTCTTTTGCCAATAGCAATGATACAACCCCACTAATTGTGTTGCTGCTGTTTATCTGTGACTTTAATCTTTCACATACAGTTAGCAATGTGATTTACCATTGTTTAGTGTCTGTAAGATGAGATGGCCAATTAATTAGCTGACTGATCACTAATGAATCAAAAACCAATTAATCTCTGACTGTACGAACAGCCTCCAGTGTGTTTACATTAGGGTTGCACCAATTGATCTGCTAGCCCCTATTTCCTTCCTTTGGGGTGATCGGCATTTGGCCATTACTTGCATGTAAAACCACAAGTATCTACCTTCTTGAAGGTGTATTGTGACCTATTGTGTGATAACAAAATTTTAGGGTCACAATACAAAACTGACAGTGTCAGTTATAAAAAAAAATTGGTATCAGCTAAACTCGGCAAGCCAGGCTTTTTAAAGAATGGTGATCGGCAGAAAACTGCAGTCGGTGCTCCCCCAGTTTACATATATAAAAAGTGATTTTGTGTTGCTGTTTTTAGACAAAGCTAGTGTCCAATCAGGATGAATGGTCTCAGAGAATTTAACAACACTAAGAGGCTACAGATCTCATTTACCACCTGAGTCACAAATCATTCTTTCATGCTCATCACTCCAAGTTGCACTTCATCTAGAATATTTGACTAAACTTTGCTAACTTCACTGTGCCAGCATCTTCAGTGCGCAACAGCAAGTGTTAACTTACTGTCAAAATCAAATTGACTATAAGCATTCTGAAACAGCTACTCACGCCATGACAATGACGGTGAAGTCCAGCCAGTTCCATGGGTCTCTCAGGAAGGTGAACGGCACTAAACAGAATCCTCTCGCAAAAATCTTTATTGCCGACTCAAAAGTGTAAATACCAGTGAAGGTGTACCTGGAAATTATTAGAAAAAGGGACAATAAACATGCAGCCATGACACTGAACGCACATAAATATCTGTTTTAAAATAAACAGCAGCAGTGTGGTCTGATGAGAGCAACAAGTAAACTGAGAGCAACATAAGAAATAACATGCTGAAAGAGTTTAAAACATAAAAAATGGCTGTATGGGACATTGTTATCTGTATAAATATATATTCAGCATAGGAAACACAACAAGGAGCAGCAGCAGTAAATGGTTGAAGTAAAAGCATGAAGATACTTCCAGCAGCTAAACGTGCTTGTTGTATGTTTACTCAAAGCTAAGCGAAGTTCAACTGAATGTGCAACTCTTGTTTTGCCTGTTGAAGAATAAATATCCGCCTAAATCTGATGCCCACGTGTTTTTTTTTTTAAAGATGGGATATTAGCTACAGCCTTCTGAAGAAGAATCTAAATATCTCAGACGTTAGGTGGTAAAGATGAAGGATACATTCATCTTTCTGTGAAAGAGAAGGGGAACGAACAGTTCAACAACTTAAGATGCATTCTGGCTAAAGATGCGTAAAAAGCCTTAAAATTAACTCATCTTTTACAACAGTAAAGTGATTTTAACACAAAAAATAAAAATTTTAAACCTTTTTCCAGTACATCCGTTTTAAAATGTACTCACACTAAGAAATAGCTTTTGTTTGCAACAAAATGAAAGTTATCACAACTGTTGGTTAATAATGCAGTTAATAATTCTGCCACTAGGACATAACTTAGTTTTCTCCTATAACATTTCACAGGGCTGGTGCAAGAAGGTGGATTTTATATCTGGTGAATTACTTCTGTGTCAAATTGGTTGATTATAACTGGGATTATTATCCAGTTGAAAAAATATTAAATCGATCTTTTTTTTTGTTTCCTAGGTTTTTTGTCAGTAAGATTTTTATGCAAAAATCTTTTTGTATTTCAAAGATATCATGATGTCGTGCACTCTAAGTTTCCCAGGTCTGGAAGAGAAACAGACCGAAAGCATCACAGATCCTTCACCATACTTTACAGTGCACATGAGGTGCTTTTCCACATATTCATCCTATATTTTAAACCAGACCAACCCAGAGAGTTTGGTATGAGGGCCCGTTAGGGACATTATTCTGAATTTGCTCTCGCACGCACTACTGAAAGGCTCATGGTTCATTGCAGGTCGAAGCAGATTGCTGAAGTGGCATTGGCTGAAGTGTTAAAAGAATTGAATAAAAGTGGATATATTATGCTTTCTGTGAAAGATAAAATACCTTTTACAATGTTTTCAGGCGAGAATGTAGCTGTGTAAACCTGAAATAACTGCTCCATTTACCAAGATATCGCATAATTGCAAAGGTACTGGGACCTTTTCGCTGCGCTAGCAGCCGGCTTGCCTCGCTAGCGGTAAGTTGACCGGGCGGTCCGGTCACGCTATACCCGGGGAGGTCATCTGTGTCCCGGCCTGTCGTTTTCATTTTTCCCCTGGGTTTCCCCAATGGGTGGAGGTTAAGCACACAAATAATTCAGTCGGATGGTATTTAACGATTAATGTTTGGTGTATTTATTAATATTATGCTCTACAAATAAATGTTTTTAAACTTTGTCCAGAAGGTTAATATTTTAGTATTTAAATTGTTAAAAGCTTTACCAATACATTTAATTGTATCTGTCATTATCAATATACTGGATTTATAGTGCTAAATTTTTTATATCTATGAACTTAAAAATATTTGAAACATTTTAAATGGCTGAATAATGAACGAGAACAAAATGAAAAGATAGTAAAACAAGAACATTTTAAAGAAAACAAGCTTATAAGCCATCAGGAATATGTAAAAATGGTAAATAAAGACTATTTGCAGTTATTTACAGTGGGGACAGCGAGATTAACCATCGGACTCCATTTTTTTAGTAGTGCGTATGAGGGCGTTTCAGTAGTGTTTGTAAGAACATGTAACATTTCAGTAGTGTGTGTGAGAGCAAATTAAGAATAATGTCCCCAACGGCCCCTCATAGTTTGGTGCTGAAAAGGTCAATCTGTAAACTCTTATCTGACCAAAGTACCTGTGAGTTGGGCCTTCATCAAGTCTAGTGTAAAGTAGTTAAGAGAGATATATATTTTAGCTCATAGAATCTTAAAAAGTTTAAGTTGAAAGAAATAAATACATAAGTTCCATGCATTTTAAAGTGATTGTTTGAGTCACCAGTATTTGTGCCACTAGTTATTTTGTTACATTCCCTGGCCTGGCTGATGGCTGCTTTTTTTTCTTGTAAAAATTGGACACATAATTGTCAAAATTGCCAATGACCAAAGAGTCCAAAATGGCAAAGGAGCTAAATGACCTCTTCGCTTACTTTAAAGCAGTGATGACCATTCAGTTACAGAAAAAAAAAACCTTGCACGTTTCACTTTCAAAACCACAGTAATTAGTCTTCCCTGTTCTTAAATGCTGAATCTGTTTTTAGAAGAAGATAAATGGATAAAATGTTACGTTTAGTCTCAGGTTTGGTTAAACGTGAGCAGAAGGAAATTTCCCTCATGTCTTTGTAATTTTGTCAGCAGTTAGGTCCTATAAATTATTTGCAAATTGTCTATTTTTAATTTAAATTCTTGAGAAGAAAGCAAACATGCTTTTTCTGAAATATGTTTAATACAATGCTTGAAGCTGCAAAAAAAAAAAAAACAAACAGAAAAGATGTAACATATTTAAAATCCTCCTCAGCTGAATATTTCACATCATGCATGTAGTCCTTTAAGCACGTTCAAAGCTCCTCTCATTCCACAGCATGCCAACGTCGTGTTCAGAGTATTGTTAACATGCATCACATGTACATATACTTACATTTTTAGTAATTCTGCAGAAGTCGCTGATAAAGCAACAGACCCCAGCAACTTCCCATTAGAACACACGTAGCAAAGTTTGGGATCAAAAAACACTTTAAGCAGAGAGAGATAAAGCTTTACTTACTCCAAGTATTTGGTCCATGTTGGCGGATCGGACATGGCCATGAAGAAACAGTTGGTCAGGATGGTGAACATTATAAAATAGCTAAACAATGTGGAAATGGTTCAGGAAAGTGTGTAGTGGCACTGAAATACATATTATAACATCTATGTACATTTTTCTATAAGCTGGACATAAACCAAAGCATAGTGGAAGATAGTCATTGTAATGTGGTAAATTAACATTACACTGAGTGACAGTTTTTTGTTATTATTGTCAAATATACCGTACAGTGTCTTGCAAAAGTATTCACACCTTTTCAATGTTTTACATTTTGTCATGTTACAAACTCTAATGTATCTTATTGGGATATCTATGTGATGAATCTATACAGCAGAGTAGTAAAGTAGAAGGAAAAAGATACATACTGTAGGTTCCATATTTTTGCAAATACAAATCTGAAAAGTGGAGCATGCATTTGTATTGAGCTCCCTTTAGTTATTTTTTGAGGAACAACCTTACTTTCAAGGTTGCCGCAGATCCTCAATTGGATTCAGGTCTTGGATTTGTTGTGCTGCTAGAAGGTGAACCTCTGCCTCAGTCTGAAGTCTTTTGCCACCTCTAACAGATTTTTATTCAGAGATTGCCCCGTCTTTAGCTCCATCCATCTTAAAGTCAACTCTGACCACTCTCCCTCTTCCTACCAAAGAAATAGATTCACTATGTGGATGGTGTGTTCTGGCTAATGCACAGTTTTAAGTTTTTAATAAATGTTGCTTTTGTCATGTAGGCCTGAAAGTTCCATTTTGGTTACATCTGACTAGAGCAACTTTTTCTACATGTACATGCATGACTACTAGTTGAAAGATTGATCCACCTGAGCTGTAGACCTTTACAGCTCCTCTAGAGTTATCACTAGCCTCTTGGCGGATTTTTTGATTAACACCCTCCTTCCCAGGCTGTCAATGTAGATGGATGGAGTTTCCAGCTGTGCTACAGTCTGGTCTTCACGATTGTCCACACATAGGTTCTAACAAACCTCTGAGGCCTAAAGAAAACATCTGTATTTGTATTGAGATTAAATCACACACAGACCTCATTTACTAAATAGGTGACATTTGAAGAATTTTGGTTTCACTGAATTTTATCCCATTGCCTATGCCATTTTGTCCCTACAGTTCATCAGGGGGCTGGTGGCTATCTACAGTGGTCATTAGGCGAGAGGCGGGGTACATCCTGGACAGGTCACCAGTCCATCACAACGCAACCATGCACACATACTCATACCTAAGGGACAAATCAACAAGACCAGTTAATCTCACAGTCATGGTTTTAGACCGTAGGAGGAAGATGGAGTACCCAGACAGAACCCACACATGTACAGGGAGAACGTGCAAACGCCATGCAGAAATGCCCTAGACTGATATTTGAAACAAGGAGCTTCTTGGCGCACCACTTGCTCCATTGTGTTAATCAGTTAAATCACCAATCGGAGCAACCACAGTGAAGTAGAAGAATGACCCTTTCAACAACAAAAAGAGCTTGTCTTTTTTTTCTGTTTTTTAGTTGCGCTGGATTTGATTAAGGAGACCAGAAGTGCTGAATACAACTACACATTAGAGTTTTCAGCTTTTTTGGAGGGGAAATATAAAACCATGTAGAATTTTCCTTTTACCTGACAATTATCTGCTACAACATTCACGATTACTGCTGCTTTAAGGTGTAACATTGCAATTTAAAATTTTATTCATCCTTCAACTGTAATTTATTCACTTTGAAACTTTTATTTATGACTACATCCTCTGAATACCATGTAACATATGTACATATTTATATACATATACCTCCTTGCACAAATTCACTGTTTACAGCATATTGTATAGTGTATATTTTCAGTTGTACATATCATGCCTTCGGCAGTGTATATTACACTCCATCTATCATATCTCTATTTTAAGAGAAAACCTTCTTAAACACCTTGTTATTTTTTTGTTCATCCTACTGTGGCGTATGGTAGCCTATCGCAAGCACCCTCAATTTCGTTGTATCCCCCAGTACAATGACATTAAAAACTATTCTATTCTATTCTATTCTTTTTTCAGATAAAAGCCTAATAAAATCCATCCAGAAAATTAGGATTGACAACAAAACTTGAAAACAATTTAAAAATGTTAAAGGTGTAAATATTTAGCGAGGCACTGTACCTCTGTCATTATGACTAGAAGACGGAAGAATATCTGTGGTCTCTAACACATTTAAGGGTGAAGAAAACTAACCGCTATCTATTATAAAAAGCATTCTTGTTCTTAGTTGATCGGTTGTTAGTTAAAAAACAGATAATACAGGAACAAAACCCACAAACCAATGAGTTTGAATTTGGTAAAAAATTTAAATTGTTTATCTGGCAGACAATTGGCCTGTCTGCAGACATTTGTTCACATTAGGACACAATGTGCAGTTTTATCTTCATATTAACCTAAACTTTAGTAACTAGTTGTGAAATTCTAGTTCACATTATCTGCTCTAAAATCATGTTTTATTCAACATGCTAATAGAAATAAGAAATATATTCTCCCCCAACATTACCTTTTAAAGGACCCACATACACAGACACCAGCAAGCCAGTCAAAAAGGATATGCATGGACTAAAACCTTTATGGCAATTGATCTGATGAAGTGAAATGGACTTAATATGTAAATTGCAGACGTGGCGCTGAATCTGAAGATGGCCTTCCCTTTGTTAAGTACTATAAAAGTCTGCAAAGAGAACCAAAAGATAAACATCACTGTTGGGAAGTATCACATTTTCAAACATCTTTATATAGTGATTCTCTCCTGTTATGTTAAGGCATGATGCTATCAGTTGTGCAGAGACGCTAAACATCAGCTGGGAGCAGCTGTTCAGCTGTTTCCTTTTACCAAGCGGGGATGACAGTACGCTGCAGTGTTGACTCAATCTCTCCGTCTGCCATCTGTGTTAACTTCCACCACAGGCAGCTATTGGGGCAAGTTGAGATAATGGAGGCAACTCTAAAGCGGACTGAATGTTTCCCCAACAGATGTGGCATTTATTTAAATATTTTTTGGTCTTTAGATAATCCTCCCATCCCACAGTGCATCACATGCCAAAACAAAGAGACCCTGAGAATGGCTGCCATGTCCTGTTTTCATCTCTCCATTAATGGACGGCAGCCTGATCTACCAGCTCAGCAAATCAAAATTTGCTAATCCTATTTCAGCATCCACCAGAGATCTGAAGAGATGCAGACAGGCAGTCGCAATCCCAGTGAGCTGACCTGAAGAAATGATTTGAAGGATCACTAACATTTCATGTCCAAAAGCCCAAAGGAAGATTTTATTTATTCTCTCCCAAGCAAAAACTGATTGTATTAAGACAGCAATTCTAACTGCATTTTAAAGTGTATTTAAATGTATACATTTTGTTATTATGTATCAACAAATATGCCATTTTTTAAAATTGTAAAATTATGTTTGGGTCATGTCAACAAATTAATACTGATTGTTTTGTCTATTGTCTTATTGTTCACTATGCATCATTTACATTTGCTAGTTTTCTCCTGGTTTAAGATGTGTGAAAAATCTTAAATTCATCTTTGACTACAGAACAAAAATCTAGTCTTGCTCTGAAAACCTAGAAAAATCTAATTTGTTAATCTAAGTAAAAAATAATCTGGAAAAAAAAAAAAACTATCTGAAATAAATGTAACACTGGAATTGTGACATTCGCATTCAACAATACGTATTTGTGCTTAACACTGGTGGTCGCACTGATTTTATTGACCTGCCAGGAAATCGGACAATTAATATCATCAATCAGCCCTGATTGCGCATTCCTCTATAATTTTTTGATATCTTTGGGCAACATAGCGTTGCTGGGCTAAGCAAATAAGCACTCAGTAATTACGGTAAGAAAATTACAGGCCACAAATCTAAACATTTTAAATGTCATTCATTTATTCATTGGTATTATTTAGTTAGTGTGATTATTGTGATTGTTCTAACCACAACCTGATCCGAACTGAAGAAGGTGTGTGTGTGTGTGTGTGTGTCATCATCATTTTTAAACAGTCTGCAAAAATTGTAATTCTAAATTTAATCTAAAGTAACAGCTCAGTGTTTCCTTTCAGCCATTTTGCTCTGTTTATGCGAAGAAGATTGGGTTTTCTTCTAATACCTCTATCATTCTAAGAAATAGCATGTCACTGTTGGTTTTTGGTCAACAGAGGTTTTTACTTCTCTATTTGTGTAACACAGAAATTCTCTCCTACATACTCAGAAATACAGACACAGAGAAGAAAAACGTTTTCACCTTCTGGTTCTTGTAGTAAAATGGATCAATGTCCTCCAGTGGCACCCCGACAAGCTCTGCAGGGATGTCCCCAAAGATGCGAGGCAGCTGCTTGCCCGCCTCCAAGTCAGCCCTGGGTTTGGTTGTCTCAGCGTTCTTCTGAGCCTCCGTGCAATCCTTGGAGCTCTTGGCCTGCTCCTCCGCAATCCGCTGCTCCAGGGCAGCCAGGGATTCGCGAGTGAACCGCCGCAAGCCATCAGGACCCGTTGGTAAGAGCATGGCTGCCATCTTTTCATCCTGATGGTCCTGTACTAGAATTTACTTATTCTAAGGGAGTGGGTGGGGAAGGTGGCAGAAAAAAGGCAGACATGGAAGAAGGTCAGAAAGCAAGATCAAAGAGAGATTTTCCAAGGTCTAAGATGTAAATTTGAGGTTGTCTTCATCCACTGCACAACCCAGCTGTCCTTTGACTATGTCTTTATATCGGGGGGTGACACAAGAAATTTAATTCAAAATAAGCTATTTTTATGACTTTCAGTTATGAAATGAAATTATCTTTGTAAAGAAAGGTCATAAAGTTGTATACCAAACACAAACGTACTTTGAATATGAATGAAATAGTTAGACCCCAACAAATATAATGTAACAGGCCGACAGAAAATATAGTTTTTTTTAATAAAGTGTTCCTCATTTTACTATATGTGAGGCCCTTTTGCTTTTCTCTCTCTATGTGATTATAATAAATCTTCTAAATGCTAAAATCAAAAGGTCTCCTGAACCAAATCCAATTAATTGCATCATATCCAAACTCTCTGCTTTATCAATATAATTGAAGTCAAATGATGTATTTAAATTGTTCATATATGTATTTCATGACACTTGACAACTGAAAAAAGTAAAAAGAGTTTTGTTTTTTTTATTCTACATTTCTATCGCAGGGTCTCTCGTTTCTCATTGTGTGGGTTTCAGCTAACTACTCAGGGATGTAGCAAAGTCTTTGTTTAGTGCAGCACAATTTGAAGCCAGAATTATTTGTGGGCCAGAAACGAGACGAATGAAATGAGCCCAATTAGAGCTGCAGAGTGACAAGATGTTCTCTAGTCAGAAAACTGGTAAAAAGGTGTTTTATTAGGTTTTATTAGGTCCAAAACATATTTTAATATACACACGTGGACAAAATTGTTGGTACCCCTCGGTTAATGAAAGAAAAACCCACAATGGTCACAGAAATAACTTGAATCTGACAAAGGTAATAATGAATAACAAATCTATGAAAATGAACAAATGAAAGTCAGACATTGCTTTTCAAACATGCTTCAACAGAATTAATTTAAAAAATAAATTCATGAAACAGGCCTGGGCAAAAATGATGGTACCTTAACTTAATATTTTGCTGCACGACCTTTTGAGACAATCACTGCAATCAAACGATTCCTATAACTGTCAGTGAGACTTCTGCACCTCTCAGCAGGTATTTTGGTCCACTCCTCATGAGCAAACTGCTCCAGTTGTCTCAGGTTTGAAGGGTGCCTTTTCCAGGCAGGTTTCAGCTCCTTCCAAAGATGCTCAATAGGATTTAGGTCAGGGCTCATAGACGGCCACTTCAGAATAGTCCAATGTTTTCCTCTTAGCCATTCTTGGGTGTTTTTAGCTGTGTGTTTTGGGTCATTATCCTGTTGCAAGACCCATGACCTGCGACTGAGCCCAAGCTGTCTGACACTGGGCAGCACATTTCTCTCTAGAATCCCTTAATAGTCTTGAGATTTCATTATACCTGCACAGATTCAAGACACCCTGTGCCAGATGCAGCAAAGCAGCCCCAGAACATAACACAGCCTCCTCCGTGATTCACAGTAGGGACAGTGTTCTTTTCTTCATATGCTTCATTTTTCCATCTGCGAACATAGAGCTGATGTGGCTTGTCAAAAAGTTACATTTTTGTCTCATCTGTCCATAGGACATTCTCCCAGAAGCTTTGTGGCTTGTCAACATGTAGTTTGGCAAATTCCAGTCTTTATGATTAGTTGTCAACAATGGTGTTCTCCTTGGTCGTCTCCCATTAAATCCACTTTTTCTCAAACAACGTCAGATGGTGCGATCTGACACTGTTGTTCCTTGAGCTTGAAGTTCACCTTTAATCTCTTTAGAAGTTTTTCTGGGCTCTTTTGTTACCGTTCGTAATATCCGTCTCTTTGTTTTGTCATCAATTTTCCTCCTGCGGCCACGTCCAGGGAGGTTGTCTACAGTCCCATGGATCTTACATTTCTGAATAATATGTGCAACTGTAGTCACAGGAACATGAAGTTGCTTGGAGATGGTCTTATAACCTTTACCTTCAACGTGCTTGTCTATAATTTTCTTTCTAATCTCCTGAGACAACTCTTTCCTTCTCTTCCTCTGGTCCATGTTGAGTGTGGTACACATCGTGTCACCAAACAGCACAGTGACGACCTGTAGCCCTATATATAGGCCCACTGACTGATTACAAGAATGTAGACACCTGTGATGCTAATTAATGGACACACCTTGATTTAACATGTCAATTTGGTCACATTATTTTCAGGGGTACCATCATTTTTGTCCAGGCCTGTTTCATGAGTTTATTTTTTTTTATAATTCTGTTGAAGCATGTTTGAAAAGCAATATTTGACTTTCATTTGTTCATTTTCATAGAATGTTTACTCATTATTACGTTTGTTAGATTAAAAATATTTCTGTGACCATTGTGCATTTTTCTTTCATTAACCGAGGGGTACCAACAATTTTGTCCACGTGTGTAGCTTTTAGTTTACAACGTATGCTCATTAATTATTAAAAGGTTTTGTGTTGTGGTTGTAAGACAAGCCCACATCATCAGCCCTAGACCCCCATGTTTGTAAGCTGGTATGAAGTGTTTATGCTGATATAGTTTGTTTGGTTTTCTCCCAACATGGTGCTGTGCATTATGGCTGAACATTGCTGGTTTGATCTGTCCGAAGGACATTGTTCCAGCAGTTCTGTGGTTTGACCAGAACCTCAAGACCACAACTTTGCAAACCAAAGTCTTGCTGCCATTTGCTTTTTTGAAAGAAGAGGCTTTCACCTGGCAGCACTTCCAAACAACCCATACTTGCCCAGTTTAGATTTGAGGATGTGGGCTGCACGGTGGAACATTTGGTAGCACTGTTGCCTTGCAGGAAGAAAGTCCTCGGTTCAAATCCCTGGGGTTTTTCTGCATGGAGTTTGTGTGTTCTGTCCATGCATGTGGGCATTCTCTCCTGGTGGTCTGTCTTCCTCCCACAGTCCACCGCATGGATGTTTGGTTAATTGGTCTCTCTAAACTACACATAGGTATAATAATTTGTGTGCATGATTGTTTGTCCTGTGTGTCTCTGTGTTGCCCTGCGATGGGCTGGTGACCTGTCCAGGGTGTACCCCGCCTCTCGCTCAGTGACCACTGCTGGTGGGGACCAAGCAACCCTGCGTGGATAAACGGGTGATTAAAGGTTAAAATCCTCATGTCTTGAGCCTAAAACCAGGACATCTGTCTACATCTGTATAACCAGGTGTTTGGCTTTAAAACAGTTTTGATGTTTTATGATTATAACGAAAAAAGCCCAATATTAAAGTGCTTTCCACTACTAAAAAATGTGTTCCAGCATTTGAGCCACCAACAGTGTCATATTTTAATAACTGGGAAAGCTTTCCAGAGAGGATTACATTTCTGTGTTCCCACTTTGACACAGAAATACCATTGTATCTTTTTCATGTGGACTAAGCTCCATGTCTTCCATCTCCTCCTCTCCTGAAATGCATTGATCCCCTCACACGTCCAGCCAGGCGCTAGCTATCTGCTTTCTGTTGATCGGCTTATTTGGCCCAGGTTGATCTCAAATCAGCTCATCTCGCACAGTGACATTGTTGTCTCGCTTGCTGTCGCTACATGCATTCCCAATGTCACAGAGCAGATAAAACACGTTCAGTCTAATGTTATATCTGTACTGTTCGGAAACAATGTAACAACTGATTGAGAGAAACGCAAGCCCAGCATTTATTTTTGCTTCATAAAAGTAAAGCAAAGAAGCCACAGCCAGTGACGATGACCCAATCTCTGCAACACGGAGTCAAAGCATATAATTAATCTACTTTAAAATGCATAGAGAGGAGTCCTGCCAGCATGCACAGCTTACTTGCAGGAGGACATGTACAGCATTAAACTCAACAGAGGGGGAAAAGGGCTGTTTTAGTTGAATGAAATTTAATTCCCATAACAGCCAGATGTGATATGGTCATCACTGCCTCAAATAATTAATATAATTAGATTGAAAGTGGAGCAGAGCTGAGGACTGTACATTTATATGGGACTACACACGACAAACTGTTTGAGGAAAGGATAAATGCAAATAAAGAGCAGACATTAATACTTTTATTTTACAGAGACAGCAAATGATCAATCAACATCATTTCAAAACTCTACTGGTGCCACAATGACGTTTTTTTTTATGTAATCCTAAAATATGCAAAAGTTTTAATCATAACATGCTACCAACAGTTTTAATACTAGTTTTAAGACAATAGAGCCGTTTGATCGATCTTAACAAAGGTTAAGCGCATACCTACAATGCTAATTCTTAATGATTTGAAGCTAAAGCGCTCACACATAAATGAACATCTGTTATGTTCATTTTGTTGAAGGACTGAGGAACTCTTCTGCTAGAAATCCCTCAGAGAGTTAATGTCTTATTTCTTTGGCTGAGTACATCTGCCCCCCTTTTCAGAAAGTCGGATACGCAGCTGTGCAGAGGAGCACTGCTCAGGTACTTCTATAAACAAACAAGATCTGTGCTGCTGCTCTTAACATTAACATTACTTTTTGGTTATATTTAGATCTGGATACTAGATTTTCCTCCACTCTCCAGTCTAAATGGCTACTGTTATGGAAATTTTTAGTGCCTTGCTTGATTTGCTCCTTGATACTCTACAGGAACTGACAAATGTATTAGAACCCCTCAGTGTTGTTCCATTCTTCTCTTCTTTAGTCTTAGAGTAATGGTTTCTCAGCCTTCTGCTTGCAGCTGTGTGAGATGATATGTATGCCACACTGTTAAGATTATGTCTAGGACAACAGGTTTCACCTCGTCTCTGGGTCTCATGAGAGTTACCTTGAAAACTGTTGTAGCTTATAAGGAGAACCTTTGCTTTGTCTGGTCCAAACGATTTGGCAGCACTACTGAGTGCATCTCCAATGCTGTAAAAAATCCTTCTCTCTTGCAAGATTATAATAAAGCTGATTCTGGGTGACAATCATCGGTCTCTGTCTTGATAAAGACTAATTTTTCTACAACAATACCTTTTTAAATGTGTGGAGGTGTTTATGCACAAATCAGATGCCTTTTTTTCACTGCATAACCTTTTTGTCCAGGCCTTTAATAACCAGAAGGGAATTTGAAAGCAAGAATTTAACAATGGAGTACATTACTGGACAGATAAAATTAAGATGTTTTTTTTATTTTTTTGTATTTTGGATCCAATATAGAGAAATTTTGTTACACTCATACAAGTACAGCTAAAAAATGTGAAAGTTCTTCATTTTTGTCACTTATTTCAGAAAGAGAATTTCACAAAAAGAAGCATGAGGAGCTCAACAATTTCCTGGTAGATGGCTGCGTTGAGTGTGTACTTCTGAAAATCCAGTGGACCAACACCAGCAGATAACATGCCACCTCAAAACGGACACTTCACACTGAACTTCAAGCAGTGTGGATTCTGTTCCACTACAGTCTTCCTCCAGACTCTGGGACCTTGATTTCCAAATGAAATGCAAACTTTCTTTTTCTTGAAAAGAGAACTTTGGACCACTGAGCAACAGTCCAGTTTCTGGTTCAGAAGTTGCTTGACATGAAAAATAATGACCAATGTGTAAGATTCATCTGTGCGAAGCGGCGCCAACTCCAGCCTCCGTCCACTATTTGTGAAACTTCTTCAAATTCTTAAAGGAATTTTGCTTGAAAATCCTCTCAAGGCTGCAGTTGTCCCTGTTGCTGGTATAACATTTCCTACCTCACTTTTTCCTTTCACTAACCTTTCCATATATTTAACTTTTTCACAATATTAGCATTTTCTGAGATACTGAATTTTGGCTTTTCATTATCTGTAAGCAGTGATTATCAAAATTACAAGAAATAAAGGCTTGACATGTTTCACACTATATGTAATGAATCTATATAAAACATTGAACTTGTTAAAGATATTCCATTTTTTTCAGCTGTACTTGCACTGGCCAGCCAGGAAAATGCCACTACTTCACAACTAGCAAATATATCATTCCATGCTTGGTCAGAATACTCAACGAATATATTTTATATTCTTTGTTTTAACTAAATGAACTCTCAGATACCCAGAATGCTGCTCCTTCTTTTCATAGTCAGCATCCTAGATGTCTGCATCATCACTCGTCCTATAGGACAAACACGGTACTTTGCATTTTTACCTGGCTTGGACTTTCACTACTTCAGTCACTCAAGTAACAAACGTTTTCATGCAGTATGTGAATTTCTTTGAGAAACACAATAAAATTTTAGGTGTCTACAATTCTCATTCAAGATAAAAAGAATGTACTTGGATATGTGGAGCCGGAGGCCTGATATACGTTTTATTTCTTTGAGAAAATGGTGTTTTCAGATATCTGAAATACTTAATCCATCACATAAACCTTCAGAGGTTTTTTTAAGATATCTTTAACTTGCTACATCCTCATTATATCTGAACTTTAGAGATATCAGTATGAATATCAAAATATGATTTTAAATATCCTAATGAAATTTCTGAGAAGTGCAATGCCTTGCAAACGTTTTCAAACAACTAAAAGCTTTTCACCTTTTTACAGGTTACAGGCGCAAATTATTTAATGTGAAATAGACCAATTACAGCCGCAGGTCTTTTGAGGTAATTGTCTGCCCACTTTGCACTTATAAAGACAGAGATGAATAGGTAAAATATTCATCTTTACAAAAACAAGATGTTTAAGGTCGACGTCCTGCCTTTAGGATGTGCTCTTTTCTCTTTTATCAAATAATGGATTGAACACTGCTCTCTGAAATGCTCAAAGTTTGGGATAAAATGTTGGAGTCTCACCCTACATTCTAATAAGGTGACTTCGGAAGGCATTTGATTAAACTAATTGTTATTTATGGGTGTCAGAATAAAAGGGGGCTGATTCCAAATGCACACCATGTTTTTCAGGTTTAGATTTGTAAAACAAAGAAAAAAGAAAATTATGTTTTTAACTTCACAATAATGTATATTATGGTTGTCTGCTCTAATAAAATAATTTCATTTATTTAGGGAAAGAAGCTGCCCGAGCCAACCTCACCTCAATGTTAAAATCTAATCTCCCCTCCTTTTTAAATCATGTAACAACCTTGATTAACCACAGTTTTTGCTTCAGTTTGACTAGCCACACCCATACCTGATTACTGCTAGCTGCTGGAGAATCAAGAAATCACTTAAATAGAACCTCTCTGACAACATGAAGTAGGCTAAAAAAATTCAAAAAAGCAACACATCATGTCCTTCCACAAAAAATATGAAGAACAAACGAGAAAAAAAGTAATCGACATCTATCAGTCTGGAAAGGGTTAAAAGCCTATTTTTTAGGTTGTGCAACTTCAGGGAACAAAATTACTCAGGGAGGGTTTCATCAATGACCCATCTAAAGAGGTCAAAGAAGAGCTCAGAACAACATATAAAGCACTGCAACCTTACTTGCATCACTTAGGGTCATTTTTTATGATTCAAAAATAAAAAAGAGGCTGGACGAAATGGTGGTCCAAGGCCAAAACCACTGCTGGCTAAAAATAACACACAGGTCCTTCTCATATTTGCCAAAACACATCTTGATTTTCTCAAAGACTTTGAAAAAATTTTCTGTGGATGGATGAAACAGAGGTGGAACTGTCTGGACATTACGCATCCTGTTACATCCGTGAAAACTAAAACTGAATTTCCACAACAGATCATGCCTGCAGTCAAACATGTGGTGGCATTTTTATAGTCAGTGGTTGCTTATCTGCTGCGGGACCTGGGTGACTTTTAATAACTGGTGGAACCATGATTTCTTATCTCTAGCTAAATCTGATCTCTGATCTCTATTAAAATATATTGAGATGCCGTGGCATAATAAGGGGTAGTTTGTTCATACTGAAAATCTTTCATTGTGGCTGAATTAAAATAATTTTGAAAAGAGGAGTGGGCTAAAATCTCTCCATGGTATTGTAACAGACACATTGACCATGCTAGTTACTGCAAACACATAAACATATTAAATCTGTAAGACGGAAAATACTTCTTTACTGCACTGTACGTTGCAGTTTCCAACAATAAACTATGCACGGGTCTCTAGTCTGCCTCGGCAACTAAGCTTTTGTCATGAAGCGACATCAGACATCATTGGCTTTATTGTGGTCTTGTGTTTTTGACCTTTCATTTAGTTTGGGTTTTGTCTAAGTTCCTTTAGTGGTTTCTTTTCTATTATTTGTTATAGTTTTCTCATGACTATTATTATATTCGTTGTTATAGTTTCTAGTTTAGTTTCCCATTTAGTATATCTGTGTTTACTTATGTTTTGGTATTTGTTCACCTGGGTCTTTATTTACTAGTTTATTTTCTCTGTTCCTCCTCGTCCTGGTTCCCTTTCTGTGGTTTAGGTTTTGTTTATTTACAGTCAGGGTTCCTTTAAGGGTTCTTTGTTAATTATTAGGTTTTGGTGTTTCTTCTTTTCCCTTTAGTTTCTCAGTTTACTTTAGTTAATGATTATTCTAGGTTCTTGTGTCTCTTTTGGTTTATTATCTTCATCTATAGTTTTGCTTAGTTCTGTTTCCCTGAGTCTTGTTATTTATAGTTTTGTTTTTGTAGTCAGGTTCCTTTGGTTATGTTATTGTCTAGCTTCCCTCATGTTCCCTTTGTATTCTGGTTCGGTCACCTTAGCAACCATCCAGATTCCCTCAGTTCTCTATAGCCTGGTCCACACCTGATTTCCATTCTCATCTGATTACCTGCTTCAGTATCTCATTGGTCCATACTCCACTTCCCTCTGTTCATAAGCTCTCTGTTTTTGTTTGTTCTTTGCTGGTTCCTTGGTTCGTTCACCTTTCCTCATCTAAAGCTTTGACAACTACAGGTCCTTCTCAAAAAATTAGCATATTGTGATAAAGTTCATTATTTTCCATAATATCATGATGAAAATTTAACATTCATATATTTTAGATTCATTGCACAGTAACTGAAATATTTCAGGTCTTTTATTGTCTTAATACGGATGATTGTGGCATACAGCTCATGAAAATCCAAAATTCCTATCTCACAAAATTAGCATATTTCATCCGACCAATAAAAGAAAAGTGTTTTTAATACAAAAAACGTCAACCTTCAAATAATCATGTACAGTTATGCACTCAATACTTGGTCGGGAATCCTTTTGCAGAAATGACTGCTTCAATGCGGCGTGGCATGGAGGCATTCAGCCTGTGGCACTGCTGAGGTCTTATGGAGGCCCAGGATGCTTCGATAGCGGCCTTTAGCTCATCCAGAGTGTTGGGTCTTGAGTCTCTCAACGTTCTCTTCACAATATCTCACAGATTCTCTATGGGGTTCAGGTCAGGAGAGTTGGCAGGCCAATTGAGCACAGTGATACCATGGTCAGTAAACCATTTACCAGTGGTTTGGGCACTGTGAGCAGGTGCCAGGTTGTGCTGAAAGCACGCTGGAAGCATGAAGTGCTCCAAAATCTCCTGATAGCTAGCTGCATTGACCCTGCCCTTGATAAAACACAGTGGACCAACACCAGCAGCTGACACGGCAACCCAGACCATCACTGACTGTGGGTACTTGACACTGGACTTCTGGCATTTTGGCATTTCCTTCTCCCCAGTCTTCCTCCAGACTCTGGCACCTTGATTTCCGAATGACATGCAGAATTTGCTTTCATCCGAAAAAAGTACTTTGGACCACTGAGCAACAGTCCAGTGCTGGTTCAAAAGTGGCTTGACCTGGGGAATGCAGCACCAGTAGCCCATTTCCTGCACACGCCTGTGCACGGTGGCTCTGGATGTTTCTACTCCAGACTCCGTCCACTGCTTCCGCAGGTCCCCCAAGGTCTGAAATCGGCCCTTCTCCACAATCTTCCTTAGGGTCCGGTCATCTCTTCTCTTGTTGTGCAGTGTTTTCTGCCACACTTTTTCCTTCCCACAGACTTCCCACTGAGGTGCCTTGATACAGCACTCTGGGAACAGCCTATTCATTCAGAAATTTATTTCTGTGTCTTACCCTCTTGCTTGAGGGTGTCAATAGTGGCCTTCTGGACAGCAGTCAGGTCGGCAGTCTTACCCATGATTGGGGTTTTGAGTGATGAACCAGGCTGGGAGTTTTAAAGGCCTCAGGAATCTTTTGCAGGTGTTTAGAGTTAACTCGTTGATTCAGATGATTAGGTTCATAGCTCGTTTAGAGACCCTTTTAATGATATGCTAATTTTGTGAGATAGGAATTTTGGGTTTTCATGAGCTGTATGCCAAAATCATCCGTATTAAGACAATAAAAGACCTGAAATATTTCAGTTAGTGTGCAATGAATCTAAAATATATGAATGTTAAATTTTCATCATGACATTATGGAAAATAATGAACTTTATCACAATATGCTAATATTTTGAGAAGGACCTGTATGTTCCTGCAGACTCAACTCTGTAAATTTTTGGAGTTTCGACTTGTGTTTTTGTACCTGCAGTGATTTTTGCTACATTCTTGCTACGTTTGGAAAACCTTTTGAACCTATCTTTGAATAAAAGAAGAAGACTCCTTTAAACATGCAGCTGCCGAGCTCTTGTCTGTGCTTTGGTCACTCTAAACCTCAGAATCTGACAGCTTTAAGTTCAGATTTTCAAGGCAAATGGAAAAAAACTTTTTTGAAAAGCTTAGAATTGAACAAGAGAATGAGTGGATCCCAGACACCTGGAAACGTTTCTTTGAACTTCATACCTCAGATTTTTCTTATTGTGGTCTTCAACCACTTCATGTATCAAGTGACTTCACATTTACAGGATGAGACACCAAACATCTGTTTTAGAGCCACAAAAGCCTTTAAACAACTTAAGAAATTCTACAGTGGTGATGAGACTTGGCCACTTCAAATGTCAATGTTAGAAACTTAGAACGTTTTAGATTATCCTGCAGAATATCTCATGTGTCAGGTCCACAGTTAGCAAAATCATGTTTACCGAGATCAGTAAAATCACCCATGATTTATTGTGTAATCCAAACGTTTGAGCTTGTTCTCTAAGAGCGTGCTCTAAAGGATTACACGATGCTACATCACAGCGTAAAGGACAATAAGAGATTTGTTAACAAATTAAACCAAATGTCTGATATGTTTTACACAGAAACAATGGCCTTCCATTCTTAGCATACAGCTCACATCAAAGTCTTTTAAATAACTATCACCAATAAGAAATCTTTTTTTTAACATGACAGCATCGGAAAAGATGAAGCTGAAGCATGTATGAAACACAATAGCTTGCAAGAGAATTCATATCCCTTGAACATTTTCACATTTTTTTCAGGTTACAACTGTAAACTTCAATGTATTTTGAACAGTGTGTTTGTGAATATCAATTTTCAAGTTTCACCACAGATTGTCAATTGGATTTAGGTCTGGCCTTTGACTAGGCCACATATATATGCGTTGATCTAAACCATTCCATTGTAGGTCTGGCTTTATGTTTAGGGTTGGTGTCCTGCTGGAAGATGAACCGTCCCCAGTATAGAGTCTTTTGCAGCTTTTTACAAGTTTCTATCCAGGGTTGTCTTGTATTTAACTCTGAGCAGCTTTCCTATCCCTGCTGAAGAAAAGCCTCCCCACAGCACGGTACTGCCCCCACCATGTTTCTCAGTGGAGATTGTTTGTCCATGGTGATGTGCAATATTAGCTTTCCAATAACGCATAAAAATTTGAATGTAGGCCAAAAGGTTTAATTTTGAACTCATCTTTGCTGTGTCTCCTATGGATTTTGTCTTATAGCTTTTTTTCAACAATGGCTTTCTTCTTGCCACTCTTTCGTAGTGACCATATTTGTGAATCCAGGACTCCAAGTTGTCATGTCAACCAGTTCTCCCAACTGTGCAGTGGATCTCTGCAGCTCCTCCAGAGTTACCATGCACCATATGGCTGCTTCTTTGATTAATCTATTTTTAGTTCTAGCATGATATGCTCAGTAAGTTATTAAAACTTTGGGATGTTGTTTTGTAATATAACTGTGCTTTAAACTGTGTTCCCTGGTTTTTATGATGCCGGGTTTTCACTAATGTTCTCTAACAAATTTCTGGGGCTTTCACTGATAAGCTGGATTTCTACTGAGATTAAACACTGAGGTGGTAGTCTATTAACTAATCAGGCAACTTCTGAAGGCAACTGGTTGCAGTTGCTCCAGATTTCATTTAGGGATCTCAGTTAATGACGCTTGATACAAATGCAGGCGACACTTTCCAGATTTTCCAGATTTGACAAACGTGTCATTTTCTCTCCACTTCACAATTAAGCAATACTTAGTTTTGGTCTATCACAGGTCAAAAACGTATTGAATTTGGTGGTTGAAATGTGTCAAAATGTGAAAAAGTCTTTTGCAAAGGACTGTAGTCACACAATTGGAAAATGATAATAAAAGTTGCTTCTATAAGCATTTTTTAATTATATATAGTAATAGCTTACATGTGTTATTATTGATATCAAACATCTGACATTTATTGGCAACCAACAGCCTCGAACAAAAAGCCCTATTTATAAAATTCGAATTAAAATAAAACATCCTCACTAAGGTCAAAGTACACATATTGTGAGTTTTTACTTGGCCATGTTAGGCGTGTTTCGACCTCACACTTTAAGCCAAGCTGCCCTGGACTGATGACCTACTTCTGTGCCAGAGACCTTTTAAAGTAATTGCAGACAGCTTAAAGACACAACTTTCAGAAGGAATATGCTGACAAAACAAGACACGTGTTAAATTTTAAAATGACAATGGATCAGTTGCTTCATTTCTTTCCATAACTGCTCAGTTGTTGTTTCAAATCACATAACTCCTAACATTTGACAGGACAGTCAAAGAGTCAACAAGATGGATGCAAGGAGCTTTAGTTTAAGATGGTACAGATGGGCTAAATTACTGAATCATACAACATAGTGCAACTGTAAAATTCCCTCTGATGCTATAAACTAAATATTCATCATGGAATCACCAGAATTGGTGCTTTAACATTCTGTTTTAAGTACAACTCGTTGTTTTATGACTAAATAAAGGTCAAAATAAATGGGAGAAAAGAAGCCTAACAACAAACACTGATGGTTTCCCCTGGCTACTAAACATAATCCTGACATGGACTGATACTTACAAAGGAAACTGAGATTTACAGCATCATTTTCAGAGTTAAATTCTTCGGGGTTCCGCAGAAAGAACGACCAAACTCTCCTCGTAATATCCATGTCTTCATTTCAAGGCTCACAACCGAAAATCCAATCAACTGAGCAGAGACAGCTGACCCCAGAATCCAAAGTTTAGCGCTCAAAAACACTTATTTAAGCAAACAGCGGTGGCGCGTACAGCCTGTGCTGGGCATTTTGTTATGCAGCCAGAGGTGCGATAAACCACCTGTCCGGTTCTGTTCCATTCATATGGGTCTTTTTCGTTCATCTCAAACAGCAAAAGGTGCCAGAAGCCCGCGGAGAGCGCAGAGGATGCTGCGCTGTCTTCGGCAGCAGTGCGCAGCGGCGGCATCCAGAGGCGCACCTCGATTTGTCCTTGAGCAGGGGAGAGAACATGAGGGAGGATGCAGCTGGACAGAAAGAGGATTACTGCTCCTGTGAGCGCATCATGCCGCACTAAAACACGGAACAGGGATGTAGGCTAAGAGAGCTGGCAGTATTAGCCCATCAACAAGTAAGGGGGTGGGGGGTGAGTTGCATTGCTGGGACACCCTGAAGTTTACCTGCAGAGTGGAAGACTTGGTGTTTTTGGTACATATCAGCCTAGACCACAATAGGCTGGTTTCATGTAATCTCATCTAATCCAATCCAGTGATGCCTTTCCTATAAATAAGTAGGGTCATAACAGCGTGGACTTCACCAAATATCCGTCATATGCTGTTTTTTTTTTTTTTTTTTTCAGGCTTATGCATTGGATGAGAGTTTAGATTTAACAACTGTTTATTATGACCTACGTAAAGCTGCATAAAAATCTGATTTAACATGGAGACAATATGATGAGGCGCTCACTCATCTCACTAATTTTGGTCCACTCCACCCCCCGAGTAAAAGTTAAAAGCTGGATTGTTTCTTACTCAGAGTTTTACAGCGAGTTTCAAGAATATGGAGGAGGAAGAATGTATGAGTGTGTGTTTTTGAGGGGATGTGTTTAGGCTTTGGATTACCCCGTTTTATACACTTTGGTCCACCGCTCTGTGGATATAGAGCTCCCTCTAGTGGCCAATAACAGACTATTGGCGTGTGGTCTGCTTTTCTTGTTGAGTCCCCTGGTGCGCATGCGCCTAAAAAGCGGCTCTACAGGCGGCATTCAAAAAACACTGTTTCAGAACTTTTCTGTCTCTCTATCAATACACGAGTGTGATTTTAAATAAATGCAATTTAATAAAAGGTAAACATGCTCTATTCAAAGATCGGAAGAACCGTTAGGACAATACGCTTTGCAGAATTCATGCCTCTTTGTCATGTTCACGTTTTATGACTTTACAACAATAAACTACTATTTAACTATTGGTATTTGGTGTCACTAACCGACACAAAGTAGTGCCTGATTGTGAAGTAAAAGCAAACTCATACTTGGATGTCAACGTTTCCAACAAAAATGTAAAAGGTGTAGGACGTATTTTCTTTCATTCAGCCTCACTAAATCAATACTTTGTAGAACCCATCTTTGCAGCAATTAAAGCTGCAAGTCTTTTGAGGTATGTCTCTATCAGCTATGTGAATGTAGAGACTGATATGTTTTCCTTTGTAAAATAGCTCAAGCTCAGATGGATGGAAAGCATCGATGGACAGCGGTTTTCAAATCTTGACCCTCCATTTGATTGACTTCTGGACTAACGGACCCCAGTGGCGGATTTAGGCTATTTTAGTCCAAACTTCAGCACCCTTACATTTTCGTAGCACTCCTAAAAAACAAAGAAACAGTTTTACCTGCTGAGACACTCTGCTGTCAAACATTGACCAATATATATAAAAAGTAACTGGTCCAAATGTAGAGTATGACTGTATTAGTCCATCCTCCTGCGATTAGTCATAATACTCCATATATGCAGCATTTATTTTGAAACCAACCACTCTGTGTTCTGTTTTATGGTTCAAGGAGATTGCTGCCTCTATCAGCATTGTGTTATGCAGATTGAAACAGGCTCTTCTCAGTTGTGGATCTCTGCAGCACCTCCAGTGTCCCCATGGGCCCCTTGGCTACTTTTCTGATTAATGCTCCAACTACCCTGTGGAGTAATATTATTGTAAGTCTGCACAATCTGAAAAATCACAATGCTGACAGAGAGCTAAGATTCTGTGTTTCCTGTCACCATATGATGTATAGTGCATATTACGGTAATGTGGAACAGTACTATGAAAATCGCAGCTCTAACAACAGACTAGGGAGGGAGAAAAGAAGAGAGAAGGAAGAAAGTAAAAGGCGAGCCAAAGTGTTTCTGCTTGGGTCTTAGTGGTTGTGCTTTAATGTCTGGAAGACCGCCAAGACAGTGGGGGTTCCAGACCAAATTTAAAAGGGAGCCAGAGTAGGACCAGTGTTTTGTCATGGGGGCACACAACAAAAGAATAGAACAAAAAAGGCAATATGTCATGTTTAATCTATGAAGTGAGCCACTTGCAGCTTTGCAGCTGCAGGTTGCAGACCCCTGATCTAGCAGATAAAAACTGTGATTCTATCTCAATAAGGCTGAAGCTAAAAGTGCAACACCTTCATTTTTAATTCATTGTTAAAGTAAAACTGTAAAGGTAAACATCAAAATAGGTCCAAGGGACCAATCAGTGAAGGTTTCTGTGCCAGTGCATATCATCATAAGAAACTGATTTAGTATTATCTCTTCAATACAGGGGCCATATCAGGGGCCACAACCAGTTCTACAGGGGGACTGGCCCCTGTTGGTCTCTGAACCTAGAACTGCCCATGCGCCAATGATCATAAAATGGCCACTACAAGTCATGAACTAGTAGAGCACTGTGGAGGATTCCTCTTCTGAATTGAGGTCTGTTGTTGTTTATAAGATTTAGAACACATTTTGTGGGTTTTAGCACAACTTTATGATTATAATCATTTACCAGGGAGTGTGTATGTGTCATGATGTCAGACAGACCTATTATTTGTACATATTGCAATGATGAAAATCTGTGTGTTTGCTGTTATGATAAAAAAAGAACGATTATTATTTGCTGTTTTCCATTTTACTTTCAGTGCTTACCCCTCTGAAGGAGAGTCCTCCAGTGACAGGTATTGACATCGTGCCTTGTGTAAAATGATCTTCTTTTGTATTATGTGTATTTTTCTGTGGACAATTGAAAGCGCTTAATTGAAAAAAACCTTGTCAGTTTGGGGTGGGACTTGACAATTTTTCCCATTTGTTTCCATCATCAGTGCTCTCTCTGCTGATGTGGAGCCGTCCCAGCTGTGGTGACTACATCCCACCACAAGGGAGAGGGACAGGGAGATGCTCTGCTCCCCACTCACCACCACATGAGCCCTGGAAAACACAGGATGACCCTGATGATGCACCTCCTGCTTCCTCTAGATTTTTTCCCAAACATCCCCTGGTGTCATATTCCCTCTCAACCTGAGATCTTCTGCAAGATGTTCAAACATCTACTTGAATGCACCAACAAAAAAGCAGCGGCTAACCAGGAGAAGGGGAAGGACATTCTTCGGACACCAGTTTCAACTGATGAGCTTAGGAAATTCATTGGTCTGCTGCTTTATATGTCTGTGGGCCACCTTCCACAGCTAAATGATTATTGGCGCCAATGGACAATTTTTCACCAGGCTCACCTTGCAAATGTCATGTCCCACAACTGTTTTCGGCTCATTCTGAGTAACCTCCACATGACTGACCCAAAGGCAGACAGAAAGGGATCTAGGGGCAGCATCAGATGGATCAGGGATGATGACCTTCTTTTTGTCAAGGAGAAGTACACTTCCAAGGTCTCCCTCTGCTCCAGTGTTCACCCAGTCTACAGCGAGAACATGGTTGAGCACTGGCAGAAGACAGGTGAGCAACACTGGAGAGTCTCCATCCCTATACTCACAGTTGTCTGTGAATACAACAAGTATATGGGAGGAATTTACACCTCGTATAAAATGCTTTGAACCATCACAGTGTTCCAGCACCTTGTGGACATTTCTGTGACCACATCTATGAAGTCCATGAGGAGGTGTGTGCCACCCAGCAGCAGCCACATGACCCGGCAAGCAATCCAAGATAATACGACAGAACACCTACTTGGAATACCCCTAAAATGTTTTTCTTCTATCCCACCAGCCACCCACCATTACCCTGACTCCACAAGCGGTGGTAATCCAGCTTCCCAGCGTTTGACCAAGGGGCAGTGCATTTGCAAACTTTGCAAAAAGTTGACCAGCTGGACGTGCAAACTTTGCAATGCACCACTGTGTCTGCAACAAGCCAAAAACTGCTTCAAGTAGTTCCATGTTGATTAGCTAATATGTAGGCATTGTAATAGTTTGTAGTGATAAAGTTATATCGTAATGATTGCAGTATTGTTATGTTGTTATAGTTATTATATTTGACTTTTGAATATTAATGTTTTTCTTGCCAGTTTAAGTGAAAACAAATACATATGAATGATTCCTCTTACATTTCATGTTCTACTTTGTGTTGACTCATTGCATAAAACCCTTAAACATTGACGTTTGTTGCTGTAATGTGACCAAATATGGAAAACGTTAAAGGGGCATTAATAGGTTTATAATGCACTATATATAAACTCACATGTCCAATGTTAACTAATGTTAGTTGATGTTAATGTAATGTCACTTACCATTAAATTAAATTAAAATAAATTAAATTATCCATTCAAATTAATAAATAAAATTAATAAAATGATCAATTAATCAAGCTCCAAAGTGGCTTCCGCGAGTTTGCTAAACAGATAGGTCGGTCAACCACTCATTAAAAGTAAAAAGTTGATCACAAGGGGAAAAAAACACATTACCCAGAATGCTCAGGCGCATGTTTTTTCTTTTTTTCCGGATGTAGCATCACATGAACTCACTGTCAACATGCAAGATGGCCACTCATCACAGGCAAAATGCTGCTGGGCGTAGGAAAGTACAGGTAAATTCTGCGAAGTGCATACATGCAGAGTGTATGGCAGCGACAGCTTTAGGGTTCCCGTCTGAAAGAGGTGTTTTACAAATATCCGTGTGTCGGTAAAAGCGAGTCCAAGAACAGCGTTGCGGTTATGACTCATGGCTCAAGCCGGCTAACAGAGCTAGCCTAGCTTACGTTAGGGGTTAGCGTCAGCTGCTAACGGGTGCGTCTAAACGCTAACACTTTTTGCTAAAAGACGTCACAACGTATGTGTTTTAAGAAGTGTGAATAATGTCAGACATATTTGCAGACTAGCACAAACGATAGACGTGTTGTTTAAACACCGTTTTGATGCTTGCATTATTTTAGCTGTAGCTAAGGCACTCCGGCTCCGTCTAATTGCTGGAACGTGCCTCGGCGGATATGTTGTGTACTCTGCTTGCTACGATTTGAACGCATGTTGGTTTTAAACGAAACTGTGTTGCAACACTGTGCTGAAGTGTACATTATTCCGCTCGTGTACTGGTTACCCCGCCATGTGCTTTAAAGAAAATCACCGCTCACATCGCACTTAGAAATGGGTGTGATGTTGTGGGTCGAAGCAGAAGTTTCCCGGGCAGGAGACCGACCACTCTCACTTGGTTGTGCCACAGGTTTCCTACGTGATTAGAGACGAGGTGGAGAAGTACAATCGCAATGGGGTGAATGCACTCCAGTTAGACCCTGCTCTGAACCGGCTCTTCACCGCAGGAAGAGACTCCATCATCCGGATTTGGAGCGTCTACCAACACAAAGTAGAGTTTCAGATTATATATAAGTTCTATTAGAATATAAATGTACAACTTTTTCCACTTCTCACTGTTTGTTCTTCGCTATGGGACTGTCATAATGTTGGCTCTTTGTCATCGTAGCAGGACCCATACATTGCATCTATGGAGCATCACACAGACTGGGTTAACGATATAGTTCTCTGCTGCAATGGAAAAACATGTGAGTTTTAACTATAGGTGTTGTTTTGACTTCAAGGACCTGTGCAGTTTAGCTGTCAGTGCTTCATTCTTTATTCTGTGACACACCTTTCTGTTTTCAGTGATATCAGCCTCATCAGATACAACAGTGAAAGTATGGAATGCACATAAAGGATTTTGTATGTCGACGTTACGGACGCACAAGGACTATGTAAAAGCTTTAGCGTACGCTAAGGACAAAGAGCTTGTTGCGTCGGCCGGTCTAGACCGGCAGATCTTCCTTTGGGATGTGAACACACTAACAGCACTCACCGCTTCCAACAACACTGTCACCAGTGAGTAACGATGTATTCATTATTGTGCCAATTTGAACACGTTGTGCTTAAAACTTTGACCTGCCAATATTGATTTCTTGTCAAGAACTGTGATATAAATATATGTAAAGATATTTTTATCTTGCCTTCCTGCCATGAGGAATCATAAATTATGAGGAGCAGAGGGGAGGTCACTCTGTGTGAGAGAGCAATCACTGTAAAAAAAAGGTTTTTACTATTATTTTTAAACAAATGCAAAATATTTGTAGAGTTGAAATTTTAAACTCGATTTAGGATCTTATATTAGCAATTACGCAGCCTCCACATTAAGGAAAAATTTGAATGTTGTGAAAATGTTTTTGTCACTCATTTCAGAAAGTAAAACTCCCATAGCTTTATCAAGCATTTATTTCTTATCATTTTAATGATTATGGCTTAAAGATAAGGAAAACCCAAAATTGTGTCTCAGGAAATTACATTATTGTGAAAAAGTTGAATGTTAGAAACTCATGGTAACTCACCCTAAACAGTATATAAACTCAAAACACCTGCAAGGGTTTCCTGAGCCTTTAAATGGTCTCTCAGTCTGGGTCAGTAGGCTACTCAGTCATGGGAAAGACTGCAGACTTGACAGATGTCCCAAAAACACATTGACCGCCCACACAAGGATGATAAGCTACAAAAGGTCATTGCTAAAGAAGCTGGTTGTTCACAGAGTGCTTCAACCATGCATATTGATAGAAAACTGAGTGGAAGGAAAAAGTGTGGTAGGATAACATGCACCAGCGACATCCATTTAAGAATTTGGGGGGGCTTCACAAGTAGTGGACTGAGGCTGAATCCAGCAAATCAAGAGCACAGTGGCTCTTGATTTGCTGGATTCAGCAAAGTAATCACTGTGCACAGACAAATCACATGGGGCACATGGACTACATTCCTAATTTTACATCATCCCTGAATCAGAAACAGTTGCTGTGTTTACAAGGACAATATTTTACGTTTGCACCGTTTATATGGGCTCACAATCAATCAATCCTATCATGATGTGCGTTTATATGCACTTGGCTAAATTCAGAATAGAACCACGGAGATGCGCAGAGATATCAAATTTCCCTAAAAAACACAGGAGTATTTCTGTCTTTGCTGAACAACAAACAATAGCAAACAAAGCAGTAGTGCACCAGTTCACTTGTCTTCTGAGTACCCAGGAGGGAATCGCATCAGGTTCTAATCACTGTTGAGACGTTACTGAACTCCTTAATAAAGCTATGGGCTCAGCAGCACAGGTTTCTGGTCTATCTGTGTTACCGGATGAGAGAGCAGAACGAATCAAGCATCCTTCAAAGTTCTGTGATGCCTCAATTAAAGTTTCTCATAGGTTGTATCGCGCACCGACCAGTTTTGCTTCCCCAACATAGCTAGCTTTGTGTGCAGCTGTTTGTCTACCCATTCAAAGCGCAAATACGTCACGTTAACGCGCAGTGCACATGCACACTCAGGTCAGCTTGCCTCATTCAGATTAACTTGATCCTGTCAAGTGTTTACATGAATGTCAACCACCCCTCTCAGTCGGATTACAGTTTAATATCCGATCTTGCTGAATCCAATCAGAATATTCCAACTGACTTGTTTACATCACATTTTTAGTCTGTTTATTCCAATTATGTATGTCCATGTAGCTGTAACTACTGTCAGAAGTGTCTTACCTGGACTGTTGTTCAGTGGTCCAAAGTCCTCTTTTAGGATGAAAGTCAAGTTTTTGAAGTTGATTTAGAAATCAAAGTCCCACAGTCTAGAGGAAGAATGGAGAGTCTGAGAATCCACGTTGCTTGAAGTCCTGTGTGAAGTTTTCACAGCCAGTGATGATTTAGGGTGTCATATCATCAGCTGGTGTTGGTCTACTGTATTTATCAAGTTCAAAGTCAATGCCACTATCCACCAGGAAAGCTTAGAGCACTTCAACATAGCCTGAGATTTCTGTTGAAAATATAATTTTTATTGATCTTGTCTGATTATCTGAGACACTGAATTTTGGGTTTTCATTATCTGTAAGCCATAATCAGCAAAAGTACAAGAAATAAATGCTTAAAATATTTTACTATATGTGTATTAAATATACATAAGTTTCACTTTCTGAAATAAGTGACAAAAATCAATTTTGTTTTAACAATGTTCTAGTTTTTTAGGCGTACCTGTAGAAACTCCCTTTAATCGTTAGATTTCCAAAAGGCGACCAACATTTCTAAATCCTGCATGTTTCATTAGAGCGACAGAACGCTCAAAAGGATAAATCTGGGCGACTTTACTGTCCTCGGTTCAGCTTTGCTGTTATCTGCTGACAGCCTTACTCTCTCTCTCACTGCCGAGCAGTTTGAATGAATCACAGACATGACCTGACACGTCGCACAATATGTAGTTTCCTTTTTAATATCTGGCTTCACCTGAGTGCCTCCTATACTAAAAAGCTAACCATGACTTTTCTTCACTCGGTTACAGGAGCCACACTAAAGAGTATTGTTGTCAGCAGTGTTAACGATGATGGGCTCACTGATTGGAAAAAGATGAGATTTTTTATTTAAGCTGAAAAATGATCCAATGCCAGACACCTGCCGATTTCCCAGTTTATCTCCGTTACTGTGTTGTTTCTCCTGAGCGATGATCCTGGAAGATTGTTTGAGGCCCACATTTAGACTCACTGCCATTTTTTTCTCAACAGCTTCCTCACTGAGTGGGAACAAGGATTCGATCTATAGCCTGGCTATGAACCAGATGGGTACAGTTATTGTTTCTGGATCTACTGAAAAGGTCTGAGGTTCCAAAACTCATGGAAAATATAGTTTAGGAATAAAACAAAGCTCTTGCTTTGAATATAGTGTTATAATAAACTTGAACAAAAGACACAGTTAAAAATCTCCTGAGCTGCTGTGATGTTTTGAGTTTAATCAATGTCTTTTTTTTTTTTTTTTTTTTGCTTCTTTCTGCTTCAGGTTTTGAGAGTGTGGGACCCTCGAACATGTGCAAAACTTATGAAGCTGAAAGGTCATACAGACAACGTGAAGTCGTTGCTTCTGAATCGTGATGGCACTCAGGTGACTTAGAGAAAGCTATCTAAAACGTGACATTTGTTATCGCAGACATATGTTTAATGCCAGTTTGTTGCTCTGATCGATGCAGTGCCTGTCGGGTAGCTCAGATGGGACCATCCGCTTGTGGTCACTTGGCCAGCAGAGGTGCATCGCCACATACAGGGTCCACGATGAAGGTGTCTGGGCCCTGCAGGTCAATGAGGCCTTCACACATGTATATTCTGGAGGCAGAGACAAGAAGATTTATTGTACTGACCTGCGAAACCCAGACATCCGTGTGCTTATCTGTGAGGAGAAGGCCCCGGTGCTCAAAGTAAGAAGTTACAACTTGAAATTAATGAAAGTTAATGCGACACCTTTATCTTCTACAGTATACACATCAAAAGTCTGAAACAACATTAATTTCTCCTAATGTTTAGACACTGATGTTGTTGTTTTACTTCTTGTTTTCACCGATTTTATCCGTCTAAATTATTTCCACCTTTGTTTTCCTTTGTCACCCAACATCAGCGCCCCAAGCCACTCAACCTGTTATGTTTTTCTGTTCAGATGGAGCTAGACAGATCTGCTGACCCACCTCCAGCGATCTGGGTCTCCACCACCAAGTCATCTGTGAATAAATGGGTAAGCATGCGTGACATTTCTGCAATAACTGGCTGTCAACATATTAACCAGAGCTAGAGCTGCTGTGCGGAGTTGGGAAGTATTTGATTCCTGAGGTGTGTTAGTTTCTGTCTTCATGAGGCTGTGCATTGTTTTTTATATTTGTATTTGTTGGTGTAGTCACTAAAAGGAATGCACAACTTCCGATCATCAGGGGAGTATGATAATGACTGCACCACCCCTCTGACTCCACTGTGTACTCAGCCAGAACAAGTTATAAAAGGTAAAGTCTAACTAATTGATATTAGAAAAACCTTCTCCAGAGCTCATTTTCAGGCATTTAATGACGTATAAATAACTCTTGTTGTTTATAGGCGGTGCCAGTATTATACAGTGCCACATTCTGAATGACAAGAGACACATACTCACCAAAGACACCAACAACAATGTGGCATATTGGGATGTGCTCAAGGTAATCCATAAACCGCGGTCATTATTCCAGATATTGGAACTCTCTAACAACATGTTGGTCAGGGTTCCCATACAGTCTTAAAAATTAAAGAAAAGTGTAAAATTTTATTTGGAGTATTTTCCTGGTCCATACTTTATTTCCTGTCGTTTAGTCAGCATGAGAAATATCTGTCTTAAAATGGGTTGATTAAACCAATCGGTGGGCTTTTTTGATGTTTTTTAAATAAGAGATGCATCCATCCCCCTTTCAGTTCTGCTTTCCCTCTATCCATTCATTCACCCGACTATGATTTCATCTGCTCATCCACCCAACAATCTGTCCATCCAGGCATAAAGTTAGTGGTTTTTTTTTTTTTTTTTTTTGGTCCCATATTAAAAGCTTGAGCTCCAAAATTGCTAAGAACTCTGCACATTTTAAAAGTATGAAGTTTAGACTAAAAGATAGTGGAGAAACCTCAATTTCCTCTCTGGTGGTAGATTTTTATTTTTAAGACGCTTCTATTGGGGCAAGCCTCGATGGAGATGTAGTTTTAATTTGTAGAGGTGCAGCGGTGCACATAACCATACAGAAAGTATCGGGTACAACACTGAATGACTAACCTGAAACAACTTCAAGCCAAATGTAAACATCAACTGATAAGGGAGCCGAATGCAGCATTTAACCAGTCCAAAATGCTTCACAGCATATTAGACTCAACAGTATACAGCTGCACTTTTATGGTGCCTTCAAGGACATCTCATACATTGGATAGTCTTAAGTATCAAAACAACCTTTTAAGCTTTTTTTATTCTCAAATGTCTGCACAGTCTTAAAGGTGACCTATTATACTTCCTTTTAAACGTTTGGGATAGATCAGTGGGCTATACAAAACATGTTAATTCCATTTTTTGCACAAAATCATTCTCGGATAATGACATTACACCTCCTCTGTTTCGCCTTTCTTTAAGCTCCTTTCAGAATGAGCTGTTTCAGGACTCTTTTATGCAAATTAGCTGTATATGGCCACGCCCCTAACCAGCGCTTCATATACACGAAAACAAAACCGGAACTTGTAAGAACACAACAATAAGTACTTACAGTTCTGTCATCTGCGGGTTTGCCACAGACAGCAGGGACTGAATTTAGCTCCAGTCTTAGTCTGCAAATCCATGGTGAAGTGATTCACACAAACTAGTACAGTCTTCAGCCATGTGACTGGAACATTGCCCTCAAAAATAAAATGGAGCCACAAATCTGTTATCAAACAGCGGGAGAATGTGCATGGACACATGAGGGTCTTTTCAGCCAACAGCAGAACATCTGCCTTTGCAGCGTAGCCATTGTAAAGCTGGTCTAAGGTAAAACCAGCTGTCGAGACGTGATCCTCTACTGAAAATCAAGTGGGTGGAGCTCCGCTTCAGTTGCTAGTCAGGGGCGGGACTAGCTGCCAGTGTAATTGTGACATCACTATTACACAGCTTTTAAAACCATGCATTTCTAGAAAAAAAAAAACAATCAACAATCACTTTCAGCCAAAAAAACAGCTGAATGTTTGTTTTTTTGTGTTTGGACTAAAAATGATCAAAAAGTGAATTTTGCATAATAAAAAAAATCCTAAACAAGAAGATTGACAGTTTACATCCATCTGTTATACCTGCTCATCCTTTATTAGTCAAATTAATGAAACCAAATCTCCAGTCAGTTCTTAAGTGGCCACTTTTATTTATCTCCTGTTAATTTGTGCCTTTTTTCCTGATGGGCTGAATAACGGGCTGCAGAAAGTATTATAACAGTGTGTGTGTGTGTGTGTGTATATATGGCAGTTTGAGCTGAGCTCATGTTTGTTTTTTAAGGCTTGCAAAGGTGAAGACTTGGGCAAAGTGGAGTTTGATGAAGAAATTAAAAAGCGGTTCAAGATGGTGTACGTGCCAAACTGGTTCTCCGTTGATCTGAAAACAGGGGTGAGGTTGTTTTTTTTTTTTTTTTTTTTTGCTGTAACTGGAATCACCTTTCCCAACTCACATGGCTTGTTAATGCATGTAGTATGTTGTTTCACTCTTTAATTTTCACTCGTTTATCCCTAATAGATGCTCACAATTACTTTGGATGAGAGCGATTGCTTTGCTGCCTGGGTGTCTGCAAAGGATGCTGGGTTTTCAAGTTCTGATGGATCTGATCCAAAGTGTAAGCCCTCTCTTTTCATATAAAAATATATACCAAGCAGCCATAACATTATGACTACAATGTCTGTGGTAGTTACTCCTTTTGCCTTCATAGTTGTGACTGATCAGTGAAGGGACTAAAAAACATCTTGAGGTTTACTGGAGCTTCCAGGATGTTAGCAATAGATGGTTTGTGGTGTTGGTTTCTCTATGGATTGGGCTTGTTTTCCACAGCTTACATCAGATCCGATCAGACTGATTTCTCAGGAGGATTGGAGCCAGGTGAACAACTATTTTTGTTTTTTCATTCCTGGGTAGAAGAAGGCAGGGGACCACTACGTGTTAATGTCAGGTGGTCCGTTTTCCCAGTACACCATTGATTTGTGAAAGCATATATGATTTTCATTTTATGCAGCAGTGGTCATAATATTTTGGCTGATCTATGTATGCTAAACAGTCCAGTGCTTTCATCTTTAATGCATCCTTATGCAATCCTGTGCATTCCTTGTTTGCAGTAAACTTGGGTGGCTTGTTGCTCCAAGCTCTGCTGGAGTTCTGGCCCAGAACCCGGATAAACCCCATGGATGAGGAAGAAAACGAGGTGAACCATGGTGAGAGGATTGTTTATTAGTAAACCCAACAGCCTGAGGACTTGGGGTGTGTTTGCCGTGTTCAGTTTATCTCATCACAGGTTTGTGTTCTTGTGCCCACAGTGAATGGTGAGCAGGAGAACAGGGTGCAGAAAGGAAACGGATATTTCCAGGTTCCACCTCACACGCCCGTTATCTTTGGGGAAGCAGGAGGAAGAACCCTATTTAGGTACAGCCTCGCAAACAAACTAGTTAAACACATTAGTGACAGTTTCATTCATGCGCTGCTGTTTAATTGAAGCAACGGTGTTCTCACTGAATGTGAACTGTTGCTGCTTTGTTTTTTCCCGGCAGGCTGTTATGTAGAGATTCAGGGGGAGAGACTGAATCTATGCTGCTGAATGAGACAGTCCCACAGTGGGTCATTGATATAACTGTAGATGTGAGTATTGCTGCAGATTTCATTTCATTTCAAATCCTTTTTTTTCTAACTTTCAATGAGTTGTAATTCTGACCTGGAAAATTGGAGGTTCCCAAACTTTGGCCTTCCTCTTTCCTCCTCCTCCTCACCACCCCACCGCCCACTCCACACGTTGACCTGTAGAAACAAATTTTGACCAATTCGTGTTTCTCTTCAAGATGTAAAAGATGCTAGAGCAGCATTCAAAATGTTTTAACTTTCCTGTCATGAGTTACATTAAGCATTCCTATTAGGAGCAGAGGTAACACACACAGAGGTAACACACACAGAGGTAACACACACAGAGGTAACACACACAGAGGTAACACACACAGAGGTAACACACACAGGTGTAAGAGAGCAGCTTTTAAAAGAAAGCTGCTTCCATAAAACCTGACAGCATTTTCAGATCCAGTGAGTTCTTTCACAGGAGGAAGAAACTTTCCCTGCATTATGGAAACGTGATTTGAAACAACAAAATATTATATTATATCGGGATTCTGACTCTTTTTTCCTTTCACTGTTTAGCAACATCTGTGTGCACCTTGTGTTTTTATGTGTTATTCCTCTTCTTCTGTTTCAGAAAAATATGCCTAAGTTCAACAAAATCCCATTCTACCTCCAACCCCATTCTTCTTCTGGTGCAAAAACTCTAAAAAAGTAAGCTTGGAACTGTATCTGAGTAGCATTAAAACCCGATCCTGTCCTGACACGGACCGTGTTAGGATGGAGAGTGGCAGCGGCCCCTTAGACTCGGTTACATACCTGCTGTTTGTGTTACAGGGATCGTCTCTCGGCCAGTGACATGCTCCAGGTGAGGAAGGTGATGGAGCACGTTTACGAGAAGATTATCAACCTGGACAACGAGTCGCAGACCACCAGCTCCTCAGCCAACGATAAGCCGGGGGAGCAGGAGAAGGAGGAGGACATGGCGATGCTTGCTGAGGAGAAGATTGAGCTTATGTGTCAGGACCAGGTATGCCAAGTTTTTTTTTTTTTTCAAAATATTTTTTTGTACTTTGAAACAAATGTTTAATTTTAGTGAACTTTTTGTGTTTTTTTGGTCTTTAAACAGGTTCTAGACCCCAACATGGACCTGCGGACAGTTAAACATTTTATCTGGAAGAGTGGAGGGGACTTGACACTTCACTATAGGCAGAAGTCTACATGAAATTTGTCATTTTTAAAGCAGAACTCTGTCATTTGCCAATCACCACCCACCTCCAACATGTAGTCCCTTCAACCCTGTCATTTGTTTAAGAGTCACAGTATCAGTGAGAAGCCAGTAAACGTCTGAGGACATGATCCATGATGTATGTTCTGGGAAGAGAGCAGAACACTCCGGCGCAGCCAGCACACTCCTGGGAACTAAGTGGTCCATGATGGTCCTTTCACGTTTTAAGGAATGGGCTGGGTTTTTCCCAACATTTCAGCTACCTATGTTTTCTGTTCCTTAAATCTTTGCCTATTAGGCATTTATTTTGAAGCGACTAAAGTTACAGTCTGTGTTTATGAGTGTGTATGCGCATGGATGTAGTAGACTGTTGGCTCTAGCACATTCCAGAAACTCTCCTTGTTCTCCACACAATGCACCCGTCTCAGCAGAACCGCCACTGTAAAACTTCACCTGGTTTCTGGGTAGCATCACAGCCCACCCCAACGAAATCCTTGTCTGCTTTCTGGGTCAACATCGGCTATCTCCACTTGAACTTACCTACCATTCAGACGCCTGTGTTGCAGAACCTCACCGACAGAAACCTTTGGTCTTTTGTTTTTAGCTGTGCTGTTTTCCATGATTGAATGTTTTTTTTCTGTAAACATATTTGTGACATTTTTGGTTTAAATGAGTTTTTGGTTTGGCAGCGGATTGTTTTTTTTTTTGTACAGTTTCTGGAGAAAAAAGTTTTTTTTTCTCGAATTGCCAGAGCACATTGGTCACCACGACGGTAACTTAACTTGGTTTTTAAGAATTGCATTTGTTGTGTTCACTGCAACACAGTTTGCCCTGACATTTGTTAGGTTTTCCAAGTCACCTTAGGTATTGGAAACAAGTGTAAGGTCGTTATCCTAATAACTCAAGCAGTGATTTTTGCAGGCAGTGAGGACTGTTCTTTGTGTATGTCATTTAGATTTAACAGGGGTAACTATAACTTGAAGGGGGATTCTCAACAGGAGAGCATTTAAAGCATCCAACCACTGTGGGAAACTCACTAAACAGCTACGTCTCTCTTGGAGGTCTCAGAGCTGAGATCTTTTCACTGTAAATCTTCTCTGGAGTTAATTTTGCCATGACACGTGTATAACGCCATAAAGGAAAACACACGGAGCAAGCTCTGATTGGCCAAAATAAAACTAGACCTCAATTGGGCTATATTACTGCAATAATTCTTGTTGTAATAATTTTGAAATTTGTTTATTTTAGGCATTCAGAGAAATAAATTGGAATGGTCTCAAGAATGACAGATCAACAGGGCTGGGAAATGGATGTTTGTTGGGTTGTAATGTGACCAGCTGATGAGTGTGAAATAAAAACAAGGGACACTTTTTCTTCTAGATCGATTGTTTAACAATCACCCATTCCACATTCATTTAGCAGTCATTCAAAATGCAGTAAAACATCTACCATTACATGATATCACCTACTTTAATGAAAAATAATTCACCCCCACAAAGAGAACAGAAAGAATATCAAGATTACATCAATAATCTGACTCCTACTTACAAAAAGTTTTCTCATCAAAAATACATCAGATATGTACCGCCTTTAAACTTGCAGACCGTAAACTTTTGCATAGACTACATAAGTAATAAGTGTTTATGATGCCCAACAGTAGAGATGCACTGATTGGAAATTTTTGTTTGATTTTAGATCATTTTGTAAATCTTTGACCTGCCGGTACAGATTTAAGGACCATAAAGGACGAGTGTCAAATATTGGGCCTGACCTTGTATCGAATGACCTATCCAGCATGAGTAGCAGAAGTGATGTCGCTTAATGTCTGAAAGAGAGGAGTCCGTGAAAAACGGTGTTCTACTAATAAAATTAAAAAAAAGAGTTTTTAGCCTGGTTAGCAATACCTGCTGTAAATACCAATCTCTGTATATATTCCTAGAGCATGCAGGTCCTAACCTCTACTTCAAGATTTCCAAAAGTCTAGTTCTTCCAGATTCAGTTTATTCGCTAACAGACTGAAGTTGAAAGCTCAAAAGAATAAAAACGAGTTTGCTGTCATACCTTCAGCCTTCATGTTCTCTGCTGAAAGTCTTGCTCTCTCTAACTCTCTTGCAACATGAAATAACCACACATCAGAAATTCCCACTCAGTTTTAACTAGCTGACTTGTAAATATTTCACTGAATTATTCACTCCCTCAGTTTGACAAAATATCCGAGGTGACATAATGTGGTGGATTGCTCCTTTCCTTACCAAAAAAGCAGGTTACAAAATGACCAAAACTGTATAATACGCTCTGAAGGAACAACAGACACCTCACTAATACCGAAACAGCTAACCTTGAGTCATCCTCCCTCAGTAACAACTTCCACACTAGAGTAGTTTTTGCTGCTCCTGATTTTGTACGGTGTGTTCACTGATTGGAAAAAGATTGGACCTTTGAGGTAATAATTTAATTCCAGTTGCCGGCCAATTTGTCAGTGCATCTCTGTTTAATAAAACTGAGGGCAGACAGCTAGCTATGCATCAATAAAAATCTCCAATGGGTAAAAGCTATGTAGCTGAAAAACAGTTATTACAATAATAAAAACTAAAGACTTTGATTAAAACATACAAACGTTGTTAGAGCTGGCATGGAACGTTTTCTAAATATTAAAACATTTCAAATGTTACTATAGAAAAAGCCCTTTATAATGCCAACAAAAGGGACCTCTACTAAACATGTCCAATGTCCAATAATTAAAGCTCTGAATAATTACTATTTAAACAATGCTCCTTCAAAAACACCAGGAGAGATGAAACAGTGCACCAGTAGGAGGACTGTGACTTATTTTAACAGCCAGCAGTCTAGTAGTGTCAGTGCAGCTCATAGTGTTAGACATCTGAAGGTGCAGCTGTGCTTTGCAGTAGTTTATGTGTTTGTCTTTGGAGCCATTTTCAAGTACTTATCTCGTCAGAGTGCTAGAAGCAAAGTTTCAAAACCCGTGTTCACTCATTTCCCACTAAACAAGAAATAAAATCAGTAACTTGATTTTATACAAACATTGTACCTGTAGACAATATCCATCTCTCATGCTAGTCTCAGATTGTCCCTGTAGTGATGTAGTTCAGTGATGCAGCAATCAGGGATAACTTTCAGTCTTAATTCCTACATGCAGTGATGGAAATATATATTTCTAATTTTGCAGATAAGCTGAGTAAATACAAAGAGTTTTTTTGCATCGCTTCGGAGGAATGTGGGCCCACTCTTATTTGCATTATTGTTTTAACTCAACCACATTGGAGGGTTTTTGAGCATGAACAGCCTGTTTAAGAGCAAGCCACAGGATATCAATATGTCTGGAATTTGACTAGGCCACTCCGAAAACTTAATTTTTGGGGTGTTTTTTTAGCCATTCAGAGGTGGATTTTCAGGTGTGCTTCAGATCATTTTCTGTCTGTATAACTCAAGCGTGTTTGAGCTTAAGGTCACGAGCTGACTGCTTGAGATTCTCCATCAGGACGTTCTGCTGGACAACAGAAGCAAAGCAGCTCTAGACGATCACACTACCAACACCATGTTTGCATGTAGCCATGATCTTATTTTTTTAAAATGCTGTGTTAGTCTTACATCAGACCAAACAGGACGCACACCTTCCAAAATGTTCCACTTTGACTCACCAGTACATGGAATATTTTCCCAAAAGGCTTCGGGATCATCAGTATGCCTTTGGCAAAGATTAAACAGGCCTGTGTTCTTTTTGGTCAGCAGTGGTCTTCACCTTTGAATTCTCTCTTGGTCGCCATTTTGACCCAGTTTCTTTCTTATTGTTGAATCGTAAACACTAATGGCCACATGGAGGCACAGTCGTTAGGTCTGTTGCCTTGGAGCAAGAAGGTCCTGAGTTCTCTCGATACTCCAGCTTCCTCCTACAGTCCAAAAACATGACTGTCAGATTAACAGGTTTCTCTAAAATTGCCCTTAAGAGTGAGGGCCCTGTTATGGACTGGCAATCTGGGTTTTTGACAGATCCCTGAACCCAGACTTTACCACAGTTAATTTATGACTTAACAAGCAGGATGATTACATGGTCACATAGGACCAGGTTGATGTGGGTAGCTCTATCCTTAATAAATGTATTTATTTGTGAACTGATGTTTGTATTTACTCAGGTTATCTTTGTCTGATACCAGCATCTGTTTGATGATCTGGAAAAAAATAATTGCAACAAAAAAAGCAAAACCAGAAGAAATCTAAAAAGGTAGAAATGCTTTTTCACACCAATTTATGGCTTTCTTTCAAAAAAAAAGAAAAGAAGAAATTGAAATATTGATTGTCTACGCCACAATGCATTTGTGTTGTCTCTACATGACCAAAGGAAAGCTTAATCAAAATAAGTTTTGTCTGGCTCCTCCTCACCAATCTGATGATCTACATGCTCTGCAGACTCACACACTGACGCTTCTATATCACCAAAGACTTGAGATTTGTCTGAAGGAGCCTCATCAGCAGCCGAGGTTGGGATCAGGTCTACTGGAGACGAGCAAGGAGGGTCTTCAGTAGAAAGATGAAGAGAATCCTCAGGAAGGGACAACACACCCAAATGTGGACTTGGACTACCACTGGATTCAATGATGAAACTCTGAAGGTCTGGGGACTCTGGGCATGGAAGAGATGTCTCAGCTGGAGGGACTCCAGAGTCAGACCAAGTGTCAGGAGCAGTGAGAGAAGCAATGAGCTCCACAGCTGCATGAGAGACTTGCTCTTGTAGCTCACTCTGGTTCTCTGCAGATAATGAGGGCAGAGCACTGTCCTCCAGCTCCTCTGCATAATAGAAAATCACATGAAATCTATTTCCTTTGCTGAAAACACACCATGTTCATCTGAACTGCCAATGTGTTCACTTACCAACACCAGATATGTCGCCCTCCTTTTCCTCGTGCATCGCCAGGGAAGTGTTGGTCATGTCGATGGATGACGTGGACACGTCCAGCCTGTCCAAAAGATCTGCAGGGTCAGGGCTCATCGCTGCCACATCAGAGTCCGATAAACCTGCTGAGAAACAGCACCAAGAACGTGGGGGTAAGGTTTTCAGCAATCTTGAGAGATAACCGCAGTCCTACAGAACCTCTAGTATAAAACAGGAATCTGAACTGACCAGGGTCCATCACTGTCTGAAGTGGTGGAGGTAGCACAGAGTCCTGGAGAGTTATCTGCTCCACATCTAACAATTCTTCATTGGGGGTTGAAGGTGCCATCAGAGGTGTCTGAAGCAAAGAAAATGCAGGAGAAGAAACAGAATAACTAAGTGGTTGTAATTTGCTTTTCTTATATTATTTATTTGAAAAACAACAGATTGAAGTGTTTGTAACAATGTGAATGGCTTCCTCTGACCTCTCTAACTTCATTTTTACACTACCAGTGAATCAAGAGCAAGGGGCAAATATATTTCAGACCCAGAAAACCTAAATATCTTGAAAGTATGAATTATAACTACCCATTGTTTTTAAAGCAGAGAAGTAGTTTTAAACACTTTTCTTATACAAAAACTAGCTTTGGAGCCACAGCTCTCTAAAACAGAACATGTATAGATGATGACTCTTTTCCCTACTAAAAAGATCTTTCTCAAGGGAATATGCTCAGATGTGTGATGTGTGGTCGCTTATCGGCGACAGAAAAAGAACAGGGTGAGCACTCCTACTTTCCTCAAACATTAAAAATGCAGGATAAGTGGGAAAGATTCGTGAAAGTGAACAGGTCAAGAAGTTCTCCTCACACAACAAAACAGTCTGTCCATTCGTAACATTTTCTGCTGCAGGATTATGAAACAACTGGAATCTTTTATTTAAAGCAAAAAACAACCCAAGGCTGAGTGGCAAGGACACCACACAGTTCATTCCTCAGTCAAATCAGCTCTTGGGGCATCAGCAGCCATACCACAGACCCAGCAGGGGAAGTTGTTTGTAAGCTTAAAGTTTCTCCGGTATGAAAATATATTGCTTTACTGTGGTTAGTACTTTTCGCGTCTACTTTGTCTGGACAAAATGTCTGTTGTTTTATGCAGAATACATCATGAAACTAAATCAATAATGCAAATGTTCTTCCCTCATGTTTACAATGATAATTCGCTGCAGCAGCAACTCATGCTTTTTCTCAGTGTCTGAGCTAAATAAACTACAGAATATATCAGCATTTTTACCCCGCCTCCCAACAGGTGTAACATTTGCTTTAGGTGACATTTTAAGGCCACACATAGTGAGAAAACTATCTGTACATGGACTTATGGAGTTTGGGTTTTAGTAACATTTTACATGAGTAAAACATTAACTGATTATGTGTAGAAAAAAAGCTGTAATTATGATGATATACAGCCCTAAATATTAACATTTACCTCTGTGTACCCATGTGTTGGCTCCTGTGGAGAGGATACCTCCCCTGTAACAGGGATGGAAGGCTTCACTGTCAACACATCTGGATTTGCAGGGATGCGGTGCAGGTAGCCATAACCGATGCCACAACCTAAGCTAAAGACAAACATATTTGAATACTTTAAGATTTTGCACACTTATTAGCTATTTAGTGAAGTCTTATGTAGAAGTCGCTGAGTTATTTAAAAAACAAACAAAAAACAAATAAAAAACAGGCAGTTGTGTCCATCATTCAGTTCATGCAACAATAAACCTTTATAATTTTAAACACAAGTATTATTAGTCTAATAAAACAGTAACATACCTGCCCTCTCCTCCCCACGCTCCATTCGGTGTGACCATCACCTCTCTGCAGTCGTCTTTTTGGGTGTTGTACACCAGCAGCTTCAGAGGTTTTCCCTCATGGGCTTCAATCAGTGAGAAAAAGTCTTCTGACTGTAAATCACCAGACAAGATTGACCTAATTTTCATTTTGAATTTGTCATTTAGCGATCTGCAAGTAACACATCACATGCCATTCAAAGGTAGAGTGATATATGGGATGAAGAGGGACTATTAAAGACGTCTTACATCTTGCAACACCTGATCTGCTCCGACAATGTAGTCACTGTAGGACTGAAGACCCGCCAGTGCTGCTGGTGAACTGGCCTCTACATCCTAGGAGAAACAAGTTCGACTTGAAGCACACAGGGAACTCAAAAATAAAAATGTTTTGAACTGTATTAGGGTTAAAAAAATATCAATCAGTGAATGAGTTTTAAGAGCGATGTGAGGATGAAGCTCACCAGGACGTGCCAGACGTTCTCATTGGCTCCTTGGTAGCTGCAGAAGCGAACGCTGGCGCCCAGCAGACCTTGGCCTCCCCACAGGTTACTGGGCACCACCTCCAGCTCACGAACCCTCGTGCTCTTAGTACTGTACACCTCCATCTTCACGGCCCTCTCCATGTTGGCTTTTAGGAGCTCCTTTAGCTGCTCATTTTCCTCACTCTGGTGCGAAAAGCAATCAACAGAAATCAGGGTAAGATTTTTAACAACATTCTGACTTTCCCTGTGCTTCCACATTAATAACAGTAGTTTATGACTATGCATTTGTGTATTAACAGAAGACATGGGCTGGTATGAGATTTTCATGGTGTAATCCACCAAAGAATACCATGATTTCAAGTTTATTTAACGAACATTTATAACGTAATCTAATAGGTTCCATTAAAAAAAAGCAATAATTACCACTACAACGGCCAAATACTGTCACATATTTATTATACTTGGTCTTGTAATATCATCTACAACATTTAGTTAATGTTAATTTGATTTTAAGAATTATAATAGGGCCAATAATAAGACATGACATTTAATTGAACTGAACCTACATTTTAATCATTATATCATCACAACGCCTCTACCTCTCTCCCTGAGTTTAGTATCTCTTTTACTAAGATCTTTATTGAGCGTGGGCAGTGAAAATCCATCCAACTGGCAAACCGTATTTTTACCAAGCAAAGTTAGAGTGCACAGCCCATAAAACATTCTAGCCAGGATTAAAATGTACCAGATTTTGCACACATTGCAACGGCGACTGCAGTTCAGTGTACTGTACAGCCACAGAGAGCAAGACGCTGATATCAGTTGGGTAATTAGTCAGGCTAACTGCTCAGGTACAATAGGATACCGGTAACCAGCCCAGGTCTAATTGCAAGGCTACAGACACACTTACGAGTCTTTTGTTGTCCAGAGACAGAATGAAGTCGAAGAAGGGCTGCAGTCCTGCCTTTTCTGCAGGAGAATTAGGCTGCACCTGCCTCAACAAAGAGAAGAAAGCTCACTGTTACGCTGCTGCCATGTTCCTGGGCAAAGAATAAGCAAATTATATTACAGCTTATATTTAAAACAAACACCCTAAAATCATTTGAATATTGTTTAAAGCTAAGCAGACCTCTATTTATTCTGTACTGTTCCTCCGTGTCACCATACTTAAGTTACAAGAAAAGTCAAAAGAGTTACATCAGAATAATACACAATGTCAGATTTTGTGGTTACACTAACATGTTTATTTCAGGTAATATTTAAGGAACAAACTGTTGCCAGGCAGAACCAGTTCTAAGCTATTTCTGTCATAGTATTGTTTTTTTATTTTTTATTTAGGGGCACATCAACATGCACAATATTCGCTTGGCACAAATAGCTCTTCTCGGTTGACACTGACACCAAAGTGTTTTAAAGACAATAAAGTTTGTGTTCTGGAGCGGCCATCACAATGATCTGTGTCCTATAGAGAATTCCTGGGCAGAACTGAAAGGTTCTGTGTAAGCGGGATGGCCGACAAACTGTTACGGCAGTTCTGTCAGGAGGAATGGGCCAAAACCCCAGAAAACTACTGTGAGAAGCTTGTGGAATGACAGCCAAGACTTTTGACCAAAGTCATACTGTCTAAACGTCTAACTAAATACTAAGGAAATGTATTATTTGTTATTTGGGCATTTAGCGAACAAAAATTATTTTAGTAATCCAAACTGGCCTAAAGCGGGACATGTTTAGATAAATGTAGACAATAAGAAAAACAAAAAGTTTGACGTTTTAGGCCGTGCTTGTCATTTGATTTATGTGTGGACTCATATTTAGTAACTTATATACATTGGTTGATTATGTTATATTGATGGTTATTGGTTTGTAAACTGAATAATTTAGACTAAAGCAGGACAGGATTAAATAAAGGCAAACTCCTTCTTGTACATTTATTAAAGAATTGTTAACTTATTTATATTGATTTATATTTAAATATTCAAAACAAGCCTCCAAAAGGGTCTTGGGAAATAGTCTAAAAACTTTAATTAGCTTTATTTGGTTTATCAATAGACCCATCTTGATATATTAGTTATCCGCTAAATACTTTCAGAAACACAATGCTAAAATGAACAATTTTACGCTCTATGTGTTGCCACAGCATGACCGGCTGATAAAGCTCTATCCAGAAAATATTTATCGTGTCTGATTTGTCATCGAGTTAAACTTATGCAGTCACTCAATGGTGGCACCTGTTGTATGTAAGACAAGCTGCATGCGTTAATTCCGGGTTTTTTCCCTTACAAGACGACTGCACTAAGGAATGTTTCTTTCCTGTGACTTTGTCCCCTCGGGCTGACAGGTAAACAATGCCACCTCATCGACTTTTAGAGGCTGTTCATCCGCAGCTCCTCGGCTAGCTAACTGTTAGCCTACAGTAATGCCTCCAGCTAAGCTGCGCTTTTAAAACAGAGACTGAGCCAGCCTTACGCCGTGAACATGGTATCCGTTCGTCCCTCCTTCAGGGGCTTCTGAGCTCTGCGATAATCCCATCCCGGCAAACAACTATTAATTATTAATATTATTAGTGTTGTTAAAAATAACGACAGAGAATTTCTACGGTTGACACTTCGCGACCATTTTTGGCAGCCCAAAACAATCGAGCGTCGCTGATGTCGAGCACTAAAACAGACATACACAGCGCATGCGCACAATTGTCATAAAAGTTACATTAAAGGTTTAAAACCTCATTATCATTACAAATAGAAAGTTAAACTATTTCGTCTACTTCTTCTTATTATTATTGTCGTTGTTAGTATTACTATTGTTTGCTCAATCAAACCACCAATGGCTTTCATAACCATCTCTGCTAAATAAAATCATAATTCATTTCAGAACTGAAAAACAAATCTTTTTGGGGGGAATGATAAATACAGTAACCTGATTAATAAATATTTACATCCTCAAACTATTACTACCTTGATCTTCTTCAAGGTCATCTGATTGTGAGGGCATTTCTTGTTCACAGTCCTCAGCTGAACTTACAAGGGTGTGTACTGTTTCAAAAGTTTAATTTTCTTAGTTGTATGCATGGTTTTGGGCAAGACATGACTGGTATATAGAACTGTTTATTTAATCCACCTTGACAATAAAATAAAACAAGTTTAACTGAAGAAAGTAACCCAATAGCTTGATGGTGCCAGCTCTATGTTGGTTTAGGTGTTGTTTTTGGAAATGTGGCAAAACCTTCTCATAGAACCATGCTCATCTGGATAAACATTGCTGTTTATGTTGTGGTGAACTGATTACATATTTGTTATAATGTCCAGTCTTATGTTAAGAACTCACAGCAGTGAGAGAAAACAAAATCTCCTAATTTATGAGAAGAGTTTGACAAATAAATGTACTCCATGGTAAAAAAGAAAACACATTTGTTTATATGAATCATTGTTAAGTTAACAAAAGTACAATGTTTATATTTGGCAACTTTCTTTCAAATATATTATTTAAACATTTCTAAACATTATGCAACATACAGAAAATCCATTACTATCCATTGAATAGTTGCAAAGCTATTGATATACAGCTGAAACTGATTTATTAGACACTGCTGTAAACATGGCAATCAATGGTAAAATGAAGATGAGCATCTAACAGCAATTTGGTTGTGGCAGAACATTGAATTGGGAGAAATTACAGCACTTATAGCAACCAACCTTTTGACATATTGCAAAAAAATATACCAGCTGCATTTGTTCTTGGTATTGCTCAAACAGACTGACTAGAATGTTTTACACAGACTAAAGCAACAATTAGGCTTGGGCCAGCATGAGATTCTCACAGTATGATGACCTCGAGCAAAAATCCCTAAGAGGCATGGTATTTACACAAAATTTTAAACGTGAAATGTGTACAGTGATGCAGTTGCTTTCATTTAAAACAGAATAACTGAAAAAAATTAAGTTAGTATTGAAAAAGTAGGGGAACATTTTTTCAGCCAGCTGACGGGCAGTGCACCGCAGCAGTTGAGGCATGAGATAGCATTGATCTACTGTAGGTCACTAAAAGTCTTTCACTGGCATCTCACTGAAAGGGCTAACCTGTAACCAGTCCCTGCCTACTATCCATAAAGCTGTGTTTTCTGTAAAGTGGAATAAAAATGTCTGCTGCATAAAAATAAAGCTTTAAATATGGACTCCGTAGGACCACGTAATGTTGGACACACCACTGCTTTCATACTCTGGTTAAAGGGAAACTACTGACTCGGGACTTGAAGCGCTGCTGTTACAATAGCAGTTATTACTCAGTCAATAACATGTAAACTACATTCAGTTTTACCAGTTAATATTTATGTTTCCTTTTTATGAGTTACCACTCAGAACATGAAAAACAACGATTAAATAAATAAATACATTTATTGGCCCAGTAAACAGGTACTCAGAGTATGTTCTGGAAAATAATCCACTGTAAGCCAAATGTAAAGTGGGAGCTGGAATCCTGCAGGGTACGGCTTACACACATCTATGTCTGTTTTTATTAATAGGCTACAGCACCATGCTCTCCCTGTACCACAGTACATATGTATACTTTGTGCTAGGGTATGATATTGTTGGTCATGGTAAAAATAAAATACTTCCTACAATTCTTGAGTAGGTTAAGGAATTAATAAACAAAACATTAATTATACAAGTGTGGTTTCTCTTGAAAATGACAAATAATATTCAGGCATAAAAAATATTCCATTAGGAAAAATAGGTCTTTGTACTTTGAAATTATTATACATATTAAAAAAAACACTTCCCTGGGCGTTTTATTAAATCACAGAGTATCTGTGACAGAATACATCTGCTCTGAGCTTGGCTCAGTCAGGCCGATCAGAGACTCCAGGAGCTGGGTGCTTGACTCCTGTTGTGGTAAATTCACAGAGCTGAACAGCTGGAAGTGCTGAAAAACGTCTGAGTGTCTGTGCTCTTTGAAGGAGCTGTGCAGTGGTCCAGAGGGGTAGTCCCTGTGGAAGAACTCTAGGTCGGACTCAGAGGAGAGACTCAGGTCCATGTATCTGCTGAAGGAATTGTCCACAGTGGGAGAAGGGGTGTTAGGGAAGTCCTCAAAAGAGTCTTCGTTGAAAAAGTCTCTGGATTGATTTGCATTCTCATCAAGATACTTCCTGCTGGGGTCCATGTTGTCTGTGAGCGTGATGGGCGAATGTGGTCTCTTATTGTCAGTAGTTTCTGAGGTGCAGCTGTGCTGGGTCAGTGGTTCAATCATATGTCTGATCTGGCTGCACGAGTAGAGGTTCTTATTGCTGGAGGTCAAATCTCTGAACAAACCTCCTGCCTCACATTCAGCCGAAGAGAAAGAGGACTCGGACATGTCGCTGCTGCAGCTGTTCTCTTCAACGACCAACCGCTCCGGGCTGCAGTGGAAAGCAGGAGCAGCAGGCATGGTGAAAGGAAGGTGATCCTCCTCTAAGCCGGATCTGAACGGACACCTGTTGTCTTGCACGCTCTGCTCCGCACGGACCTCGTCGTGTTCTTCAAAGTCTTGAAGGTCCTCGGAGAGTCCTGCCTTGTCCCCAGAGGTGAGTGTTTCACACTTAAGTCGCCTCTGCAGCTCAAGTTTCATGACTGTGTGGATGTAATGAGTCTGAACACGCCTGGTGTCGAACTCGATGCGCCCCCGCACGTTTCCACAGCTCTCTTTGGTGCATCCACAGGGGAAGTTGAGGCGGTCTACCTGTTGGTCAAAGCAAATTGTAAGAAGTAGAAGAATATTTTTGCATGGCACTTTAGCTCTTAATGCAAACATGACTGTTGTGACTAAGTGTTGTACCTGGCACTTGATTCCTGCTTGACTGCAGGCGCAGGTTTCCGGCTCACAGAAGCCCTGACAGTCACAACCACAGGCCTCTCTGGAGAGCCGCAGAGCGTGAAGCTGCCTCTTCTCCTCCTTGTCGATGATTTTCACCCCTGCTCCTAGGAGGAGAGCCTGTCGCTGTTTGGAAGTGAATGGCAGAAGGAAGCCTCCATCCCCCAAATCAGAGTCACTAACATGGATGTCACGGTCTTCATCCAGAACTTGATCTATCGTCAGCTTGTCCGCTTCGTTTTGGTCAACAGCTCCACTTAAGATCAGCTGAAATCAAACATACCAGCAGATCCAGTAAGGAGATCTTTGTGCAGAAGTGCAGTGCAAAGTTGAGGAGATGAACACTCACCTTGTGTTTTAGTGCCTCAAACCTCTCTCGTCTCAGTTTTTCTCTGTGCCTCTCTCTGCGCCTGCTACTCTGGTCTAGTGCATGCTCGTCCAAGGTGTACCTTCGGAGGGCGCTGTGTCTCCGCAGCATACCAAGGGTGGCCCCTCCTCGGCTGGGCACGCTTGTGAAGCCCTGGCAACGGGGAAAGATGAACACTGTCACCTGGTCGAAGCGCACGCTGCTTGGTCTTTTTGAGAGCTTCTGCTTCTTCAGGATGGGCCAAACTGATTGGGTAAAGAAAATAAAAACCACCACAAGCATTAGATAAAGCAGTGAACTTTTTTTAACTTCTGTATTTATCTAGGCGCATATTGGCAAAGAAAAATTAAAAAAGGATTTAGGTGACAGAGCAACACAAAGTAACAAAAACTTCAAAGATGAAGGAATATAATACACAAAGTGTATTTGTATTCAACCCCCATTACTTTGATACCTGTAAAAAACAAATGCAAATAAATTAGTAAAATGATTAAACATGCATGTAGTTTAATCTCGGTATACATCCAGCTGTTTCTGTGAAGGTCACAGAGGTTTGTTTAGAGAACACTGATGAACAAACAGCATCAGGGAGACCAAGGAGCTCAGCAAGCAGGTCACGGAGAAAGCTGGAGACAATTTAAAAGCAGAGTTGGACCTCTGTTCAATCTACAATCTAAACATGGAAAAAGTATGGCCTAATTGCAAAACATAGAAAGATACGGCTGTCCACCTAAAATAAAAAGGTCGAGCATGGAAGGCCTACCATCAGAAAAACAGCAGTGAAGCACTGAGTCTGTGGACATTACACAGACGATGCACTCCACAATTTCGGACTTTACTGGAAAGTGGCCAGAAGAAAGCCACCATTGACAGAAAGTCGTAAAAGGTCCTGTTTTAGGGGACACGGCAAACATGTGGAGGAAGGTTATCTGGTCAGATGAAACTAAAATGAACCACATACAAAACGCTATGTGTGGTAGAAAACAAAACCTGCACATCACAATGAAGTATGGTAGAGGCAGCATCATGGGAAGATGAGTGAAGGGAAATAAAGACCAATCCTGACCCATTATTTTATTAATTTATTTATTTGAATTGAGACCTAAGTTTTAAGACTATTATCAGGATTTTAGAGTGCATGGTTCTAAGAACTTTTATGTATACCTTTAGCTTCCTCTTGACATCATTAACACAACTGCATTTCCTCAGTCTTTCAAACCAACATCAACTAAATATTTCTTTACATGTTTTTACTCTTTTTTCCATGCTTAACTTTGTTTGGCTCATTCTTTCGTTTTGTTTTTGTCTAGTTGTTGTATTTATGGTTTTATTCTATCATAAGTAAAACACTTGGTGTCACCCATCAAGTGTATGGAAAGTGCTCTATAAATAAAAACTCATCAACCGATTGATGGCAGCTAAATGTATATTTCAAAAAACAAATGTTGAAAAACCATGCATTATTTTCCATTCCATGGTGGCACAGTTGTTTGCACAGCGGTCTTTTTGCAAGATGGTCCTTGGTATCAATCCCGGCCAGGGTGGTTGCAACAGGACAAAATCTGAAAAAGTTCTAGGGGTGTGAATACTCTACGGTGCTGTAAGAAAAGTGATCATTGCCAAAAATTACTGAAGCACATGGTTTAGTTCACCATGACAAACATACATGAAGCCTGTAGCTAATTACCAGGCAAGCACAATTTCTTAAAAACAAAAATTCAATGGGTTGATGAATGACAATCCTTTGTCATTGCTGAAGCCTTTCTAAGTTTCAAAGTGGCCACTAGGGGGCTCACTACAGGTGCTTGGCTTCAGTTCTTGGGGTCAAAAGTTGATGCTCAAGTGAAAAGGAAATACGAGTAAGGCTTGGGTGAAAAAAAACAACCGATCAGCTGTAGAAAGAAGACAAACTTTTTCATCTTTTCTGGAAAGCACTTTGATACAGGACAGTCTACGGTGTCAGTCAGATTATTGTTTGGCCTCAGCAACGACATGATCTTTAAACATCTAAGTCTGAACCCTAGCAGCAAAGCGTGGTGAAAACAGAGCCCAGCTGGCTGAGTTGGTGTCATCTGCTCTGTTTGTCTAAACATCTGGTCTAAATATGTTAATCCTTGATTTAGCAGACTAGGCGGTGTTTGTCCTGAGGAAGAGATTACCGTAACCTTTTTGAAAACATATTTATAACCCCCTGTTTGTTCCTACCTCAGTGTCCACACTGAGCCTGGCTCTCCTCCTGCCCCCTGTCTTTCCTGTCTTTTCCTGTTTTCCAGTTTTTTTGTCTGTGGTGATACACCAGCTGTGAGGCCTGGATCTGGCTGTGCTTTATTCTGGATATGATGGACTTACATCTCTGTATTCTCATATTCTGGCTTTCTTCTTGTTTAGCTTTCTCTTTCTCTGTGGTTTTATTTCCTTCTTCTCCAAGTGCTCGAATTTCCTTCTTGCATTTGTGTGGATCAATTACGTTTTCAGCTCTCTGTACAGGGAAGTAATTGGGTTTTATTTGTTTGGGAGAACCATGACCTTTGTATTTGTATCAGTCTGTTTTTCTTTTCTAGAATTTCCACATAAAAACATTTCCATTTATTTTTGATATACTTTAATATTTTATCTTTGCATCTTTCTTCTTTAAATACCTCTTGAATTAACCCATTTTATGAAATTTACCTGGATAAATCATGCAGCTGATGAGTGATGGCGGCTGAAACTTCATATCTAAATAAAGCCATTTGATATGACTAGTTTAAAGTGACCATGCTATTCAAATTGATCTCACTACTTCCTATTGCTCAAGCAAATGATCTACACCAGCGGACAGGCTCTGCAGAGGACGTTCCCTCTCTGCATGTCTTATCTGGAATGGGCTTAGGTTAGCCTTTTTTCTATCAGTCAGTCATAACGTCTGCTGCAAGTTGATAAGAGACACTATAAAATGCTGATGAGAAAACAGACCGATAAGGAAGGAGGTTTGCATTATTTGAAAGAATAGAGGAAGGGGACAAACACTAGTAGGAGACTTACTGGGTGAGCTGGAAACTGAAGCAGGACTGTGAGGTGTGAAATCCTGGCTCTCCGATGAGCTCCCCTCCCTGTCGGATTCCCACTCTGAGGAGGCAGGGGAGCAGAGGGATGGAGAAGAAGAGGAGGAGGAGTAGCAGGGATTTTCTTCTACTTCTGCAAACTTTCTCTTAAGGATGTCTCTCATTGTTTGGCTGTGGTGGTACCTACACGTTCTGCATGAACACAGAAGAAACAAGGACAAAGGTTGAAAACACTCACTAATAAATCCCCGTCTTACTAACGAAGGAAGTGAAGTCACGCCTTTTGTGCGCCAAGCAGTACTCGTTTCCCCTGAGAAGATAAATCATCTTAATCAGACATGGACTGGTTACAGATAACAAGGTTTAGGGTTGAAAAGTAACTGCTTCAAAACCACTAAAATGTTCCATCATAGTGTTCCAGTGGTTGAAAGTCCTAAAAATGCCAGACAAAGTGCCTGAGTGAATTTTCTCCCCTCCCCCACATGTTGCTGCACACTGGATTGTTTTGGGCACAGAGCCAAAATATGTGACATTTATTATAAGATCCTCTACAAAAACAAAACAAAATCTGCATTATTGCCAATTTTTGACTCCCCAGGCTCTGCTAATCCCACCTAAAATGACTACTTTGCATGAGCGGGATTAAAAAAATAACTGTTCACTTTTTGGTGTTTTTCCTCATTTTGAAATCAAGTTGTAATTTTAAGGGTTAGGTCTTAAAAACCAAGTTAATATTTGCTAATTCTGGTGAGAACTTCAGCTGAAAATAGCATTCATGTTAAAAAAGGACTGTGTAATATTGCTATGGCACACTTTACAGGAGCATTTTTTCCGTGCGCTAAGGTGCGACTTAAATCCCAGCATTGTAGGATGATTAAATAAACTATATTTGTAAACTACATTTGACTGGTAAACTGGCAAATAACCTGACTAATTAGCCAGCTAATATCAACCTGTTCTACTAGTGCCTCAGGTATAAAAATATACAATATTATGTGCAATAAACACAAACTACTACTAAATTTAACAGGTATTTATTCCATATTTTTGCTTAGGTCTATCAAGATTAAAGTAGCATAATAAGTGTTTATTATAGAAACATCAACTGTAAAAGTTAATTTGTTGTATAAATGCAGTAGAAATAATTGCTGCCTTTCTGTTGGATCTTGTTGTGCATCTTTGTTGGAACTTTTTTATGTAAATACTGCTCTACAGTGGTATTTTTACTCAGAGTTATGATACTGTAACAATCTCATACTGGCCCATGCCTAATATCAGTTGAGCACCAGTTTGAGACAGTGAATGTGCTCAGCACTCTTTTAAAAGTGACAACTTCAGGAATGAGAAGCTCTTTCCTGGTCTAGCCGGTTCCCAGCCACCAGTTTGTTTAGGCTAATTATCCATCCTGATAGGGACACACTCCGACAAATTCGACTCAATTACAACGAGCCGAGCTCCTAAGAGACTTAACAACAACAAAGCAACTTCACATCTCTTCCTTCTTTTTCCTGCAGAGTAATTAACATTCCAGTGACTCCTTAAGTTTTTTGGTGAAGAATACATGGAAGCGGACCGTCCAGCGGTTGTATGCTCAGGGCTGGGGCGCGAGGTGGATCAAGTGGATGCTATTTTTGGATACGAACATGGAAAATGAATCCAAACAGGAGCACTTTGAGAGAAACAGATCTTAGCAGGGGTTGAGCCATAAGAGAATGCTGAAAGAGACGGCTGTCAGAAAACAATGAACATTTTCCCACGCTGAAAGTTACTGATTGATGTCGGGCTGAAACAAGCATCAGACAAACTGTTTTTCTCATATGGTGCAGCCTTAATTTAAACGAGTTGGTCTGATGACACCCAATAGGGCGAGGCCTAAGGTCCAAACCTATTTTTTATTTACAACATACTTTTTCATACGACACACCATTCAGTGTGCAATTACACTTTGGAAAAAAACAAAACAAACATAATGCAATCTGACAATCTAATATGGCTAGAGAGACTTTCCTGGTCAGTACTGGTTTCTGTTTTTCTTTTAGGCCTGATTTGCTAGTTTCAGCTTTCACAGATTCAGATTCCTTTAAACAGCGAGAACACATAAATCTGCTACAGGTTCTTTGATAGAGGTAGTAGCTTTAAATTGAACAGAAAATGAAAAAAAAGTAAAGCCATTTATGCATCAAAGCACGTCTCTGTATTCAATCTTATATTTATTAAGCTAAAAAAAAGCTCATTAAAGTATATGCCGTCGGTTGAAAATGGTGGAACTTCTTAGTTTTAATGCATTTAACCTGCTGATCACCATTTACAGAGAAAATGGTCGACTCTGATCTGTGGCTGGTTGGTTGTTGCACCTCAGAAAAAAGTACAGCTTGTACAAAGGAGTTAAAATAGCAGATTTACTTATTATAAAAGGAATGTAGAACACAACATAGCTTGGTGTGCACAAATGGCCATTGTCTTGCACCAATGCACTACAAGTAAGGCTTTTTGATTGTCTGCCACAAGAATAAGGCTGAGCCTTGTGTGTGCATGTGTGTGTGTGTGTGTATTGACAGAAGACAACATCCTGTATTCATTGTTTAAAAAAAAGCAGAGGTGAAACGAGAGACAGCTCATTCAGGTTATTAGGGGAAAACACCTCTCATACAGTGAGACTCGCTGCATCACAAACAGATGTGTTTTTATCCCTCCTGTGAAACTAATGTTTTCACAGATAAAAAAAAAAAAAAAAAAACTAAAGGCAATGACAGCATTTCCAATTAATACTGCGGCACAGTGTAAGTGTACGGACAGCCTCCTGTCCCAGTTCCATCCCATTTATTTCATATCTGACAGAGCAGAAAGACTGGCTAAACATAGGTATCCACTGAGACCGCATCAATAATTTAAAGGTTCAATGCAGCAATAGCACACTGTGCACATGCGCGTTCACGTAAACCAGAAGATCGACTATCAATAAATTCATGTTCTGATGACCTTACTCTGTCACATTACTGAGACGAAAAATCATAACGTTATTTTTCCTTTACTTTCCTATTCTCTGTTATCCCTGCAGGAATGTTGCGCGCATGTCACACCGGGTTTGCACTGGAGAAGTGCAGGGGTTGTTTCCTGTTTGGCATAATAAGGTCCATTAGGCAGCTGACCTCCTGACCTTTTCGCGGAGACACACACACACACACACACACATATTATTTTGTGTGTGTGTATATATATATATACTGGGTTCATGTCAGCTACAATGACAACAGTGTTCCCCGTTTTCTGTACGCAACAAACACTGCTGTGGTACAGTCTCCATTTAAAGCTGGGCACATTTCCAAAAAACTGCTCCACAGCACCAGTCATAAACTTGCTTATACAAGAGGTTTAAGTTTCCGTAAAGTTCATATGTTTATATTTTAATCATAGAAACTGTAAAATTACCAATAATAAAAAATGGTCCTATATCATAATAATTTTAGATCCATATTTATGATAAAAACGATGTGTTAAGACTAATAAAAACCGAAACACTGGGAAATACAACACTATGTAGATTTTGTTTGTAGGCTACTCACCACAAAGTAAAGAACAGCATACTAGGAAGAGGGTCTAAGGGTGTCACGAAGTTACGGTTCTTGGCTGCCTTCGGGCCAGCTGAGCATTTTGTTCTGTGTTTGTGAAGCTGCACAGTAGTACTAGTGTGAATATGAGCGGACTGGCTGGAAGCTACCGAAGACACGGACTAGCTCAAGATAATTCACCGCCCTGAAAACGCTTGGAATCTCGCACCTGCGCACAACCGTCAAGAATTGGTAGTTACGCTAACAGTTACAACAGACACACATTACCGCTTTGACTGCAGCATAACTAAGCTTAAGATAAAATATTGATAGACCTCAAATATTTTTTAACAGTTTAACATTAATGTCGGCCTTTAGTCCGAGCTGAAGTGTACCGAAAGCTTTACATTTCATAAAATTACATTTATCGCAACGGCATCTAAAGCGTAGCCGAAAGCGCTGCGCAGAACCTTGTTTTGCTTGAGACATGTTCTTCTGTGTGTTCTCTGTCTGTCCTGACGTAGGCCGTGACACACGCAAAGGCGGTAGACGATCATGACTGTCGGTGCTACCCACAGATTCCTGTCTGTTGTGATCACACTGACAGTAATGACGAGCTAGTAAATAAAGAACCTTTAACCCTCCAGCTGGGAAAACAGTCCTGCGTTTATATTCACCTCTTCTGAATGTTAATTAGATGTTTGCTCTTGTTTGTGAAAAAGAGACTCACTGATATTCAGAGGAGGTTAAAAAGTAGTAGAACATTTTAGAATAGGGTTTTATCTACTCAGCCTTAACCTGGACACTTCCAAACAGTTTGGAAAGGGTTGGCCACTAATGTTGCTGGGTGGTACACCAGAACTAGGCATTTTGTAAAAAGTTGCAATGGCAACGCTTTAAATGATAAAATAAAATAAATTTTTTTTTAAACTATCTAATAATTTAATTCATGTTTTTGAATACGTATACACAAAACCAACTGATAGGATATGTTTCAATCTGCTTTATTTGCCTCCAAAAAATGTACTGTCCATCATGTTAAAATTATGTCGCTATCGCCCTTTCATTGATTTTTCACATTTTCTGTTTTAAAAATCATATCAGAAGGTTTAAACAACACTGTTAAATCCCATCAAATGCAAAGAGTTTGACGCAATTGCAAATCTGCAAAAACATGGCCATCATGGCCCGTGGTAACTCTGGAGAAGCTGCAGAGATCCACAGGCAGGACTCTTGTCCTTAATTGTGAAGACAACTATTGTTAAAAGAAAGAAAAAAGAGATCTGATTTAAAGGTTATCACATAGGGCACTCAGAAAATGTGTGGAAGAAGGTGCGCTGGTCAGATGAGACAGCAACCAATCGAGAGCTGTGTGGTCAGTGGCTGTATGGATGTAGAGCAATGGGAGGTGGTGGTTGTGCTAGAAGTCAGTGTGACATTCAAAAGTGGAGCTCTGAAAGAAAAACTAAAGACACAAGCATATTTAGAGATTAATGAATAAATAAATGGGGCAACTCTTTGAAGTTGATCTTTTTATCTCTTAAAATCTATGACCATAACTGAATCAGTGGACAGAGTATTCATCTGGCAATTGGCATGTTGTGAGTTTTATTCCAACTTCCCCACATATGATGAGCCTTTTGGGCAAGGCACCTAACCTGGATTGTTGTGTATAATTGTGTGAGTCTTTCTCTGTGTGGTTGGTGAATAAGACTTGTAGTGTAATGAACTGGAGTGGTCAGTATGACTAGCTAAGTGGTTAATAAGCTCAGTTCATTTCCCATTCATGCATATCAGCTGGTATACATACAAGGCCCTCTAAAGCTGCCATAGAACTTGTGATAAATCACTTGTTTTAGGTGGGACACTCCCTGATATTGATGTTATTTTATTGAAACATGACTCCTCTAATGCTGCTGAAACTCCACGAAGTGTCATGATTTGTGGGTGTTTTTGGGTTCTTCTTATTATTATTATTCTTGATAGGGTTTGAATCATGCTTCTGTTTATTATTTTCCTGGTCATGCTTTAGTTTTTGTCTTCTAGTTCATGTTTTGTCAAGTTAGATTTTTCGGATCTGGGTATGCTTTAGTTTCATGGTTTACTAGTTGTTTTTCTATTAGTTTGTATTCAAGAGTCTCTGTTTCGCTCCAGCCACGTTTTGTTCTCTCCTTTATTCGGTTCACCTGCACCTAGCATTCAGTCTCCTCGTTTCACCTGGTTCTTGTTCTATATATACACCTCTGTTCTGCTCATTCCTCACGGAAACATTAAGGGCCATGCCTGTCTCGCCTGCCTGTTCATTGTTTTGTTCCTGCCTCTTCTAGTGAGTGAGCTTTTGTTTTTCCAATATTAAATCTTTTACTTACCATCATGCTGCCTGCTTGTCTGCATTCTGGGGTCCTCCGCCATACCAGCTATGACAGGAAGCCTCCTTCAGTGAAGAGGAGCTGCAGATGGAAACCAGGATTATGGATCTTGTTGTAAATCCGCAGACTTTTTTGCTAAAATAAATCCTATTTCCTGCTTTCATGTTATGCTTTATAAACCGATGCTCACATGACTTAAGTGTATTTATGCACATGTAGTGCAAAGGGAGATATTTCGGTGCAAAAAATAAAAACAGTGAGGAAAGAAAATTAAAGGATAAACATTTCAGTGCCACTGCTTTTAAAGATAATCATAGGTTATGCTGTAGAAAGAAAAATGAAGCTGATCTGTCAAGACGACAGACACAAAGTGCATCAGATTAACAAATGGAAAGACAGATGAAGGGAAAGATTAAAATACCAAATGAGCTTCTGAATTGACCCCTGGTTGATAGGCCTCAGCTTGACAAGTTAAACAAAAAATTGCTCTAAATGCCTACGTATCTGCCAAACACTCTGGCCAGAAGACGGACAGACAGCCTGCTGACCTCAGCTCTCCAAGTATGTGCGTTACAAGAGAGTGACCCAGTTTAGATGGGATCACTACAGTGCACTGCACTCTCTTTGCTTCTCTGTCAGTGACTTGCATGAGGAGTAAACACCAGGGAGACAGAGGCAGGATTAGTACCGTGAAACATCACAAACAGTTAACAACGTGCACCTAAAACTGGACTTTTAGCAACACTGACAATAATCCACAGCGTGCATCTTGGTGTGACTTACTTGTAGCACATGATAAAAGTTTTCTCTGAGGCTTTGAACCTATTTATAGTACAGTTGCGTTGCCTGGACCAAAATACATCTGTGCAATACAGTTGGAGTTTCCGGTTGCCCATGCCGGCTGTCACACTTCTTGCATGTGTCCTAATGTGTCATGAGCGGGCGGATCTTTTTTTAAGCCTGCACTCTTGCAACACAAAGACAACAGAAAAGAGTCATGGAAATTTAATGTTACGTTACACTGCAGTAATAAGCTGAGTAGAGTTAGATCAACAATGACAAATATACAGTAATTCTTTTGCTTGTTAACTATATTAGTGCAACAATGAAAGTGTCAACTGTACACTGTCTCTACATGCTCATCCAGGAGGAGTGAATGCTGCAAGTCACTGACTGGATGCAATCTGCTGGGTTTCCTTAGACAGAAAAACTTTTTATCCAATTTGACTAAATAACTGAATCTGACTGCACTGTTCAATGATTAGGATTAATTGGAATGTATGTACCTGACTTTTGTGAAGTGCCATGAGACGACATGTGTTGTGAATTGGCGCTATATAAATAAACTGAATTGAATTGAACTGATCCAGACACCTAACCCGATTTCTTAACGTTTCTGGCATTGATGTCACTCCTTCTTTTTGTCAGCATTGGCACGCACAGATATATTCTGTGCCTATAAATCCTATCTACAATGAGAGCAAATCACAAGTGGGCTTTCAATCCATGTTACGTAACCTTATGTTTAACCTACATTCTGGCTGCTGCTCATTTTGCTTCCTGCCTGTCGTAGCCCAGTATTCTCAGTCAGGCTGTGCCAGCGATGGCCCACATACAGCCGTGTACTAACGAAGACAGACAGGGCTTCAGGCGAGGTAAAGTTTGCCCCAGTTTCTTCCTTGTTTCCTGTGAACTCGGCTTGAGGGGTATACCCTGTTTCCAAGACTACACTCTCAGTTTTCCCAGGAAGCGTCAGGTTGTTGTGTGCTGGAGTCAGGAAAAACAATTCCTTGTTTCCAGACAGACAGACAGACAGACATTTTAAAGGCCTCTGATGTCATACTTTAGCAGTCATCACCATGGACACAGAGCAAATATAAACCAAGATGTTCTATTTTAGAGAGAATATGGTGAATCACCAGATTGCTTTCATAAGCAGCTTTGAGAGGATCATTACCATCATCAGTTCATCATGGTAACATCAGTGTAATCCTTTCATTTTCCCTAACTTCAGCATTTGGTCATTTTAGGCTACAAAGAAGAATAATCACAAGGTTTTGCAAAAGTATTAACATCTAAACTTTTTTTACATTTTGTAATGTTTCAACCTTAAAGCGCATAACTGTGTAGTGAAAGGAAAATAATACATGTTTTTTTAATTCAATTTGTTTGCAAATAAAAATCAAAAAAGTGTGGTGCGCTGTGACGGAGGAGCCGTCACAAGCTGGGATGTAGTGCTACAGTAAAGTCCGTGCCGACATGCAAGTTCACACACATATGCACATAGAACTTACCTTTTGGCTTCAGTCAAACTGGCGCGGTTTGTCGTGGGTTGTTATATCCATTAAAGTTTGTAATTTTCAGTGTCAAACATTTTTTTGGTTCAGATATTCAAGTTGAGTTATTTCTGGATGAACGCCGCCGGAAGGGTGTTACTAGACGACGCAATGGTGACGTCATCAGGACGTTGTATTAATTTTGTTTGTTTTATTAAATGGAGTATATATTTTGGTTACAGATTTCTTTTTCATTGTATTTATGTTTTGTATATTTACTTTGAGAAGAGTCTAACTGAGTTAGAAGTAAAGGTTTAGGAGTTGTGGTAAAATGGATGAACTCCATTTGCCTAGTCCCAGCTAGTGATTTTACCACTTACCTGTGTTCAAGGAACTAAAGGAGGAGGTGTGGCCTAACCTCCTGTATTTGGAGGTTTCAGGGAAGTGATGTCACAGGAGGTACCAGGTGAAGAGGGGAGAAGAAACTGTTAAAGTGTTAAGTTAACTTTGGGGTTTTGTTTATTAGTTTTGAAGTGTTAGAGTTAGGATATAATTGTTAAACTGTAAACACAGGGTTGTTGCTAGATAGAAGTAGCTTCGGTGATTTGACATTAATTCTCATGTTGGAATATACCTGCAAGATGGAAGATTCCATTTCAGTTAATTGTGTTTGGAAGGGCATGAAGGTATTTAAGCAGATCAGGAAAGAAGTTAAGGAGGGAGGATCAGGTCAGTGTAGCTGTGTGCACGTGACGTTAATTTTGGTTGGTTTGAGTATAGTTATGTTTATTTTGTCACTTTCAAGTTTAAGTCATTTTTGTACATATTTGTGGTTGCTCTTTTTGTAAATAAACCACCTGCTACACTGGAGAACATCAGTCTGCTGCCCTTCTTCAGCCACTTTGGCGACAATATACCACATTTGGTGGCAGTGATGGGATTCCAGGCCAAGTGAGAGGGAGTGGATAAGATGTCTACCCGACCAAAGAGGGGGCCAGTTGCAGAATGTGACATAGAAAAATCGCATGATGCCGGTGACCAACAAGGGGCAGTAAGTGGTTCGGATGATGGACAAGGGAATGTGGCTGAACTGACAAGAGTTTTGCAATCTTTAATGCAACAACAAGCGGAACGTGATGCTAAACTGGAGCAGGAGTACAAACGCCAGGAGGACAGATGGAGGCACATCCGACATCAGTTTGCTCAACTTCAACAGCAGGTGCAGCAGGGGACTGTGATGGAAATTCTTGCAGTAAGCACTCCACAGTGTATGACCTTTGGTTTACCTCACTCCAGTGAACATCTGTGTTAGAGGAGGAAGCTGTAAAAGCCATTATCAGAAGTTTAATGGTTAAGGGCATTTGTTAGGGTGATGCCTCAGGGAGAGTAGATGGTTGTTCCTAGGTAACCTAGTCACCACTGAACCCGAGAAGGGTCTGGGGTCATAAAACACAGACTCTTTGAAGTGTTGAGATAACACTGTCATGTTCTGGTATAAATACTGTGTGTAAATGTTGATCGGGGCTCTGTTTCACTGACTAACCTCAGTGTCAGGGTCTTCAAATGCTGAATGCCTTTGAATAAAACTTATAAAAGACAAAGTCCGGATTTTCTCTTGTTATGAGTCAACTTCTACCCACTTTGATAAGAAAATTCCACAACAATTTTGGCATCACGAACAGGATCTAACGTGCCAGAGGAGACCGCAGGATGGGACACGGACGCCTGGCCAGCCTGAGAGTTGTTCTCAGTCCTCTTCCATTTTACGGAGGGGAGTTCTCATCCCCGCCTGCGGCTTCTGGACAATTAGATCCGAACTATTTGTCTTCAAATATATCTGGGTGAGAAGTTGCTCTGTAGGATACAATGTATATTATTATTTTTATTACACATTAACCATCATCTCCTAACTAATTAATTAGGTTCCAGAGTTGCGAGAGGGAGGACATCAGCTGAGGGCCCAGTTACCCTGCAAAAGGAATGGCAGGGAGGTTCTCATTGGTAACAATGGGATAAAGCAAAACACAGGGTTTTGCGGGTGGTTTTTAGCAATTTTCTACACCTCATAAAGGAGAAAAGCCAGTGGGCAGACGTGCCGCTGAACAGGTAAAAAAAAAAATGGTTCCGGAACCTTGAGGCATCAGGGGTGTCTCCTTCATACTCTGATTTATAAAATAATGAAAGGAAAAAGTGGGGATGATTGTGTTAAATGTGCTTTAATTTGGAAGATAAGTTTGGTTTTTCACAGCGTGGAAGTTTGAGTGTAAATAAGTTAAATAGTTTAAATAGTTTCAAGTAAAACAGTTGATGGAAAAATAAAAATTAAAAAAAAACATAAGAAAAGATTAAAAAGCACAGAGTGCATCAATTCAGGGGTTAAAGAGTTAAAACTTTCCTGAAGGAAGTTTTGTTTGTCTTAAATATTGCGATCAGTCGGGAAAGAAGGTAAAAAAAGGGACATTAGAAATGCGAAAAGAAAGTTGTTTTAGAAAGGAGTATAGTTCATGTTGTGGAAGGAAGTGACAGGCAGGGCGACAACTGACTGACTGACTGATAATATTTCTTTGTGCAAAATCTGAACCTATTCTAAACTTTTCTTCTGCCTCTCTCACACACAAATACACACATATATGGGATTTGAGTTCAACATCTGTGTTTTTGAGTCTGGATTTTAGAAACCTGCCCTTCTCCAAGGCTACTCCGCCAGAGACGCTTCTCCAGCACGGCCTGAAAGAGAGAGATCTGCCTTCCTGCATGTTGAAAATCGCAGTGTGATTTCTACAAGAAAAAAAACAAAAAAAAAACTCAGAAGAAGTCTGGACCCACTGAGATGGACAACGATCCATGCTGTTTGCAAGAGCCAGAAGAGCGATACACTGGATTTATATTGAAAGCATCTTATGCGGGCAGAAGAGAAACCGGAGCAAAGTTTCTTCTTTCTCCCTCCTGGAGAAGTTAAAGTGGATAAAGAATGTTTAAATGTCTCACCAACAGACCGGGGAAGGGCCTGGTTGTTTTTTGGACTGATAGAGGACTGTGTGCCTGACAGTCTGACTCTGGAGCGATTAAGAAACTGATGGGGGTAACGTACAAACACACACACATTTGCATAAATCTTTTCATATTTTCTGCAACGAAGAACGCTTATTAACCGCTGCTCATGTGACACACTTGCTTGACGTGGACAGATATAGCGGGTTAAAATATTATTTTAGGGTTAGAAATGTATCTTTAAAAGGGTGATAACTTAACTCATTTGATACTTTCCGGTTAATTCTTTCAGAGAAACAAGTTCTCTTTCGTCGTGGAATATTCAGGGTAAATTATTATAGTTATTAAAAGTTATGAAAATGCAGAGGAAGTTACAACATCTCCAAAACTCAGCAGTAACCATGTGTTTTCTATGTTATTCTCAGGACAGATCTCATGAAGGAGTATTTTTAAAACCCAGCGAATGCGTAAAACCTGATGGGTTTCTCCTTCAGATATTATTTTCTGTTGTCAGATTTTGTATCCCATAAATCTAATGGGTAGAGACCTCATTAAAACAGGCTTAGTTCTACTGCAGATGGTCTTCATACAGTTTCTGACACAGTACTTACAGTTTGGTGCAGTTTTTGTCCGCAAGTGCTAACTGACGCTTATGGAAGGTACAAATTCATTGTTTTTCATAGCAGCTGCTGGGAAGAGGTTATATTAGGTTTTTTTTCTTACCTCTTCTGATTCATGCAGCGTGTTGATTTACACTGTACCTTATATCAGGTCCTGACAAAAACTATGAAAGGTTTGGTTCTGCAGGTTCTTTTTTCTCCCTTTGGAGAAGGAAAGGACACCTGATCAGTTCTGTGTAGCATAGAAATATTAAAACACTTGTTGTTTTCTAAGATATCACCAGCTAAAAACTTTTAAAACTTTTGAGAAGTAATTGGTTTTGTTAAACACATTTTCCTTGGTAAAACAAACCTTTAAAATGAGTATGAAAAAATGGGGTTATTTAGAAAGAATCTGATTGGACAGTGGTACCACACAAAAATTAAACTAATCTCATGCTTCCTAAAATACTCTGCATGAAAAGGCCTTCAGAACCGTGGAGTTATTTTCCACCACAGTAACAAGTTTTTTTAAGCATGCTTTTTCTTTATTTTAAAACAGATCTGGTTTTTGTTTTGTTTTTGGTTTTTTAGCATAATGTTTGTCTGAAGCTTCTTATGAACTGGGTTAGAAGCAAATATGATCTGAGGTAAATTAGGAGCTGTGAACTAATAATTTTAAATCTGATTATTGTCCAAGCAGAAACAATATATTTAGCCAATCCTTCAATCTCTGCAGAAAGTTAACACCATTGTTCAATGCAGTAGTACTCAACTTGTGGTTCCTGGACTCCTGAAGCCTGTAAGCCATAGATTTTGGGTCCATAAAATTATAATACTTAATTAAAGGTAGGCTGATTACTTATTAAAATAGATCTAAGCCAATGATGAGTTCCAATCATTTGGTGGCTTTGAAATGCAATAATACTCAAAATTTCTACTCTGGGGAACACAGATTGGGGTTGAAGAGTTTAGTTTTGGAACCAAGGTTAGGACTTGTATAACGGAATAAAGACAAGTAGAATCCTTCATTTTAGGAAAAGAAAAGAAATAAAGGCTCTCTTAACAGTAAGAGGATGGTCGGCTCAAACTCAAGTCTCCTTGTTTGATTTCTTAGGGTTTAAAGATTAAAAGAATACATAGGAGTACAAAGGTACACAAGGTGATTTCAGATTACTAAGAGATAAAATATTGGAACATTTATCAGCATTTGGATTGTAAAAGAGGGGTTCTAGTAATAAGTTCTCCCCAACTCTCAAAATTTAAATAGACCAAATTAAAGAAAATGAGAAAAAGTCCAGTTTGGAGACAAGCTTCTTATCTTAATTTCTGATTAAGTCAAACACTGCAGTTTTGTTTAGTTTGGGTATAACATGAAAATGTCAACGCTGACTTTTTTAATTTCCCCTCGGGGATCAATAAAGTATCTTTGAATTTGAATTGAATTAAATTAAAAATATTTCTTTGCATTTAACTTGAAATTCTGCAATGCAGCTGCGATCAAATTGAGCCAAACAAAAAGAGAACTATAACAATAACTCTCAGGATTGTAGTTATTATTACAGAGTTACAGTACAAAGAATTAGCAAAAGGTTTCAGCATCAGTAAATTTGGATTCATATAAGAGAAAACTGTTGCTGTGCTTCTAAATACACTGAGATCTCTTTGGACTATGTGCACTCATTTTTAAAAAGGATCCTGACGATTGTCATAACAAAATTGATCAATTATAGCATTAAAAGATATAGCTGAGAAAACATATTCTGAAAAGAGATTGTTAAAAATTTCTTTGAATTCTTGAAGCTTCAAATTTGGCCATTTGTTTGTCTTTGATGTTTTGTCTTTGTTTTGTTGGACTGAATGTTTGATTATATGTTGCATGAAACAATAATCCATGTTTAGAATAATGTTTCTAAATCCCAGATTGATTAAACTTTGAGTTTTCAGGAGAGTTAAGAAGCAGCTTGTTTCTGAGGTAGGTGCATGTTAATAGCTTTGCAGTTTAAGTTACACTAATGTGGGATGGGATGAAGAAACTGTGGGTCCGCCCATAGGCTGTCAATCAAAGGTTAGTTCTGCCTGACTCCGCCCACCTACCAGGTTGGTTCATGCCTTTGTTGTCATGGTAACGCTCAGCACCTCCCTTCCTGAGTTTTAACACTGTTTAAGAGACAATAGAATCAAAATGCTTGTAGTGATTGTTGCCTTGATAACATGTGTTTTTTTTGTATAATGATTAAGGATGTAGCATGACTTTTAGATTTATGTGTTTTATTATTAAAAGGTTAATGAAATAGTTTAAACTAGTTTGAAGAATTAGTTTTGCATGCAGAATCATTGGTGATTTATTAGATTGAAAGTTTCCCTGGTGCCATTAAGCTAGCTGACAATTCAAGATATGCCAAAAGTAAGGAATATATTTTTGATAAAGAATCTGAGTCATGACTTTATACTTGGTGGGAATTATTTATTAGATTCAATTTGAAGGGTTTATTCATCCAAATTACATTGGATGTCCATTAATCTAATACTCATCTTTGTACAAGACAAATTAGGATGATATGTGACTAATTTCTAAGTGAGACATTGATGACGTGAATAACTAAAGTTTGTGTTTGGTTGTTGATGGAACTGAATTGCAGTTAAAAACATCTGGATTTTCTTTATGTTGCTTTCGTTAAATTCATAGTGACACATAGTTATGTCAGAATTCATTTATTTGGTTCTAGGTAATGTGATCTTGGTTACTAGAACATTTTTGTTCAAACTTTTTGCTGGATTGTCGCATGGGTTGGACCCTGCGCCAGAAGAGGGGAATGTCAGAATAAAGTAACATGGGGTTCCAAAAGTTTTAGCACTCATGGGAAAAAGGGTAGCTCATACCTCCAGTGAGGACTTAGTGACAATGCGAGAGAGACGTTGTACTTTGTTTATATAAATGGTGCATAGCTCCCTAAGACCACATTCTGAAAACCTCTCTGAAATTATGGTGTTGATTTTTTGTGAAATTTTATATCTCCACAGATTAGACCATTTTTGAAATTCTTTTTGGGTTTTCTGAAACTATGAAACGTTGACCTGTAATCAGACCTTCCTCAAACATCATGTCACATTTTTGATATTCAGAATATTTAGCTGATGGTCACTGCTAGTATATCAGGTGAAGTCAGAAGATCAATTCTTTTGATTTTGTTGGATGTTTTGATGAAGTTCATGTAGTTAAGCACTTAGGTTTGAGAATGGGACTTTGAATTGAAAATTAGCCAAGTGTTGTGAAGGCCCTACCTATTGTTCTCACTTATATGAGATTGAGACAAAGGACACAGGCAAATCTCAGTCCTTTTGAAGTGCTGTGTGGCAGGTCTCCTAATTTGGACATGCGGATATTGCCAAGATAATTTTCTTCCACATCTTTGTGTGAAGATAGGATGTTGTTTTACTGTGAAAACCTGTCCACTGTGTTTTCTCAAGTTTCACAGACGGTGAAGGCTGCATTACCAGAAACAGCCACTTCCACCCTCCAGTCCTTTTTTTCTGGGGACTGGACTCTGGTCAGAGAATCTAGGATAAAACACAGGAAGTCCAGTCGCTGGAATGGCCCATATCAGATCCTACTAGACACCCAGGAAAGCTGCAGGAAAGCTCCAGCTCCTCCAGCTTCATCTGGCTTCCAGGACACAAGTCATCTTCTAACTGGATCATCCACGGTCTGAAAGGTGTGAGGACAGCAGACCACCACAAGACAAAGAACTGTAAGCTGATCACTGGCGAGTGATTGAACAGGTGGTTGAAGAACACTGTTCTTACAAGGGCACAATAATCCCTTGGGCAGTGCAACGTTATTTCAGAATCTACTTAAGGCCATCGCATTGCCTGAAAGTTAGAAATCATAAGGTCATTTGCCTCACTGCACACACACCACAGTGAGAGATTCTTTCCTCCCACTTTGACAGCGAGACTGACTCTGAGGAGGATATCTCGGATGCTTTTATCTAACTTTTATGTTTATTGCTTGATATTTATCATTATGATATTATTACAAATTTGAATGTGTTCATTTCCACCGTTGTTTAGTTGGACTATGGAAGCCAAACTTCCAGCAGGTTAGAGTTCCTGTTTCTAAATATATTTCTAGAGGAGCTTCCTACGACCGCCCACCTGTACCAGACTGGTAACAGGGCAGCTTGAAGCCACTCAGGAGAGTCAGCAGGATTTTCTGTTTTTTTTGTTTTTTAAGTTGTGTTTATAATTTGTTTTCTTTGAAAAAAAACTGTTTGCTTTCAGTACCAGAAGAAAGGACATTCCACTTCAAGGTCACATTGCAGCTATATGGAAGATGGTTTGTTCTGATGCTAATGATTGGTATTGCAAGTATTTTTATAACTCTTGTGTTCATTTTGGGAAAAGGTACAACAAAGACAATGTGTGGTTAATCTGACTAATAATATTCATCAGCGGATTCGAAGAGAGATTCATCACTTTTCTGACTACTATGATCATACTGATAATGTATGGTGGCAACTGATGCATCAAAACTGTGAGGAATTATACTGTAAGAAAAAGCAGAAATGTTAGATTTTCTAGTGAGATTAATTTAATGTGTGCTTCTACAGGAACTCTTTATAGAATTCGGGGTATTAGAAATCCGATTAAAGATCCAGATATTTGTATTACACAGGAGGAAAGTACACCTTATTTCCTTGGAAAGACGGAGGGTTGTAAAACTATTATACCAGTTTCATGTGCCTTGACCCACATTAATACATCTAGACCTTGTCCTGTCAGGACTGATCCTTATACTATTTCAGAATCCTTGGCTCCAGATCCCTTTGTGTTAACTCTTAATCTTACAGCCTTACCGGATGGAGGTTAATTGTATGGCATGGCATGTAAATTAACCAGGATTCTTGTTACTTTTCCTAGTAGAGATGGGTTTTCGTGTCCTAAGAACATGGGTTGGATGTGTGGAAATAGATCATATCTGTATCTGCCTGCTACTTGGTCTGGAGTATGTTATCTAGCTCACTTACTACCTACGGTAACAACTTATACTTCAATCAGCCTAAGCTATTAGAACGATGAGTTTGCAAACTAGAATGGCTTTGGATTATCTGTTAGCTGAGAGGGGTGATGGTTTTGAAGAATTTTCCTTTAGTTGTGATTATCTTGTAATCAGAAGAAAGGAGTGTGATGGAAATTCTTGCTGTAAGCATTCCACAGTGTATGACCTTTGGTTTACCTCACTCCAGTGAACATCTGTGTTAGAGGAGGAAGCTGTAAAAGCCATTATCAGAAGTTTAATGGTTAAGGGCATTTGTTAGGGTGATGCCTCAGGGAGAGTAGATGGTTGTTCCTAGGTAACCTAGTCACCACTGAACCCGAGAAGGGTCTGGGGTCATAAAACACAGACTCTTTGAAGTGTTGAGATAACACTGTCATGTTCTGGTATAAATACTGTGTGTAAATGTTGATCGGGGCTCTGTTTCACTGACTAACCTCAGTGTCAGGGTCTTCAAACGCTGAATGCCTTTGAATAAAACTTATAAAGACAAAGTCCGGATTTTCTCTTGTTATGAGTCAACTTCTACCCACTTTGATAAGAAAATTCCACAACAGGACCCATCAGCAGTCATCGGAAGTTCCAGTATCTACATCAGCAGGGAGGGGACCTGATTCTGAACCATCTCACAGTCCACAAGATCCAGACAGGCTTGATTCTGATCCGGTTCCTCGATCTAGTGGAGCACAGTATTCATCTCTGGTGAGAAATCCAGGCTGGAAAGGGCCAAAAATGCATCCCTACAATGAAGGTGAGGACATTGAACATTATCTAATTACCTTTGAAAGAATTGCTCATGCCTGTCAATAGCCTCAGGATGAGTGGGCTCTTCATCTAGCCCCACTGCTAACTGGCAGAGCTCGTTCTGCATATGTAGCCATGGATATGGATGATACTATGAACTATGCAAAAGTGAAATGTGCTGTCTTGCAGAAGTTTGAAATAAGTGTGGACTTTTATCGGATGAGGTTCCGTTCCAGTATTTTTGGAGAGAAGGAAACCCAAAGAGAACTGCAGGTCCGCATCAAGGAGTTACACCTCAAATGGATGAATCCTGAAGCAAAGACAAAGGAACAAATTGGAGATGCCATTGTCCTGGAACAGTTTTTGAAGGTTCTGACTCCGGATCTTCGGACATGGGTTAAGGAGCGCAACCCGAAGACATCCAAGGAAGCAGCAGAACTGGCCGAAGCTTTCTTAGCAGCTCGTCAACCGTTAACAGATTTCAGTCAAGTTAAGTCCCCATCTTATATGCCATCAACCATGTCATTTTCTGACACTGACTCTAAAGTTAAGTACTCAAGACAAAGCTGGTCTAATACTGATCCTGCCAGATCTGGGGCAAGACATAAAGCCAGTAAATTATGTCATTTGTGTGGTCAAGTAGGTCATCTTAAAGCACAGTGTACAAAGAGGTCGATTAGTAAAAACTATATGTGTTTGGAGACACAAACTCGAGTCAGGCAGGATGATAAAAATGTATTTGATAGTCTGCCACATGAACCTTCATTAGGAGTGTTTATTGAAGATAAACCCTGTGTAGCTCTATTAGATTCAGGAAGCAATCGTTCTCTGGTTAGACAAGATAGTCTTCCTAAGGATGTAATTTTTTCTGGAACAACTGTTGATATTTGCTGTATTCATGGGGACAAAGTATCTTACCCCATTGCTGAGGTTGCAATTGAAGTGGGAGGTCAGGTTTATACGCTTTCAGTAGGAGTACTTCAAACATTGCCGTATCAAGTGGTGTTGGGCCGAGATATTCCTATACTGGCAGAGCTAATAGCTAAGCATTCCGGTCAGGCTAAAGATGATGAGAGTTTACTGGTGGTCACAAGGTCAAAAGCTAAGGAGGAACTGGCTAATGCTTTGAGCTGGGATGAATGCCCTTTTAGAGATGCGGATGTTCCTATAGATGACTCTAGCACTTTTGTTAAAACAAAAAAGACTAAGAGACAGAGAAGATATGGAAAGGTGAGAGGAACAAAAAATGGCTGAGCACACATTAGATCCATTAAAGGCTGAGGCTCTTCCTAATTCCAGTGAGGTTGCTAAGCTACAGAAAGAAGATCCTACACTTGAACCATTGTTTTCTAAGAGTGTTCCTGAGTCAACTCAAGTGGAAGGAAGAAGGGAAGTGTTTGTGGTTAAGGGGGATTTGTTGTATCGCCGCAGCCAGATTGGTGATCAGTTGGTGATCCCACAGAGTTTAAGATCTGCAGTCCTGAAAATGAGTCATTCTATTCCCTGGGCAGGACAATTGGGGCAATGTAAAACATTTTCTAGAATGGCCCCCAGGTTTTATTGGCCCCAACAGTTCAGTGATACATTACAATACTGTAAAGCATGTCCACAGTGTCAGTTAACGGCCCCAGGTAGAAAGGCAGATTGGGCCCCACTTATCACTATGCCCATCATTAATATACCCTTTTCACGCATTGCAATGGACATAGTTGGCCCTTTAGAACGAAGTAAAGCAGGTCATGAGTACATACTTGTAGTTTGTGACTATGCCACAAAATATCCTGAAGCTTTCCCCCTAAAGAAGATAAAGGCTCGCCAGATTGTTAACTGTCTTATTCAGTTATTTTCTAGAGTGGGAATTCCAAAAGAAATATTCACTGATCAGGGCACCAATTTTACATCTAAGTTACTTAAAGACATGTACAGCTTGTTAGGAATTCAAGGGGTCAAGACCAGCCCCCATCATCCACAGACTGATGGGCTTGTGGAGAGATTTAATAAGACCTTAAAATCCATGCTTAGGAAGTTTGTGCATGATGTGGGGTCAGATTGGGACCAATGGCTTCCATTTCTCTTATTTGCATACAGAGAAGTTCCACAAACCTCTACTGGGTTTTCACCATTCCAGCTGCTGTATGGGCATCCTGTCAGAGGCCCAATGGATGTTCTGAAAGAGGCTTGGGAGGGTTTTGTGTCAGAGCAGAGGTTTAGTGAACTTTCTTATGTTCTCAAAATGAGAGAGAAATTGGAACAGATGCAGGAACTTGCTAATGATAATCTGGCTCAGGCACAACAACAGCAGAAGCAGAGATATGACAAAGCTTCAAGAAGAAGAGTTTTTTGTGAAGGGCAGAAAGTTCTTCTACTGCTGCCAACCTCTGAGAGCAGTCTTCTGGCAAAGTGGCAAGGACCATATGAGGTCACAAAGAAAACGGGCCCAGTCACATATGAGCTTTATTTACCAGATCGTCGGAAGAACCATCAAGTGTTCCATGTTAATCTTTTGAAGGAGTGGATTGACAAGCCACAGAACTCAACATCAATGTGGGCGTGCACAGTGGTGGATGAAGAAGAACCTCAGGAGCAGTATTTTCCATCTTCAGCTGCTGGAACTGTGCTTCCAGACTTTCATCATTTGCCATTGGAAAGGCGTCAGGAGGTGCAGTCTCTTATGACGGAGGAACTCTTCAGTCTGAAGCCAGGCCGGACAAACTTAGTTGAACATAAGATCAGTCTGTATTCTCTAAATCAACGGCCAATCAGAGATACCACTTGCCGGATTCCAGCTAAGCTGTTACCTGAGCTGAAAAATGAGCTTGAGGAGATGTTGGATGCAGGAATAATTGAGCTATCACACAGTGAGTGGTGCAGTTCTGTTGTGCTTGTCCCAAAGAAAGACGATTCTAAACTTAGATTTTGTGTAAACTTTTCTTAGTTGAATTCTGTGTCTGCTTTTGATCCTTATCCCATGCCGAGAGTTGATGAACTGATTGATCGCTTGGGGAATGCAAACTTTTTAACAACCCTTGACCTCTGTAAAGGATATTGGCAAGTCCCTTTGGCAGAATCTTCAAAGGATTTAACAACATTCAGAGTACCAAGTGGATTGTTCAGATTCAGTGTGATGCCGTTTGGGTTGCATGGAGCACCAGCAACATTTCAAAGGTTGGTGGATCAAGTTCTGAGGGGTGCGGAGCAATATGCAGCTGCATACATTGATGATATTGTTGTCTTCAGTCAAACATGGAAGGATCATCTGAAACATCTTGCAGATGTGTTTCAACGAATTAAGAATGCTGGACTTGTCATGAATGCCAAGAAATGCCACATTGCAAAGCCTGAGGTGCAGTACCTGGGTTATGTAATCGGAGGTGGAGGTATTCGCCCCCAGATGGGACAAGTGGATGCAGTTGCAGCAGCACCATTGCCAAACACTAAGAAAAGATTGAGATCATTCTTGGGTTTGCTGGGTTGGTACTGTAGACTCATTCCCAACTTTTCATCAAGAGCTGCTATACTGACTGACATGACAAGAAAATCCAGTCCTACAAAGATCAAGTGGACTAAAGAGACTGAGGATGCATTCAATGATTTGAAGAACTGTTAGTGTCAGAAACCTGTTTTGCAGTGTCCAGATTTTAATCTTCCTTTTACAGTGCAAACAGATGCATCTGAGGTGGGACTGGGAGCTGTTTTACTGCAGGGTGAGGAAGGACAGCAGTTTCCCGTTCAGTACATCAGTCGGAAGCTTTTTCCAAGAGAAATGAGGTATTCGACGGTTGAAAAGGAGGCATTGCCTATTAAATGGGCCCTAGATACCTTAAGATATTACCTAATTGGAAAAGAGTTTATTCTTGAGACTGATCATCGAGCTTTGCAATGGATCCACAATATGAAAAACACTAATGCCAGAATAACAAGATGGTATTTGTCTCTCCAGCCTTTTCGTTTTCAGGTCCAGTATAGGCCAGGACACAAGAATGTCATTGCTGACTTCCTGTCCCGTGACTCAGAGGAGTAACGGTCTTAAGGGTGGGGGAGTGTGGTAAAATGGATGAACTCCGTTTGCCTAGTTCCAGCTAGTGATTTTACCACTTACCTGTGTTCAAGGAACTAAAGGAGGAGGTGTGGCCTAACCTCCTGTATTTGGAGGTTTCAGGGAAGTGATGTCACAGGAGGTACCAGGTGAAGAGGGGAGAAGAAACTGTTAAAGTGTTAAGTTAACTTTGGGGTTTTGTTTATTAGTTTTGAAGTGTTAGAGTTAGGATATAATTGTTAAACTGTAAACACAGGGTTGTTGCTAGATAGAAGTAGCTTCAGTGATTTGACATTATTTCTCATGTTGGAATATACCTGCAAGATGGAAGATTCCATTTCAGTTAATTGTGTTTGGAAGGGCATGAAGGTATTTAAGCAGATCAGGAAAGAAGTTAAGGAGGGAGGACCAGGTCAGTGTAGCTGTGTGCACGTGACGTTAATTTTGGTTGGTTTGAGTATAGTTATGTTTATTTTGTCACTTTCAAGTTTAAGTCATTTTTGTACATATTTGTGGTTGCTCTTTTTGTAAATAAACCACCTGCTACACTGGAGAACATTAGTCTGCTGCCCTTCTTCAGCCACTTTGGCGACAATATACCACATGGGTTATTTTTATTTATGCACCTTTTGGGCGGAGCCTAGGGCTATAAAACAGGGCTCAGCGCCACAGAGAGTCAGTCTGAGTTCAGACTTGCTGCAGGTCACAGTGGAGGTGATGGACTCTCTGAGCTGCTATGAAGGTACTGCTGTTTTTGTCTCTTTTTCCCTGCCTGGATGTCCATTGTAAATACTTTGCACAGTTGTTTCATTTTTTTCTACTTGAATATGAGCACAATAAACACCATCTAAGCGGACTCTGGCATTGGCTTTCATTTTTGCCCAAGCCATAACAGAGCCCCGTCACACATGGTGTCAGAAGAGGGATAATGGCAAGCCGGCCAAGAGTTGATCGTTTGGGGAAACAGAGATCCGGACTCAGATCGCAATAAAAGATGGAAGAACATGTGGCTGACAAAGCATGGGAGAACATGGAACCGTCTGCTGGATCAGAGGAAGAAGATGAACCAAAACCTGCATCCAGTGAATCAAGTGCAACTGGCAGTGAGTTTTTAACGTTGATGAAGGACTTTTTGGCAGGTCAGCAAAAGCAAGAGCAAGGGCTTGCGAATTGATTGAAGGAATTGTGAAGTCTTAGGATGTCTTTTCAACAGCCACAGCAAGTACTACATCCTCACCCTCAGTCAGGAGGTGGTTCAGAGCAGGAAGGTAACAGTGATGATGATGCTGTTCAAAGCCAGCAACCTCAGCCAGTAAGTCACAACACTGATCCAAAGATTCCTCCCTATCAATTAGGAGAAGACCTTGAAAACTACCTGCTGCGGTTTGAGCATATTGCCAAGACATGGAGGTGGCCAGAGTGTGAATGGGCATGTCGTCTCATTCCACTCCTTTCTGGGAAGGCTTTGGAGGCCTATGCAGCCATGGATGAGGAACATGCTCACTAGTATAAGGACTTGAAGACTGCTTTGTTAGCAAAATTTGACATTTCACCAGAGACTTACAGACAGAAATTCAGAGCAAGAGGTGTACCTGCAGGTGAAACTCCCACAGAAACCTACCATTGCCTTAGAGGTCTCTACAGACGATGGATCTGTCCGGACCAGCATTCCAAGGAGGACATTGGGGAACTCATCATTCAGGAACAACTGTTGAGCGTTCTGCCTTCTGATGTCAGGACCTTGATGAAGGAACACGAACCTAAGGATGGTCTGACTGCTGCAAAGTTGGCTCTGCAGTACATGAACGCACGGCGAGGAACAGCAGCACGTTTTTCCAAGTCAGTGCAGCGGCCTGCTCAACCGTCTGGATATCAATGATATGCCAGAGAGCGTGGGCAGGAGGTTAAAGGTACCACCAGTTCCTTGAATCCACCAGCTAATGGTTAGACATTGATTTGCTATTACTGCCAGCAGCCAGGTCACAAGGCTTCTGTGTGCCCTATAAAGAAGACTGAGTTTACCAGTTCCTGCTATGCTCCTAGAGTTGAAAAACAGGCCGGAGTCAGAAATTTTGAAAGTAGAACTCATAAAACTGACTGTGAATGGACAGCGGGTAACTGCATTAATGGACAGCGGTAGTTCTACATTAGTCCTGTTAGTTCTGTGAACTACAAAAAAAACAAAACTGAGATTTTGTGTGGATGGAGACTGTCATGTGTATCCAAGGACCAAAGTGACTGTCATTATTGATGATCAATCTTATTTTCTAATTGTTGGTGTGGTGGAAAATCTACTTTTTGACATCATTTTGGGTACAGATTTACCTGTAATGTTTCATCCTTTGCAAGAGGTAGAAACTGACTATGAGAGGCGTAAATTTGGCAGTGCTTCATGTCCGGTGATCACTCGTTCTCAAGCTAAGGAATGAGTTGAGTCCTTACCTGATTTTGATAAGAGTCTGTTAGGTGAAGCCCCAAAGGGACCTAAAAAGTCGAGGAAGCAGAAAAATTTGAGAAAAAAGTAATGCTAGGTGGAAATGTGTCAGCAGATTTGGCAGTAAATGATATGTGGAAAGTACCTGAAAATATTGCTACTCAACAAAAGCAGCCTTATACCATCACCTGACAGCTAGGACCCACCACCTATGAAGTCTACCACCCTAACAAGAAGAAGGCTACACAGGTTTACCATGTGAACTTGTTGAAAGAATGGAAGGAAACATCCATGCCAGCTCCAGAAACTTCATATCTGATAAGGTCAGTGGAAGAGGAAGAAGAGGTGCCTGGCATTGAGGTGATGCCGGAACAGCTAACCCCCAATCTCAATCACTTGACCTCACAACAAGCCTCACAACTTCAGCAGATATTCCAGAGACTGTCTCCTCTTTTTTTCCCCTAATCCAGGGGATTGAGCATCCAATTCAACTGAAAGAAAGCAGCCAATTCGACAACGCCCTTACAGAGTGCCACAACAGTTGGTGGGACAGCTGCAACATAAAGACCATGTTGCAGCTGTCAGGTATTATCGAACCTTCAAACTCTGAGTGTTGCAGCTCAGTGGTCATTGTGTGAAAGAAAGATGGCTCACTGCGGATCTGCATTGATTTCAGAAAGCTTAAAGCCGTTTCAGAGTTTGTTGCCTATCCCATGACAAGAGTGGATGAGCTGCTGGAAAGGATTGGAAAAGCTAAGTTTATCACCACCACACCTGACCTGTGTAAAGAGTACTGGCAAGTTCCTTTGGAGCCTTCAAGCAGACAATACACAGCATTTCATACCCCTTCTGGTCTTTTCCAGTTTACTGTTCTGCCATTTGGTCTGCATAGTGCTCCAGCAACTTTCCAACAGCTAATGGACAAAGTACTGCGAGGCTGTGAAGATTACAGTGCTGCCTATCATGATGATGTAATCATTTACATCATAGCTGGGAGGAGCATGTTTCGCATTTAGCAAGTGTTGGAAAAGGTTGGAGGAGCAGGATTGACACTTAATATATCCAAGTGTGTTTGGGCATAACAGGTGGCAAAGTTCTTGGGTTACCAGCTGGGAAGAGGAGAGGTGCGTCCACAGAAGGATAAAGTTGAAGCTATCCAAAATGCCCTTGACCCCGAACCAAGAAGGAAATGCGGTCATTCCTAGGATTGGCTGGTTGGTATCGAATATTTGTGCCTCATTTTGCTACACTTGTCATGATTTGTGGGTGTTTTTGGTTTCTTATTAATTATTATTATTATTATTCGCACCTGTTGTGTTACTCATGGCGGAAACATTTCAGATCATCTCCCCTTCTTTTTCAGATCATGCCATGCTTGTCTCGTCTGCCTGTTACTGTTTTGTTCCTGCCTCCTCTTTGAGTGAGTTTTTGTTTTTTCACGAATAAATCTTTTCACCTACCTTCATGCTGCCTGCTTGTCTGCATTCCGGGGTCCTCCGTTGCACTAATCCTGACAGAATGTTTCCGCCAAACATGGACCTCGCGGACGGTACGCAGGAGAATGCCTGAGATCGCTGGGTTCAGCAGCAGATGGAGGAGGCGATGAAACATCTGCCGGCCGATCTGGAGGTTCTGCCCTCTCCACTGCTTGTGGAGCAAATGGAGCGTGACGCAGGTTAGCGTCCTTCTCCGCCTTCTTCGCTGGTTACGCGCCCTGATCCGGTAGCAAAGCCGGCATCTTTCTCCCGCCACAGGAAACGTCGATGCGGAGCACCTTCCTGCTATTCAGCTGGCAAGGAGGTGTCTCCCATGGCCGCTGCTGTGACGTCTGAAGCGGTGGTTTCTCTGCCAGCTGACGTGAGGGCTGCAGTGAGTAATCCCGCGTCTTCGTCAGCCACAGCACTGTCTCCCAGGCTCGCTGCAGCTCCGCCCATGCTGTCTTCACTCGCTCCAGCCCGGTGTTCTGAGGCAACACCTGACGAGCTGGAGCAGCGTTTAAGGTTTTATGCATGCCAGCTTAAAGCCTTCAGAAGGACCTGTCTCCTATATTCGTCTCCTGAGCTTAGGGAGAGAATCAGGCAGATGGAGGAGGATTATGAGACGGCAGTAAGGCAGTTTTACTGCCGTCCACCTTCACCCACGCCAAGCCACCAGAGCGCTGCAGCAGAGCAATCCAAGCCAGGTCTCCAGAGCTCTGCTGCTACAGCTCAGTCCAAGCCAAGTCTCCAAAGCTCTGCTCCTGCCTACGCCACTGAGGGTCTCGGCGATGCCTCAGCTCCTGTTCACACCACGCCATGGTGGGTGGTGGCACTGGAGGTTTCTCTGCGCTGACGCGGAGGAATGGCATCAAGGTGGGTGCCGGGTCTCCGTGCAGCGTGGAGGATGTTTGTTTAGCGGTAGGTGAGATTTTTGATCATGGATCCATTAAATCTGTGGCCTGAATGAATGGAGCGGTGGTTCTGTTTGTAGAGAAGGTAGTGTAGGCCCAACAGCTTGTCGAGTCCGGCCTTTCGGTAAATGGTTTATTTTTACAAGTATCGCCACTCATCTTACCTGCGACAAAAATAACGTTGTCAAACTTTCCACTGTTCATTTCTGATGATTTTTTGATTAAGGAACTGTTGAGACACGGGAAAGTGGTGTCTCCCATGAAAAAGGTTTTGTCTGGGTGTAAATCCCCACTATTAAAACACGTTGTCTCCCATAGGAGACAACTTTATATGATTTTGAACCGACGTGATGAAGAGTTTAATGTGAGGTTCCACATTAAACTGGATGACTTTGATTATGCTTTGTTTGCAATGTCTGCGAACATGAAGTGTTTTGGGTGTGGTCAGGAAAGGCATTTGGTGAAATTGTGTTCCAATGGGGCCAGCAGCAAGCCGCTGCTGTTGTTGATGGGCAGATGGGAGGCCCATCTGACGGTAGCGGGGTGGCAGAAGTGCCTGCCGCCACTACGGAGGGACCTGTGCCCAGCGAGGTCGACCCCCCCCGCTGGGGAATGTTTGAGTAGTTTTGTTAGTGTGCCAAACATGTATGGAGGTAAATCTTTGGTGAAATTGTGTGTAGGGAAGGGCGATGACACGGATGTGAGCGGGGGTGGAAGGTGTGTAAACGGCAGTGACTGTGGGGAAATTGATGTCGGAGACAAGGGACAAGGGTGGTGATGAGTACTTGATGTGCGGAGTTATGTGAAAGGAAAGTGACGTACAGATGGGAGAAGGGAATAGAAGCTCAGAGAAGCACAGGGCAGGAGCAGCTTCAGAGGCTGACGTGGAACAAAAGAAGGGTGGAACTGAGGAAAAGATGGAATCGGAGGCTTCGGGCCCGTTAACACGGCGTAGTAAGAGGAAGAATGCTGTGGCTGCTACTCAGGTTGGCAAGCAGATGAATAAAGGACGGAAGGAGGACTCAGACAGTAGCGATAGCGAGAGCTACTTTTCCGACGTCAGCGAAATGTCTGCCACACAAACTAGTAGTGCAGAGCCAAGATACCCTGCGGAGTCATTTCTCACTTTTTTGCAGCAAACATAAGGCCTGAGAGGGGTGAAGATTGAGAGTTTTTTCCCTGATTTAAGAACCTTTTATTTTTCAGCTAGTTACCATATTAGACACAAAGATGAAGTGGGTTTTACAGAACAACAGGTTTTTAGGCTGAAAAAGATGATGAGTAAAGTTAGAAAGCAATTCTGAATAGAAGTGAAATGCATAAGCACTTTATATTTTTTATAGTCTGTTGGTGTGTTTATTTTAGCTTCTTACCCAATATGGACTCTTTTAAAATAGCATCTTTGAATCTTAACGGGGCTAGGGAAACTGTGAAGCGTGCTTTGATTTACCAGACAGCAGATCAAAAGAAAATTGATGTATTTTATTTACAAGAAACTCATAGCGACCCTTTAAATGAGGTAGAATGGCATAAAGAATCGAAAGGAAAGGTTGTTATGAGCCATGGCACCTCCCAGAGTGCAGGGATTGGTTTCCTCTTTTCTAGAGTGTTCACCCCAAACTCTTTTGAAATCAGGCACATTATTCAAGGGTGGTGTCTTTTAGTCAAAGCATGTCTTGATCATTTTAGCGTGGTTTTCATTAATATTTATGCTCCTATTGCCAGTGCAGAGAAGAAGAGTTTTTTAGAACAAATTGGGGAGAAGGTGGGGAATTGTGGGGATGAGGATTATGTTTTTATAGGAGAGGATTTTAATTGCACCGAGAATTAGATTTTAGACCGTAATCATGCAGAGCCGCATCTGGCAGCTCAGCACATTCTATGGCAGCTGGTCGCGTCTCATGGCCTGGTGGACGTATGGAGGAGGATGCATGCAGACTCCAGGCAATATACGTGGTCCCATATGAAAGACAATCACATTTCGTTGGCTCCTCTTGACCGGTTTTATTGCTTTAAACACCATTTTTAACGTGTTTAAATCGTGCCAGATTTTACCTGTGGGTTTTACAGATCACTCATTGGTTTTAGGTGATGTTTTTATTAAAAACATTTTACCTAAAAGTGTTTACTGGGATTTTAACTCAGTTTTAACTCATGACAATAGTTTTAAGGAAATCCTGAGTTATTTTTGGACTGGTTTAGACGTAGAAGAGGCGAGTTTACTTGTCTGCAACAGTGGTGGGTCTATGGTAAAGTTCAGATAAAACTGCTGTGTCAGCAGCACACCCTCAATGTTACTCGTGACATTGCCGGGTCTATAAGAGATCTGGAGATGAGTATAGTGGAACTGGAACATCTGAGCGAAGCCACGGGAAAACAAGGGCACTTAGAAGCTCTCAAATCTAAAAAGCTTGTGCTAGCAAACCTGCTGGAAAACAAGGTGCAAGGCGCATTGGTCAGGTCCCGTTTCCAAACCATCAAGGAAATGGATGCACCATCCAGCTTCTTTTTTAATTTGGAGAGGAAAAGTGGTCAGAGGAAACTGATCCACTCCTTGGTATCGGACACAGGGCAGCAATTGAGCACAGCGAGTCAAAAAACGGTGTACAAATGCTGTGTTAAAATCTTGAATAAAAGAACTCTGTGCACGAGAGCAGTCAGCGTGTGGACAGGAAAATTCAAGGGACAAAAACTACAGTGGAGGACGCTTTATAAACCTCTGATAAGAAAACGAGAAAACGAACTGGTGATTTACAGTGGCGGATTCTTCACGGCGCCATTGCTACCAATTAGTTTTTATCAGTCATAAAACCTGGGGTTTTAAATGAGTGTCCTTTTTGCAGTTTGTCTGAGAGCATGTTTCATGTTTTTATAGAGTGTGCGAGACTGAGAAAGTTTTTACAAATTATAGCAAGAGTTTTCAGCCTTTACGGAGTGTGTTTTACCAATTTGGTTTTTATTTATGGTGTTTATTATTGTAGGGTCACCAGTTTTCAGTCTCGGATTTTAATTTTTTTATTGGCTGAAGTGAAAATGGCTATTTATTTATCCCGGAGAGACAAGCTGCAGGCAGGACCTCAACTTGGTGTCGTGGTTTTGTGGAAGTGCAATGTGAAAGCTAGGGTATGGTTGGAATTTTGCTTCCACAGAGCCACCGGGGGCATGAAGGAATTTACAAAACTGTGGGGGTTTAAAAAAGTGCTGTGCACTATTTCTGATGAAGAATTCCACTACAATACTTTGTTATACTTTGCTATATTCACTTCTGACATTGTGTAACATGTGTTAATTGAATTGTGTAAATAAATGTTTTGTTAAATCTAAATACATCTCCTTGATAGATTTTGAATCATGCTTCTGGTCATGCTTTAGTTTCATGTTTTTCTAGTTATATTTCTATTAGTTTGTATCCTTGGATTTCCGTTCTGCTCTAGCCATGTTTTGTTTTTTCCTGTCCATCAACTTTATTCGGTTCACCTGCACCTAGCTAATCTGTCTCCTTGCTTCACCTGGTTCATGCTCCATAAATACTGACCTATTCTGTTACTCATGGCGGAAACATTTCAGATCATGTCACCTTGTTTTTTGGATCATGCCATGCTTATCTCGCCTGCCTGTTAGTGTTTTGTTCCTGCCTCCTCTTTGAGTGAGTTTTTGTTTTTTCACGAATAAATCTTTTCACCTACTGTCATGCTGCCTGGTTGTCTGCATTCCGGGGATGCCCGTTGCACTAATCCAGACAACACTTGCTTCTCCACTCACAAGTTTGACAGCTAAAGACCAGAAGAATCCACTTGTGTGGACAGAGGAGTGTGAATCCTCCTTCAACATGTTAAAAACTCATCTGTGTTCATCTCCTGTCCTTCTAAGTCTTGATTTTAGTAGGAGGTTCCTGGTCCAGGTAGATGCTTTCACAGTTGGCCTAGGCGCTGTCCTGGTTCAAGGAGACCCTGGGGAGGAGCAATCCATACTCTACCTGAGTCGCAAGCTGTGAGATATTCTGTGGTTGAAAAGGAGGGCCTGGCTATTAAATGGGCTCTGGAAAGTCTCAAGTATTATCTACTGGGCAGAGAATTTGATCTGGAGACCAACCATCGTGCCCTAACTTGGATCAACACCATGAAAGACAGCAACCATTGTTTGACTAGGTGGTACTTGTCCTTGCAACCTTACAAGTTTACTATTCGTCACAGCAGTGGGAGACTTAAAGTGGCAGACTTTCTTTCCAGGTTGCCGAATTTCGCCAACCTTAGGGAGGAGAGGGATGGTGTGATGGAGGAGCCATCACAAGCTGGGACGTAGCGCTACAATAAAGTCTGTGCCGACATGCAAGTACACACACATATGCATATCCAACAGAACTTACCTTTTGGTTTCAGTCAAACTGGAGTGGTTCGTCGTAGGTGCACACACGGTGTGCCTGCCTCAGTTGTTATATCCATTAAAGTTTGTAATTTTCAGTATCAAACATTTTTTCGGTTCAAATATTCAAGTTTAGTTATTTCTGGATGAACGCCCCCGGAAGAAGGGTGTTACTAGACGACGGAATGGTGACGTTATCAGGACGTTGTATTAATTTTGTTTGTTTTATTAAATGGAGTATATATTTTGGTTACAGGTTTCTTTTTCATTGTATTTATGTTTTGTATATTTACTTTGAGAAGAGTCTAACTGAGTTAGAAGTAAAGGTTTAGGGGTTATTTTTGTTTATGCACCTTGTGGGCAGAGCATAGGGCTATAAAAGAGGGCTCAGCGCCACAGGGAGTCAGTCTGAGTTTAGACTTGCTGCAGGTCACACTGGAGGTGATGGACTCACTGAGCTGCTATGAAGGTACTGCTGTTTTTGTCTCTTTTTCCCTGCCTGGATGTCCATTGTAAATACGTTGCACAGTTGTTTCATTTTTTTGTATTTGAAGATGAGCACAATAAACACCATCTAAGCGAACTCCGGCATTGGCTTTCATTTTTGCCCAAGTCATAACAGAGCCCTGTCACATGTGCATTTTACAGCTTTCTTTTGCTGTATGTCTCTACCAGCTCTGCACATCTGAGGGTTGTACTTTTTTTCCCATTCTTCTTTGTAACATTGGACCATCTTTCCATCAACTCTGATCAGCTTTTCTATCCCTTTTGAAGAAAAGTATTCCCACATAATGATGCTCCCACCATCATGTTTGTGTCTAAAGGGTTTCATGGCTTGTATGAGGTTGTTTGTTCACTAACAAAACTAAGGGGTTTTGAGAATCCATCTATCCTTCTGTCCACGCTCTATACCCACTTTATCCTGTATTCAGAATAACCAAGGGGCTAGGTCATTTCTTCCTGAGCTCATAATTTGGATTTTTTTCACTACATACCACGTTATTCATTATTATTTCATAAACATAAATTAAATTTCAGTTCAATGAAATTTATCTAGCGCCAGTTCATGACAAATGAAAGGCATTTTACAAGACAAACAGATCCAGTTTATATATAGAAATATATAATTAGAGCAATCTAATTATGAAGATATATTCATTCAGTAAGAAACATACCAGTTTGATCTTGTTATGGATGTATGATTCTGTGGCCTTTTCTAATTATCTCTTTGCTGCCCTAATTAAATATATCTACCCTTGTTGCTTATCTGCCGCACCGCTCCCTGCTACAGCTTACACAACATAACTGTTGATATCACAAGATGCAACACATAGTCAAGGATAAACTGATACAAGAGGATGACACCCTTTAGGAGGGTTAAGAACAGGCATAGATAAAAGCAGGACTCATGCTCCATTCTTTGCTCCTCTCGGTTCATCCCTAAGATGGGCTGAGGGGGGCCCGGTAAATACTGGGGGCTCGTCCGACTGTCCAGGTTCCAAACGAGACCAACCCTGCAAGGAGGACCCCAGACAGTGGCGGCAGGGGGGACCGAGCCTTCAGTACAGACGGCGGTCATCTCATCAGGTAGGCAGAAATACCTGGTAGACAGGCGCTTTTACTGCAGGGCTCGGCTCTCATGTCTCTTTTTCTGGACTTCCACTGATCCAAATTTAAGTACGAAGTGACATTCACTTAGTCTACATTGGTGTGGAAAGTGGTGAAAAAGATGAAGAGGTAAAAAGATGTCAGAAATAAAGAACTCATGCATGAGATAGAAAAAAACTAATCAGTGATTTAACGAAGAAAGGTTTAAATAAGATAGCGGATTCGGCTCGAGGAGCGGCGATCGGTTGACCTCAGGGTTGATCAGAATCAGAATCAGAATCAGAAAAGCTTTATTGCCAAGTACGTTTTCGGACATACAAGGAATTTGTTTTGGCGTAGTCGGTGCAATACAGTACAAATTAAACAGTATAAACATATCTACAATATAATATAAATATATGTGCACAGTTTTAAGTGAGTGAGAGTAAATATAGAGCAGTATAAGATGCAAGAGCAATACAACAGTGCAGGTGATCATTGTGCAAGTAAAGCAGTGCAAGTAAAGCAGGAGTCCAAGCTGAGCGTTAATGTAACGCATAGAGTTACAGGTTACAGGTGTCCTGTCAGCAAAAAAAGGGGGGGTGTGGGGGAAAGGGAGAGTGTCAGGGTGGTTTCCGGGCTTTGTTAACCAGGCTGGTGGCAGATGGGAAAAAACTGTTCTTGTGGCGTGAGGTTTTGGTCCGGATGGACCGCAGCCTCCTGCCAGAGGGGAGAGTCTCAAAGAGTCTGTGACCGGGGTGGGAGGGATCAGCCAGAATCTTCCCTGCCCGCTTCAGGGTCCTGGAGGTGTACAGTTCCTGGAGCGACAGTAGACTGCAGCCAATCACCTTCTCAGCAGACCGAATGACACGCTGCAGCCTGCCCTTATCCTTGGCTGTAGCAGCGGCGTACCAGATGGTGATGGAGGAGGTGAGGATGGACTCAATGATGGCTGTGTAGAAGTGCACCATCATAGTCTTTGGCAGGTTGAATTTCTTCAGCTGCCGCAGGAAGAACATCCTCTGCTGGGCTTTCTTGATGAGGGAGCTGATGTTTGGCTCCCACTTGAGATCCTGGGAGATGATGGTTCCCAGGAAGCGGAAAGATTCCACAGTGTCAATTGTGGAGTCACAGAGGGTGATGGGGGCAGGTGGGGCTGGGTTCTGCCTGAAGTTCACAACCATCTCCACTGTCTTTAGAGCGTTGAGCTCAAGGTTGTTCTGGCTGCACCAGTCCAACAGATGGTCCACCTCCCATCTGTACGCAGACTCATCACCATCAGAGATGAGTCCGATCAGGGTGGTGTCGTCCGCAAACTTCAGAAGCTTGACAGTCTGGTGACTGGAGGTGCAGCTGTTGGTGTACAGGGAGAAGAGCAGAGGAGAGAGAACACAGCCTTGGGGGGAACCGGTGCTGATGGTCAGGGAGTCAGAGACGTGCTTCCCCAGCCTCACGCGTTGCTTCCTGTCAGACAGGAAGTCAGTGATCCACCTGCAGGTGGAGTCGGGCACACTCAGCTGGGAGAGCTTCTCCTGTAGCAGAACTGGGACGATGGTGTTGAAGGCAGAGCTGAAATCCACAAACAGGATCCTGGCGTAGGTTCCTGTGGAGTCCAGGTGCCGGAGGATGAAGTGAAGGGCTAGGTTGACTGCATCATCTACAGACCTGTTGGCTCTGTAGGCAAACTGCAGGGGGTCCAGGAGGGGGTCGGTGATGTCTTTTAGGTGTGAGAGCACAAGGCGCTCAAAGGACTTCATCACCACAGAGGTCAGGGCGACGGGTCTGAAGTCATTAAGCCCTGTGGTCCTTGGCTTCTTGGGAACAGGGACGATGGTGGAGGACTTGAAGCAGGCTGGCACATGACATGTCTCCAGTGAGGTGTTAAAAATGTCTGTGAAGACTGGAGACAGCTGATCAGCGCAGTGCTTCAGGCTGGCTGGTGAGACAGAATCCGGACCAGCAGCTTTCCGGGGGTTCTGTCTCCTGAAGAGTTTGTTGACGTCCCTCTCCTGGATGGAAAGAGCCGTCCTCGGCGTGGGTAGGGGGCTGGTGGGGGGGAACTTCAGGGTGGGGGTTGGAGGTGCCAAGGCCCCTCTTGAGGTTGGAGAGATGGGGGTGGTGGATTGTGGCTGCAGCTGTTGGGGGGCGTCGTGGGGGATGGTTGCAGGACTGTCCCTTTGTCTTTCAAAGCGGCAGTAGAACTCGTTCAGGTCGTTGGCGAGGCGTCGGTCGTTGATGGAGTGGGGGGCTTTCGGCTTGTAGTTGGTGATTTGCTTGAGCCCTTTCCAGACAGACGCAGAGTCGTTGGCTGAGAACTGGTTTTGGAGCTTCTCAGAGTACAGTCGTTTGGCCTCTTTCACTGCCTTGCCAAACTTGTACTTTGCCTCTCTGTATATGTCTTTGTCCCCACTCCTGAAGGCCTCTTCCTTATCCAGTCTTAACCTTCTGAGTTTAGCTGTGAACCAGGGTTTGTCGTTGTTGTAACTCACCCTGGTGTATGATGGTACACAGCTGTCCTCACAGAAGCTGATGTAGGAAGTCACAGCCTCTGTGTACTCGTCCAGACTGTTGGTAGTAGTCCTGAACACATCCCAGTCTGTACAGCCTAAACACGCCTGGAGATTCTCCACAGCCTCACTGCTCCACTTCCTTGTCGTCCTCACAACAGGTTTGCAGAGCTTTAGTTTCTGCCTGTATGCAGGAATCAGGTGGACCATGATGTGGTCGGATTGGCCCAGTGCAGCACGTGGGACGGCGTGATAAGCGTCTCTGATGGTGGTGTAACAGTGATCCAGAATGTTGTCCTCTCTGGTCGGACATTTTATAAACTGTCTATATTTGGGGAGTTCGTGGGTCAGATTACCTTTGTTAAAGTCGCCAACGACGATAACTAAGGAGTCCGGGTTGGTCCGCTCCACACTCAGTATCTGGTCGGCGAGCATGCGCTGTGCGACCTGCACGTTAGCTTGCGGCGGGATGTAAACACCGACCAGGATGAACGAAGCGAACTCACGGGGGGAATAGAAAGGCTTACAGTTCATAATGAAGGCTTCCAGGTCTGGAGAACAGTGCTGCTGAATCACTGTCACGTCGTTGCACCAACCACTGTTGAGGTAAAAACAGATTCCTCCACCTTTCGCTTTGCCGGAGAGTTCCGTGTCTCTGTCCGCTCTGTAGAGCTGGAATCCTGCCAGCTGCAGCGCAGAGTCCGGTATTAATCCACACAGCCACGTCTCCGTGAAGCACAAAACTGCCGATGAATAAAAGTCCCTTTTTTTCCCCAACAACAGTTGTAGTTCCTCCATTTTGTTGGGAAGTGAGCGCACGTTAGAGAGAAATATTCCAGGTAACGGTGTTCGTAGTCCACGCTGGCGAAGACGTACCAGCACCCCAGCCCGTTTCCCTCTCTTCCGGCGTTTCACCGCGTGAACAAAGGTGAGCGCACCTTTGACCAGAATGTCCATAAATTCCAGAGCAGTAGGCAGAAAAGTGGGAAATAACTCCTCTGGTGTAGTAGCCCTGATGTTCATGAGTTCTTCTCTGGTGAAAGAGCTCCGGGTACCATCACAGAAGACCGTTTTAAAGCAAAAAACAAAACAAAACAATGCGCACCAACACGCCGAGGCGACCATCTGCGGCGCCATCTTGTTCTCTTGATTGATTGATTTAATTGGTGAATTGATCTATATGATTAATTGATTGATGACTCAATGATCTTGACACTCCGGGAAACTTGTGTACGAAGTTAAACAAAATAAGTCCCCACCTGTTTTTACAGGCACGCCTCACACTAGTATTGATGTTGATTGAGAGTAATCAGGAAATTTCTCAGAGTGGTTGAATACGATAGAAAATTGGCTTTGGAGGATCGGGATCGGTTGAAACTCCGGCGTAGCAAAGATAGCCTCCACCTGTTTTTACAGGCTCACCTCGGTAAACAGTAGTATTGTGAATGATGATTAATGTTTTTACATAACTAGTTGTGCCATACTGTGTGAAAGAGATCGGTGGACTGAGGAAGTGTGTAGTCTGGAAACCTAGCGGTGATAACAAGGACTGCACGCTGAATCCATCTTCCGGTGGAGTGAATGTGTTCTGGTGTCTTGGAAGCCGATAGAGCGCTTTCAATTGGACCGGGATCTCGGAACATAGCGTGTCATACGTCCCGATTGGCCAGAACTGAGTGTTGTGAATAAAAAGCAAGTCATGGGGGCGGCCTCATGAGAAACTGAGTGAATATGAATGAGAGTAAAAGCCCGTATCCACCAGCGTCCTCGTGCGCAATGCTGGAAAACGGCAAATCATAAATCCAGTTAACACCACAAAAAAAAACAATTGGACTCTTAACAGATGGTGCAAATACATGCAGGTAGTGGGAATGTTTTGGAAATTCATGGAGATTTTATAGGGAAATAATTTTCTCCCACTCTGTCATTCAACAGCACTGCGATTCATAAACAGGCGAAGAAAATTGTTTTATAACTCAGTGTGCGCCTCCCCCGCTTTCTGTTAAAAACTCACAAAACAAACCTAGTCTACTCAAGCATGGTGTCAGACTAGATTGAAAATTAAAGAACAGAGAGAACAGCAAGAGCAGCCTTTAACTAACATAGCCATAATGCCGAGGCCAGTTGAAAAGCACATGGCAGAACTTTCAGCTTAACTGAAAACTTAAAACAAAAAGGGGGCAGACTGCCACCCATCCCATTTCAGAACACCAAGGTAGATCCAGATCTTTTTTATACTGAAACATTTCTCATTATTTCACAAGGTAAATACTTTGCTGGTTTTACTGGTTGGGTCTTGGAACTGGAGAGAAATGGACCCAGTGGTGCACAGGGAGGAAAGAGAATAAAAACTCCCAATTTACAACAGTCCTGGCAATAGTACAAGTGCAGTCAATATATCAAAAGAACCAAAAAAAAAAACAAAAGAATGATTCTCTTGTTTGATGATATTGATAAAATAGTTTCATTTTCAGATGTTAGAAGATCTAACAGCAGCAGCAGCTGCTACATCTCTTGATCCAAGAGCAGCAGGCTGACCTAAGAAGTCAGTGTGACTCTTTGGTCAGCAATGTCTCCTCTGTGTTCAGTCTCCACAGCAACCACCTCTTGTACTGGCTGATTGTTGGAAGGAAGCTTCATTACTGTTTCTAGTTGTAACTCAGAGATGCACCACAGCATCAGGATATAGATTTTGCAGGAAGCCACCTGCTTCTGTCATCCTGACTGTCCAATGATATTTGTCAGCACTCTTAGTCCTCTTTTAATTGTATGTGGACACACTGTTTGTGTACTTGTATCTGGAAATACATCACTGTTATCCAAGCGACAAACATTACCATAAAGTTTATACAGACCCTTTAAGGGTAAACCAACTAGTGCAAGGTTTTTGTTTCTAGCAGCTAGAACTACTGAAAATTAGACCCCAGATCTCTCATTTAATACAATGAAATATAACCAAAGCACCTCCAATATGACCAGGAAATGTACTCGTACTCGTCGTCTTCCACTTTGTCCGGGACCGGGTCGCGGGGGCCCAGACGTCCCTCTCCCCAGACACCTCCTCCAGCTCCTCTGCGAGGAGCCCAAGTCATTCCCAGGCCAGCTGAGAGACGTAGTCCCTCCAGCGTTTCCTGGGCTGTCCCCTGGGCCTCCTCCCGGTGGGACATGCCTGGAACACCTCCCGAGGAAGGCGTCCAGGAGGCATCCGATATAGATGCCCGAGCCACCTCAACTGGCTCCTCTCGATGTGGAAGAGCAGTGGCTCTACTCCGAGCTCCGCCCGGTTGGCTGAGGTCCTTACATTATCTCTAAGGGAGTGCCTGGCCACACTATTCCCTAAGAAATAGGTTGAGGAGCTCATTTCAGCCGCTTGTATCTGGGATTTCGTTCTTTCAGTCATGACCCAAAGTTCATAGCCATAGGTGAGGGTAGGAACGTAGACCGACTGGTAAATCGAGAGCTTCGCTTTTCGGCTCAGCTCTCTCTTCACCACAACGGACCGGCATAGCGTCCCCATTACTGCGGCAGCTGCACCCATTCGTCTGTCGATCTGCCCCTCCATTCTCCCCTCACTTGTGAACAAGCCCCCAAGATACTTGAACTCCTCCACTTGAGGCAGAAACTTCCTTCCAATCTGAAGAGGACAAGCCACCCTTTTCCGGTCGAGAACCATGGCCGCTTCACACTCAAACTGCAAACTGCCCCAGTGCATGCTGTAGGTCGTGGCTAGAAGGGGCTAGCAGGACCACGTCATCTGCAAAAAGAAGAGACGAAATCCACTGGTCCCCAAACCAGACCCCGTCCGGCCCTTGGCTGCGCCTAGAAATCCTGTCCATAAAAGTTATGAACAAGACCGGTGACAAAGGGCTGCCCTGCCAGAGTCCAACATGCACTGGGAACAGGTCCGACTTAGTGTCGGCAATGCGAACCAAACTCCTGCTCTGCTTGTACAGAGACCGGAGGGCCCCTAATAAAGGGCCCCCGATTCCATACTCCTGGAGCACCCCCCACAGGGCACCACGAGGGAAACAGTCAAATGCTTTCTCCAGCTCCACAAAACTAATGTGGACCAGTTGGGCAAACTCCCATGAACCCTTGAGTACCCTGTAGAGGGTATAGAGCTGGTCCAGTGTTCCACGGCCGGGATGAAAACCATACTGCTGCTCCTGAAGCCGAGGTTCGACTATCGGCCGGACTCTCCTCTCCAATACTGTGGCGTAGCCTTACCAGGGAGGCTGAGGAGTGTGATCCCCCTGTAGTTGGAACACACCCTCCAGTGGTGGTCCCCCTTATGTAGGGGGACCACCACCCCAGTTTGCCAATCCAGAGGCACTGTCCCCGACCGCCACGCAATGTTGAAGAGGCGTGTCAACCATGACAGCCCTACAACATCCAGAGACTTGAGGTACTCAGGGCGGATCTCATCCACCCCAAAAGCCCTGCCACCGTGGAGCTTTTTAACCACCTCGGTGACTTCAGCCTGGGTGATGAAAGAGTCTAACCCCGAGTCCCCAGCCTGTTTCCACCAGGGAATGCGTGATGGCTAGATTGAGTAGATCCTCGAAGTACTCCTTCCACCACCCGATAATGTCCCCAGTTAAGGTTAGCAGCCTCCCACCCCCACTGTAAACAGTGTTGGCGAAGCACTCCTTCCCCCTCCTGAGGCGCCAGACGGTTTGCCAGAATCGCTTCGAGGCCAACCGGTAGTCCTTCTCGATGGCCTCACCGAACTCCTCCCAGGCCCGGGCTTTTGCCTCTGCCTCTGCCACAGCCCCGGCCGCGGCACGCATGGCCTCACGGTACCCGTCAGCTGCCTCAGGAGTCCCACAAACCAACCACAGCTGATAGGACTCCTTCTTCAGCTTGACAGCGTCCCTTACTGCTGGTGTCCACCACCGGGTTCAGGGATTGCCGCCGCGACAGGCACCGCGGACCTTACGGCCGCAGCTATGGGCAGCAGCATCGACAATAGATGCGGAGTACATGGTCCACTCGGAGGAAATATATTTATTGTTATTCTCCACTGTAGAGAGCCCATTAGTTTTTTTTTTTGTGGTTTTTAACTGTCCTACACAATAGGAGGAAGGAAAAGAATGATAAGTGCACTCTCTGTAGTTTAAAAATGTCTTTAGATAAAGACTTGGATCAAATTTCCATCTAGTGACACTTTAGGTGCTGTGACATCTGCCTTTGTTTGGTTTGAGGAGGTGATGAAACTCAGAGCTTCCTGTGGCTCTAATGGCCCGGTCTGGATCTGTACCAGGTGTATCATATTTGAGGCTAAAATATTTTACATTCAGTGGTTCTTTTCTGTGCAACAAAGCTTCAACCATTAATATAAAAGACATCCATGCTTAGTTGTTGACTCAGATAAACTACAGAGCTAACTGCATGAAAAAAAAGCAGATCTGCCAACATGTCCTTGTGGTGTAAAACACCATCCAGGTATCGCAACACTGCAGAAGCGAGTACAGCTGCAGCCCACATTTCAAAGTAGGTTGCACAGATCCAAACTTTCAACAGAAATGATCTTATCTAACTGTATGTGAGCAGCTCAAGCTGAAACAACAAAGCAGCAGCATGAATGGGTTTGACACCCCCCTCACCCCTCCTTCAACAATGAGCCTCTTGTCAACAGGAGAGCAGTGGTGACCTTTCTTACAAACCTTCGAACTTTAATATGTGATGCAATGTGGATACAAAAGGCATTTGCTTCACAAAAAAGCTGAAGTTTATCACTTAGCAGAAATGAATTTCATTCTTCTGTTTTTGCAGTGGCAATAGTTATCTGCCCACATTACAGAGTGGAGGAGTTAATGTGAGTACATGCAGGCATGGCTGGCTGAGCTTGGATGTCAGTTTTGCTCCGAGAGCTCCTGTTCTCCCTCTTACTTCCAGCACAGTATGCTCTGCTCTTGGTGACGGTCACATGTGGTTCCATGTGAGCCTCCTGCAGGAACATGCAGCAGCTGGAGGAAGGAGACCTGCTCTGTTGTCAGCTGTTTACGCCAGAACTGACCGCTCTGTGAAACAGAGTGGGTGAGTTATGGGTGACTCCCCCTCCTGCCTCCCCCCAAATGTCCATTGCCTTTCTTCTCCTCCACTGCAGCTGGAAAAACATATGCATCAAAGGCAGACAACGAGCCTCTGATTTATCTCAGTAATGGAGTTGATTCCTGTCAAGAAGTTATGCATTTGCTAGAGGTATTGCTATGGATCTGGAAATTACAAACTTAACTTTTATGTTTGAGTATCACTTATGGTCTTAAAACAGCCTGGAGGTACACTTATATGCATGGCGGACAGCTAATGCTCTTTCAACAAACAAGAATTTATTATCCCTTTTTGATTGGAGCACCCATGTTGGTTTGGCGCCATCTCTTGGTCTCTGCAGGAAACAATAACTGTGTGCAAACAACTGCCCGCTTTCCAAACTGCTGTAACTTTTTTGTGAATTCAATGTTTTGTGGCGTGTAGAACACTATATCACTAAAATATAAATGTTCTCAGTCCAAATCAGTGACTGCGGGTGTTCCAATCACTTAATTTAAACAAGTTAATAAATCAAACACCAGGGGATACATTTTGCTTCTACAAACAATTGAGGAGGAATATGTTGCTCTCAAGAGCTCAGTGATTTTGAGCATGGATCCCGCCTGAGCATTTAAGTTATTTATGAAACTTCCTCACAATTAACCATTCCAGAGTGAGCTGTAGTAGTACCATAAAGTAGAAGCATCTGTGAGATTACCATGAATAACAGAATATAGAAGGAAACAAAGAATATAAAACACACAATATTTTAAAGTACAGCACCAAAGGCATGAGGGATCTTTAAACAAAGAAATGAACTGAATATGGAAAGCCTAGAGTGACATATCTAAAAAAAGCAAAACACAAAACCAAAATCACATAGCAGCTTTTTAAACTCACATCACCTCGTCCAATCCTTTCATTAGACAAGGCGCTGCAAAGCTCTACGTAAATTAGTGCCAAAGTGCTTTACATTATAGCCAATAAAAGGGAAAAACAACCAAAACAAGAATAACAATAAAACAGCAAGGAAACTGTAATAAAATGCCACCATGCTAATGCATACTAAAAGCCTTTCTGAAGAAAAAAATAATATTATTTAAAAAGGCCCAGGTCACTGATAGAGCACAGGTCCAGAGGGAGCCTGAGAACACCCAGTCACCCCAATGTTTATGCTTAGTCCTTGGAACAGTTTAGTAAAAACTGGGATGGAAACCTCAGGGATCTACCACACACACAAAAACTCTATAAATTAGGTAAGAAAGATGGGGCCAGAGTATTAAGAGCTTTAAAAACAAACAATATAATTTTAAAATGTTTTCTAAAATGGATAGCAAGCCAGTGTAAAGAAAACAGAACAGGTGTGATGTTCTCTTGTCTGGAGGTGCTAGTTAAAAGCTGGGCAGCCACATTTTGGACCAATTACAGATGATTGAGAGATGACTGAATGACACCAGCACAAAGAGCATTACAATAGTCAATTCTTGAGCTGATAAAAGCATGAATAGCTTTCTCAAAATCTGAATGGTTTAAAAAAGGCTCAACTTTAGCTTAAATACGTAAATAATCAAAGCTTGATTTGACTACTTAATCAGTTTTTATTTGATTTAAAGTCCTTGTCAAAAATTACCTGCGGATTTTTTACTGCGTTACCGAAATAATAAAAATTCAGAGCACTGACATCAGTGGTGGCATTATTACCAAATAAAACTGTCTTTTGTTTATTCAAAAACAGGAAATTTTAGCTCAGGTTCTGTTTAATTGAAGAGACACAATCAAGAAGAAAGTGTGGTAGGTTATTGTCACTCGGTTTTAAAGACAGATAAATTTGAAGATCATCTGTATAACAGTGGGAAGATAAGGGTGCTGATTTATTAGCATAAAGTGGCAGCATATGGGGAGAGAATAGGAGGGGGGCCAAGGGTGGAGCCCCATGGCATGCCACCCAGCAGAGGAGCACTGGAGCAAGCCAAATTGATCACAACTGTGAAAGTTCTGCCAGTAAACCAACATAGTGGTTTAGCCAAGACAAGTGGACAGGGTGTTTCACAGTATGAAAGGCTGCTGCGAGGTTCAGCAGCACCAGAACAACAGGACACTTTCAGTCGACAGACATACTCATGCTGCTGGTGCATGAGCACTCATTCTTATTTCATATTAATAACTTCTTCATCATAACTTCATCAATCTTAAAGCATGAATAAAGGAGAGGAGATGTCTTGTTTGCAAGGCCAACAGTGAATCAACCCTGTCACACTGACATAGCTCCTTTATTTACATCTCTTCTAGTTTTCAAAACATTTCACATGAACGTTATACTTCCTGTCTAGAGAAACTACGGGAGCCTGATAGGCTGGCAAAGTAAGTCAAAACTAAATTCTTGATAGTCAACAACAATTAAATAGAAACATATATATTTCAGAACTCAGAATGTGAGACTTAAACTATGTTTTACTTTTACTTTACAGGCAGAAAGGGTCTCCTGTAGTGGTCTCTATTATGATTTGAAGAAGCTTCTGCCTGAAGACACACTGTTGTATTATATTCCCATGAAGATGATGCTCAGGGTGTCACAATGAGGTTTTGGTGTGGACCAAAGTGCAGACAAGGGCTTGGATGCAGCATCTTAAATAAATGCTCAACTTTATTTGAAGAGCCAGAACATAGTCAATCACTGCAGGTACATTACAGAGCCGGAATCCAAAACAAACTTACTGACATTGCAGGAACAAGGCAAGGACGAGGGTAGTGAGCGTGGATGCACAGGCAGAACAGAGTGTAAACAAACAGAGGAACCAGCAGGGAACAATGAAACAAAGCCAACTAATATACAGAGAAAGAACAAAGGCAGGTAATCAAAGGAACTAAGAACAGGTGAGACAAGGAGGCAGGGAGGCAGAGGGAGCAGGTGAACCTAATAAAACCAAAGCATGAGGAAAGGGACTAAAGACAAGACAGTAAGCAGACCTAAATGAAACTATAAACCAAGATAAAAATAAAGCATAAGAATCAAGGATAAACATAAACTGAAGGAAACTGAGAAACTGAAGGGAACACAACAACCTAAGCACTTAGCAAAACAGAAACTATAAGGAAACCCAGACTACAAAAGTAAAGAAACCTAAGTAAATGATAACTAAAGCTAACCTATAAAGGAGAGGGTGGAAAACAAAGATGAACTAGAGGAACAAAGCTAAGAAGAACTGGAGAATAAAGGGAACTTAAACTGAGTAATAACTAAAAGGGGAAAACAAATGACGAGAGGAGTAACAGAAAAGAAACTAATAATAAATGAGAGTGCAAGGGAACCAGAGAACTAAGAGAAATACTACTAATAATAATAATCATAAGGAAACCATTCTAAGAAAACAAACAGGAAAGCAACGCCAAGGGAACTAGGAGAGCACACTGGGGGGCAGAAGATAACCCAAACAGAAAACCACAACTAACATGAATACAAAACACAAGTAAGAAACATCTAGCTAAAAGGTAAACAAAAACACAAAACCACAAAGTCCAAAATATCACATCCTGACACAGGGTTCTTAATAATGTTCTTTATTTTATGAAGAATTTTTCTTTGCACAATTATTTTCAGAGCATTCTCTAGAACAGATCCAGCCTTCTTTATCAGCTTGTTGAACTTCTTTAAGTCCCTGGTTCTGATGCTGATACCCTAACAGATGATGGCAGAAGAGATTGCACTCTCCACAGCAGACCTGTAGAAGATCTGTGATATCATGCTGCAAACACTGAAGGACCAAAGCTTCCGCAGTCTGCTCTATCTCTTTTTGCAGTTGTCTTTATTGTTGCATCTCCAGTCCAGCCTGTTGACCATGTGAACACCAGGGTATATATCTACTTCTTCTTCTTGTTCTTCGTGTGAGTGGAAGAGCGGAGGAAGAGCGAGAGTGTCTTTTTTTTTCTCTTTTGGGTGTTTATTCTAAACTGTTTCACTGGGTGTTGTATATATTAGTCGTTTAATTGTTTTTTTCTTGTTTGTTTGTTTGTTTGGTGGTCTTGGTGTTTGTAGTTCGGTTGTGACCGTCAGGGTCTCTCCTTGACTGGTTGGCGTCTTAGGACGCCATGGTGGGTGCTGGAGGTTTCTCCGCGCTGACGCGGAGGAACGGCATCAAGGTGGGTGCTGGGTCTCCGTGCAGCGTGGTGGATGTTTGTTTAGCGGTAGGTGAGATCATTGATCATGGGTCTATTAAATCTGCGGTCTGAATGAATGGAGCAGTGGTTTTGTTTGTAGAGAAGGTAGAGCAGGCCCAACAGCTTGTCGAGTCAGGCTTTTCAGTAAATGGTTTGTTCTTACAAGTGTCGCCACTCGCCTTGCCTGCAACAAAAATAACTTTTTCATACGTTCCACCGTTCATTTCTGATGTTTTTTTGATTAAAGAACTGTCGAGAGACGGGAAAAGTGGTGTCTCCCATGAAAAATGTTTTATCTGGGTGTAAATCCCCACTATTAAAACAAGTTGTCTCCCATAGGAGACAACTTTATATGATTTTGAACCAACGTGATGAAGAGTTTAATGTGAGGTTCCACGTTAGACTGGATGATTTTGATTTTGTTTTGTTTGCAACATCTGCAAACATGAAATGTTTTGGTTGTGGTCAGGAAGGGCATTTGGTAAAATTGTGCCCTGGCAGGGCCGGACCGGCCTCGCCAGGTCCAGAACAACAACAAGCCGCTGCTGTTGATGGGCAAATGGGAGCCCCATCCGACGGTAGCGGGATGGCGGAGAGGTGCCCACCGCCGTTACAGAGGGGCCTGTGCCCAGCGAAGAAGAAGACTGGGGAAAGTTCAAGTAGTTTTATTAAAATGCCAAACATGAACGGAGGTAAATCTTTGGTGAAATGGTGTGTAGGAAGGGCGATGACATGGATGTGAGCCGGGGTGGAAGGTGTGTAAACGGCAGTGACGGTGGGGAAATGGATGACGGGGGCAAAGAGTGTGGACGTTAGAAGGGCAGTGATGAGTACTTGATGTGCGGAGATATGAGAAAGGAAAGTGAGGAGCACAGGAGAATGAGAGCACTTAGAGGCTCTCAGATCTAAAAAGCTTGTGCTACCAAACCTGCTGGAAACCAAAGTACAAGGCGCATTGGTCAGGTCCCGTTTCCAAACCATCAAGGAAATGGATGCACCGTCCAGCTTCTTCTTTAATTTGGAGAGGAAATGTAGTCAGAGGAAACTGATCCACTCCTTGATGCCGGACACAGGGCAGCGACTGAGTGAACCGGGCCAGATCAGGAAGAGGGCTGTGGAGTTCTATTCTTCGTTGTTTCGGAGTGAATATAAGAGGAACAAAGAGCTGTCAAGGGAGTTCTATGATGAATTACCCAGAGTCTCTGAAGAGATGAGATCACAGCTGGAGCACCCTCTGGGGCTGCAGGAACTCCACACAGCCCTCCTGAGTATGTAGGGCCAAAAGGACCCTGGACTTGATGGGCTCATCGTCGAGTTCTATAAGGCATACTGTGAGATTGTGGCAAAAGATCTACTGGAAGTATACAATGAGAGTCTGGCCTCTGGTTTGCTCCCACTGTCGTGCCGCAGAGCGGTCGTTGCCCTTCTCCTGAAGAAGGGCAACTTCCAAGATATAAAGAACTGACATCCTGTGTCCCTCCTCTGCACGGATTATAAGATCCTCTCCAAAGGCCTGGCGAACAGGATGAGAGGAGTGATGGAGCAGGTCATACATAGGGATGACCATAATGACCACTTTCACCCTCTTCGCTACATTCTCACACTACTCTCCAATTTTGCATTATTTGCTCTTATTTCAGCTTTTAACTTTTTTCTCTCTTTTATCTTCCTGGAAGCTACACCTGGCCTGACTCTGTGTATCCCTGTGACACCTTTCTGGAGAGGGGCATCGTCCAAGCTTCTGCTGGCAACAACTTAATGCTTAGCCTCTACCGATGATCCACATGGCCCTGTCTTTCAGTGTTTAACCCTTTCTATGTGCTCTCTTTCAGACTCTAACCTTGAAAACTGGCTCAGAGTTTATCTGTTCTTTCTTTCTAGGTGAAACGACTAAAGGAGCTACATCCATTAACATTTACTTTTCTTTCCCATCGAAAGGACTCCTGGATCAGTGCTTCCTTGTTCTCTTTGTGTCCTGGTTTTGAATAACTTGGTTGCATCACAGTTGTGGAATAAACTGTCTGCTTTAGATTCGCCACCGGACCTGTTGGGAAAAATCCAGTCTGCGATGGTGGACTTCTTTTGGAGCGGTCTACATTGGGTGCCGCAGTCTGTTTTGTTTTTACCGAGAGAGGAGGGGGGACAGGGCCTCGTCCACCTGGCCAGTAAGACGGCCTCATTCCGTATTCGTTTTTTACAGAAGTATCTACTAGGGTCTCCAGATACTGTGTGGAGGGAAGTGGCCAGCTGCATTTTCAGACGTGTTAATGGTTCGGGGCTGGATGCTGCTCTGTTTTTGACCGATTTTAGGTTTTTACAGTTAAAAGGGCTCCCTCGTTTTTATCAGAGCGTTTTTAAATCGTGCGTTTTTTGTTTTTTTTACTGTGTAGGTCAAAAACACAATTCTCTGCATTGGCTTTTAGAAGAACCGATAATCCATGGAGCGAGACTGGACGTCAGTGGGAGTACGGTCCCTGGCCTGTCAGAGGTGCTGAGGAGGTCCAAGACAGTGACCGTAGGAAAGCTGGTGGCGGTGGTAGGACCGGATATTGCTGACACAGAGCAAGTGAGTTCCCTGCTAAAGATCCGGTCCGCCAGGATGGTTCGGCGTTTCCTGGATCTGCTAAAAGATAAGATAATGGCCGGGGAAATGCGCCTTCTGAAGCTGCGCTTCGAGGGGGAGCGTCTGCCTGACCCGTTCGACCGATTCCCGAAAGTCTTTTTGGACCCGGACTTTGAGAATCTTCAATAAAAGAACTCTGTGCACGAGAGCAGTCAGCGTGTGGACAGAAAAACTCAAGGGATAAAAACTGCAGTGGTGGACGCTTTATAAACCTCTGAAAAGAAAACGAACTGGTGATTTACAGTGGCGGATTCTTCACGTCGCGACCAATTCGTTTTTATCAGTCATAAAACCTGGGGTTTTAAATGAGTGTCCTTTTTGCAGTGTGTCTGAGAGCGTGTTTCATGTTGTTGAGTGTGTGAGACTGAGTTTTTATTTTTTTTAGCAAAGGTTTTCAGCCTTTACGGAGTGTGTTTTACCAATTCAGTTTTTATTTATGGTGTATATTATAGTAAAGCCACCAGTTTTCAGTCTCGGATTTTAAATTTTTCATTGGCAGAGGCAAAAATGGCTACTTATTTATGTCGGAGAGACGAGCTGCAGGCAGGACCTCAACTTGATGTCGTGGTTCTGTGGAAGTGCAATGTGAAAGCTAGGATAACGTTGGAATTTTGTTTTCACAGAGCTACCGAGGCCATAGAAGAGTTTACAAAACTGAGGGGGTTTTAAAAAAGTGCTGTGCGCCATTTCAAATGGAGGGTTGCAATCTAATAACTTGTTAATGTAATTACTATATTTACTTCTGACATTGTGTAACATGGTTTTATTTGAATTATGTAAATAAATATTTTGTTAAAATAAAAAAAAATAATAAGAAATTCTTGTTTTTGTTCTTGTTCGTGTTCTTCTTGTACTACTACAAAGCAAACTGCAGGGGCTCCTTAAAGGTGCTTGTTTGCCTACTCAGGTGGGCCAACAAGAGTATCTCTAGGATCGTCATGATGTGAAATGTCAGGGAAACAGGAGTCATTGAGGACGGATAGAGGAGCTTTCTTTTATACTGGAACAAGGCAGAGTGTCTTCTGAAATTTGTCCAGGGTCAGGCTAAAGTTGAAAAGATGATAAAGAACCAAGCACACAGCCAATCTGTTAAGCTTTCCGATGTTTATTAGAGAACATTAGTGAACAAGCAGCACCATGAAGACAGCAGCCGTGGACAAGTTTAATGCAGAGTTGGGTTAGAATACAATACAAAAATCTCAAGCTTAGAAGATATCACAGATCACTGTTAAAGCCACAGTCTAAAAATATCACCTAAACCAAAGCAATCAAGAGGCCCCAGGTAGCTGCAGAGATCCACACCCCATGTGAGAGAATTCACATGGGTCAAATATTAGTTTTTAAAAATGTAGCCTTTGTGGAAGAGTGGCTCATAGAAAGCCATTGTTTAAAGAAAGTCACAAGAAGTCCCGTTTGGAATTAGTAGTTGTATTAAAGACAAAAAACATGAGGAAGTAGATGCTCTGGTCAGATGAGACCCATTTTTAACTTTTTGTCCTCCATGCAAAATGCTGAGTGTGGCAAGAAGCAAACAGTACATATCACCCTGAACACATCATCCCCACTGAGTGGCAGCATGATGCTGTGATTTTCTTCAACATGGACGTGGAAGCTGATCAGAGTTGATGGGACAATGAAGGAAGATACATATAGGGCAGTCCTGGAAGAAAACCCACAACAATGCTAAACATTCAACCAGAGCTACACTGGAATGGGTAAGATCAGTGGTTCTCAACCCTGGTCCTCAGGGCCAATTGTCCTGCATGTTTAAGATGTTTCCCTGCTGGCACACATATTAAATGAATTGGTTATTATTAGGCTTCTCCTGCACTTCATGGCATGCCGAGGAGGCTAATGCAATAATTAAAATCAGGTGTGCTGGAGGAGCGATACATTGAATACATGAAGGACAGTGGGTCCTGAGGACCAGGACTGAGAACTATTGGTTTATATTACCACTAATTTGTAACTTAAAATAGCCAGACTTAAATCCAATTAAGAATCTGTGGCTTGAAAAAGAATCGAGACTTGAAAAGTGATGTCCCCAGATACTCTCCATCCAGTTTGACAGAGCTTAAAAGTATTGTGCAAAAACAATAGGCAAAAATGTAAGTCTCCGAGCAAAAGCTACAACCCCCCCCAGGACCTATGAACCACTTGTGTTGTTCTAATAAACACAAAATAGACTACAGCTTGTAGTTATTGTGACAAAATGTGGAAAATGACCTTTTCCCAGAAATCTAAGAATATTTTTAGTATATTGTTGCCTTGTGTTTTACTGGTCAGGGTCAGAACAATTCATCAGGTGATGCTATGATAAAAAAAAAGTCATTTCCGGTTTTCCTGAATCACAAGGTGTGAAAGGACTTTAGCCAGCAGAAATTGCTGTGTCTTGTGAGAGATGCTCCAACAGCACAAATCAGACAGGACAGTGATACACAGGTGGCTGCTTCTTCATCATCTTCTTCTTCTCAGGTATAAGGTTTTCTTCTGATTTGTCAGAAAAAATATGTGTCATTTCATAAATGCTGTTGTAACTGCAATATTTTTTAATGTTTCTTGAGAGGAATGCATTGCTTTAGAATATAGTTGTGAATATGTATTTTCACTGAGGAAGGAATATGCATTTTTTGTAATTTAAAGCAGCACGCAGCTTTGTCTTTATGAAACTTATGAGTTTTTGGAAAGTCTAAATCATTCACTGATTGTACAGTTAGATGCAATGAGATACAGCTTCATTTGCAGTGGAAGTACCAAAGTTTATAAACATTAACAGAGTCATATGACTGTCAGTGTCTCAGTCTGTTACATAATAACTCCAGTAAAGTTAAACCTTAGCTTCATGATTGATTGGCTAGTGATTTAGATTTTCATTTAAACAAACAGTTCAAAAGACATTGATTAGCTTTAAATGTAACACTGTTCATGATCAAAAGTGAAATGTTTGCAGTTTGACGATTTAAAGGCAGAAATCTTTCCTCATTGGTAGCTGTTGATAGGAAAACTGCTATGGAGACATTTGGCCTGAGGAGGACTCAGTCCTTGAGGAGTCTTTCTGGCACTCAGGAAATGTCCTGGGTCATGACATCAGCAGGTAACTGGACCAGGAAGTCTGTCTCTCAGCTGGTTCAGCAGTAAGTCCACACTTGGGGAGGACATTCTGGGGGACATTCTTACAACCCAGCGAATGTCAGCAAATAAATTTGTCATAATTCTTTTTTTCTAACAGCTACCAAAGCTGTGCAGACCTAAGGAGTTCAGAAAAAGAAGAGCAAGGATACGAGGTTAGACTCTGTTTAACATGATTGCATTATGTACCAAAAAACACCTAAAAATAATCTTGTGTCTTTAGGATTCAGAAACCTGTGTGAATGGTAATTGGAAGGTGCTGGACAAGAGGGAGACTGGGAGATTCTGGAGTAATCTGTCCAGGAGTAAATCCATGGAGTTCATCCCTCAGAGAGAAATTTCTGGCACCAGAGCTTTGCGTACCCTGTTTGAGTCGAAGGCCACCCTACAGCAGGACTACCACAGCAGCCCTCGGCTGAACTCCCTGTCCACAGGCGACAGTAAATCAGTGAAAGACTGTCCTCTGCAGGACGGGAGAATTTATAACGCCCCGCTAAAGGAAACTACAATTCAGGTGAGAGACAGTGCCTACTATTATTGCATGAGAATTCAAGTCATGATGAATACCTTCACAAACACTCAAGCCCATAAACAGACATCAGTGTCATGCTTCATTGTGAAGTTGAAGGAAAAGGGTACACAATTTTCAATTTTATTTACAGATGGAAATCTGAAAAGCATAGTGTGTATATATTCATCTTCCTATCAACTCTGATCAGCTTCTCACTTGGCCTCCTGAAAGACTGTATTCCTACAGCATGATGCTACTACCACAATGCTTTACTGTAGTGATGGTGTGTTATGGGGTGCACAGTGTTAGTTATTAAGGCCAAAAAGCCAGCCAACTGCCTTCATTCACAGATTTTGCAGCAATAACTCTTTCTGAATGAGCACCAAGCATCAGTGGACAGCCGATTGCAGCTATTCCTCTTACTGAGCAAGGATGTGGTAACAGTGGAGAGTAAAGACTCCCATTTAACAGGGAGAAACCTCCAGTAGAACCTGGCCCAGTGTGAGGAGCCATCCGCTACGACCGATTGACTGAGAAAACAGAGCAGGCACACAAAAAATACAGAACACTGACGTACCTTCTATGTTCAGGAATAAGTAAAAATTGATGGCAGCAGTGGCTCCTTTAGTGGCTTTATCTTGGACAGAAACACAGCATATAAGCTTGAGATTGTTGTAAAATCTAAAGGATAACAGTATACAGTTAGTTGCAGCAATGGCTCCTTCAATTTCTTTGTCTAGGAAAGAGAGGGTAAAACACAGAGACAGGTGTATTATCTATAGAAAGAGAACATAAAGTTATTGGCAGCAATAACTAAGCCGAACGTCCCCAAGAGGGTGCAACAGCTAAACATAAATACCAATCCAGGTGTAACTTTTATGAAGGCAAAAAAGAGAGAAAGAACAATAGCCGAAATAACAGCAAACAATGCAAAATTGGAGAGAAGTAGGAGAATTTAGCAGAGTGAAGTCAGTATTTTCTCCAGCAGCCTAAGCCTATAACACCATGACTACAGAGATACCTTAAGATAACCTAAACCACTCTTACTATAGGCTTTATCAAAAACAAACGTTTTAAACCTAGTCTTAAAAGTAGACAGGATGTCTAGAACAAAAAGGACGGATATATGTGGTGCCTTAATAATACTTGTCCTTTCAACAGATTCTCCCACGTGAGCTGTGGATCTATGCAGCTCCTCCAGAGATACCATTGGCCTCTTGGCTGCTTCTCTGATTACTTTCAGTTAGGTGGATGGCCATTTCTTGGTTGGTTTGCAGATGTAAACCTCTTTTTTGTTCCATTTTTAGACTATGGTTACACCCTGGTGGACTCTATTTACTAATTGGGTGACATCTGAAGGTTATGGATTGCAATTGATTTTTATAGGGAGCTCAGAGTAAATGAGCTGAATACAAATGCATGGCACCCTTGTTTGCAAAAGCTTTAAAAATCTTACTAAAACACCTAAATTGCAGTTGTAACACAACAAAATGTGAAGTTCAAAAGATTTGAATATGCATGGAAATTACATTACAATAATGTTTTCAATAATTTAATGGACATTTCTGTTCTGTTTGTTAAATGTATTTAGCATAAATACACAATAAAATTCTTCTCAAGGCATCTTACATAGGAAATCAGGCTAAATTCAAATCTATTTACATTTATTTCAGTCAGTCAGGTTCATAGTCAACTTAAAGACTTTGAAAAAATCGAACACATATTCTTTTTAAAAGAATCTGAGCCAATAAGTTAAGACTTTACTATGTAAAGAAATCCGTAGATTGCATTCGAGTTTTCACTTTGCTGGAATCCTTCATTATCAACAAGCACAGGAAATTTTTTTTGTCTTTTTGAATAAATTAATCAAACCATCCAGCGTGAATTAAAATACACACGCAATACTCCTTAAACATCATACACATTCCATTCTTGGTCTTTTAGCATAGGTCTCTACTGACTCACTTCACCCGTGTTGATGGGATCCTCTAATATTAACCTGATAGCAACATAAACAGTTTCCATTCTTAAAAGAAACAACATCTTGTCAACCCACAGAGAACAACCCAGGTGGACGGTCAAAAGGCCATTAACGGCCTCCCAGAAGGTTACAACAGACTGTCGAGACACACACACGGTAAGCACTGGCATTTCATCTTGAGATTATACTCACTGACATCTAACATGGGAGGTGGGATCATTGTCTAAACCATCAAAGCCATGATTTATATGCACACTTTGGTGTGTGAGTGTGTAGCCAGCTGTCCTATACTTTAAAATACAGCTCATGTATCTGTTATTGGCAGTTCTTGGAAATCAGGGTGTACACACTTGAATGTGTGCATCAAACAACAGTGCTTGAATATCTACAAATACAATAAAATGATTCAAATAGATGTAAATATATCATTATTAAGGTTAGTGGGCTTTTAAGTTTCATAGGGTGAATCTTGAAAAAGGTTGTTGAGTAGTGACCTCTGCGTTGTTTCACCGAGGAAGGAAAAGAGCTAAATAAAGGCAAGGATGTTGCGGTGTAAATACATAGCTATGTGTCCTGCACACAAGCTTAAGATAGGAGTGAGGCCATCTCTGACAGCTCTGACTGTCACGCAGACCTTGGCCCTGGAAGTAGTGGAACTGATGCTGCTTAGATACTCTGACGTCTTTACCCTGCAATGTTTCTAGTATGAGTAAGGGAAAGGTGGTTGTGTGAGTTAGCATTTAGAGGCATGAGGTACTATCTGAAAAAAAGAGCACAGAAAATTGGGATATTTAAAATAAATAAAAAAAACTGGAGAAATATACATCCTAATTCAGGAACCGTTGAAAGTATTCAAATCCTTTTCATACAGGTATTTGTTATGGTACAATCACAAGGTTCAAGCTTTTTATTTGGATTTTATGTACATACATACGAGTTGGAGGGAAAATTATAAATGTCATTTAAGATTTGTTTTACAAAAAACACCTGAAGAGTGTGGCATGTTTTTTTTACTGAGACTCATTTTAGTTTGATACCCCTAAATAAAACATGGAGCAACTAAATGTCTTCATGTTACAGAGATTTGTCAGAGAACATTAGTAAATAAAGAGAATTTTCATTTTGCCACAAGCCAAGTAGAGCATACAGCGAACAGGTCAAATGAGTCCCAAATTTAGTTTTCTGTTTTACATGCAAAAATATGAGTGGCCAAAAGCATACATTACCCAGAAGACACCATACCTACACTGAAACTGGTGGCACCATCATGCTTTGGGTATTCTTTTGGTCAAGGAAGATGATCCAAGAAGTTGTGAAGACGGATGGAGCTAAATACAGGGCAATCCTGCAAGAAAACTTCAGGCAGTCAGCAAAAGATTTGAGAGTGGGGTGGAAGATCTCCTTTCAGCAGGACAACAAATTTAAACATACAGAGTGACCTACAATGGAATGGTTTGGATCACAGAATGTTTATGTGTGAGAAGGACCAACCTCAATCTATTTGGTATTCTAAGGATAGAGTTGAAAATTCTTATTCAGAGACACTCTCCATCCTATCAGACTGAGCTTCACCTGTTTATTAAAGAATAATGTATAAAAGTTCAGCCTCTAGATCTGGAAAGCCAGTAGGGACATACCCCAAAAGACTTGTGAGACGTGGTTCTACAAAGAGTTGACTCAGAGTGCCATAGTGTTAATTTACAGTGTCACATACATCCTAATTAAAAACATTAAAGCTTGTGGTTGTAACGTAACAAAATGTGAAAAGGTTTACACTGTATGAATACTTTTGTAAGGCACTGTATCTATGAAAGGATTTGTAGTCTCGACCACTAGGCCGAAATAGAGCCTTCCGTGACTTCCTTTGTGTTATTTTAACATCCTCCCCCCCAGGCACCCACTGACACACACACACTCTCAGGGTCCCACCCAGCGCCAGTAATAGTGGGTGACAATGTAGCTGTGGGAAAGGGAGGTGGTGGGGTGTCCCAGTCTATCACTAACCAACAGAGGTGACTGACTCAGTCCTGTAGCACCAGCCAGCCCACAGGCCCAAAATAGCCAAAGTCCTAACGCTGGGACAGATAAAATCAGCTGTCACCGAGACCACAGGACTAGAAAGACTTCAGTCATCGGCCCACAAGAAGAGAGACTGAACTGCACATCGCAGGGGCCTGAACAGTCGGTTACAGCAGAGATACACAGGGAGGTACACTCTGAACAAGGCTAGATGGTCCTTCAGTAAGTATACATTCAGTTAGACTGAATGAGAGATAATAATAGGACATTATAGCAAAGAATGATACTGTTGCTCTAATACTAACAGATGTAAATATATTCTGAGAGAAATGCATGATTAATGAGACGTACACTAGCTATTTTTATTATTATCGTTTTTATTACTTGGCCCAAGGTGTTGATGAAAAATCTTGTGAAAAGTGGATTTGTTAACTCTCTAATGAAGGGATGCAAAATATGTTTTGTTGTATATAAATGTTGCATTGTAAGGCTGCCCCTTTTGAACAGCAAATAAGGATTTATTTCCCTTGTTGTAAAACCAAAATCAGAGCTGCAAGAGTAACAAAGTGCCTTTATGTTTAATTTTTTAATGAATTGTATTCAATTCCTTTGAAATTTATGAATGCAAAGATTGCCAGACGTTCAGACAGGGTCTTTCAATTGATTATCTAAACATGATAATACTAGAGATGCACAGCTCCAAATTTTGTGGCCATATTCCAATCAGTGGTTTTCGGAAAGCTTTTATACCGGATTCGCATATCTCTTTAAGAACTACAATACAAGGTCAAAGAACAATGCTGGCACAGATTTACTTAAGCCGCCCTGCTTTGAGTGGCCATAAATTAGATACCTGAAGAGGCAATGCCAGGCTGCTGAGTGAGCACTCCCTGTGAAGCAGGGACATATAATTTTAAAACAAGGAAAACATTTATTTCAGTAGAGAGTTTAAACTGGCTTTACCATCTCACATGAGTGATTACGACGAAAAGAGTCTTGCTCTCTGACAACTTGATTAACCCACAGACAGGTTGTAGAAAGTACAATTTTCTTTCAAATAGCTTCTTACATCTCTCTTCTTCATATTAAGCACCTTACTAACTTGGACTTTTCTTCCCCCGGGAACAGCTTCCACACTGAGTATTTTTGACTTGGTTGCCTCACAGTAAACATTATTAATCAATAACATGTAAATGTTTCAGATTGTGGCCTTTGCATAATTTCCATTCAATGTCGCTATAAGCAGGTTGATGTTATTCACATGTTTTTGACCAGGTTTTTGACAGTCATGGCCCATTAAGCTGAAAATTGGTAAAGTCAATTGCAGAGTTTGCACATTATCTCTAGTTGAAGTAAGGGTTAGAATGTCTGTAATAAAATAGGCAGGGAAGCAGTATATTTGAACTTAGCTTATAGTTTTGGGAGGTACTCAGCAGTACGTATGTGGTACCTAGATAGTGAGGAATCCCTTCCACATGAGCAGTTTTTTTTGTGTTAAGGTTTTTATTGCAGTCTGTGAATGTGGCAACAACCCTGAACAGCTGATGGCGGGGAAGTTGATGAAGAACAAATAGCAACTGCATTTCACCACCATTTGCACAGCTGCCAGTCGAAAACACCCACCCATCAACGTGCCAGTAATAGCTTCTTTCCATTCCTGGAGCCCTGTTTAAAGAGATGTGGGCGGAAATTGCCGTAAAAACCTGGGAATCACATAGAACATACTTAGATTTCCAATAAACCCATTTTATCTGTACAGATTTGATACCAACTGGTTTCACAAATCAGTACATAGGTGTGAACATACAGAGGATTATGAGTGACTTCAGAGTTTGGTGGACCAGGATTTCAACACACAAGGCCCTTGGTAGCATCATTCTTTCTGTCCACTCATGTATGAAAAGGATTTAAGTCCAGGCTCGTGAGAGGCGCCAGCTCAGAGGTCCATCCTTTTGTCCTGACATGGCTTACTGGGTGACAAGGGAGGTGTGTTTCAATCTGGCCATTAGTTACAGATGGATGATCTATGCAGCACCCCTAGTTGTTGAACTTTAAACTTTTGTAATGTTTAATAAGTTTTGTTTTGTTGTTGAAAACAGATATTATAAATGCTCTTTTATGAAACTTTATACTGTTGTCATGCTGTTAAAGCGTGGTTGATTACACAGAAGACAATAATTATTTACACAATAACCTTCCTGTATGAAACACATACTGAAAATGGAACATCTGAAGCAGTCCCAGTCAGAGTAACAACCAAACAGAAAGTAAAGCGATGTAAAAATTTATAAAAAAGCAGTAGTACTCTGTAAAAAGTTTTCCTTCTTAACCTGGATTACTTTTATATCTGACCGGAAGAGTCTGTTCTTCTTTTGGGTTTTGCACAGAAAGATCCTCCTGTGTATATAAAATGCAAAATGCACATTCGACAGCCCTCTAAAGGTTCATAAAACAGCTTGGCATAAACCGCTTTCATCTTTTTTATATTGTTTTAAGACGTTGGAAGTCCACTTTGGCCTTTCCCTTCTTGAACCAGCTGTTAGCTTCAGCCTCCAGGTCCAAAAACTCTGAAATTCATACTATGTAAAAAGGCCAAGAGAGGAATGTACTGCAGATAAGATAATACTGCTTATAACCTTTTGTAGAATTTCTCTTTAAAAAGCTTACATATATTTTTAACTCAGTTTAGTATGCTTTTTATGAACTGACAGATCACAAACCAATGACAATTGATTTCAATCAAACCGAAGAATGGTATCATTGTAAGCTAAAAACATCTTCAGGTCTAAAAACACGACAGATCATTTTCAAGATATTTACAAGGTCAAACCGTTACATTCCTCGGGTCAGGTGTTGAAGGTTTGACAGCAGAGAGCTCACACCAAAAATGTGCAAACATTCTGGGTCACTCCAGCTGAGCTCGCAGTTGTTGTTTTTTGTCTCTCCTGAGCTTTATAGGCTGCCCTTGGCATGCAGTCCAGTGACGGTCTCAGACAGCAGCAATGCTGTGTGGGCCTATTTAGGATCAAAGCTGATTTGTTTATTCTGCCATTTTTCCTACTTTCACTAAATGATGAAAATGCACAAGCTTTTGTAAGGTAACCTGAAGCTGCAGCAGCGATAAGATGGATACCATTGTCACCATGAATAGGCACACTTTGAGGGTGTCCATAAATACAACCTGTTATCAAGAAACATTTTACAGACCACAGATGCAATCTGCTGGCCTAGTTTTATCCAACTTTTAAAGTGGATGTCATGAAATCTAAACCAGAAAAATTAACCTAGACCAAATTCATTTTATTTCTTCATCCGGGCTAAATATACATTTTTTGTTTTCTCTGCAGATGACAAATATAATTCATCACTGAGCAAAGGAGGTACTTCAACAGGGCAAACGAGAGACAGGATATCTACTTCCTCGTCTGTGAAAGACAAACTAGCTCTATATCTGTCAAGAACAGTGGCCATTGAATCAGTGGAAGGCTCAAACCAGCCAGTGAGTTCCTGAAATGCTTCTAATTCCTCCCCATATAATGAGGCCGAGGGCTTCAGCAGAGAAAAATTAGAACAACCCAAAGATTTAAAATGAATGTCATGCTCACATTTATTCACCGTTTCACTGGTAACCCACTGTCTTAAGTTGTACTTTTCTGTTTAGCAGGAATCTAAGGGAACTCCACGAACCAGGGCTAAAACCAGCAAGGTAATTTGTTGTTTATTTCGCATCCCTTATGTAATAGAGTGCTTCTTTACTAATGTGTGCTGCATGACATATTAAACAGAAACGCCAAAAAATTTTAACATAACAGAAAATCAGAAAAGGGCATGTATCACAAAGCATGTATGGTAGCAAGACTATTGAATAAAAACATAAGGCTAACTGAAACTTAAAACACTAATAACTGATTACTTTCATATTTGGAGTTTTTGTTTTTTCAAATTTAGATCTCAAAGATCTTAACAAGAAAAATTGAAATATATCAAGGTTTCACTTATCTGTGTTTCTGCAAACCCTCCAAGTCCAGAAAATACATTTCAGTTAAAGGTAAAATCAATATGTTTGTAGTTAACAAACCAAATACCATAATGCATAAGTACATAATAAAAACGTTCTACTGTTTCATATAGCTTTAATAAAAAGACAAGATGCAAAAAAATCAGACAATATTTGAGGCTTAATTAAACTAAAATGAGAAACTTTCACACATCACATGTAGAGATTTGCATTAGATACTTCTGTTGTTTCTGCAGGAAAATCAAATCAGGATGTGGGCCCCTGAGATGGAGCTAGTTTTGGTGCTCATCCCACAAAATCTTTGCTTCTGCATGCTAATAACAGATTTACAGTTAGGCACACATTGACTTCACTGTTTTTGGTCCTGCTCCAAATTAAAAAACATGTATTCTGCAACAATATTTGTATGTTTCCTTTCTAAAAGGTTCCTTGTAAACACAGCATGATTTCTAAACATTTATAGTAACTGGGCGCAGGGCTGGTGGTGTAGGGGGTTAAGCGCGTGATCCATATACAGAGGCTTTAGCGACATTTGCCGCATGTCTTCCGCTCTCTCTCTTTGCCTTCATTTCCTGTGTAGCTACTGTCAAATAATACAGGGAAAAATAAAGGCCACTAGTGCCACAAAAAAAATCTTTAAAAAAAAATGTATAGTAACTATGCCAGCGATTGTGGTTAAGGGTTTGGTCATAGGTGGGGTTATGACATTACTGTTGACGAATAGATGCATATTTGTTATCTAGATGAAAATCCCAAGAATTAATAGACCTCAGTCGATATAGTCTTATAAGCTTTTTTTGTGAACCTATGAATTGAAATGTTGGTGAAGTATCCATTCATTTATACAGTTAAGCCAAAACGTATTCATACCCCTGGTAAATTTTGATTTAAAATGATTGTTATTATCAATATTAAGATTATCTTCATAAAAACCAACTAAAGGTGTCTCCATTTTGAGAAAGATAATTTACCTGTTTTTATTAACCCTGACCCTATTGGGATGTTGAAAAGTATTTACAAATACTGTTATTTATTATTATTCATTGACATTACAGTAATCAAACCCTTCTTATAATTTCTGACCAGCATTTTGCATGTTTCTACTGGTATTTTTGCCAATGTATCTTTGGTAATGGGCTCCAAGCCTTTCAGGTCAGAAGGCCTGCATGCCATCACCCTAACCTTTAGTTCTCCCTACAGATTCAAGTTAGGAATAACATATTACTTTAAACCTAAAGCCAGAGCCATGATTCATTTTGGGCTTAACTGTTCAAAAGCAACAAAAACAAATTTGGTCTCAGGGCCCAGACAATGGCCCTGTATACCCTTTCTAAAGTACTGCCCTCTGTGTGTGGGTGTGAAGTGTGCCTACTAACAGCTGTTGAGTCTTTTCTTAACTTTGATGTGATAGAAGATGGTTTGCTGTGAAAAACTACATATGAACATAATAAAAGGTACAGTATGGCTTCTATAACTACATATATATATATACATATATTTATATAAATTTTTCAATGTTAGTTTTTGATGATTATGCCCTCATAGTGTTTCTTTTATCTTTTTATGTATTTCAAGATGGCTGATGCACAAAGGACAATCACAGTTTCACAACCATTTCATGATGAAAATGACTTGCCTCCTCCCCCGCCTCCTCTTGTACCACCAAGACCCTTTGACTATGAAGGGACAGTCACTCTGAATAGCCTCCCTTTGCCTCCACCTAAAGAGACCTTTTCCACATTCTACCAGCAACGACAGAAGAGTGAGCTGAAGAGGCTCTTCAAACATATCCACCCCGACATGCGAGGAAGTCTTGATGACGCTATTGATGATGAGATAATGAATGCAGTGCAGTCAGAGAACACTCAGACAGCAGACACAGTTTATCAGGGAGAGGTTCAGTCTATGAGGTGGATCTTTGAGAACTGGGCTCTGGACAACATTGGAGATCCTCATGAAACCAAAAAACTCTTGGATACTGAGGAGCTAAAAGGTGGAGATGTCAGAAGTACCTCTACAATGTTTGAGCAAATTGACAGCACCCAACACATGTCAGCTAAAAGACAGATGTCTGTCAGAGGGGATGTGAGTACATCCACATGGTTGTTTGAAACACAGCCATTAGATTCTCTCAGTAAATCCAAAGGCAAAGAAGGTGAACTGGTAGAGGCACTTCTGAAAGAACCCATACAGTCTGGCGTTGTAAGAGGGAATCGGCTTCTCTTTGAGTCCAAACCACTGAGTGACTTAGGGCGATGCAATTCCATCGAAGACTGTAGCGTCCTGAAACTGAAATCTGAGCTTCAGGAGCAGAAAGGAGATGTCAGGAAAACCGTCAAACTTTTTGAAACAGAACCATGCTGTGCCATCAAAGACAACAGTGGCAATATCCATGAGATTAAATCCATCTGCAGGGAGGAGATCAATTGCGGCAAACTTAACACTGCCCGGTGGCTTTTTGAAACTCAGCTTTTGGACATGATTAATAAAGGAAGTGATGGAGTGAAAATAATCCGGGGTATATCTCTGGAGGAGGGGCACAGGGGAGGTGTTGACCAGAAAAGGTGGATGTTCGAAACCCAGTCATTTGACACAATTAAAGAAGTTGAAAGAGTAGATACATTTGAAAGAATAGCGGCCGACAACTCAGGAGAAGCTGAGGTTTTCAACAAAAAGAAGTTGTTTGAGATGCAACCCCGGGCAGCTGCAGGAGAAAAGTCTCTGGAGAAAGAAGCAATCATTGGGGGAGATGTCAAGACTTCTATGTGGCTGTTTGAAACTCAGCCCATGGAAGCTCTTAGTGACAGCCATGATGTAAGGTGTCTGAAAAAAATAATCCTTTCAGCTGACGAACAGGGGGAAGTAAAAGGCAAAAAGCTCATGTTTGAAAATGGCAGCTTTCAAAACACTTCATTTAAAGAACAAGAGATTGAAAGGGTTGACGTGAAGGGATTCAAACAACTTTTTGAGACGATCCCCTTGAGTAAAATTGCTCAGTTAGAAGAGGAGATGGCTGAGAGGCAGGAAACCTTTTCTGGTAACAAGGCAGTGATAGAGACCACCCCCTTATACGCAATAAAAGACAGCTCTGGAAACCTTCATGAGGTCACAACAGTCAGTCGAGAGGAATTTATCAGGGGGAAAGTCAAAAACTACAAGTGGATGTTTGAGACTAAGCCTTTGGATCAGCTGGCAGATGGAAAAGATGTTGAGGTTATCAAAGGCATCACCAGACAGGAGGACAACACAGGTGATGTAAAGACAGCAAAGTGGCTTTTTGAAACCCAGACAATTGATGGAATCCACTGCAAGTTCAATCCAACAGAACAAAGCTCTATAGTTGAAAAAGAACCTTGCAAAGGTGATGTCAAGAACTGCAAATGGTTGTTTGAGACAAAACCGATGGATATGCTGTACAACAAAATGGAAAAAAACAAGGATAAAGACTTTATTGACACGGATGTCAAGTCTATGACTTGGCTTTTTGAGTCACAACCCCTGGACAGCATCAGAGATGGTGAGCCATACAATCTGCAGTTGTGCAGCACCAAAAAGGACTCTGTCAAACCAGAGGTTGCTCTTGAAACAGTGAAACATTTATTTGAAACTGAAACGTTGGACAGAATAAGAAAAGATTCACACGCACAACAGAATTTGAGATGCATCAGCCAGGTCAACTTTCAATCAGGAGATGTGTCACGTGTCAAAGAACTTTTCGAGTCTCAATCTCTTGATGAAATAGGGTCAGAAATTATGTCAACTGAGGGACAGCACCAAGGTGAACACATTGAAAAAGGTTCGGTGCATAAAGTTACATGGATGTTTGAGAACTGTCCTATGAACCAGCTTAATAAAGATCAAGATGAGCATGGAGTAAGCATGGAGAGAGTTGGAGTTCTTGAGACTGGAGATGTACAAAGCAAAAGGTTTATCTTTGAAACCTCTTCACTGGATAAAATCCAAAAGGAACCGGTTGAGGAGAAGTCAGAGTCTGTGGAAGAACCTATAAGCAATGTTGATGTAAAATCTAGCACCATGCTGTTTGAGTCCCTGCCTCTCTATGCCATCAGAGACAAAGAAGGTCAGTTTCATGAGGTGACCACTGTCAAAAAAGAAGAGGTCATGAGTGGTGACGTGAGAGGGGCAAGGTGGATGTTTGAGACCAAACCACTTGATGCCATCAAGGCGGAAAATGAAGTTTATGTGATTCGAGCTGTTACACAGGAAGATGTCCAGAAAGGGGATGTAAAATCAGCCAGATGGAAGTTTGAGACACAACCTCTGGACTCCCTCACTGATCGAGATGAACCTTCGGTTTGGGTTACTGAAGACTTTGGAGGCAGCAGTGTCCAGCAAAATAAAAATATATTTGAATCTGACCAATCAAGCAAGAGGTTTGCGAGAATGGTTAGTGTCACTGATGTGCAGCAGGGGAATGTCAGGACCTCCACATGGCTCTTTGAGAATCAGACCCTTAACAGTCTTAAAGGAGAACATCAGGAGCAGAGCCCAGTTAAAACAGTCCACAGAGAAGACAGCCAGAACGGAGATGTGAAACGCTGTACGTGGCTGTTTGAATCTCAGCCGCTTGACAAGATCAAGGATTCTGAAGATACCTCAGCACAAGCTATTGAGGAGATACCAAAAGCTGATGTAAAGTGTACTACCTGGCTGTTTGAGACTACACCACTGGATAAAATTACTGCCAACAGTGTGGCTGAGACCATTTCGTACTTGTATGAAATGAAATTTGTCCACTCCAGTGGCATAATAATAGAAGCAAATGACACAAGGCATGTTAACATGGCAAAATATATCCTTGAATGCAGCACAGGTGTGCAGATTCAGAAAGAAGACATTGTTGCTGGCAACATTAGAAACATCATGTTGCAACTCCTGCTCAAACCAACAATCAAGCCACAAGTTACTCTTCTGAGAGAAGTCGTAAAGGGTCAAATCAACACCACTGTAGTGGAGCTTCCAGTATTTGAGTCAACAATGACTGCCAGCATTGAGAGGGATCAAAGAATACAGAACATTGCTCAGATGATAGATGATTTGCTTATTCAGGGGTATAATTGCAAAAAGGGAATCATAATGCAAGAGACTGGAGACGAAAAAGGAGAAATGTCAGTTTATTCCCTAATCAGCAACAGTGAAATCAAGACTGAGAGTTATGTTATGGAAAGGGGAGACATAAAAACTACAATTGGAAATCTCTTGGCTACTGCCAATAGTCAGAGAGCTGCAACATGGTGTAGAGTCGATGAAAATGAGAAGGGAAATGTGAATTTGTTTAAAAGCTGCATTGAAAAAGGTGATCTCCAGTATCTGAAGAGTCTTCACACAGAGGAAAATGAATATGAAGCTGTTCATGGACTGTCGATGAAGGAGCAAGTAGAAACTGTTCAGGGGGGTGTCCAGGAAGCAAAAAAAAGCCTCTCCCTGCAAAAAGAGCAAGTCGAGAGAACCATATGTGATGTGCTGCCAGGAGATGTAAAAAACACCAAAAAAGTTTTCTCATCTGACTCCTTTGTCAGTGTTGATTGCTGTATTCCAAAAGAGGAAATAATCCCAGGAGATGTATCATCAGCAAAGCAGCAGCTGGCTGTGAAGCAACCTGTGACTGTGGACAAAGAGGACGTTGTACCTGGAGACATCAGGGCAACAATGGAGTCATTGGAGCGTGCAAAACAGCAAAGCATGTGTGTGGAGAGGGAGATCATTAAACCTGGAACCATCTATGAAATGGACCTGTCATCTCATGGTCCTGTAGACGAAGGAAGCCAACCACAGAAAGAAGTGATTATATCTGGAGATGTGAGAGCGGCTAAAAAGTCCCTTGAAATGGCCAAGCAGCAAAGCATGCAGGTGGAGCGAGAGGTCATTGTTCCTGGAAAAATATACAATTTGGGATTGTCAGCGCAAGAGGGAAGCTCTTCAACTTTGGCACTATCTACATGTTCGTCCTCCTCCAGATGCCAGCAAGTCAAGACTTATCCAAAGGTCAGTGATGCAAAGAAGGAACATGAAAGTAACATTTCCTTTGACACTTGTCAACAAAGTGCAGTTGTATTCAGCAATTGTGCCCAGCAATCAATGCCATCATTCACAGGTTGTGATTTTAATGGTCAGACAAGTGAAGATGACATAGAAGAAATCATTAGAGGAGATGTGAAGGCAGCCATTAAATCTCTGCAGAGTGCAGCATCTGAGCAGAGGTTTGTAGATAAGGAAAATGTTGTTAGAGGAAATGTGCAACTGGCTTTGGAATCTCTTCAGAAGTCTAGTGTAAATGTATCCAAGGGAGACTATAAAGCTGCAATGATATACAGGAATTCAGGCAAGGCATGCTCAGAGAGGAGCAAGAATGTTCACAATCAGTGTGTTGTGGTGCCTATTCCTTCATCTGACACAACATTATCTCATTCAATTTCAGTAACCTGTGAAGGACAGCCAAGGAACCCAACACAGATTTCAGCCCCCAACCCCATAGAAAATGGCTATTCTAGTTTATCCAGCTGGGAAAGAGTAACTTCACCTTCACTTCTAGAAAAGAACAAGAGACCAAAGAATCAGAAGCCAGCATTATCACCAAAGCCACTTTGGATAAAATCTGTCACTGTGGAAGCAGCAACCACCTCATCAACTCCTGCTCCCAAAGTTACCTGTCCTGTTGAACACAACATCAAAGCAGGGGTTTCTCCAAAACAAAACCAACAGTTTCTTGCACACTCTATGGATACCCCAGGTGGGAAAAGGAACAATGAAAGATTAAAAAAAGATGGTGATGAAGCACAACCAGATTCACATCTGTCAAATGAAGATCTGCCAATGTACTCAAACCTTCAGGAAGATAACAAAAAGCTCAAAACACACCTCATAGAGAGAAAATCAAATGTTCATCTAACAACGTCAAACAGGGACAAAATGCAAGTACAAAGAAACGTGGTCCAAAAAATAAACGCAGCTGAAAAGATCCAAATGTGCGTGAAGAATTATGCAGAAGATGGAAAACATGACATGAACATGAGCTTAAAGGCTGCTATACAGAACATTGAAAAACAGGACAGAGAGGATTTAGACCAAAGAGATTTGCTGCCCAAAAAAGTAAAAGTGATTTATGATAATGGTAGTGACCACAGGCAAACTGCCAATAACCAGCTTCAGTATCATGAACATGAGCTTAACCTTCCAAGTTACCAACGCAATACTCAAGTGGAAACATCACAAACTAATAAGTCAGGTGAAGCAAACCATTCACAGCAAAAAGACATTACACAAAACAAACAGGAACTCTGGGATAAGGTTGTTTTACGAGAGAAGAAAGTAAAGGAGACAGAGGAGGAAAGATGGCAGAGACTTTCAGTTCACAAGGATGAGATCATGAAAGAAAACTCTGAGACAGCCATGGAAATCTTTGATAATTTAAGGAAACGAGAAGAACTCAAAGGAATCCTGTCTCAGGTGCAAGAAATAGAAGGAGAGCCCTGCAGCGTAGATGCTAGCTCCCTGAAGTCATTTTACAACAATGTCCCTGCTTGGATGGTTACCCCAAGAAACACCAAGAAATGGAAAAAAGAGGAAAAGAAAGTTTCAGAATTACAGGACGATGATCTTGAAAGCATTTCCTCAGTTGAAAGTGCATTTGAAGATCTAGAGAAAGCTAGCAAGGAGATAAGGATGCTGAAGGAACAGACATTAGCCAAACTTGTTGACATTGAAGAAACAATCAAAAAGGCTTTGTACTCTGTTTCTAATCTGAAATCTGAAGCTGACATCGCAGGTTTGTCGGGACTGTTTGACGAATCTTTGAAATCAGAGCAAAACCTTCAACCAGTCAATAGCATCAGGAAAATAAGCATAGTGTCAAGCAAGACCAAACAAGATTCTAGCAAAGAGTCACCAGAAGTTCTCAAAAATGCAAAGAGTACGCCACTTAGACAGTCCTCCTCTCAATCTTCACCATCATTCATCTCCATTCACTCTGCAAGGAAGCCTTCTGAGCTACAAAAAACAACTATGTCATCGTTTAAACCAGACACAAAGAGTGCTCCAAGAGGCTGCCCTGATGCAAATCAAGTTTTGGATTCCTTTGTTCCTGAATCCTCAAAAAATGGTCCCAGTCAAGAACGCAAAGTCAGTGTGCTTGAGGTAAAGGCTGTTCCAGAGCAAAACACCAGAATTATGGGCAGCAAGACCATCAGTGAAACATATAAGGAGAGCGACAGCTTTGGCAATGTGTTTGTTTCTTCCGTGACTTCAACATTTGTCACTAAACACCCCGACAGTAAAACGTCTGCTCTGTTTGAAGTAGTTGGAGATCCTGCCAGGTACGAAGTCATGACATCCCCTTTATTGCAAAGATCTGGTTGCCCATTTGAAGATAAAGTGTTGAGCAACACCAACGAGGATGGAACAGTATTTGTAACATTCAGGCAACCAAAGGAAAATAAATAAGTGACTCAGTGTGGCTGGATTCATGTTAACTAAAGAAGACATTTATTCCATTGTGTGTGTATCTTGTATTTTCATTGAGGAGTTTTGTTTTATAGCTGTTTTAATTTTTTACTGTAACCACCTGATAAAGTATGTTCGTCTATTAAAGCTAATAATAATGTATTTTCTGATGTGTGAGCTATCAAATAAATGAAAGCTTGAAAAATGGTAAAAAGTTGTTGTATGCTCCTTCCTAGATGTGGATGTATGGTTATTTCCAGAAATGATTGCCAAAGTTCTAGAATCAAGAAATTACTTACATAGATCTGTCGGACAACATGAAGTAGACTAAAAGGTCTCAAAAAGCAGCACACAGTTTGGTTTGGATAGCTTTTTTCCTTAATAAATGAAGTCATTTGAAAACTGCTTTTTGTATTATTGTTATCTGTGTCTGATATAAAAATGGATTTGACGATCTGAAACATTTCAGTGTGACAGAAATATATGATCTGAAGACATCTAATAAGAGATCAATACTTTTGGACAGCATTCTAAGTAAGTGTGATCCTAGGGTAGTCATGAATGAACTGAGATGTCTACGCATTTCTGTACTATTACTATAGCTTTGTGTCACCAAACTCACCATATTTGACAATATTTAAAATTTGCCTGTACCTTATTTACAAAGTTGCATATTCATTGAACAGTTCTCAATTAATTCTTGTAGGCTCATTGGTCCAAGGTTTGATATTTTTCAGTAAGTTGTACCAAGTAACTTTTTTGTTGTCTCATTAGTTATCTTTTTTGCAATTTAAAAGTTAATTGCTAGATTAAGTACCTTTATCATAGTGTGCCCCGGTAAACTGGAAGACATATTAATCAAAACATTGTAATTCCAGTCATGACAAAGGACTGCAGAAACCTAAATGTGAACATGCAACATAAAGTTACTGTAAAAGAAAATATGCTTTCATCATCACAGTTCCAGCCACCGGCCAAGGAGATGTGTTCTGCTTGCTTAACACCGGTGTATCCAGTGGAAAGAATGGTGGTCAACAAGCTAGTCCTGCACCACAACTGTTTCTGCTGTAAGCACTGTAAGAAGAAGCTCAGGTGAGAATAATAAATAAATAAAAAACTTTACAATGAACCGGCTGAAATTTAGATGGTTAAATTTATTTAAATAACAGGCATTAATGAATGAACTACTATGCTCATTTAAAAAAAAATCTCCAAAGCACTGAAATCCTCTACATCGGTCATCACACAAATAACAACTACAGTATGTAAAACAAATCCCAAAAAAAAATCTGTTTTTATTTGCAATGCAGCACTCACAACTATTCATCAGTTTATGGAGAGTTCTACTGCATTTCCCACTACCAGCAGCTGTTTAAGAGAAAAGGGAACTACGACGAAGGATTTGGACACACACAACATAAGGACCGTTGGCTTCACAAAGATAAAGGAACAGATGAGCCAGATGCCCGGACCACGCCCAGAATTACCAAAAACAACTTAAATACTTCTGTTGATGTGTTCAGTGCAAAGGGGAGCCTAACTGACCACGGACATAAGAGTGCGGCTGATGTTAAGGGTAAGCTCAAAATAAGATGGCCGCCAGAGAAGAATATTACCAGGCTCAATCCAACACAGCCAGCAAGTGCACCAGTGCTAAAAAATAACATGGATGACACAGTCAAACATGCTACCGTTGGTGTGTCAGAGCGTTGGAGGGGTGACAAACCTGACTACAGGAGAGAAATGATAAACAAGGGAGGGAAGGGACAGTCTGAGACGACAAGATTGATCTCAGTTGAGAAGTTGCCCTCAGAAAAACCAGTGTCAGTAAAGGACCCAACAAAAGCAACCCATTTCCAAATCACCAATTCTCCAATGGAATGCAAAGATCCTTTGCCCAACTATATGAAACACCAAAGACCAGTTCAGACAAGAAGGATGCCACCTTCAAAACTGAACAGCGGTCAAGTTTCTCACAAACAGGAAGCCTCTTCAAGTAAAGTTCGGAAATCTGTACGTTTTTCTCAGAAAGTTCACGTGGCTTTGTGCGACCAGTCCATCCAGATCAGCTCTGGAGCTGAAAACGAAAACCTCTCAGATCAGTTTGAGCAAAGCCTTACAAAGGATGCAACAGAGATCAATGACATGAATGTGGATCCTTTAAGCAACAGCCTTAAAGAAAGCAATGGAAACCTCGACATGACTAAATGTCAAGACAATGGAGACCCAACAACTGGGCCAAACCAGGAGCTTGATGCTGACATGGAGAGCAGGCAAGAGATCCCACATATGAATACAGTTACTCTGACTGAAGATGTAAAGGAGGTTAATGACTCACTTGAATTGCAAAGTCACACAGAAATATCCAGTTTAATTGAAGATAATACGAAACATGAACCATCTGAGAGACCAGATGTTGTTTCAAAAGATCCAGTCAGCAAATACGATTCTGCGGAACTGAGTTCTCCGCAAAATCTTGTAGGACATGTGACTGGGGAGGAGGTCAATCTTAAAATGAATGAAAACCAGGTGGCAACAACCAGATCAAACAATGATAAAGAAAACAGTGTGAATAAGAAGAATGGTCTAGCAAGAACAAATTCAAAAACTAAACTGGGATCCTGGTCCAAAGGAAGGAATCCTTTGACAAAGTTCTTTCCATCATCTGGTAATGACAAAGCAACCAGAGCAGAACCAAAAGATGCAAAGAAAGCTGATATCAAATCTAGTGGTGGACTCCTAGGAAGACTGTTTCAGTCATCCTCTGACGCCACAAAAACACCTGAACCACAAGAACAAAATACTAAAATACACACTGTTGATGATAAAGCAGAGACGGAACAAGAGACCAAGACAGAAGAGAACCAGGAGAATGAGAACATGTCTGAAGTTGCACCTTTGGAAGCAGATGCTGCAAATCAGACCAACTTACAGCTTTCTGAGGAAACTAACAGCACATCTATAGAGCCAGTCAGCTCACTCAAGAAATCCATCAAAGAAACCAGTGAGGATCTGAAAACTCCAGAGAAAACGAATGAAAATCCAGCTGTTCAAGAATCAGAATTACAGATCAGTGCAGCTACAGACGCGGCTGCAGGTGATCCAGAAAAACAGCCTGAAGTCCTCCCGTCTGACATGCATTTACTGAGCCCAGTGTATGAGGAATCAGTCATTGAGTTGACACCTAAAGGAAGCAGTGATGATAGTTCAACTCATCCTGTTTTTGATGATAATTTTGGAGACGTTATGAGCTCTGCCCAGGTGGCTGAAGCATCTATTAAGATAAATACAGATGAATCTTCTACAAATTCAACCAAAATGACAGGTGCACCTGATGAAATGGGGGTAAACCTGATTAGTGAAGCCCTTCTCAGTCCTAGCAATGAAAATCCACAAAATCACACAAACTTCTTTGATATGTCTGACAGTTCCAGCCTTGCAGGTTCCTCCTCTCTGACTGCATCAGCTGAGACTGCGGCAATGTTTCCTGATGACTTCAGTCTGATAGACACTCAGCTGCTATCAGCTGAGAACAAAGCTTCTCTTGTCATTGCAAATCCACCAACTATCCGTGACTTAGCACCTGTAAAGCAAGATGACAACCCAGATCCATTCAGTGCAGTCAACCAGACAAGTGAGCAGATTGCTGACTTAGACATTTTCAGCTCAAACAACAATCTTTTCTCTCAGCCTATTCTCTTTAATGTTTCAGACCAAAATGGAGCAGAGGCTCACGCAAATCAGTTTTCTGCCTTTACTGATGACTTCTTTGGAGTTAGCAATATCTTAGACACTGTAGATGTGTTTAAAATGGAACCAAACAACCCAGACGTTTCTAATTCACGAAATGATTTATTCACATCTGATACATCATCTACTGTGGCCACTTCCACTCAGATTGATCTTTTTGCTGAAGGCATTTTTGTCTCAGATGCACAGCCATTCCCTGTAGCTGAGCCAAGCAATGCTGATGTATTTGGGGACAGTCTGTTGGTCTCTGAAGGCATCAGCACTGAGCAGAAATCAGAGAGCAGCAGCTGGATGGATGATTTGCTTGGGTAACCACAGGCTTTTGCTTTAACTTCTGTTTATACTTCCCCTAACAAACCAGTGGATATACACAACAAATAAATCAGCTGTAATTACTTAACTAAATAACATATTTCTTATTGATTTACATTGTAATCAGTTTAGAAAGCCTTTGTTTGTTTGGCACTCTTGCACCATAAAATCTCAGGTAAAAAATAATTTGTGTATGTATAAGTGTGGATGACATAGGATGACCTTTGGTGTATACACTTGCAGGAAGATTTGGTGTCAATACGCACCAACAACAATAAAGATTTAAGAGTTATACAGAATGTACCTTGTAAATGAATAGTCTTTGCTCTGAATGTATTCATCAGTGACTTATGTGTAATAAACATCCATCTGTACGGACTGTTATGTAATAATTGATTAATTTTTTTAAAGTTTAAAGTAAACAGGATTTTTGGGGGGGAAATGTGCCTCTAATTCCAAGTGTTTGAAACATGCAAACAGTCATCTCAGACAAAGAAAAAAATTGGATCAACTGAAAACATTTTGGGGTGCAGCGGTGGTGCAGGGGTAAAATATTCAGTGGCTTCCCTCCTCAACGCAGCCTGTCGCAGGTTTGAATCCCGGCACAGAAGGGCTTACTGTTGAAAAATGAGAAAAACGAAGGCCACTAGTGTTGCAAAAAACATAAAAAAAAACAATCAATGTTAGGTAGTTCACAATATGTCATCCTTCTAGCTTTTTAAAGGTTTTGATGTGAAGATGATTTGTAAAGCTGACAAAACATTTAAATAAAGGTCATCTGAGATGTTGGAGAACTAGCTGGTGGATCTCAACATGATGAAGACAGCCCATATTCCCATGTTGTGTGTGAACCTCTCTAGGGTGCTGTCTCAGTAGGGGTAAGATGTGCAGATGAAGGATATCACAGATGTAACACCACCAGGGTTCCATGAATCACTTTAACAGGTAACCTGATGTGAAGTCATGCCCGTTAGGTTTCCTCAGCATAATTGCAGAAGTAATGCTGGTGTGTCTCACCTCACTGTAAGTCACATTGGTTATTTCCCATTGGGACAACCATGAGTGCCCCTCCATGGTCAACCGTGGAAGTGCATGACTTACATTTATCTCTGAATCTGATGAAGGGCAACCAGGCACCCAGGACCGCATGTTTTGACGACAGTGGTCTGTAAATCATTTGTACAAACAATTAATCTACAGGTCATGTTTCTGAGATGAAGTTTGATTACCTGGAGGGAACCCACACATGCCTGGGAGAACATGAAGTAAATACAAAAGAATTGTGGAGTAAAATGAAGACTTCCGCTTGATATTTTGATGGATCAGATTTAGAAACCCTCTAGATTTTATCTGTTAGGATTCGTTTACACCTTCGTTTACAGTCTATGCAGAAAGAGCCCAGGCTGTTGCTTTGAGCCCAGAAAACAGTCGGCCCAAACATGCTACTGGGCCCCCAAACAATCAAGAGCCTCCCATAAATGCTTGAAATCTTAATTTTTTTGATGTGTTTGTTGAGAATGAGAATACCTTTATATTGGATTTGATGGTTTCACTCTAGATAAATTAAAATATTTGAAAATGTTTAAATTTGATATATAATATAAAAAGGAATTTGAAAGTTTGTTACACAACTGCACCACCATGCAACCCTGTACTATACTAAAAACACACACAGTCCCATCAACTGGATCAAAATCAGATTTTTAACAACATTTTCAAGAGATTTTCACAGACACAAGATTCAGATTCAGTCTAAAATTTATTTTTACTGGTCACTTTGTAGGGTAATGCATAAGTGTGCATGCTTTATCCACAGCAACATCATAGTAATAATGAGAAAGAAAAATAACAAATATAATTGTGCATACCATGCTGTTGCTTTTGTTCAGTTTGTATCAGCCTAATTTCATTGACTGCAATAGTGTCACTATTGCAGTCAATGAAATCTGCATTTTAAACAAAACTCAGCTTATTTTGCTGTTTTTGAAATAAATGTTTCCACACATGAAAAACAAATAAATAAAAAAATTAGCAATAAGATAAAAAAAACATAAAAATTATAAAGGATATCAATTTTTTTCACATTTTTTTTATCCTGTGGTTCCTCAAACGTAACGCGCATATATACCCCACAAGAACAGAAAATGTGTTCTCCCTCCTTGGGCTGCAAGAGTAAAAGGATGTCATTTTGTTCTTGCACCTTTTTCTTGATGCATATTCTGGGCAGAACTTTTTTCCTGTGTGGTGTCTGAGAAATATGAAGGTTGTGTGCTATAGGAGACATCTTTGAAGACTTCCCAGGAGTTCTGCACTTAAGTTCTTGTGAAGTATAAAATGTCCTGGCCAGAAAGAACTTTGCTTGTTCTTGTAGCCTCGGGTAAAAGAACAAATCTCTCTGTTATTGCAGAGGATGTATTGGCCTTTACTTTGGAAGCTTACACTCAAAGGAGCCAATATTCAGCAAACAGTAAGTGTGGGTGTTGTCAGTAATGTATTTTGAAAAATAGATAGATAAAGGTTCATAACTTGGTCTACTCAGAAGGTAAATGGGACGCTAATGCAGCTATTATGAAAGACAGAAGGTAAAAAAAAAAAAGAAGGTGGAAGATGACGCATGACAAAACATAGGAGCTTCTCCAGAGATCTGTAATGATCCAGCATACCACACAAGTCTCTGTTTTCTTGACCTCTGAAAGCAGGAAGCCAAGAGCTCCACTGGCGATTGTCAGGCTGCTTGAAATGGGGATTGGTATAATCCAGTGGTACACAGGCAACATGTTAGGCAGCGGAGCCAGCAATACGCCTGCTCGTCCTGATATTGATCCCAAAGCAGTGGCAGTTTGTCTGAAACATGTGAGATGACTCAAATACTAATGCTGTTTAAACACTGGTCAGGCACTTTTCTCTGACAACAAGAAGACATACTGGATGAAGACATGTTACACAACCAGCACAGACAAGGAAAAACCAGGTCAGGACAGCTAAAGATGGACTGACTAGAGCATTTTCTAAGAAGGCATATAAAAAAATAATTAATGACAAAAAAAAAAAAACTCAATAAAACATCAATCCAACCAAAAATATTACCTTATGGAACAACAACACTATGTAAAAAAGAAAGCTCTTGTTTTGCCAGGGTAAATTTAGATTATGCATTTCTCCCCAAAATCTGCAAATTGGAGAGTAGATTGGCAGGTATTTCAAAACCAACAAAGAGGAACTGTGTCAAAAAGATACTAAAACCGAGGTTTCCCTTATCTAAGTACACACAGAAGATAATCCAACAACTAATTTAACTTTTCAGGTTCATAACTGGGCAATTATTCTGGACCGACTAAAGACCAATCCAAACTTGGATCATCTGGTAAGGTGCAGTAAGGACACAAAAAAAACTGTCTATTTTTTTTAAAGCAGTACAAACTTACCTCATTAGTACAAGAGTAAGGTATTATCTGGCTAGTAGTGCTTAGAGATGGAAAGAAGTCTAGGTAAGGTTGCACTGAAAGTCACTAAAAAACTTTGATATACTTTATGTTTATAAACAGTGGTTTCAACCCCCTAGGAACGAATCCTTCCATAAAACCATCCAATAAATCACTTTTCCAAAAGGTGAAAAATAAAGAAGACATTTTGAAAAGAAGTGCTCAGAAACTATTCTTCTGAAATGTCAGGCTACTTAGGTGTGAGAGAAAGAGTTTGTCTCACTTGAGTTTTTTACTACAACAAGAAGACTAAAAACTAAGGATATCACAATCAGATCCTAGGTTCAGTTTGGTCCCTATCAAGCCCCATGTATTGGAAAATTGGTAAATTACAGGCATGGAGACCTTGAATAAACAGAGATTCGCAGAATAAATTCCATCCATCCATCCATCCATCCATCCATCCATCCATCCATCCATCCATCCATCCATCCATCCATCCATCCATCCATCCATGAGTGGTGGTTTCTTGAAGGACCAAAATGCAAACAGGAGCTTGGGAGCCACATGGTGAGTAGAAATGTAAAACAGAATGATATGCCATGGTGAGGGTAGCACCATGGTGTGAGGTTGGTTTTCTTCAGCAGGGATAAAAAATTATCATAGTTGATGGGAAGATGGACTAAGCTAAATACAGGGCAATGTTAGAAACCAGTTAGAGGTTTCAAACGACTTGGGGCTGGGCTGGAAGTTTACCTTCCAGAAGAATGACCTTAAACCTACAGCCAGAGCTACGTAGAATGTTTAGATCAAAGCATATTCATGTGTTAGAATGGCCTCGTCAAAGTACAGTCCTAAATACAGAGGTATAAATACAAATGCACAACATAATTTTCAGATTTCTATTTTCAGAAAATGTAAAAGAAAAAAATGATCTCATATTCATTTGGCTTTCCAGGTATGCACTTTTTTGTGTTGGTCTAAACTTCCAATAGAAGAAACTGAAGTATGTGGTTGTAACTTCTCACCATGTAAAAAGGTTTAAGGAATATGGATATTTTTGAAAGAGCTGTAATTATATAGGGGTAGAAACTCGACATTATAGAGAAGAATCTTTATCTCTATAGAGAAGAATGTTAGTGGCCACAGACAAGATCAAACTGCAAACATTTACAGACATATATTTCAAAGACTTTGATTGACAGAACAAGTCAGATTTTGTACTTTAGCACTTACATCTGTGACAACTGTTATTTCATACAGCATGTTGCAATAACCCCATCCATTCAGACACCCCAATGTCTCACTGAGTCCATACTCCCTGAGCATACCCATCATGAAGATAGTCTGTGTAACTTCAGCCATGTTAGACTTCTCACAGACAAGTTCAAACTGCAAAATAACACTGAAATAATTAGCAGGGCAATCACTAGAACAGACAAGGATATCATCCCACTTCACTTAAATCAATAACTATGGTGGACTCATTCAGCATGCTCCTATACACAAATCCATTCATACATGCTTAGGTGTCATTGAGTCCATGCTCCCTGGTGGCATGAATGTCTCACAACATGTTTAAACTGTGTAATGTTTAACTACTTTTCACACCACAAAACAAGACGACAGCACATTTTATTTGATCATTTTCAGATGAAATGCACTAAAACTTAATTATTTTCCTGAGGCGTTTTGGAGAACACGTTACTTATCAGAAGGCATGTTGATCTTCACTCAAACTGAATTTCTGATTTCATATAGATAGATGTATCTCTATAATCAAAAGGCAGTTAGAACTGGATTTCAGTGGATCCAGTTTCATGTTGTTTTGACAGACATTTTGCACTCTATGGCCTTTGAAACATCTTACAGTTTCTGGGTTATGGACTACACTTTAGATAAGCACATATACATGTATAGCAGATGTGTTAAATGGATTTCACAGGACAGCTGAGTGTGCAGTAAAGGCAATAAAACTTGGGATACCCTAGTGTTCAAAGAACTGCATAACTATACAAAGAACTAAATTACTTTTTTTTTCAGCTGTGAAATGTTGAAAGAAAGTACCTAAACCCACAGTTACACATTTGTTCTGGTTTTGCTCTTTTCACATTTGATGTTTGAGTGTTTCATTAAACCAATTTTCATGTCAGACTAAGATAAACTGAGTAAACACAAAGGGATTTCATTTATTATGGAACAAAAAGCTATCCAAACCACCTCTCCAACTCTGGCCACATGCGAGGAAATTACTAACGGCATTTTAGAAAAAGAGCATTATGCCAACAGTCAAACATGGCGGTGGGAGTTTGAGGGTCTGCGGCAGCTTTAGGATCAAGACAACTTGCTGTAGGTGATGGAACAAAGCATTCCTGGGAGAATACATGGCCATCAGTTGTTGCGAAACAGCAAGTTCACCTCAGAATTAGTTGAAAAAAACTGAATTAAGTTTTTTTTTGTGGCTCTGTTACAGTCCAAACCTAAAACTGATTGAGGTGCTGTGGCATGACCTCAGACATTCCATTCAGGCCTGAAATAAAACAATTCTGTAAAGAGTAAACTAAAATTCATAGATGTAAAAAACTCATTGCAGTTATCGTGAACCCTAGTTGTTGCCACAAAGGGTAACACAACCAGTTATTCGGTTCAGGGAGCAATTACTTTTTCACATAGGGTCAGGGTGGTTTAGGTACCTTTTACTGCTTATTTAAAGAAATCATTATTTGAAACTACATTTTCTACTTACTGATTTAATGTTTGCCTGGTAATAAAATGTGTCTGACAATTTGTATATAGGGTGTTTTCCATCTGTTAATAAATTAAAACAAGCTCTCCTCTGTATAACCACATTACATAGTCCTCATGTACATTACTGGGTACTTTGGGTCATTTGTAATCAGGTGAAGGGATCCAAGTACAAGGTTATAAATTAACATATAAAAGAAGGGCAATGGCTTTAAAGGCTAAACATTCCACATGTGCTTCAGTGTGGCGATGCAATCAGGACTGATTAAAAGATTGCTACAACTCATGTCAATATCAACGACTCAAACACATTAAAATATAAATTGTGAAACAAAATTGTTTCACTTTAAATGTCATTGCCATATTAGCCCATTTTCCATTGCCTGTACAAAGCCCCAGGCTATGGGGCCCAGGCTATGGTAAAGCCCAGGTCGCATTCGATTTAAATTTACAGATTCTAAGTCAGGTACATACATTCCAATTAATCCTAACAATTGAACAGTGCAGTCAGAGTTAGTTATTTATTCAAATTGGTTAAAATGTTTTTCTATCCAAGGACACCCAGCAGATTGCATCCAGTCAGTGACTTGCAGCATTCGCTCCTCCTGGATGAGCATGTAGAGACAGTGGACAGTCACTGGCGTTGACTTTGCAGCAATCCCGCATACTGAGCATGCATGTAGCGACAGTGGAGAGGAAAACTCCCTTTTAACAGTAAGAAACCTCCAGCAGAAGCAGGCTCAGTGTGAGCAGCCATCTGTCACGACCGACTAGGGGTTAGAGAGAACAGAGCAGAGACAGAAAAAGAACACAGAAGCACTGATCCAGGAGTACTTTCTATGGGAAGGAAAATTTAAATCTTTATGGATGTAGCCAGTTTTCTAGTTTAGACTACAAAACAGAGCACAAGCAGTTAAAGGTTGCGTTATGATTTGCTGTAGGTTCATTAGAGAACCTCTGTAGCCGTTGTGGGAGTAAGGTCACTGAAGATCTTCTGTGGGTAAGTGTTAGAGTTATAAAGCTGATAAATACAGACAAGTGTAAAATAAGAAACAAGTGAACCAAGTAAGTTTGACTTGCAAGGGTGAGACAGTCCTCTGCCAGAACAGCGACTTCCTTCTCACAAAGGGAAAATCCTTGCACCAGTCTTTTATTTATAACTCATAATTCCTACAAGCAAAAAGTGTGAACTGGTTTATCCAATTCTTACAGAGATTTCAACCTAAAAGTGTAGTCATTCCTGTATATGGTCATGTCCAGGGAGTGATCCACTCCAGACCGGATTCTTTAACTTTCCACTAACCCTTTTTCACACTAAAAAACAATCATAAGAATCATCTTAACTATAGTAGAACTTCAGAAATAAACATGATTTAAATTGAACAATGATAACTTATATACATTTTTCCAAAAGTAAGAAAAAAATGTATTCCAGTCAAAACTGAATTCAAGCAATTTCTATGTCACCATAGAATAAGGGTCTGAAAGCCCTTTTAGAGGACAAAAAAAATCTTACTAAAATAAATGAACATCCATTTCAGTATAGACATTTTATTGTGTTTATATAATACAATACAGTCATAAAGTCATAATAAAATGCAGTTTCATATGATCCTAGAAATATGTTTCTTCTTATGCATTTCACAAAGATGTTGTCATACTGAACTATCCTCATACATGGACCTAGCAAAATTAACAGCTAGTTTAGAAGATGCAATATGTTAGAAAATTGGAGAGAAAATGGTGCTCTACACACCTAGAGGATTCCTACTTAATCTAGAAAAATAGCCTACTGTTGTATAAAAAGACACTTCACCAAGCTAGAACAGCTTATTTCTCATCATTAATAGAAGAGAACAAGAATAATCCTAGGTTTCTCTTTAGTACAGTTGCTAAACTTACACAGAGTCATAGCTCTGTTGAGCCATACATTCCCTTAGCTTTTAGCAGTCATGACTTTATGGGATTCCTCCAAAATAAAATTAATTCTATTAAAAATAAAATCTTTGACATACTCCCGAAGATGATTACTTCATCCTCAGCAAGTGAGACAACATTGGAAATAACTGCAGAACCTGATTTGTGTTTGGACTGTTTTGATCCTGTGAAGCTTCCTGAGTTATCAGAAATATTAGCTTAATCTAAACCTTCAACTTGTATGTTAGACCCGATCCCAACCAAATTATTTAAAGAAGTGTTCCCTCTGATTACCAGCCCCATTTTAGATATGATTAATCTATCTTTAGTAAATGGATATGTACCACAAGCTTTTAAGGTAGCTGTAATTAAACCTTTACTTAAGAAACCTTCGCTTGATCGAGATGACTTGAAAAATTACAGACCTATATCCAATCTTCCATTCTTATCTAAAATTCTTGAGAAAATATAGAGGTTGGACAATGAAACTGAAACACCTGTCATTTTAGTGTGGGATGTTTCATGGCTAAATTGGACCAGCCTGGTAGCCAGTCTTCATTGATTGCACATTGCACCAGTAAGAGCAGAGTGTGAAGGTTCAATTAGCAAGAGCACAATTTTGCTCAAAATATTGAAATGCACACAACATTATGGGTGACATACCAGAGTTCAAAAGAGGACAAATTGTTGGTGCACGTCTTGCTGGCGCATCTGTGACCAAGACAGCAAGTCTTTGTGATGTATCAAGAGCCACGGTATCCAGGGTAATGTCAGCATACCACCAAGAAGGACGAACCACATCCAACAGGATTAACTGTGGACGCAAGAGGAAGCTGTCTGAAAGCGATGTTCGGGTGCTAACCCGGATTGTATCCAAAAAACATAAAACCACGGCTGCCCAAATCACGGCAGAATTAAATGTGCACCTCAACTCTCCTGTTTCCACCAGAACTGTCCGTCGGGAGCTCCAGAGGGTCAATATACACGACCGGGCTGCTATAGCCAAACCTTTGGTCACTTATGCCAATGCCAAACATCGATTTCAATGGTGCAAGGAGCGCAAATCTTGGGCTGTGGACAATGTGAAACATGTATTGTTCTCTGATGAGTCCACCTTTACTGTTTTCCCCACATCCGGGAGAGTTACGGTGTGGAGAAGCCCCAAAGAAGCGTACCACCCAGACTGTTGCATGCCCAGAGTGAAGCATGGGGGTGGATCAGTGATGGTTTGGGCTGCCATATCATGGCATTCCCTTGGCCCAATACTTGTGCTAGATGGGCGCGTCACTGCCAAGGACTACCGAACCATTCTTGAGGACCATGTGCATCCAATGGTTCAAACATTGTATCCTGAAGGCGGTGCTGTGTATCAGGATGACAATGCACCAATACACACAGCAAGACTGGTGAAAGATTGGTTTGATGAACATGAAAGTGAAATTGAACATCTCCCATTGCCTGCACAGTCACCAGATCTAAATATTATTGAGCCACTTTGGGGTGTTTTGGAGGAGCGAGTCAGGAAACGTTTTCCTCCACCAGTATCACGTAGTGACCTGGCCACTATCCTGCAAGAAGAATTGCTTAAAATCCCTCTGACCACTGTGCAGGACTTGTATATGTCATTCCCAAGATGAATTGACGCTGTATTGGCCGCAAAAGGAGGCCCTACACCATACTAATATATTATTGTGGTCTAAAACCAGGTGTTTCAGTTTCATTGTCTAACCCCTGTAGTTGCTAATCAAATGTGTGAGCATTTACACAGCAATGACCTGTTTGAAGAGTTTCAGTCAGGCTTCAGAGCTCATTATAGCACTGAAACAGCTCTGGTGAAAGTCACTAATGATCTTCTTATGGCCTCAGATAATGGACTTGTGTCTGTTCTGGTTCTGTTAGATCTCAGTGCTGCATTTGATACAGTCGATCACAATATTCTCTTAGAAAGGCTGGAATATGCTGTAGGGATCAGGGGAACAGCGCTAGGCTGGTTTAAATCTTATCTGTCTGACAGATTCCAGTTTGTTCATGTAAATGATAAATCATCTTTAAACTCCAGGGTTAATTGTGGAGTACCACAGGGTTCAGTGCTTGGGCCAATTCTCTTTACTATATATATGCTTCCAATAGGTCAAATTATTAGGCAGCATGGGATAAATTTTCACTGTTACGCTGATGATACTCAGCTTTACTTATCCATAAATCTGGATGAACCCAACCAGTTAGATAGACTACAAGCATGTCTTGAAGATATAAAAACTTGGATGACTTAAAATATTTTGCTTCTAAATTCAGACAAGACAGAAGTTGTCATCTTTGGACCGGAGTCTTTAAAAAAGAAATTGCTTAACCTGGATGGCATTAAATTGACCTCCGGTAATAAAGTAAAAAACCTTGGTGTTATTTTTGACCAGGACATGTCATTTAAATCCTATATTAAACAGGTTTCTAGGGTTTCCTTCTTTCATCTCCGGAACATTGCCAAAATTAGAAATATCCTATCCAGGAGTGATGCTGAAAAACTAGTCCATGCATTTTTTTTTACTTAAGGGCTGGACTATTGTAATTCTTTACTATCAGGATATCCACAAAATGCAATTAAAAGCCTTCAGCTGATTCACAATGCTGCAGAAAGAGTTCTGATTAAAATTAAAAAGAGAGATCATATTTCTCCTATTTTAGCTTCCCTTCATTGGCTCCCTGTTAAATCCAGAATAGAATTTAAAATTCTCCTCCTCACATATAAAGCCCTTAATGATCTAGCTCCATCTTACATCAGAGATCTGATTGTTTCATATGTTCCTAACAGAGCACTTCGTTCTCAGACTGCAGGTTTACTGGTGGTTCCTAGAGTCTCTAGAAGTAGAATGGGAGGGAGATCCTTTAGTTATCTAGCTCCTTTCCTGTGAAACCAGCTCCCGGTTTTGGTCCATGAGGCAGACACCCTCTCTACTTTTAAGGCTAGGCTTAAAACTTTCCTTTTTGATAAAGCTTATAGTTAGAGTGGCTTAGGTTATCAGGGAGGGAGCCTTCCTCCCTCCCTATTGGTTGGAGTAAGGGGGAGTCATATTTCGCCTAAACTGGCTCAGTTATGGTTGAGGTGCAAACACACCCTCCATTTCTGCTACCTGTATGACCCCTTCTCTTTTCCAGTGGTTATAATCAGTCTGACAGAGGGAGGTATCCCAATCCTTGTGGTTTTTAGTATAACAATGACCATCAGTGGGACCCTTTGTGGGGTTCCTTGAGACGACATTGTTGTAAATAAGCGCCGTTTAACTAAATAATCTGAACTGAAACTATCTGTGTAGTTATTGTGCAATAGGCTTAGGCTGCTGGAGGACATAATGACCACTTTCACCCTCTTTGCTACATTCTCACACTACTCTCCAATTTTGCATTATTTGCTGTTATTTCAGCTTTTAACTTTGTTCTCTCTTTTCTCTTCCTAGAAAACTACACCTGGCCTGGCTCTGTGTCTACCTGTGACATCTTTCTGGAGAGGGGAATCGTCCTAGCTTCAGCTGGCAACAACTTAATGCTCACCCTCTACCGATGATCCACATGGCCCTGTCTTTTAGTGTTTAACCCTTTCTCTCTCCTAGACATAGCTACTGACTCAGCTTTTACTGTAATTATTTATATGTGCTCTTTTTCAGACTCTAACCTTGAAAACTGGCTCAGAGTTTATCTGTTCTTTCTTTCTAGGTGAAACGACTAAAGGAGTTACATCCATTAACATTTACTTTTCCTTCCCATAGAAAGGACTCCTGGATCAGTGCTTCTTTGTTCTCTTTGTATCTCTGCTCTGTTCTCTCAAACCCCTAGTCGGTCGTGGCAGATGGCCGCTCACACTGAGCCTGGTTCTGCTGGAGGTTTCTTCCTGTTAAAAGGGAGTTTTTCCTCTCCACTGTCGCTACATGCATGCTCAGTATGAGGGATTGCTGCAAAGTCAACGCCAGTGACTGTCCACTGTCACTACATGCTCATCCGGGAGAAGTGAATGCTGCAAGTCTCTGACTGGATGCAATCTGCTGGGTTTCCTTAGATAGAAAAACTTTTTATCTTATTTGAATAAATAACTGAATCTGACTGCACTGTTCAATGGTTAGGATTAATTGGAATGTATGTACCTGACTGTTGTGAAGTGCCTTGAGACAACATGTGTTGTGAATTGGCGCTATATAAATAAAACTTAATTGAATTGAAAACACAGTAAACACCAGAAAACACTAATGAAAAACAATAAAAAGGTATTTCCAATTGTTTTAATTTAACCATTTGAATTTGATGGTTTTCAGATTGCCTATGACTGCTGCAACAGGTGGGACCAACAAGGCTGTGTCATGACCCCGCCAACGCACGAAGAATATTGTTGTGCATTGTGCCAATAGTTTTTGTATTTGTAAAGTTCTAATGTTTTATGTATAAAGTGCAGTTCTTTGTCTGTTTTTAGATTTTACATACATTATTTTTGTTTAATGTATTTTTGTTTTCTTATTGTACCTTATTATGTATATAGTAGAGGCTGACATTTTTTCGGGAGTCCCACGGGTCACGGGATTCCCACGGGAAACCCGCGGGACGGGAGACAGCATCAGTAAAGATCACGTGATTGGGACGGTACAGGATAAAAAATGAACGGGAGCAGACGGGAGCGGGAGCTAACCAATAGGAGGGAAAATAAACTAGGATCAATTGTCTTTGGAAATGTAAAACTGAGACTTTGTTATAAACTTTAAGAAAAAAAAACTTGGATCGACGCCGCCATTGTGTAGTTTTTTTCCAAGAAGCCTATACTATAATGTGAGTCAAACGAACTACACGACCCACAAGCCAACAGTGCTTCTGCTCGGTGTTTAAGAGGTAAGGTACGGAAGCCCGTGAGGGGACATGGGGAAATTTATTTATTTTGCGTCCCCACGCAATACTTTTGCGTTCGGCATTTTGGAGCAACAGCACAGATGATAAACTGCTCATAAAACAAACACTAATATGTGATTGATATGGTTTATTTGTCATATGCAGGTTAACACGCAGTAAACAATGCGATTAAATGCTTAGGATAAGAAGAACCGTTCAAATCACGATAAAAACAAAAACACTAATGGCGTACAAAAAAAGTACACATCATGCAGCAGTAATAAGCAAACAAAGTGTCACAGATGTGGTTTTGTGCAGTTTTATGGTCCAGAGTTCAGTAGTTTGTTTGACAGCTTGTGGATAAAAACTGTCTTTTAGTCTGATTGAAGATAATTTTATTTAAGGCTGATTTCAAAATAAAACTCAATAAATCTCAAAACGAGTGTAGTGTTTGTTTCATTTTTGCAGTTATCTGGTTTGGAAACTATCCCACAAAGTATTGCGAGATAACGCAAAGACTATTGCGTGGGGACACAAAAGAGAAAACAATCCCCCCTTGTCCCCTCGTGGGCTCCGTATAGAAATGCTTCATCAAGGGAAGATATTAAATAAATAGGTTGTGAAATAGAAAAAAATTGAATGTACCATTAAATGTACAATTTATTTAATACATCATTAAATATTAAGTGTACCACTAATTACGTCATGTTGTCTTTAAAATTATACTTAATTATTCAGTGGCATATTTAATTGCATTATAGTCCATTTCATGATATAATGGTACATTTATTGTTTCTAATGATGTATTAAATAAATAAATGGTACCTTTAATTTAATGGCACATTTAATGTTACATTTCTTTCATGTTACATTTACTTCACTTATGGGACATTCACAACATTTATTTATTTAATGATGATTTTATTGTATTAATTTTGTCCAGTTTGACCCTCCATTCTTGATGCTTGTATAGGAGGTAATGTCAGAATTTAAATCAGGTGTTCTGGAGCAGACACATCTAAAACTTGCAGGGAAGGGGTCCCTGAGGACCAGGGCTGTGAACCATTGAGGTACAATTTCTAAATTGTGAAGGTGATGCCTTTTTGGTCTTTTGTTCAACAAGTACAGTTCTCTTACTAGGTGCATTTTTCTTTCGTTTCAGCAACTTGAAACATAAAAGTAATGTCATTGTTCAAAGGAAACAGTCACTTAATAAATAAGTAAAATACAACTATGTACATTTTGTTTATTCAACTAAGATAGGCATGGTCTGTTTCCTTGTTTAATATTTTATTATTTCTTCATTATTATTCTTTTTACTTTAACTGGCCTTTACTACAGCTAAAAACAGGGACCTAACTGGTCCTTCAAAGAAAGAAATTGCCAAAAGACTAAATGAAGAAAACTAAAATGGGAGTGGCACAGGAGTGGGAGTCGTTCTGAATGGGAGCGGGACGGGAGTGGGAGTCAATTTACCAGGAGTGGGACGGGACAGGATTTTTTTTCGTTATGCTTGCCTGGGATTGGGATGGGACAAGACATTTTTCTGTGGGAGCGGGATGGGACAGGAGAGAAAATCCACTCCCGTGTCACCCTCTAGTATATAGTTTAGTTTGGAAAATGTTCTAGTTATTGCTTTTTTATCGATAACATATAAAAAGTATTCATACATATTTAACCTTTATGAAGGTTGTAGTGTAAGGTTTTTTCTTTTAGTATCCTTTCAATTGCGATAACTGTGACAAATTATACTTAAAACCAACATTAAGCTGGTTACATTTTTGAAATACAAAACAGAAAGATTCATTTATAATCTAAAATAATTCACTTACACAGGATGGTAACGGTGAAAATCTCTCTTGCCGAAAAATGCATCCCTGCTTTATTAAGGTATGGGTGATTTAACATTCTCTGCATAATCACACATGTTGTCTGAGCTACTGGTGTGAATTTCATACATGTAGGACAATTTTTGGCCTTAAAGGCGAGGGGGTGCGGATTTCGGCAAGCTGAGAATCTCTGTTGATACTGTTTTCCCAGCGTCTTTTTTGGGATATCCATATCATCTAGGTAATTTGTTAGATATTTAAAAAATGTTCTACTCATTTAGATAAAACAGCATCCTTTATCAAGTCACGGACTTCTTCCAAGTAATTTTATAGTAAGACACATCTGACCAGCCTATATTTTCACTTTTGATTCTTTTCATTCAAGGTTGTTGTCGAGTTATGGTTTACTACTATGTTTCAATAAAAAATTTTAACACATAAAAAAAATGTGTTTAATAATTTTTCAGTATGTTGTACTTTAAGAAAGATCCGTAGTCACTGCTTTACAGTTTTAAAGCTGGGGATGACAGAGTTTTTCTTTTCTTTCTGTTAATATTTAGAGCTTGACATTTGCTATTTGTTTCATAAACTACGCAAATCTTGCTTCTAGGCATAATTCTGTTGGGACCCACAGCCATGGATTTCAACATTAAACTCCGGTACAAACTCTTCTGGAACTTTTCAAAATAAATTGCATTAACCTACTTCCAGCACAACTTAGGAATCGGGGGTAACAGCGGACTTCCCATTATGCCTCTGTCTGAATAAGAGCACCCCCTCTCCAACAAGCCAATCTCTTTCAACACGGCCTTCGAGAGGGACCAGTCAAGAGAGGCCCAGTGTGCTGATGTCTCTTTGCTGGCAAAAAGACATAAACTCTTCAAACTGGATCCAAGAGTGTCATACGATCATTGATCATATGCAAAGATAAGTACAAATGAGATACTGTCTGTGTATCCGGTATTTTCATTCATGAACGGGGAAATTAAGGTGTAAGAGTTGCTTACTTTTTCCTCTGAGGCCTGTGAAGCAAATTGTCCCAGAGAAGTTCCCTACAGAGATGCGCGGTCTCTATGAAGCCGAGCAGAGCGATCTCCCAGTCTGGAAGGAAGACAACACAGACCCCATCACTGTGCAGTGGCGTTGGCGGACAACGAGCCGTTCTTCATCCACAGCTGGAGGTTAGCGGGAAGCTAACCCTTTGTTCACTGTGGATACCTTCTTCAAACTTCATCGTCTTTTGGATAACATTCCTCACCACGGTTCATGAGGTTAGGTGTTTTGGGCAGAGACAGATTTAGAGTGAAATGATCTAAACGTTTTTCATTTTATGAAGTTTTGTTTGTGTGAACTCGGCTACCTTAGTGCTAGCAGGCTATCTGCAGCACACGTGCCGGTTTGTGTTCTTTGTATGTTTTTAAAGTTAAGACAAACTTTATTTAAAGGGTGATTTATAAACAGAACATTGATCATAACGCGCCGTCCGCGCTTATGCATTTTAACCCTTATATTAACCGAGGTATTTTAAAGGTATGTGTTTGTTTCTGGTGCTAAGCTATCTGCTTCTTTGTTAGCTTAACTGCTAATCGGTAAGAACACGTACTTGCTACTAAAGAGTATTTAACAGAAAGATTGTTAGTTTTCAAGCTAGTGAATAATAGTCCCTGAACATCATTTACTAGATTTGATAACTAAGTAAACACCATTAAGCCCATTTCTCCCGAAAGATTTGGCTCGCTTCCAAAATATTCCCTTAATAATATTTCTTCAAATATTAGTTGAATAAATGAAAGCAGCTAATTAGACACCATTGAGAATTAGTCATCCAGAAGGTTGGTTTTATTCAGCAGGTCATTCTTTAAAATATTATTTCATTAAAATAATATTTTATCTGATCTTGCATTGTGAATGGTTGTCTAAATGTTGCTGATTATTTCCTAAGTTGGTTCCAAGACTAACTTAACTTAATTTCCAGATTCTTCAAGATAATCCTTGGTTCTCAAACATAAACATTGCATGGTAATGTTGCATCACTCTTTTGGTCATAATTTCCAATCATCTTTAATCAACTTGTTTATATTGTACATAGCCTATTAGTCTTCCCTATTCTTTAATTCTGCTTGGTAGTTTAGTTGGATTGTTTTAGCATAGTAAAGAGTTTGTAGATAGAAATATGTTTGACTTTGAGTTGACTTATTTTTGTTAATAAATTCTTGTACTTTAAGAAATTGTGTGAATTTATTCCATTTATGTGCAGAGTTTATGCTGTTCAATAATGTCAGAGCTCGTCTCACACCTTTCTATTTTGTCCTAATACCATCGCTTTACTGGGCTGGTATTCACAGGACAACCTTTAACAGACCAAAATATTATTTGATAAAATATTAAAATATTAATATTAAATTATATTCTCAGATTCATAATTCTAACAATTCTGAGGAGCGCCAAATCCCCCTAGAAAGAACGTGAAAATTAGATAATTGACGAGGTGCATTCACATCGATAGACACTGGCAGCATACTGTCTGCATGACCAATTAGCTATTATTGTACATTTGAAAACCTTTTAAGGTTGCTTACATAATTTTGGTACATTGGTAAATTGCGCCCAACTCTGACAAGTAGCAAGGCATGGATCCGTTAACTTTTCAACCTGGAAAGACTCACAAATGAGAGAAACACACAGATGGCAATTAGAGGAGTTTATTAACTGATGTTTGTTTTCTTTTGGCGCTCAGACCCCGGTGGAAGACATGGATGCTAATAACGACATGAGCTTGAATAAACATCTTAGGGTTAGAATTAGAGAAGTCTTCCCCCTGGGATCCTGATACTGGTGGTGGAGTGGAGGCCTGAGGAGGATAAGGGAGTCAGAAGGAGCTTGAAGCCTGATGATGGAGATGGGGTGGAGGAGGGTCGAAGCTCAGCTGAAGAGCAGGAGATTCTGCGTATGAAGGGCTTTTAAAGTGGAGCCTGGAGGGATGATTGGCTGAAGAGGAATGTGGACCAGAAGCTGATTGGTTGGAGAGGAGAACATGGTGGAGTAGTTAGATGGAGCCGGAAGTGTAGATGAGTCTTCCAAGTTGAATTTTTGTCAAAACTCCATTTAGCAATGTTTTCCAATATCTATCCCTTAGAAGCTAACCTGAAGGCTCTTCTAAGAGTCAAAAATATTCGATAAGACGACGGGCAGCTGACTTTGCAGTTGATGGTAAGAATGTGTTTTCTTAATATTAACTGTTGGACAAAGGCCTTCTAGTCTTTTCTTTACCTTAATTATATAGCAATAAGTTATTTCGGGTACGTTGAATTGTGTCGTACCAATTGCATAGCCTTATTTCCTTTTTTAAGACTACATTGAATTATCTGCAAAACCAAGCGCCACAATATATACAAAATTAAATAATTACTTCAAGGTATTAAGCCTGTCGCAATAAGCAATTAATTGCATTGAAAATCTGTATTTGGGTTAGAAAATTATAACTCAACACGACATTTATGTCAGTTCTGTCTTTCTGTCCATCTGTAGCAACTGCATCCAAGTAAAAATCCAACTGCATATTTAAAGATGGTAATGGAATGATTACTGTTTATGTTCTCTGCACGACACCAACAACATCAGGAACCCCCATTCACATACATTCACATTTAAATTGTTTTTTTTGTTTTTTTCTTTAGCACTGTGTATTTTGACAGATGGATTTCCATTTTGACAGATGGAATATTGTATTACTGCAAGGGAAGCAGTCAATCAAAGCGGAAGGAAAGCAGAACAAATATTTAAGGAGTTTCATGTCAATGCCCACTGTGGCATAGTTAAAACCAGAGACGCTATCACCAGAAGGGTTTACTGGCTTGCATGACAAAAGACATCAATAAGGTATTTCTTATAAATCAAGACTCACAAACAGAAAACATGGTGACAGGTACATTGTTATAGTACAATATTTTAAAGGGTACATTGTTCTTACAACAAGTCATTGTCAAGTTCGTAGATGGCATTGAACACAAATGCAATAGGTGGAAGTGGCAAGTAGTTAGTTGGTGGAAGTTTACCAAAAAATTATAACTTACATACAAGGAGATGACAGCGAGAACAAGTAACACATGGAAAATAACTGGAAGGTTATGTGAAAAGCGAATCAAGGAGACTTGCTTAAATACTGGGGGTTGAATGCTGAAACAATGGACCATTGACACTTAGAAAAGAAGGGGCAGGTGTGAGGGGACAGCTGAGGGAGAAAGAAAGAGATAAAACTGTGGAGCAAGGAGGATTAACGCTAACAGGGAAAAAAGAAACAAATCCAAACGTAACTAACAATACCTAAACACAGGACATGAATACAAACAAAAAAGAAACAGAAATAAGCTTGATTTAATCAAGACAAAGAATAATTGCAGCAAAGCACAAATTACAAATTATGAAACCTATAAACCCAGAAAAACCCAAAAACAAATAAAAATCCTATTTCATATCGTTGCACTCATTTATGTCCAAAGGAAATGTCCAAAATTTTTTCACAATTCAAGTTCTTTGCATACTATATGTATTGTATTTGTGTTCATTTATGTGCAATGCCAGTAAAGTGCACTGACAATTCAGCAGGAGACAAAACCCATCCCAATTAAAGTAAATGACATACATATCAAAACACCACATTAAAGATATGTTATTACCCTTGGTCAAAAGTGCTACTCTGTTTTTGTTTACTTTTTCAGGCGAGTTAACCGTTTGAGCTTGCTGGGATGGACCTTATAGGAAAGGTGGTTAAGACAGGGGCTAGGAACCAGTACATTGTAGTCATTGTTGGCTATTTTACAAAATGGTCCGAAGCCTATCCTTTGCCATCCAAAACAGCAGCAGATTTTGCACAATGCATTGTTAAGTTATTTTATCACTTTGGGGTCCCTAAGCGAATCCTGACAGACTAGAGGAAAGAATTTCTCAATGAGGTGTGTTGCTAAATACTGTTGAGCGTTATGGACCGATGTGTGATGCAATATGAAAATGTTTAGTTATGTTAGTAATTTAGTGATCAAAGTTATTTCTTGTTGATGTTTATCTGTTAAAGCATTTTTTCATTTTTGACCAACAGTTGAACAAGGAGCTTTGCAAAATACTGGACATCGAGCGTAGCCTTTGTGCTCCCTATCATCCTCAGACCAATGGGCTAGTAGAAAAGCTCAATGGGACAATTCCAAGGTAATTACAATTTCAGAATTAAAACTGTAATTATTGAAAGGTGTTTTTTTTTTTTTTTTACTTTACTGCAGGCTTTTTTACATTCTGTATGAATATTATGCCAGTACATACTTTTTCCTCTTTGACAATGTGGTAACATAAAGCCTGTGTGTTGGGAGTGAGATACAGATGTCATCAATGTACAGAAACATAGATTGGCTTCCCTTACGTTCCTCTCCAAGTGTTCATGCCACTATTTCCTGTGAAGTTGGAAATTGTTCATCTTATGCTGGTGTGATCTTCTGCTGGAACCTGCTGGGGAGCGAAAAGGTGCACGGTACTTATGAGTGCAAGATGTATTTAGTGGTAAATGCGGCTCAATATAGAACATTTGTGTATCTGTTCACACCTGAATCTAAACACTTGTGGCTCTGAGTGTGAACGCGCTTGTATATACAAGGTTTCTCCATAAAAATATGCAATAGTGAGTGTGAGGAGCCACAGAACCGCCCCCTGGACCCAGGACAGATACGGAGGAGATCCAAGCAACAGACATCCAAAGGCCCCCCCAGAGCACAGGAACACCAGGAGAACCACCGCCGGGACTAATGTAACCCCCCCCCAGAGAGGAGCAGGGGAGACTCCCAGGGGAACCACCCAGCAGCCACAGTGCAGAAGCCTCAGGGAGCTGCATCAACGAGCCCACAGGCCCTGCCGGCAGCCGTCTACGCCCGAGCAAATCCAGCCATGGACCCAGAGATCCGAGACCCCGGGACATATCACTCCCCAAGCAGATGCCCGACCGAGCCCAGGGGTCCAGGCTCCAGCCCAGGTAGAAACATTATCCAGCTCTGCTCTACCATCGCCACTCAGCCGATCCAGATGCCAGTGACCCCACATCCAAGAAGAGGACACAACACCCTCTCCCCACACGCTGCAATCCCCCATGCAATCCCCTAGCCCTGATGCGCGTTTTTGTAGTGTGGATTTAAAAAGAAAAACGGGTGGGGAAGAGGGAAAAAAGAAACTGCAGAAACAAGCCTTTCATAGTTTTTGTCAGGACCTGATATAAGGTACAGTGTAAATCAACACGCTGCATGAATCAGAAGAGGGGGAAAAAAACTAATATAACCTCTTCCCAGCAGCTGCTGTGAAAAACAATGAATTTGTACTTTCCACAAGCGTCAGTTAGCACTTGCAGACAAAAACTGCACCAAACTGTAAGTACTGTGTCAGAGACTGTATGAAGACCATCTGCAGTAATGAGGTCTCTACCCATTAGATTTATAGGATACAAACTCTGACAACAGAAAATAATGCCTGACGTTCGCCCATCAGGTGTTACGCATGCGATGGGTTTTGAAAATGCTCCTTCATGAGATCTGTCCTGAGAATGACATAGAAACACATGGTTACTGCTGAGTTTTGGAGATGTTGTAACTTCCTCTGCTTTTTCATAACTTTTAATAACTACAATAATTGACCCTGAATATTCCACGACGAAAGAGAACTTGCTTCTCTAACAGAATTAACTGGAAAGTATCAAATGAACTAAGTTATCACCCTTTTGAAGATGCTTTTCTAACCCTAAAATAATATTTTAACCCGCTATATCTGTCCACGTCAAGCAAGCGTCACACGAGCAGCGGTTAATAAGCGTTCTTCGTTGCAGAAAATAGGAAAAGATTTATGCAAATGTGTGTTTGTACGTTACCCCCATCAGTTTCTTAATCGCTCCAGAGTCAGACTGTCATGGCATACAGTCCTCTATCAGTCCAAAAAACAACCAGGCCCTTCCCAGGTGTGTTGGTGGGACATTCACTCCTTGTCCACTTTAACTTCTCCAAGAGGGAGAAACAAGAAACTTTGCTCCGGCCTGTTTCTCTTCTGCCTGCATAAGATGTGCTTTCAATATAAATCCAGTGTATCGCTCTTCTGGCTCTGCAGCAACATGGATCGTTGTCCATCTCAGTGGGTTTGGGGCCAGACTTCTTCTGAGTTTCGTTCTGGTGGCAACTCACACTGTCATTTGCAGCAAGCAGGCAGACAGGCAGGCAGGCTCCCTCTCTCTCTTTCAGGCCATGATGAAGAAGCGTCTCTGGTGGAGTAGCCATGGGAAGGGCAGGTTTCTAAAGTCCAGACTCAAAAACGCAGATGTTGCACTCAAATCCCATATATATGTGTGTGTGAGACAGAAGAAAAAGTTTAGTATAGGTTCAGATTTTGCACACAGAAATATTATCAGTCAGTCAGTCAGTTGTCCACCTGCCTGTCACTTCTTTCCATAACATGCACTATACTCCTTTCTTTTCTGACTGATCGCAATATTTAAGACAAATGAAACTTCCTGCAGGAAAGTTTTAACTCTTTAACACCTTAATTGATGCACTCTGTGCTTTTTAATCTTTTTCTTATGTTTTTTTATTTTTCTCATCTCCATCCATCAACTATTTTATTTGAAACTATTTAAACTATTTAACTTATTTAGACTCAAACTTCCACTCTGTGAAAAACCAAACTTATCTTCCCAAATTAAAGCACATTTAACACAATCATCCCCACCTTTTCCTTTCATTTTTTAGGAGATGATGATTAATGTGTAATACAAAAATAATAATAATAATATACATTATATCATACAGAGCAACTTCTCACCCAGATATATTTGTAGACAAATAGTTCGGCTCTAATAGACCAGAAGCCGCAGGCAGGCACTAGGACTCCCCTCCGTAAAATGGAGGTGGACTGAGGACAACGTCTCAGGCTGGCCAGGCGTCCGTGTTCCCTCCTGCGGTTTCTTCTGGCACGTTAGATCCTGTTCATGACGCTAAAATTGTTGTGGAATCTTCTTATCAAAGTGGGGTAGAAATAACTCATTAAAAGAGCACCGGGCTTGCCTTTATAAGTTTTATTCAAAGGCATTCAGCGTTTGAAGACCCTGTCACTGAGGTTAGTCAGTGAAGCAGAGCCCTGGTCGACATTTAATTTCATTCCCTTCCGGCGGAATGCTACCAACCAAATTATCCAGTTCCCTTAAGGCGGAACTAACTAGTCGTTTCTGATCTCCTGATCCTACCTAATTTTATCGCTATTTCCTTTCGGCGAAATAATACCTATCCAATTGCTGTCTCCTTACGGCGAGACACTACCAACGACTTGACGCTTGCGATCCCCTTCCGGCGGGATAAAACCTTCCCAATGCAGTGTCCTTAACGGCGACACACTACCAACGACTTTTTCTTATCTTAGCGCTTATTCTATTTTAAAACTGTCTCACCTCGGAGTTGACTTCTTGGTGACTCTCTGGATCCTCTGGGAGTCACCCCGTGCCGAGGAAGGCAGTAACCCACCGGCCAAGTGGGAATTCACACACCTGGACTTTCAGCTACTCAGGCTAATGGAGGTTGTGCGGCAGAGCTTCACTTGGCGTCAGGCTTCCTCCATGGATCCCATAGTCACTGTTAAAAAAACAAGATTAGGTTAGTTTAAAAAATTATCCGGTTCGAAGGACCAAGTTAATGTTAGGTATTAATTAGTCAACTCAGAGGAAAGAAGTAATGACACAGTGTCTCTGTTCTTTTCTTGCGCAAGAGGTAGCTCACACTTTGCAGCTCAAATCTACAAAGTGTTGGCACCCCTCTCTCTTTATTTATACATACTGGTTCACACACAGTTCAACAAACATTCAGTGTGTGTGTGTGCGTGGGGTCAGAAAGGTTAGGATTCATGTGTCTTGATTTTAAACAGAGAGGGAGTGGGGACTTGGTACGAGCAACCCCTAGATGTTGCTGATAAAAAGCATAACTCACTCGTCTCCCCCATATCCTCTTCTGTGGCATGTAGGAGGGAAAAGCACTTAGAGCAGACATGAGTGATAGACAATACAACATTTTTCAAACCCTAACAAGAAGATTGTATTTATGTTGAATTATTATGTTAATTGGATTGCCTGTGTTTAAACACCATGTTCTTGAAAGTTTGACAGTATCTGTTAAGTTTTAAACTTAAAGTTGATTATTCCTGTGGTGTTTTGTAATGAGGTATCTGTAATTTTGTCAAGTTTTAATTCCTGTCCACCCAATATGTCTGTCTATGTTCTTATCTTGAAACTGTCTATATATATATATCATCTGGACCAATTCAAAGTATGTTTAAAAATGTTACTGTTGTGGTAAAAGGTGTGATCATTCATTTCTAATAAGCAAGCGAGAATAAACATAATGTTAAATTAGGGGACATTAATGGGCAAAAACAGCCATGTTTTTATAAAATAATATTCAGGTCCAAGTGATGCTTCTACTATTTCAAAGAGATGGCACCATTCGTATCAGCCAGTTTAAAAAGGGGGAACGGTATCTGATGGCTCTTATTGGGCCATCAGGATGCATTGCCCCAGTTTAGCACAGGGGTAACAGTATCTGATGGGTGATATTGGGCCATCAGTTTGCATTCCCCTGTTTAACACAGGGGGAACGGTATCTGATGGTGATATTGGGCCATCAGTTTGCATTCCCCTGTTTAACACAGGGGGAACGGTATCTGATGGGTGATGATGCGTTTCCCCATTTTACACACAAGGGGAACGGTATCTTATGGCTGTTATTGGGCCATCAGGATGCGTTTCCCCAGTTTAACACAGGGAGAACGGTATCTGATGGCTCTTAATCTGGCGCCCCGATATGCGGCCGATTGATAAAACTTCCACCTTTCTTCTCAAGGACAATGGTGCTTCTATCAGTGTTGACAGTCTTAATTCTTGCAAACACACTCAGACTTATATGTATTCGCACCCTCAAGATTCCACCATACCCATGCTAAATCTTTACTTATGTGTGTGTTGCTTACCCCTGCTGAGGTTTTTTGTACTATTTCTGACTCTATTCTGCTAAGAATAGAGTCTGAAATATGATTTTTTTTCCCTCATATCTTAATTTACCTAAATGTGTGATTTCATTACTTTTCATAGATTTTCAGATTTCTCAGAAGGATTACCAGCAAAACCCAAAAAATTATTAGTATTTGAAAATTTTACTACAGCTATTTTTACACCAATTACCAGAGATTTATAGACTTCTTAGAAGGATTGATACATTTTTTGATTTCTTAGAAGGATTGATAGATTTTTAGATTTCTTAGAAGGATTGTATAACAACAATTTCATACCAGTGAAAGCCAAACATTAGTATATAAAGCAGAGTTTGGACCAACCAGTGACCCAGCTTCTCTACTTAGATTTCAGTGAGTGCCCATGACTGTTACTATTTGAATGATGGGACCACAACTGCCTCATACCAGCAACCTCAAGGATTAATATTATCATTTTTCTTCTAGCACAGGATGAATTCGTTACCACAGAGGACTTAATTAGCTAATTACCTCTATTAGAAAGATTGGATTAGAACCGGCTCTTACCAGTAAACCCCCAAAGATTAATAATGTCATTTAATTTGTTTTTCTGTGTTTGATTTCTGTATCATAGTGGTGTTTTTCCTCGTGTAGAGCGCTTTGAGTGCCTTCTTGCTGAAAAGCGCTATATAAATAAACTTGACTTGACTTGACTTATTGGGCCAACAGGATGTGTTCCCCCAATTTAACACAGGGGGAACGGTATCTGATGGCTGTTAGTGGGCATTCAGTGCAGTTGCAAAAAAGTGGGACAACTTTGTCAAAACACGTTGTTTGAGCTTTCACTGTGTCCGTAGTTCTCCTGCGGCGCAAGCACGCCATGCTGGTTATGAGCGCTGAACAAGCACGCATGTTTTTTGCTACGTGAGCGGTGAGGTGACACTGGGGAAACAGTATCTGATAGGGAAATGCAAATGGACGTAGCACCGGAAAATGTAATCACACGTTCTTTGAGCTAGTGGTGTGAATTTCATACACGTAGGACAACGTAGGACAACTTTGTAAAACATTTATTGTAAAATGATTTCAACTTTTCCTGCTTATGGATCCAGAGCAACTTAAGGAACAAAGGAATGAATTAATCAATTGTATTACTCTAAAGCTGCTCATCATCTATTATTTATCAGTTGAAACAAATTATTTATTAGCTAATAATCTTTTAAGCAAAATAAAGGGCTAATACCATCTGCTGGAATGAAGGTGTATTGCAGTTTTTTCACAAATTCTCCATATGTGAACAGGCTGATTTAAATAAATGGTCCTGACCTCTCTAGGCAATGGAAAAAGAAGATGTGAGATTCCCTGGGATTCCTATTACCCGGGTAAAACAAATCCTGGGTCTTTACATCCTGTGGCTTTCGATGGAAAACGGGTTATTTTCTCTCTGTGTGTATGTGGTCTTGTATTTGCTGCCAACAGATGACCGGCAGGGTTTTCAACCTACAAAGAGGGATCATTTTTGGAAAGCGAGGACATTTCCTAGTCCTCACCTTTTTCATTCTGTTTCTGAGTTAGGTTTATGACTCAGGTATGAACTGAGTTTAGATTAGGTCAATGCAACGTCATTGCAAGTCTTGTAAAGATTAAAAACAAGGATGTGTGTGTGTGTGTTCCTGTCTTTGCATCACAGTGAGAACCATTTTCCCGATTTCACCATCAAATTGAGGACCGTTTGTACCAAAGTGAGGACATTTTGCTGGTCCTCACGGCCTATTTTGCTAACGTTTAGGTTTAGGACTAAGATGTGAATTGACTTTAGGTTAAGGTTAGGGTTAGGCATGCACTGGTAATAGTTAGGTTTAGGGTTATTGTCAGGGTTAGGGCATAGAAAGGGTTGAAAATGACTGAAAATCAATGGAAGTCAATGGGAGTCAACACATGGTCCTCACTACATATAGCAAAACAAGAGTGTGTGTGTGTGCGTGTGTGTGTGTTTGTGTAGAAAGTTTGACCATAGTGTTCAAACACTGCTCTGAATCTGATAATAAAATATTGATAATATGTCTGGTCTGGCACGTAAGTAACACCTATTCATATAAAGATTTATTTCAACAGAGTGAAATATACAACATTCTATAGTTTATATAAATTTCATTACATTGACGGTGTGCATATGTATATTTACTCTTTTACAAAATTTGGTGCAACATTTGGTATGAAGAACAAGAAGAACAGATTGTGCAAAATCCCCTTATTGCTTACTTACAACATCAGGCCAGTAGGTTATGGGTTATAGTACTTTATTTAAAATTGACAACAGGTAGGTTTGCTTTATCTTCTGCAAGTCATGTGTCACATCAGTGGTAAAATGACTATTCCAATATCTAAAAGCTTTTTTATAACAAAGAAATTCAGGCTTTTATTTCTTGCTCCCAAAAGTATAGAAACTTAATAGGACTATACTTTGTTCATTTTCTAGGGTGTGTATAATCAGGTGTACATAATTTTAGTTAAATTCAGAAAATGTATATAAGAAATGTAGTTAAACAGATGTGATGGAGAGGAGCAGGCAGGATAGTGGAAGACTGAACTGTTGTCCAGCAGCACCAGCTGGGACATTTCTGAGTGTGGTTTGCATGCTTTCCTTCAGTCCCTCAGTCTCCTTTGGTATTGGTGATTCTAAAATGAGCAAATGCTTGTGGCATGTTTCATGTTTTTATAGATACTTTGATCATCTCTGGTTCAAAATCAAAAATTCTGATCAAAACTGATCAAACCCAAAATGGATAAGCTTACACTGAACAGAGATTATTTAAAATGCAGTTTTTGATACATGAAACTGTGCTTGTATATGTAAAAACATATATGGGAACATTTTCAATGTTTTTACAAATAGGACCACCTTGGTATTGGATAAGCCTAAAAGCTGCAATATATTGATTAACAAAATCTGAAATAAAATGTTCTTCATTGATTGGAGATTCTTATATATGCAGTTTGTGATTTGTGAAATCTTTACTTTAATTGTGAAAAATAAAAAAATAAATATCACATTTATCCTGGAGATAGTTTTGAAGGTCACTTTTGGTCATAGACTTAGAAAATGTATTCTTAACAACAAAGAAATCACTTAGGAGAATGTGTAGTTTTTATATTATGGAATAAAGGTAGAACAAGAAGCAACAAAAAGTTACTAACTTTCAATGGAGGGTTCTTGTACCTTGCTAAAAGACAGGTTTTTCACCATTATGTGTTCCCTGATGTTTTAGTGTGTAATGTTGATTAATGTCAAAGACTATGAGTAAAGAGTTGAACTCAACCCCAAATTTATACCATTTAAAAAGTTCTTAGAAAACAGCCAATAATATTTATATTGAAAATGATGCAGTTATTGTGAGATATTATTAAATGAGCAACATACCATATCATAATGAAGCAGTTCAAACTGTAAGACATAGAAGTTTTCAACATTTTCCTAAAACTGAAACAATATGAGACATGAAGGTTTATGTTAAAAGGTATTAATGTTCATGTTGAAACAAATGTGATGACAAACTGCAAGCACAGCCTTTAGGCATTGTCTTTCAAGTCCTGATTTTATCCCTTCCCTTTGTGTAACTGTAAATTGAAGTATTTTTTGTTGTACAAATAAATGAACATAAGCATTAGAATTCTTTTTTTTTTTTAAACTGCTTGATTGATTACACGCCTCTACCATCTGGAAAGGAGTAGAAAACATTAATAGCTAGAAAAAGTTATTTTCAGCATTATAGTCAATAAACATCAGCTCAAACTGTCTGGAGGTTTTATGGTTACAGGAGAAAAAAACCCCCGTGTTTTCTACTAATTAGCACAATAATATTGAAGTTAAAATAATACCTTTATTAACTTAAAAAATAGAACTATACAGACTACAAGTTGTTTGCTTTGATTTGTGAAGCTTCATTCGAGTCGTGTTGGTGATTCAGCTGGATCTTATTCCTGTGGTGGAAAATGAAAAGATGTTCAACCTGAACTGCAGGACAAAATCAGCAGTTCAGGTTATAAACCAAAAACAATAGATCATCAACAAAGAGTGAAAGCTAGTAACAATTTTAAAAAGTGCCCAACATTTAATACATTTTTAAAAGTATGATTTCTATACTTATTGCGTAAATTTGAAAAACGCAATGAAGCTTTTGTATAAAACATTTCACTACATAAGGCCAATACCCACACCGCAAGAATTTATTCTTTTAGTCAAGGTAACAAGAACATGAACAAGGATCTTTTTGGCCGGGACATTTCCTACTTCACAGGAACTGAAGAGCAGAACTCTTGGGAGGTCTTTATGGGTCAATCCCTGTTCCGCATTTAATAATAATTGTCACCAGTGCTGGGAGTAACAGCATTACAAAAAGTAATGGAGTAATCTAACTAATTACTCTTTTTCATTTCTGTAACACCACTATAATGTTTAAATGTAATGCGATGCGTTGCTACCACTCAATAAGCGAGGTTTAATATGAACACAGTCTGCTGCTGGAGAGAGATCTGCTTTTCTACCACAGTTGCAGTGAGTGTTTTTTAAAGCTCTTCAAGGAAAAAGCAGGAAGTGGGGAACGGGGGCATGGACAAATAGCAGCATATGTGACGGCTATTAGCTGAGAAGGGATCAGGTAGGCGGGTTTTCACCACACAGACAGAGTAAACCAACAGCAAGAGAGAAACATGACAATGGAGGGGAGTCTTGTAAATTCAAAGACAGCGTTCGAAAGTTGGAATTATAAGCAATATTTCATGTTCGCTGAAGTTAAAGGCAAAGATGTGAATGTGATTTGCAAGTTATGTCCGGGAACAAAGAAATTATCCATGTCCATGACCAGTAACTCCAACCCTATAAAGCACCTCGCATCGTCTCACCCTTCCAGAACACTTATGGATAACAACCCGAGCCCAGACAGAGAATAAAACTTTCTTTTACCTTTCAGTGTCCTGTGTTATGGCATTTAGAGCTAGCAAAATTTAATCTTTCAAGGTTGTGACATGGGAGAAGACATTACCCAAGATGGCGTTTTTTGCTCTCTTGCAGATGCCATCTTATAGTTAACTAGGCTGCAGTCAGCATCAGTAGGATCTTAATTTTGGTTGAGGATCAGCCTCTATCTTCATAGACACCACACCAGATTCAACGAAGGAGAAAATTTGAGGTTTACCACTTAATGTTTTGTCCCGAACCCCTTAGGAATTTTTAAGAAATTTAAAATTACTGTCTAAATTCTACTGCAAGGTCTAAAATGCCTTCTTAACAATCATGCCATAGTTAAAGACAGAAAGGCTTTTTGTGCTTGCCAATCAGGGGGTCTTGACTTTGTGAATTCCTGAAAGAAAATCACATGAAAGCCAGATATGTGCAGATTTGTATATTTCAAAGGCTGTTGTACTAATGATGAGCACCCGGTTTGAGTTTAACTACAATTTTCTATAATCTTTCTGTTTGTTAGTCCCTTGCAAACTGTGAATAACTGTAGATTCTTTTTTGGTTTTGGGTTTTTTATCAAGAGTGTATCAATCAGAGATACTACAAGCAAAAATTATTATAAAAAAAATGAAACAAAAATGGCAAACCTTTTTTCTAGAATGTGTAGTTTGCTTGACTAAAGTTTTTCACATAGGCCAGTCATGCAGGGTGATGTACCATGTTTAGCTTCATGGGTTGAATCAGGAAGCTCTGTTCTTCTGGTTTCAGGAAGCAGGAAGCAGAGAGCTCCACTGAGGATGGTAAGGCTACTGTAGATTACGATAGGGATGAACCAGTGGTACACGGCCAACATGTTGAGCTGCGGGGAAAGTAATCCCCCAACTCGGCTCGCAATAGAGCCCAAACCAGAGGCTGTTTGTCTAAAACAAGAATGTAAAGACATGTTGTTTCTCAATGTTTTGCTGTCAAATTGTTTTTACTTGCTTAATCTACTGCTGTAACAAAAGTGCAAATACTACAGTAGTAAAAGCATTGGTACTGGTTGCTGCATTACATCATAGATAAAGGTTTGAAGTCTTAGGTCTCTGATTCTAACACCTAGATGTCATTCTCCCAATTAATATGACTCAATTAAAAAAGATAAGACTGGAGAATGGTATCTTTTTTTAAAAGGGAAAAACGTGAATGCGAGTCAGCTTACCGAAAAGATGTTGCAAACAGCTCTTGAACATACAAACTGCATATAGAGCCTGCCCAGTTGGTCAAAAATCGTCCTCCAATAGCTAATGCAGTGACAGCAACGGCATTACCTGGAAAAGAACAAAACAGGACTATTGTGTTTTTTTTATGCCATAAACACAAAGCATGGATATTTACATACTTTTTAAAAGGTGAGTTAACTGCTAATTATACTCAATGTCTTTTTTTGTGTGTAAAAAAGCATGTTTGCTAATTAGTAGTGTCGTTCCAGGACATTAGTTAAATGGAGGTGTCTGTGCTGATGAAGCCAGGAAGCTAGTCTTGTGACACTGATGGAAAATATTTTATTTTGTGATCATTCATCAATAATGCTTTGAAATAATATATTCAGGTCATCACTAGGAGTTTGTTTTGTGTTAGAACATAATGACCCAGTTTTACACATGGACAAACATTTAAGAATGTTTGAAGATCGTGGTTAGGCGTATTCATCACTTCCTGTTTTCACTGTTGCACTCGGTGGATTGTTTGGTGTGTGAAAGCTCTCTCGTTTGATCTGATTTCTCTCTGCTGTGATATACATAAGCACGTTGCTGCATTTAACGTTTGGGGACTCTCCGTGTCTTACATGATTTTTTCTAGTAGTAGTAAGGGGTCGCTAGCTTAGCGTTAGCTTTAGCTCCACCATTGAAACCCGTTCTGCTGTTTCACTCTCTGAGTCTCATCCTCTCTCTGTCAGATGTTCAATTACTCCTCTGCCTCCTTTAGTGATAATGGTACGTGTAATAAATGTAGCATTTTTGTAGCTTTGGAGGTGAGGGTGTCGGAATTGGAGGCCCGGCTCCACGCTGTTGAAAAACCAGCAGATAGTCAAGGCCCCTTAGCCAGTGCGGAGCCACCGAGGGTAGCTCTCCGTAGCAGTCCTTCAGCAGATCCCGCGCAGCCGGGGCCTCAGGCCAGCTGGGTGACGGTACATAGAAAGCATAGTCTTAGATCCCAGCCCACAGGTCACCACCAACCCATCTGCATTTTTAACAGATTTTCCCCGGTCATCGACACACCCACTGAGAAGCCAACTCTGGTAATTGGCAGCTCCATAGTTTGATTGTAGTAAGATTGTTGTTCACGCTGGCGGTAATGACTCCCGGTTACGTCAACAAAGTTAGTGTTGCTTTGGTATGTAAGTTTGCCAAAACAATGTTGGACTCCGTAATTTTCTCTGGTCTCCTCCCTGATCTGACCAGTGATGACGTGTTTAGCTGCATGCTGTCATTCAACCGCTGGCTGTCTAGGTGGTGTCCAGAAAATGATGTGGGCTACATTGATAATTTGCGAGTATTTTGAGGAAAACCTGGTCTGATGTAGAGAGACGGCATCCAACCCACTTTGGATGGAACAGCTCTTCTTTCTAGGAATCTGGACGAATTTATTAGTTCTCCAAAACTCTGACAACCCAGGGTTCAGACCAGGAAGCAGGGTCGTAGTTTAACACTCCTCTCTGCAGTTCTGTACTGCTACCCACCCATTACCCTATTAAGACAGTGTCTCGCCCACGGCCAAAATTGAATAGATAAAAAAATTATCTAAAACGAGAAAATCAGGAAGATCTAATAAAAATAAACACAACTTACACTAAAAAGAAAAATAAAACAATCAAATGTGGCTTACTGAACATAAAATATTTCTCTTCAAACACTTTGCTAGTTAGTGACTTGATTTGTGACAATCAGATTGATTTATTTTGCCTCACAGAAACCTGGCTGCAGCAAGAGAATTATGTTACTATAAATGAGTCAACTCCTACTAATTATTAAAATTTTCACATTCCTCAAAATACTGGGCGAGGAGGAGGAGTAGCAGCCATCTTTCAGTCCGATTTATTGATTAGTCCACAATTAATAGCTACAACTCTTTTGAATATTTAATCCTTAGTTTTCCTCATCCAAATTGCAAAGCACTAAAACCACTTCTGTTTGTTGTTTTGTACCATCCACCAGGCCCTTACTCTCAATTTTTAGATCAGTTTTCAGACCTTTTATCTGATTTAGTGTTAAATACAGATAAGGTTATTATAGTGGGGGATTTTAACATTCATGTTGACACTGAAAGTGATAGCCTAAATATAGCCTTTAATGCTATCTTAGACTCAATTGGCATTGGTCAAAACATTAACAACCCTACCCACCTTTGTCTTCATTCTCTGGACCTTGTGCTGACATATGGCATTGAGTGTGAAGAAATAACAATATTTTCTCGTAACCCTGTCCTGTCTGACCATTTCTTTATAACCTTTGAGTTTAATTTAACCGTGTACTCCACACCTGAAAGAAAATTTCATTATAGTAGATCATTATCAGGCGATGCTGTAACAACCTTTAAAGAATCTGTTCCACTTTTAATTTCCACATTATCACAGAAAAACACAGTGGAGGGCAATAATTTTGTTTCTTCCCCTTCACAAATTGATTCTCTTGTTCATAGTGTTACTTCATCATTGTGTAGTGCATTAGACAATGCAACCCCCTTGAAAAAGAATGTAATTATTCATAGGAGACTGGCTCCCTGGTTTAATTCAGAGCTGCGTACTTTAAAGCAGAATGTTAGAAAATTGGAGAGAAAATGGCGCTCTACACACCTAGAGGATTCCTACTCAATCTGGAAAAATAGCCTTCTGTTGTATAAAAAGACACTTCGCCAAGCTAGAACCACATTTTTCTCATCAATAATAGAAGAGAAGAAGAATAATCCTAGGTTTCTCTTTAGTACAGTTGCTAAACTTACACAGAGTCATAGCTCTGTAGAGTCATCCATTCCAATAGCTCTCAGCAGTCGTGACTTAATGGGATTCTTCTTAAATAAAATTGATTCTATTAAAAATAAAATCTTTGACATACTCCCGAAGATAATTACTTCATCCTCAGCAAGTGAGACAACATTGGAAGTAACTGTAGAACCAAATCTGTGTTTAGACTGTTTTGATCCTGTGGAGCTTCCTGAGTTATCAAAAATACTAGCTTCATCTAAACCTTCAACTTGTCTGTTAGACCCAATCCCAACCAAAATATTTAAGGAAGTGTTCCCTCTGATTGCCAGCCCCATTTTAGATATGATTAATCTATCCTTTGTAAATGGATATGTACCACAAGCTTTTAAGGTAGCTGTAATTAAATCTTTACTCAAGAAACCTTCACTTGATCGAGAGGACTTGAAAAAATAATAGACCTATATCCAATCTTCCGTTCTTATCTAAGATTCTTGAGAAAATAGTTGCTAATCAAATGTGTGAGCATTTACACAGCAATGACCTGTTTGAAGAGTTTGAGTCAGGCTTCAGAGCTCATCATAGCACTGAAACAGCTCTGCTGAAAATCCATAATGATATTCTCCTAACCTCAGATAATGGACTTGTGTCTGTACTTGTCCTGTTAGATCTCAGTGCTGCATTTGATACAGTCGATCACAATATTCTCTTAGAAAGGCATCCTAACCTGGATGGCATTAAATTGACCTCCAGTAATAAAGTAAAAAACCTTGGTGTTATTTTTGACCAGGACATGTCATTTAAATCCCATATTAAACAAGTTTTAAGGATTTCCTTCTTTTACCTACGGAACATTGCCAAAATTAGAAATATCCTATCCTATCCAGGAGTGACGCTGAAAAACTAGTCCATGCATTTGTTACTTCAAGGCTGGACTATTGTAATTCATTACTATCAGGATGTCCACAAAATGCAGTTAAAAGCCTTCAGCTGATTCAAAATGCTGCAGCAAGAGTTCTGATGAAAATTAAAAAGAGATAGTTCTCCTATTTTAGCTTCCCTTCATTGGCTCCCTGTAAAATATAGAATAGAATTTAAAATTCTCCTTCTCACATATAAAGCCCTTAATGATCTAGCTCCATCATACATCAGAGATCTGATTGTTCCATATATTCCTAGCAGAGCACTTCGTTCTCAGACTGCAGGTTTACTGGTGGTTCCTAGAGTCTCTAGAAGTAGAATGGGAGGCAGAACCTTTGGTTATCAGACTCCTCTCCTGTGGAACCAGCTCCCACTTTTAGTCCATGAGGCAGACACCCTGTCTACTTTTAAGACTAGGCTTAAAACTTTCCTTTTTGATAAAGCTTATAGTTAGAGTGGATTAGGTTATCCTGAGCTATCTCTGTAGTTATGCTGCTATAGGCTTAGGCTGCTGGAGGACATAATGACCACTTTCACTCTCTTCACTACATTCTCACACTACTCTCCAGTCTTGGATTATTTGCCATTATTTCAGCTTTTAACCTTGTTCTCTCTTTTCTCTTCCTAGAAGCTACACCTGGCCTGGCTCTGTGTCTACCTGTGACACCGTCCTGGAGGAGGCATCGTCCAAGCTTCTGCTGGCAACAACTTAATGTTCACCCTCTACCGATGATCCACATGGCCCTGTCTTTCAGTGTTTAACCCTTTTTCTCTCCTAGACATAGCTACTAACTGAGCTTTTACTGTAACTAATTATATGTGCTCTCTTTCAGATTCTAATCTTGAAAACTGGCTCAGAGTTTATCTGTTCTTTCTTTCTAGGTGAAACGACTAAAGGAGTTACATCCATTAACATTTACTTTTCTTTACCATAGAAAGGACTCCTGAATCAGTGCTTCTGTGTTCTTTTTCTGTCTCTGCTCTGTTCTCTCAAACCCCCAGTCGGTCGTGGCAGATGGCCGCTCACACTGAGCCTGGTTCTGCTGGAGGTTTCTTCCTGTTAAAAGGGAGTTTTTCCTCTCCATTGTCGCTACATGCATGCTCAGTATGAGGGATTGCTGCAAAGTCAACACCAGTGACTGTCCACTGTCACTACATGCTCATCCAGAAGGAGTGACTGTTACAAGTCTCTGACTCGATACAATCTGCTGAGTTTCTTTTGATAGAAAAACTTTTGATCCAATTTGAATAAATAACTAAAACTGACTGCACTGTTCAATGGTTAGGATTAATTTGAATGTATTTACCTCACTTTGTGAAGTGCCTTGAGACAACATGTGTTGTGAATTGGCGCTATATAAATAAACTGAATTGAATTGAATTGAATGTGTTTCTAGGCTTCTGCCATATCAGTTAACTTTGTATAATAGGTCCATATCCTTTAGGGATGGGGACGGAGTATTCATCCATATATGACTGTATTGTTGTTAACAGCAACATGCTTTAATGCAATGCTGCTACCACAAGGTGAAGGTTATGATCTAAGCTGTTTGTCAAGAAAAAGAAGAAGAAGCTTCCACGGTTCATCAGTGAGACAAGTATATGGAGGCAAGGAGCTCTAAAGACGTTTTGAGTGGAGGGACTTTCTCTTCATACACACAACTGCTGTCAATGGCTTTGCAAATAAGCAAAAATAATAGTGACAGTAGATGCACAGAGCAACTGATGGACCTCATTCCTTTGGTGTTTGCCAAACATATATTCCTTATAAGTCTTGTTAATTTGGTAAGACAGAGTTTACAGTCCCATCAAGAAACAACACTACCAAATAAATCCAGGAAATTACTCAAAGACTCCCTAAAAGACAACACTGTGTGAAACTGCAAGAGGGTTTTCCATTCAATTAGCAAGAGTTACAAAAACTGGCAAAGAAAAGCAATATCACCAGAAACACCAGCTAAAAACAAGAGCTAGACAGTTCCTAAAATATTACTCTTGAATCTTGTGTTGGGGTCTGAGTGTGGTGTAGGCCATTTAAACTGCATCTGGTAGATACAGGGGTTGGACAATGAAACTAAAACACCTGTCATTTTAGTGTGGGAGGTTTCATGGCTGAATTGGACCAGCATGGTAGCCAGTCTTCATTGATTGCACATTGCACCAGTAAGAACAGAGTGTGAAGGTTCAATTAGCAGGGTAAGAGCACAGTTTTGCTCAAAATATTGAAATGCACACAACATTATGGGTGACATACCAGAGTTCAAAAGAGGGCAAATTGTTGGAGCAAGTCTTGCTGGCGCATCTGTGACCAAGACAGCAAGTCTTTGTGATGTATCAAGAGCCACGGTATCCAGGGTAATGTTAGCAAACCACCAAGATGGACGAACCAAATCCAACAGGATTAACTGTGGACGCAAGAGGAAGCTGTCTGAAAGGGATGTTCGGGTGCTAACCCGGATTGTATCCAAAAAACATAAAACCAAGGCTGCCCAAATCACGGCAGAATTAAATGTGCACCTCAACTCTCCTGTTTCCACCAGAACTGTCGGTCGGGAGCTCCACAGGGTCAATATACAGGTTACTATAGCCAAACCTTTGGTCACTCATGCCAATGCCAAACGTCGGTTTCAATGGTGCAAGGAGTGCAAATCTTGGGCTGTGGACAATGTGAAACATGTATTGTTCTCTGATGAGTCCACCATTACTTTTTTCCCCACATCCAGGAGAGTTACGGTGTGGAGAAGCCCCAAAGAAGCGTACCACCCAGACTGTTGCATGGCCAGAGTGATGGTTTGGGCTGCCATATCATGGCATTCCCTTGGCCCAATACTTGTGCTAGATGGGCGCGTCACTGCCAAGGACTACCGAACCATTCTTGAGGACCATGTGCATCCAATGGTTCAAACATTGTATCCTGAAGGTGGTGCCGTGTATTTGGATGACAATGCACCAATACACACAGCAAGACTGGTGAAAGATTGGTTTGATGAACATGAAAGTGAAGTTGAACATCTCCCATTGCCTGCACAGTTACCAGATCTAAATATTATTGAGCCACTTTAGGGTGTTTTGGAGGAGCGAGTCAGGAAAGGTTTTCCTCCATCAGTATCACGTAGTGACCTGGCCACTATCCTGCAAGAAGAATGGCTTAAAATCCCTCTGACCACTGTGCAAGACTTGTATATGTCATTCCCAAGACGAATTGATGCTGTATTGACTGCAAAAGAAGGCCCTACACCTCGTACCCGTTGTCTTCCGCTTTATCCGGGACCAGGTCGCGGGGGCAGCACACTCAGCAGAGACGCCTAGACGTCCCTCTCCCCAGACACCTCTTCCAGCTCCTCCGGGGGGAGCCCAAGGCGTTCCCAGGCCAGCTGAGAAACATAGTCCCTCCAGCGTGTCCTGGGCCGTCCCCTGGGCCTCCTCCCGGTGGGGCGTGCCCGGAACACCTCCCAAGGAAGGCGTCCAGGAGGCATCCGGTATAGATGCCCAAGCCACCTCAACTGGCTCCTCTCGATGTGGAGGAGCAGCGGCTCTACTCCGAGCTCCTCCCGGATGGCCGAGCTCCTCACCCTATCTCTAAGGGAGTGCCCGGCCACCCTACGGAGGAAGCTCATTTCAGCCGCTTGTATCCGGGATCTCTTTCTTTCGGTCATGACCCAAAGTTCATGGCCATAGGTATCGGTAGGAACGTAGACCGACCGGTAAATCGAGAGCTTCGCTTTACGGCTCAGCTCTCTCTTTACCACAACAGACCGGCACAGCGCCCCCATTACTGTGGCAGCCGCACCGATCCGTCTGTCGATCTCCCGCTCCATTCTTCCCTCACTCGTGAACAAGACCCCGAGATACTTAAACTCCTCCACTTGAGGCAGGAACTCCACTCCAACCTGAAGAGGACAAGCCACCCTTTTCCGGTCGAGAACCATGGCCTCGGACTTGGACGAGCTGATCTTCATCCCAGCCGTTTCACACTCGGCTGTGAACCGCCCCAGTGCATGCTGTAGGTCTTGGCTAGATGGGGCCAGCAGGACCACGTCATCTGCAAAAAGAAGAGACGAAATCCTCTGGTACCCAAACCAGACCCCATTTGGCCCTTGGCTGCGCCTAGAAATCCTGTCCATAAAAGTTATGAACAAGACCGGTGACAAAGGGCTGTCCTGCCAGAGTCCAACATGCACTGGGAACAGGTCCGACTTAGTGTCGGCAATGCGAACCAAACTCCTGCTCTGCTTGTACAGAGACCGGAGGGCCCCTAATAAAGGGCCCCCGATTCCATACTCCTGGAGCACCCCCCACAGGGCACCACGAGGGAAACAGTCGAATGCTTTCTCCAGCTCCACAAAACTAATGTGGACTGGTTGGGCAAACTCCTGTTGTGGAATTTTCTTATCAAAGTGGGTAGAAGTTGACTCATAACAAGAGAAAATCCAGACTTTGTCTTAATAAGTTTTATTCAAAGGCATTCAGCGTTTGAATGACTCTGTCACCAAGCAAGTCAGTTAAACAGAGCCACGAACAGAAATCACAAACAGTATTTATACCAAAAATGAGGGTGTTATCTCAACTTCAAAGAGTTTTAGAAATATGGCCCCTAGACCCTCCCCGGGTCAGAGTTAACAAAGTTATTTATGAGGGCACCCATCTACCTTCCCTTGAAATATACACTTCAGGAAGTGTTAACCATAAAACTCTCCAGCATTTGAATTTAGAGTCCATCTGCTCTAAATAACAGAACACTAATAAAACACAGAGGTCAGAGGAGAGAGGTGAAGGGAATATCAGAGCACTTTAAAAGAATTTTCCATTACACTCCTTTCTTCTGATTACAAGATAATCACATAACTAAAAGAAAATTTTACAAAACCATCACCCAAGGAAAAACGACCTCCACCAACCGGTTATCTGGAAAGAAAGTAGCTAGAGCATAAGTAGTATCAATAGGAACTGGTACCAAAAATGGTTGATCATTAATAGCACGTGAAATCAAACAACAAACATAACAACAATCATTTCTTATCTTCCTCACGGTTTGATGCATCAGTTGCCACCAGACATTATCAGCATGATCATAGTAATCAGAAAAGTGATGAATCTCTCTTCGAATCCGCTGATGAGTATTATTAGTCAGATTAACCACACATTGTCTTTGCTGTACCTTTGCCAAAATGAACACAAGAGTTATAAAAAATATTTGCAATACCAATTATTAGCATCAGAACAGACCATCTTCCATATAGCTGCATCGTGACCTTGAAGTGGAAAATCCTTTCTTCTGGTACTGAAAGCAAACAATTTTTTTTTTTAAAGAAAACAAATTATAAACACAACTTAAAAAACAAAAAATCCTGCTGACTCTCCTGAGTGGCTTCAAGCTGCCCTGTTACCAGTCTGGTACAGGTGGGCGGTCGTAGGAAGCTCCTCTAGAAATATATTTAGAAACAGGAACTCTAACCTGCTGGAAGTTAGGCTTCCATAGTCCAACTAAACAACGGTGGAAATGAACACATTCAAATTTGTAATAATACCATAATGATAAATATCAAGCAATAAACATAAAAGTTAAATAAAAGCATCCGAGATTTCCTCCTCAGAGTCAGTCTTGCTGTCAAAGTGGGAGGAAAGAATCTCTCACTGTGGTGTGTGTGCAGTGAGGCAAATGACCTTATGACTTCTAACTTTCAGGTAATGCGATGGCCTTAAGTAGATTCTGAAATAACGTTGCACTGCCCAAGGGATTATTGTGCCCTTGTAAGAACAGTGTTCTTCAACCACCTGTTCAATCACTCGCCAGTGATCAGCTTACAGTTCTTTGTCTTGTGGTGGTCCGCTGTCCTCACACCTTTCAGGCCGTGGATGATCCAGTTGGAAGATGACTTGCGTCCTGGAAGCCAGATGAAGCTGGAGGAGCTGGAGCTTTCCTGCAGCTTTCCTGGGTGTCTAGTAGGATCTGATATGGGCCATTCCAGCGCCTGGACTTCCTGTGTTTTCTCCTAGATTCTCTGAGCAGAATCCAGTCGCCAGGAATAAAGGACTGGAGGGTGGAAGTGGCTGTTTCTGGTAATGCAGCCTTCACCGTCTGTTAAACTTGAGAAAACACAGTGGACAGGTTTTGACAGTAAAACAACATCCTATCTTCACACAAAGATGTGGAAGAAAATTATCTTGGCAATATCCCCATGTCCAAATTAGGAGACCTGCCACACAGCACTTCAAAAGGACTGAGATTTGCCTGTGTCCTTTGTCTCAATCTCATATAAGTGAGAACAGGGCCTTCACAACACTTGGCTAATTTTCAATTCAAAGTCCCATTCTCAAACCTAAGTGCTTAACTACATGAACTTCATCAAAACATCCAACAAAATCCAAATAATTGATCTTCTGACTTCACCTGATATACTAGCAGTAACCATCAGCTAAATATTCTGAATATCAAAAATGTGACATGATGTTTGAGGAAGGTCTGATTACAGGTCAACATTTCATAGTTTCAGAAAACCCAAAAAGAATTTCAAAAATGGTCTAATCTGTGGAGATATAAAATTTCACAAACGAATCAACACCATAATTTCAGAGAGGTTTTCAGAATGTGGTCTTAGGGAGCTATGCCCCATTTATATAAACAAAGTACAACGTCTCTCTCGCATTGTCACTAAGTCCTCACTGGAGGTCTGAGCTACCCTTTTTCCATGAGTGCTAAAACTTTTGGAACCCCATGTTACTTTATTCTGACATTCCCCTCTTCTGGCGCAGGGTCCAACCCATGCGACAATTCAGCAAAAAGTTTGTAGAAAAATGTTCTAGTAACCAAGATCACATTACATAGAACCAAAGAAATGAATTATGACATAACTATGTGTCACTATAAATTTAAGAAAAGCAACATAAAGAAAATCCAGATGTTTTTAACTGCAATTCAGTTTAACTGTCATTCAGTTCATCAATGTCTCACTTAGAAAGTAGTCACATATCATCCTGATTTGTCTTGTATGAAGATGAGTATTAGATTAATGGACATCTAATGTAATTCAGATGCATAAACCCTACAAATTCACTCTAATAAATAATTCCCACCAAATATAAAGTCATGACTCTGATTCTTTATCAAAAATATATTCCTTACTTTTGCATATCTTGAACTGTCAGCTAGCTTAATGGCACCAGGGAAACTTTCAATCTAATAAATCACCAATGATTCTGCATGCAAAACTAATTCTTCAAACTAGTTTAAACTATTTCATTAACCTTTTAGTAATAAAACACATAAATCTAAATGTCATGCTACATCCTTAATTATTATACAAAAAAAAACATGTTTTTAAGGCAACAATCACTACAAGCATTTTGATTCTATTGTCTCTTAAACAATGTTAAAACTCAGGAAGGGAGGTGCTGAGCGTTACCATGACAACAAAGGCATGAACCAACCTGGTAGGTGGGCGGAGTCAGGCAGAACTAACCTCTGATTGACAGCCTATGGGCGGAACCACAGTTTCTTCATTCCATCCCACATTAGTGTAACTTAAACTACCAAACTGTTAACATGCACCTACCTCAGAAACAAGCTGCTTCTTAACTCTCCTGAAAAATCAAAGTTTAATCAATCTGAGATTTAGAAACATTATTCTAAACATGGATTATTGTTTCATGCAACATATAATCAAACATTCATTCCAACAAAACAAAGACAAAACATCAGAGACAAACAAATGGCCAAATTTGAAGCTTCAAGAATTCAAAGAAATTTTTAACAATCTCTTTTCAGAATATGTTTTCTCAGCCATATCTTTTAATGCTATAATTGATAAATTTTGTTATGACAATCGTCAGGATCCGTTTTAAAAATGAGTGCACATAGTCCAAAAAGATCTCAAAGTATTTAGAAGCACAGCAACAGTTTTCTCTTATATGAATCCAAATTTACTGATGCTGAAACCTTTTGCTAATTCTTTGTACTGTAACTCTGTAATAATAACTACAATCCTGAGAGTTATTGTTATAATTCTCTTTTTGTTTTGCTCAATTTGATCGCAGCTGCATTGCAGAATTTCAAGTTAAATGCAAAGAAGTATTTTTTATTTAATTCAATTCAAATTCAAAGATACTTTATTGATCCCCGAGGGGAAATTAGAAAAGTCAGCATTGACATTTTCATGTGATACCCAAACTAAACAAAACTGCAGTGTTTGACTTAATCATAAATTAAGATAAGAAGATTGTCTCCAAACTGGACTTTTTCCCACATAGTGTTTCAAAAAAAAAAAAAACATCATTTTCTTTAATTTGGCTATTTAAATTTTGAGAGTTGGGGAGAACTTATTACTAGAACCCCTCTTTAATAATCCAAATGCTGATAAATGTTTCAATATTTTATCTCTTAGTAATCTGAAATCACCTTGTGTACCTTTCTACTCATATGTATTCTTTTAATCTTTAAACCCTAAGAAATCAAACAAGGAGACTGGAGTTTGAGCCGACCATCCTCTTACTGTTAAGAGAGCCTTTATTTCTTTTCTTTTCCTAAAATAAAGGATTTTACTTGTCTTGATTCTGTTATAAAAATCCTAACCTTGGTTCCAAAACTAAACTCTTCAACCCCAATCTGTGTCCCCAGAGTAGAAATTTTGAGTATTATTGCATTTCAAAGTCACCAAAATGACTGGAACTCATCATTGGCTTAGATCTATTTTAATAAGTAATCAGCCTACCTTTAATTAAGTATTATAATTTCATGGACCCAAAATCTATGGCTTACAGGCTTCAGGAGTCCAGGAACCACAAGTTGAGTACTACTGCATTGAACAATGGTGTTAACTTTCTGCAGAGATTGAAGGATTGGCTAAATATATTATTTCTGCTTGGACAATAATCAGATTTAAAATTATTAGTTCACAGCTCCTAATTTACCTCAGATCATATTTGCTTCTAACACAGTTCATAAGAAGCTTCAGACAAACATTATGCTAAAAAGCCAAAAACAAAAAATACAGATCTGTTTTAAAATAAAGAAAAAGCATCCTTAAAAACTTGTTACTGTGGTGGAAAATAACTCCACGGTTCTGAAGGCCTTTTCATGCAGAGTCTTTTAGGAAGCATGAGATTAGTTTAATTTTTGTGTGGTACCACTGTCCAATCAGATTCTTTCTAAATAACCCAATTTTTTCATACTCATTTTAAAGGTTTGTTTTACCAAGGAAAATGTGTTTAACAAAACCAATTACTCTCAAAAGTTTTAAAAGTTTTTAGCTGGTGATATCTTAGAAAACAAGTGTTTTAATATTTCTATGCAACACAGAACTGATCAGGTGTCCTTTCCTTCTCCAAAGGGAGAAAAAAGAACCTGCAGAACCAAACCTTTCATAGTTTTTGTCAGGACCTGATATAAGGTACAGTGTAAATCAACATGCTGCATGAATCAGAAGAGGGAAGAAAAACCTAATATAACCTCTTCCCAGCAGCTGCTGTGAAAAACAATGAATTTGTACTTTCCATAAGCGTCAGTTAACACTTGCGGACAAAAACTGCACCAAACTGTAAATACTGTGTCAGAAACTGTATGAAGACCATCTGCAGTAGAACTAAGACTGTTTTATTGAGGTCTCTACCCATTAGATTTATGGGATACAAAGTCTGACAACAGAAAATAATATCTGAAGGAGAAACCCATCAGGTTTTACGCATTCGCTGGGTTTTATAAAAATGCTCCTTCATGAGATCTGTCCTGAGAATAACATAGAAACACATGGTTACTGCTGAGTTTTGGAGATGTTGTAACTTCCTCTGCTTTTAATAACTTTTAATAACTAGAATAATTGACCCTGAATATTCCACGACGAAAGAGAACTTGTTTCTCTAAAAGAATTAACTGGAAAGTATCAAATGAGTTAAGTTATCACCCTTTTAAAGATACTTTTCTAACTCTAAAATAATATTTTAACCCGCTATATCTGTCAACATAAAGCAAGCATCACATGAGCAGCGGTTAATAAGCGTTCTTCATTGCAGAAAATAGGAAAAGATTTATGCAAATGTGTGTGTGTTTGTACGTTACCCCCATCAGTTTCTAAATCGCTCCAGAGTCAGACTGTCATGACACACAGTCCTCTATCAGTCCTAAAAACAACCAGGCCCTTCCCCGGTCTGTTGGTGAGACATTCAATCATTCTTTGTCAACTTTAACTTCTCCAGGAGGGAGAAAGAAGAAACTTTGCTCCGGTTTCTCTTCTGCCCGCACAAGATGCTTTCAATATAAATCCAGTGTATTGCTCTTCTGGCTCTTGCAAACAGCATGGATCGTTGTCCATCTCAGTGGGTCCAGACTTCGTTGTCCATCTCAGTGGGTCCAGACTTCTTCTGAGTTTTGTTTTTTTTTCTTGTAGAAAGTCACACTGCGATTTTCAACATGCAGGAAGGTAGATCTCTCTCTTTCAGGCCGTGCTGGAGAAGCGTCTCTGGTGTAGTAGCCATGGAGAAGGGCAGGTTTCTAAAATCCAGACTCAAAAACGCAGATGTTGAACTTAAATCCCATATATGTGTGTATATGTGTGTGAGAGAGGCAGAAGAAAAGTTTAGTATAGGTTCAAATTTTGTACAAAGAAATATTATCAGTCAGTCAGTCAATTGTCCCCCTGCCTGTCACTTCCTTCCACAACATGAACTATACTCCTTTCTAAAACAACTTTCTTTTCGCATCTCTAATGTCCTTTTTCAATTTTACCTTCTTTACCGACTGATCGCAATATTTAAGACAACCGAAACTTCCTTCAGGAAAGTTTTAACTCTTTAACCCCTTAATTGATGCACTCTGTGCTTTTTAATCTTTTCTTGTTTTTTATTTATTTTTCCATCAACTGTTTTACTTGAAACTTTTTAAACTATTTAACTTATTTACACTCAAACTTCCACGCTGTGAAAAACCAAACTTATCTTCCAAATTAAAGCACATTTAACACAATCATCCCCACTTTTTCCTTTCATTATTTTATAAATCAGAGTCTGAAGAAGGAGACACCCCTGATGCCTCAAGGTTCCGGAACCATGTTTTTTTTACCCGTTCAGCGGCACGTCTGCTCACTGGCTTTTCTCCTTTATGAGGTGTAGAAAATTGCTAAAAACCACCCGCAAAACCCTGTGTTCTGCTTTATCTTATTGTTACCAATAAGAACCTCCCTGCAATTCCTTTTGCAGGGTAACCGGGCCCTCAGCTGATGTCCTCCCTCTCGCAACTCTGGAACCTAATTAATTAGTTAGGAGATGATGGTTAATGTGTAATAAAAATAATAATATACATTATATCATACAGAGCAACTTCTCACCCAGATATATTTGAAGACAAATTGTTCGGATCTAATCAGCCAGACGCCGCAGGCGGACACCCGGACTCCACTACCGTAATATGGAGGTGGACTGAGGACAACGTCTCCAGGCTGGCCAGGCGTCCGTGTCCCCCTCCTGCGGTCTCCTCTGGCACGTTAGATCCTGTTCGTGACGCTAAAATTGTTGTGGAATTTTCTTATCAAAGTGGGTAGAAGTTGACTCATAACAAGAGAAAATCCAGACTTTGTCTTAATAAGTTTTATTCAAAGGCATTCAGCGTTTGAATGACTCTGTCACCAAGCAAGTCAGTTAAACAGAGCCACGAACAGAAATCACAAACAGTATTTATACCAAAAATGAGGGTGTTATCTCAACTTCAAAGAGTTTTAGAAATATGGCCCCTAGACCCTCCCCGGGTCAGAGTTAACAAAGTTATTTATGAGGGCACCCATCTACCTTCCCTTGAAATATACACTTCAGGAAGTGTTAACCATAAAACTCTCCAGCATTTGAATTTAGAGTCCATCTGCTCTAAATAACAGAACACTAATAAAACACAGAGGTCAGAGGAGAGAGGTGAAGGGAATATCAGAGCACTTTAAAAGAATTTTCCATTACACTCCCATGAACCCTCGAGTACCCTGTAGAGGGTATAGAGCTGGTCCAGTGTCCCATGGCCGGGACGAAAACCACACTGCTCCTCCTGAAGCCGGGGTTCGACTATCGGCCGGACTCTCCTCTCCAATACCCTGGCGTAGGCCTTACCAGGGAGGCTGAGGAGTGTGATCCCCCTGTAGTTGAAACACACCCTCCGGTCACCCTTCTTATGTAGGGGGACCACCACCCCAGTCTGCCAATCCAAAGGCACTGTCCCCGTCCGCCACGCAATGTTGAAGAGGCGTGTCAACCATGACAGCCCCACAACATCCAAAGACTTGAGGTACTCAGGGCGGATCTCATCCAACCCCGAAGCCTTGCCACCGCGGAGCTTTTTAACCACCTCGGTGACTTCAGCCTGGGTGATGAAAGAGTCCAACCCCGAGTCCCCAGCCTCTGTTTCCACCAGGGAATGCGTGATGGCAAGATTGAGGAGATCCTCGAAGTACTCCTTCCACCGCCCGATAATGTCCCCAGTCGAGGTCAGCAGCTCCCCACCCCCACTGTAAACAGTGTTGGCGAAGCACTGCTTCCCCCTCCTGAGGCGCCGGACGGTTTGCGAGAATCGCTTTGGGGCCAACCGGTAGTCCTTCTCCATGGCCTCATCGAACTCCTCCCAGGTCAGAGTTTTTGCCTGTGCCACCGCCCGGGCCGCAGCACGCTTGGCCCCACGGTACCCGTCAGCCGCCTCAGGAGTCCCACAAGCCAACCACAGCCGATAGGACTCCTTCTTCAGCTTGACAGCGTCCCTTACTGCCGGTGTCCACCACCAGGTTCGGGGAAAGTTGATCTGTTATATCCTGTTAGAAGGCTAGAAAACATTTGTGGAACACTACTGATACATCTTTTCATATCGTCGTTGTAAAAGAGAAACCCAAATCAGAATTGTCTCATCAGGTTAAAGCATTACAAAAATCAGTAATTCAATAAATGAACTTTTAAAATGAATCCAAATTTTGGTCAAGAAAATGCGGAGATACAATATTAAATACAGTTTTAGGATGAATTAACTGTTCTGGGAGGGTTTACTTTGGGGAACGGCGAGGATCAAGATGCACAGAAATCCTCCGATCAGAAGTGTGGAAATTAGTGACACTTTTCTCCCCACTGCTTCCAGCAGCCAAATGCAGAGAATGTGAGCTGGTACTTCAGAGAGCCCAAACAGGGCCTGGGTCAGGAAAATTTCCAAGCCAAAGTTCCCCACATTTAACGAAAGGCAGAAGTAGGTAACATTCAGTGAAAACCTGCAGAAAACAAAGAGAGTCAACCTTTAAGATGCAACGTGTCTGATTCCTTTAGATTTCACAACTCATCTGAAATAAAATAGAACTTACCATGCCAAGGTTATGGTAAGGAAATACTTCCTAAGCAAAGGAGACTGGATAAGATATAGTATGCCTCTCTTTTGCTCAGTTTCTTTGATAACAATCTGCGGTGCACAGGGGTGAACACAACATCATGCTAACAGTTGCCCTTATTACAGCTAATCACCTAATCTGATAATTTTGCGGCTGTAATACTAATTTCCTGAGTCTTAATAAAAAACAAGATCTTCCTGTAAGCCCAGTGTTCATAAGACCCCAGCACACTGTACACAATATACTGCTGACACACACTCTTTTTGCAAAATATTGACATTTCACATTTGATCAGGTTATAGCTACAAACCCAAGTGTATTTTATTCTGATTTTATCTGATAGCCCAACACAGAGTAGTGCATAATTGTGAAATGGAGGGAAATGACTCGTGGTTTTCAAGTTTAGTCTTAAGTGTAGTTGTGCATTTGTCAGCGTGTTAAGCTTTTAATGCATGTTTTTATTGAAGCATGGGTTTTAATATTTTAGCATAATTTTGCTTGCATGTTTTTACTCTTTGTTGGCTCACCCTAATTGCCAGAATGACCCACACCTGTGTGGACTGAACTGGACTATACCTGCTTATCTTTGCACCATCATTGGGTGAGGTCCTTGACAGGGCAGCACAAAGACAAATGGGACAAATAACCATACATACACACAATAATAGCACCCAATTACCTAACGGTTATGCTTCTAGACTGTGGGAAGAAACCGGAGTACCCTGACAAAACCTATGGATGCATGGGGAGAATATGTAAACTCCATGCAGAAAGACCCCAGACCGGGGTTCAGACCCAGGACCTTCTTGCTGCAAGACAACGGTGCTAACAACTGCTCTAATTTGCAGCTTCCGTAATAACATTTTTAACCCTTTTTGGTCTTCCTTCTTAGGCAGTTTTGCCTGCTTAATTCTTAAAATAACTTTCACACCATTTGGATCAAATATTTGTATTCAGCCCCCTTTACCTTGATACACCTAAATTAAACTCCAGTCCAACCAATTGCCTTCAACAGTCACCAAATTAGTAAATAGGGCCGACCAGTGTATCATTTTTCTATGTATACTTTTCTATGATGGCCTCTGAGGTTTATTGGAGAACATAGTGAACAACCTACATCATGAAGACCAAGGAACTCAGAAGACAGGTCAGAGCATTTGCAAGGCTAGGTTATAAAACAATATACCAGGTTTCAGGATATAACAGAGAACTGTTCAGTCTATCATCTAAAGATAAGAGGACGGCACCTACCAAGACATGGCTGTCCACAAAACAGGTTGAGTAACTATTGATCCTGCACAAAGCTGGCCTTCTGAGTTGATGGGAAGACAGATGGAGCTAAATATAGGGCAATCCTTGGAGAAAAACCTATTACATGCTGCAAAAGACTGTGGGGGTTCATCTACAAGCAGGTCAAAGACCCAAAAGACACAGCTCGGGTTTCAATGGAATAGTTTTTGCCCAGTCAAAGTCCAGACCTGAATCAAATTAAGAATCTGGTGTAGTACTTGAAAAATAAGGTTCAAAGACACTCTCCACCCAATCTAATTGAGCTAAAGCTATTTTATAAACAATAGGCCAAGGTTTCAGTCTCTAGTCTCATGCCAATGCAATGTACCTTTAGTTTTTTGTCATCTTGTAAAGCACTTGTTTGTCTTGTTGAATTGTCTTGTTGCTGAATTGTGCTCTACAAATAAACTTTCCTCACCTTGCCTTGCTTAGATGTATACAGCTAGTATACATCTAAGACTAATAGCTTTAATTGTAGAAAAGACTGGTTCTATAAAATTGGGGTTCCAAAGTGGGGGTCGGGAACCCCCCTTGGGGGATTGCAAGATGATTTTCAGAATCATCGTGATGCAAATGTGAATGCAAATGTAAATAAATGTGAACTTCCATGAAATAAATGTACCATGAAATGTCCCATTAAATAATTAAATAATACATAATGAAATTAAATAATCACATCATTTTTTTAAATAAATTATTTTAAAAATACATATAATTATTTCACTCTATATTTTATAAATAAATTTAGAGTGTAAAAATTATATGTATTTTTAGCAGGTCACCAGTCTCTGGTACTGTTATTTTAGGGGTCACAGGCTTAAAAGTTCAAGAACCCCTGCTGTAGACGATTGATGTAGGGAGGGTGAATACAAACATATTCTTAGATTTTTATTGATCAAAAATGCAAAATTCAAGTGACATTTTCTGTTTAACTCACATTTTGGCACTACTTTGTGTTGGTGTGTCACTTAAAAATCCCCAAAAAAACATGAAAGTTTGTGTTTGGAACTAGACAAAATGTGGAAAAAATTGTATTGAGGTATGAGGTTTTTTTTTTTTTTTTTTACAAAGCACAGGATTGTCCTGTGACAGTTCGTCTGATTATTGTATACCCCTTACTTACCTTTTATTAAATTTTATTGTAGTTACACTCATATTTTGATACAGAGATGGAAAAAATGAACAGCGTTACCTTTTCCAGCAGAGAGTCTGAAACTTTGCGTTTGTTAATGGCCGCCGCTTTGGTGATCAACTCTTTAGCCTCATCTGTCCGTCCCCTGTCCAACAACCATCTGGCTGACTCTGGAATAAACCTGTCAAAAATAACCCAGACACCTTCATAAGTCTCCCATATACTGGGGTTGGACAATGAAACTGAAACACCTGGTTTTAGATCACAATAATTTATTAGTATGGTGTAGGGCCTCCTTTTGTGGCCAATACAGCGTCAATTCATCTTGGGAATGACATATACAAGTCCTGCACAGTGGTCAGAGGGATTTTAAGCCATTCTTCTTGCAGGATAGTGGCCAGGTCACTACATGATACTGGTGGAGGAAAATGTTTCCTGACTCGCTCCTCCAAAACACCCCAAAGTGGCTCAATAATATTTAGATCTGGTGACTGTGCAGGCAATGGGAGATGTTCAACTTCACTTTCATGTTCATCAAACCAATCTTTTACCAGTCTTGCTGTGTGTATTGGTGCATTGTCATCCAAATACACGGCACCACCTTCAGGATACAATGTTTGAACCATTGGATGCACATGGTCCTCAAGAATGGTTCGGTAGTCCTTGGCAGTGACGCGCCCATCTAGCACAAGTATTGGGCCAAGGGAATGCCATGATATGGCAGCCCAAACCATCACTCTGGGCATGCAACAGTCTGGGTGGTACGCTTCTTTGGGGCTTCTCCACACCATAACTCTCCCGGATATGGGGAAAACAGTAAAGGTGGACTCATCAGAGAACAATACATGTTTCGCATTGTCCACCGCCCAAGATTTGCACTCCTTGCACCATTGAAACCGACTTTTGGCATTGGCATGAGTGACCAAAGGTTGGGCTATAGCAGCCCGGTCGTGTATATTGACCCTGTGGAGCTCCCGACCGACAGTTCTGGTGGAAACCGCAGCGTTAAGGTGCACATTTAATTCCACCGTGATTTGGGCAGCCGTGGTTTTATGTTTTTTGGATACAATCCGGGTTAGCACCCGAACATCCCTTTCAGACAGCTTCCTCTTGCGTCCACAGTTAATCCTGTTGGATGTGGTTCATCCTTCTTGGTGGTATGCTGACATTACCCTGGATACCGTGGCTCTTGATACATCACAAAGACTTGCTGTCTTGGTCACAGATGCACCAGCAAGATGTGCACCAACAATTTGTCCTCTTTTGAACTTTGGTATGTCACCCATAATGTTGTGTGTATTTCAATATTTTGAGCAAAACTGCTGCAATGTGCAATCAATGAAGACTGGCTACCAAGCTGGTCCAATTTAGCCATGAAACCTCCCACACTAAAATGACACGAGTTTCAGTTTCATTGTCCAACCCCTGTATATCTGGCTCATATGTTTATAGCGTATGAAGATTTCAAATTAGTAAAACTCCAGCTTCAGCTTTCTACACATCAAGTACTGTAGCATACACATTTTAATGACTCACTCCACTCTTATAGAGCTTTGAACTTTCTTCCTCAGATGGTCAGGTAATGGTCAGGACTTGATGTTTAACAAAATTCTTTTAACTTGCATCAATCGGCCAGAGATCTGAATGGGATGATTTTTGCTTGATGGGTCTAATCTGTGATCCTGCTCATTTAATGCTTTACAACAAAGACTTCCACCGTTTTTGATGACACCAAACAGCATGTACATTGTTGAACTTTATTTTATTAGATAAAAATCAGATAAAGTTTAGGGACAAATGCTATTCTTTAATTGGAATAATCTTGTAATTCTGTTGTTTTCGGTTGATTTGAAATCTTCTACCCAAATCAAAGAACCTGCAGCACTTTTTTTCTCTTTCATGCGCTGTAATCATTAGAAATAAATCAAAACTGCAGGTCAGACATTAAACAAAATGTGCAAATCCTTATCAACCCAAGAAAATGCTGATCGATGCAACTCTAAAAAAAAACAGTAACGGACATTCTTTCACACATACCATATGTTAAAGGCAACCAGGGCAAGCGGAGCAGCTGTGACTAGTTGAGCCAGTCTCCAGTTTCTGATGCAGTAGATCATGCCACCGAGGATGGCTTGTCCAATGGCACCACATAGTTGAGTTATGCATGCTCCCCATGATCGTTTGGACACCCCGATCCATTCAGTGCCTGCAAGCATAAAGCCTAGGGGTAACCATTCAATAAGAAGTTTGATTATGGAAAACAATACCTAATAGGGCGAAATGAGTATTGGCTTCCTTTAGTGGAGCTAGTGTAGTGAGGCCTGAGTGTTCGCAAAGATTTGACCAGAACCCAGAGTGATGACTGCAACTAACAATATGTTGTCTTGTGCCATTGTACTGCAACTTTTAATTACATTACTGCACCAACACACCTTAATAGAACGAATGGTTAGTTAGCAGGCCTTTTCAGAACTTGCTGACATGCCAAGGAGATAATATGGGTTTTTTATTTAGTGGCGATGGAGCAGGGATGCGTCTAAAAATTGCAGGACAGCAGCACCCGAGGATTGGAGTTGCAGACACCTGTTGTGAAGAGTACCACCCACATGCCAAACAATTGCACAAGGTGACCACAAAATGAGACCCATATTGAACTTCATCAATTGCTAGCAATACTGTCTTATGCATCTACAAGGCATCCTCTGAGCTTGACCTTCCCCTCAATGTTGTGACCAGCTGTCGGATGCTCCAGAAACTGTCTATGATCCTATAGCTTCTTTGGGGATGCTGCCACTGAGCACGCTGGTGTCCATTTTAGAAATGGCAGATCCTTGTAACTGGGATTGTTTCCATATCCATCACTGGTGTGTATGTGTACCAAATTACATCCCAACTGGTCTGTGCCATTTGTGTTTAAATTGGTCCCTAACTGTTTTGTCAGTATTTTTAGAAAATGGTAAACACGATTATAAAAAAACTTTACTTAGGATGACGCTGTTGAGCCGATAGCCTCCATAGCCAATTCCCACCACGAACTGGGACGCCAAATAAAAGGGGTAGGTCGGAGAAAATCCAGTTGCTACAGTGAAAACAACCATCAGTACTACCGGGATCTGAGTGGCTCGTTTACGGCCAAACCTGAATGAAACAGTTTAGTTTACAAAACCATGGAATATGTAGAGATTTACATGGAAGTGTACAAATACAGCACCTTGAAGAAATAAAGTGCATGGTTCATAAAAATGTTTAAGATTCTTTCTGTTCAACTTACGATTCAGCGAAAAGTCCGAGTAAGAGACATCCAGTGACAATGCCAGCCATCAGCACTGTCTGTGCAACTCCCAACAAATGAGTCTGGTCACAAACTAGATCAAACTTTACAAAAAATGAACACAACTTGTCTGCAACAGGGCTACATTTGAATTTGCACTGTAAATAACTGAAACAGGTTTATCACTTACATCAGTAACTATGGTGGACTGATACAGCATGCTGCCATAAACCCATCCATTCATACACCCTGTTGTCTCATTAAGTCCATAATCCCTTATGGCATGGATGTCCCAGTCCACGGGGACAAACATCCGACACCTGCTGAAGATCCCATCCTCCTCCCTAGGCAGAGTGAGGTTCAGTTGCTCCTCTGCAGTAAGGTTAGGAGCAGCTTCCTGGATCCAATCTGTGTTACAGTACCTCTCTGGATCAGACTGGGTAAAAACTACACTCGCAAAGTGAAAAGGCAAGAAAAAGTTTGGGAAGCAAAGAGCAAATAGAATGGTCTTTTGAAACAATCCAAACTCTCCTATATTATGCAGTATTTCCCCAAAATCAGCCATGGTCAGGGTGACAGCTTCACTTCGGTGATGCTGCAAAGGAATGACCTTTAAACAAAGCCCATTAATGTTTAATCCCAAGCCAGTGTGCTGAAGGAAAGATGAGACAGCGCTTTCACTTAGGTTGCAGAAAGACCAGCATTCCTGATTTTTTATACCAGATATTTAATTCTGGCATCTCTCACTATTTTCCCCCATAAAAACCTGTTTGGTTTAACCTGCTGTCCAGAGCTGAGTTTTCGATAGTGCAAATTAATAAGTAGGAACAAATGATTAACATACTGACCAAAACAACCAGTAAATGTACACAAGTTTGAGCTAAATGCAAATTGCAAATTGCTTTTTTTTTTTTTTACCACAAATATCACACTGCTGCAGACACAACAATGCAATGCTTATCTCCAGGCTATAAAAGTGTTCTAGTTTTTTACCGTGTGCTGACTTGTCAAATCATGTCTGTCAATTGTCTTTTATGATGCCTGTTAAGTAACATTTTGGACTTAAGTTATTTTAATTATAGCTCGAAGGTTAGTAAAGCTGTAAGCTATAAAATATATTCCATTGTAGCTCTGACGTAATGTTTAGGGTGGTTCTCCTGCAGGAAGGTGAACCTCTACCCTAGTCTCAAGTCTTTTTCAACCTCTAACAGAATTTAGTCCAGGATTTTCTTTATTTAGCTCCATTTATCATCCCATCAACTGATCAACAATTTTGTTTCCATTAAAGAAAAGCACCACCATGTGTCCCCAAGGGATTGGTGTGTACAGGGATGTGTTATTTTCCTGCTAGACACAGTGTTTTGCATGTTGGCCAAATGTTCCTTTGGTTCTGATCTCACCAGAGCACCTTTTTCCACATATCTGTTGTGTCCCCTACATCGCCTCTGGCAAACTTCAAACTGGACTTCAAATGGCTTTCTTTAAACAATGGATTTCTTCCGGTTAGTCTTTCATAAAAACCTGGGCCTGTATTTACAAAGATTCTCAGTCCTCTCGGCTCCTAACTTAGCCTACAAATTTCTGCCAAGGACTCCTAGCTTAAGAGTGGTTCAGTTTGCTGCTGAGAGCGACTCTGAGCAAGGAGATGGCAGAAATTCCTATCTTTGTGAGGAGGTGTGGTTGACCCTGTCGCAAGGTGTGACGATGTCTTCTAAGAGCTGTGATTGGTTGTTGCAAAAAAACAACAACAAAAACCCCAAATGTGCTCCTAATAATTAATGAAGAGTAAATGGAGTTTTGACGAAAATTCAGAATGAAAGACTCACCTTCACTGCCTCCACCTTCCAATGACTCTTCTGTGCGTCTCCTGGCCTTCGAATCAGCATCCTGTCCGTCTGATTCTCCATCCAATCACCTTCCGACGCCTTGCTTTTAAAGGAGCTTCTACCGTGTTCATCTTCACTTGTCAGCTGAGCTCATCCCTCCTCCACCCCACCTCCATCATCTTCCTTTACATCTACTCTTGGCTTTCTCGCTCCCTGGCCGCCAATCCACCACCAGTGTCGGATCAGGGGGAAGACATATTTAAATCTAAGCCTTACAAATGATCATCTTAGCTCATGTCATTCTCAGCATTCATGTCTTCCTCCCAGGTCCGAGCTCCAAAGAAATAACCATGTAATTTCTCATCATTAAAACTTTTCTAATTGCCATCCCTCTCTTTGTGAGTCTTCTTCAGATTGAATTAACTGATGATAAAATTTAGACTGGATTCTCAAATGTGTAAATCATGATGATAAAACTAAATGAATTGCCCCACAGCATCAAAATGTTTGAACGTAGTTTATTTATATGCTCATCATTAATTTGATTTGCTGATCCTAACCAAAACAAATCACAGAACAAAAGGTAGAGGAAACTGAACTAAACAGAGGAGCAGAGCCTGATGGTGGTGGAGAAGAGAGGAGTGTTGAAAGGTAAATGTGGTCCTGGGATCACAGTGCGAATAAACAGGCATTCCTGGTACCTGCTGCGATCAGAAGCTAGAGAGGAGATAGCAGCACACCAGAGAGCTTCTCCACAGACGGGGAGTGTTGTAGATGACCATTTAGGCTTAGGCTGCTGACATCATCATGTACAATACAGCAAATACTTATTCACCTCATTTACATCTTCCGTCTATGCATATAGTGCTTAGAATATTGTACTATTGTGTGGGCCATTATGCAACCAGTTTGTATACATGTATATGTATATTTTTTGTTTTTCAACTTTTTGCCATATTTTTATTTTTGAAAGTATTTTACAGTCTAAATATTTAAATGATTCTGTACTATTGTAATTTGGTCCACTTTTTATTCATGGTTATTTATTATTGTTTATATTATTTATTAATCCTTCCTAATATTACCTTACTAGAGCTGAACCTTTAATTTCCCACTAGGGAGATGATAAGGTTTATCTTATCTCTATAACAACAATTGTATGATTGTTATGTGCTCATTTATTTGACTATTAAGGGGGTGAATCCCTGAGTGATCGAGCCCATTGCATTTTATTAATTCACTGTTATTTAGAACAGAGAATATCTCTCTGTCCACCATCTTGCCTGCTTAAGACACTCTTAGGCTTACTAAAAGTCCTCCTCACTACTCCTAACATTTCTTCACTTTAGGATCTCTCTTAAGGCCTAGCTGCTTCATGAACAACTTTTTTTCTTATCGAGGAAAAATTCTAGGAGAAATCTTTGAATTTGAGAAATTCAAAATTTTTCTTAAGGTGACGTCACTAGGAGCTACTTTTGGTCTTAGGATTCTTTGTAAATACAAGCCCTGATTTGTAGGGTGCACCACTAATAGTTCTAATGCCAGCAGAGCTGGGAATTTCTGCAGCTCCTCTAGAGTTACCGTAGGCCTTTTGGCTGATTTTATGATTAATGTGCTCCTTGCCTGGCCTGTCAGTTTAGGTGGACCGCCATGTCTTGATGGATTTACATTTGCGCCGTACTCTTGTCGTTTTCAGCCGATGGAATAAACATTGCTCCATGAGATGTTCAAAGCTTGGGATATTGTAAGCTAATTTAAACTTTACCACCCACACCACTTTGTGTTGGTCTATTACATAAAATCCCATTGTAGTTTCTATCGTGATACTCAATATGATTTTTACATTTGCTTATATACTGTGGAGTCCAAACACAGGTTGCAGATAAACCCTGACATATTTTTGGGCGGGTTATGGTTACCTGAGACTTAAGGGGAAGTTTTAGAGATAGCATGAGGCCTGCAAGGGAACTTGGCTGCTTAATTTAAAAGCTAAAAACACACCTGGATCGGTTATTGCTGTCTGTAGTGATCTGAGGCAAAACAGATCACTGGATTCAGCCACTACTACAGTAGTAGTGACCACAAAAAAAAAAAACTAATCCACAGATTGGACTGCTCATGGTGGTCAGCCAGTTGACGTTATAGTAGTTTAAAATAAAAGAGGCTTTTTGACGCAGGTGATATGCTACTTTTACCCTTTACAATGAGAGATGTCAATGAGATTTAAGACCAGGCTTCCTCTGGTTCTGTGACAACAGCGTTATTTATGAAAGCTCACACCAGTGCAGGAGTGGTCTGCTTGATTGCTGATTTATACATGATTAGAGGTAGTTTAAACAGGAACTTGTCTTCGTGCCTCTGTGATGGACCCATTTTGTAAAAAAGGCTTGACAGAAAAGGAAAAACAAAATAAAACGTGACGACATGAACCTACCAACCCTCTACAACAGTTGCCGCAAAAGTGATCAATCCATGCTAAATTTGTTTACACTACTATATTTACACTACATGGCATTAAGATAAAGACTTCAAGTTTAGCATTTCAGAGTTACCAGTAAGGAAAGATGGATGTTTTAACTGAAATAAAACTCACTGTAGTAAATTCTTCCTGTTCCCCGAATCCTAAACACAAGATAAAACACAATCCAGAAGACAATACAAACATTTTAAAAATCATAGTTTGTTTTATTTGCATGTTTTGTCTTTGTTCAGCTCAGTGTTTCCTAATTATTCTTTCATAAAAAACTCATTATGCAGAACAGATTGTTTGTCCAACACAAAAATATGTTTGTTCACTGTGCTGCAGAAAAATAAATTTCCAAGACATTTCTAAACCAGCTCACAGTTGTTAGCACACAGTAAAACTTAAGATCCAAGAAAAAGGTTTCCTGTTTCATTTAGAGTTTGGTGGATTTTTTGATTTCAGCCATGAAGATGTCGCTTTCAAGCTTCTCGTTGGTCAGATCCCTACAGGACAACAGGAAATGGTGACAAGTGACATTTGTTTGTAGGTTTTTCTTTTTCATTAACAATGTTATATAGTGGCTCTCAAAAGTTTGGACACACCGTTTCAAATGCTATGGTAAGAGAGGCAATGATACATCATTTACAAATAATTCTAACATATCATGAGAAATAAAGCAAATGTGTACACATCCTGAAACTTATATTTTATTGAAGCACCATTTGATTCAGGATCATTTGGTAGGAGTCTATCATCACCAACATCTTGCCTTGGTAATATTTGCCTGCAGATTGTTTCTAAATCTATCAGATTCAGTTGTCTACAGACTTCTTCAGGTGACTCCACAAGGATAAAAGGTTTCAAAACTTTAATTTCCCTCTCACAAAGTCATTCTTTTGTTGATTCGGAAATATGCTTGAAGTCACTGTAAGATGCTGAAACTAAAATCATTCTTCATCTTCAGCTTTCTAGCAAATGTGTGAGTGTTTTGGGCCCAAACTGAGCGGTAACTGTAGCTAGTCATTCAAACTGACAAAACCCCAGTTCCACCTGAGGAAAGGTAATCCTACAGTATGATGCTGCCACCACCATATTTCACTTTGGGTATGATGTTCTTCTCGTGATGTGCAGTGTTGTTTATGTGCCAAACATAACTGTTGTATTTAGATCAAACCCTAACATATTTTCCCACAGGTTCTGGAGTCTTTGGCCAGGCCTGGTGCTTTCTTTGGAAGAGAAGAATTATTTCAACCAGACTCTATAGCCTAGGACACAACCAGTACTTGCTGGAAACTCCTGCAGCTCCTTCAGTGTTGCTGTGAGAATCTTGGCAGACTCTAACCAGTTTCATTCTCATCTTTCCAACAATTTTCTAGAAATGTCTATTTTAAAAAAATGTTCCTGTTGTCTTATATCTTCTCCCATCTTTGGCAAATGTCTTCACTGTGTCTTGGTGTACTCATAATGCTGGGGATTTTTAGTTTTGCCCCTTTCTCCTGACCAATACCTTTGCTTAATGAGATCTTTTCAATCATCTGTAACCTCTCTAGAAACGGTGGCTTTAACTAAAGGAGACACATGTGGAAATGTCTGAATTTTTTTTAAAATTTCATTTAACCAGATTCCCTTTTATTGATGGTAGGTGCAAACTCTAAGATAAAATGCTGACGCACCAGATTGTTGCAGATTTTAATTTACTATTTTTTTAGTTGAACTTATAAGTTTCATTAGAGGTTTAAAAAGGTGTGTGTACACTTTTGAGAGCAACTGTATATTTCACTTTCTGTTGTAATTCATCTCCAAATACTAAGAATGGCAAGTTGTTTGTTTCTTGGTAAGGTGAAATAACCTCAATAAAAGAATCTAAGACCTACTTTGTACACCTGTGCTCCAGTGAAAGCTGAGAGTACTGCAGGAAATTAGCTTACCCGTTGCTCTTGCCATCACTGGTTGAATCAGGAAGATCTTTCCTGCTGGTCTCAGGAAGCAGGAAGACCAGAGCTCCACTGAGCACAGCCAGGCTGCTAAAGACTATGATGGGTATGGAGCGGTGGTACACAGCCAACATGTTGAGCAAGGGAGACAGCAAACCTGCAACTCTAAAGGCTATGGAGCCCAAGGACACAGCAGTTTGCCTAACAAAGCAGAGCACAGAATTTCCTTATTAGTTGTAAATATATGATATAATTATCATGTATATTTGTTTTGATGTGACACACCTGATAGAAGTAGGAAACAGCTCTTGAATGTAAACCAAACACACTGAGCCGGCCCAGTTCAAAAAGAATTTCCCTGTGGTTACCAGGGCTGTGGTGGCAACAGCACTGTCTGAAATTCAGGTGAAGCAGAAACATTTTTAGCTGTGAGATGTTTTAAGCATACCCTCATGGCCTTAAAGTTATCAGTGATTACCTTGAGGAAAAGCCAGGGTTGAAAGGCAAACAACCCCTGCAATGAGGAGTGTTAATATCAGGGATTTTTTTCTTCCTAAAAACTCCAAAAACCAGATGCAGAGGAGATGTGCAGGTACTTCTGAAATCCCAAACAGAAACTGGACCAGAAAGATGTTCAGACCAAACTTGCCCACATTCAGAACGAGGCAGAAGTAGCCCAGGTTTAATGCAAACCTTAATATTTAAAACAAACATTATTTAATAAATCTGCATGGAAATATAAAGCAAAAGAAAATTGAAGGTGCCTTACCAGGCAACTTACCAGGCAAATGATATAATGAATAAGTTTTTTATCAGCACTGCTGAGGTAAAAATAGCTTTGATGCCTCCACTTTCTACTTTTTTCTCCTCGCTTACCTGACAAGCAAATGCATTTTTGTTTTATAGAGAACAGCAACAGTTTTTAATATGTATGTAATTACAGTTACAGACCAGATTAAGTATTTTAAACATCACAAAAGCCATGCTTTCCTACACGTTTTTCTCTAATGTCAATTTTTCATTTCATCACTTTAAATGGCCAAACCTTTTAGATTTTTTTAAACCAGCCAGCTTATATTTAGGTACTATTCTCAAATGCACGTTTTTTTCATTGCAGCAGACAGCTACAGAACATGTAGATGGCGCTTCTTCTGTAACGCTTTGTACCAGCCTGTTAAGGCATGTCCCTTTCCACCCAGAGAGAAATGTGAGAATTACCACACTCATATTAAAGGGTTAAAGTTTTATCCAGAATTACATATTTGTAAACATTTTTTTTCCCTATAACTGAATATTAAAGAAACTAATAGAGTGATGTGAAAAAGGATTTCTGTCTTACAGAATTCTTCCATTTTTGCTTTTCTGTCAAACTTAAATGTTTCAGATCATCAAACTAATTTTAATATCAAACAAAGATAAACTTAGGAAATACAGAATACGTTTATTGATTAAGGGAGAAAAGCTATCCAAACCAACCAGGCCCTGTGTAAAAAAAATTAAACTAAAATAATACCCTCCTTGTTAAATCATGAATTAACTGGGATTAACCACATTATTTTGGTTCACCACACCTAGAATATTGCAAGACCTGTAGAATCAAAAAGTGACCCAAATAGAAGCTGTCTGACAACATGAAGTTGGCTAAAAGTGTCACAATCTGAGGTTGTTGTGGACAAAAATGCAAATAGGGATTAGGGCTCGGCATATTGTAAAGTAAGGTCTTCTTTAATAAAGGCTCGAAGTACAGCATGTACAGGGTCACTGGACAATCACAGATGGGTCAACACAGGAAGCACAATCCAAAGAAGCACAATGAGCTCGAGGAAAGACGTGACATACATGACTTGCATGATGTGAGAAACCAGTTGAGAATAATAAGTACTGCCAGGTATATAAGCAGGGAGAGCAGGAGAATGGACCAATGAGAGGGAAGCTAAGGTGATCAGATGAGAAGTGAAAACAGGTGCAGGAACCAGCTGTGGAAACAGAGGGAATGAATGGTTACTATGGCGACAGTACTGGGAAACACAGGGACACAAGAGACAGTAACCTATACATAAACCCAAGAGAAAAAAATATCTAAAAGTAAACTATAATAATATGGAGTACGGGAATAAGTAAACTAACAGAGGAGAACTAGACTAAGTAACAAGAAGGTAAACAAACACTAACTGACAGGGAGGAACAGGAAAGCGACAACCTAATACCACAAATAACCTAACAACAACAATAAACTAAAGGGAGATAACAAAACCTAGCAGGAATAAATAACCAAATACAACTAACTCCCAGAGGGGAACTGGAAAATAAGGAACTAACACTAGAGAAGAACTATACTAGAAATAAGGCTGATGAGAACAACTAATATTAAGGAAAACAAACCACTGAGTAAACAATAACTAAAGGGGATCTAAGGTCAAGGGAGAGATACACCACTAGAACTAAGGGGCAGAAGTACAGACAGAACAGTCACAAAACTAAGAAGCACCAGGTGGGAATAAATAAACATTACTACTAAACCAAAAGGAACAGAAACACCTAATTGAAAAAGTAAACAAACACAAAACCCAAAATTGCAGATCCTGACAAAAAGACCTTAAAAGCAACACATCATGACCCAATCTACAGAAATAAAAGAGCAGTTGACACACACAGTCATTGACATCCATTAATTAAAAAAGCCAGACGGAGACTGATAAGCTTAAGTGCAATCACTGCAGGTCAAGCTGCAGGACAATGATACAGCATACCAGCATGTCCCCGTCTAAATGGCTAAAAAAAAACAGAGCGAAAGGTTTGGAGTGGTTTAGTCAAAGTCTGGGTTTAACTCCAGTGGTGATGCTGTGGCAAACAAGTCATTCACCCTTGAAAACTGAATTAATTTCTGCAACAATGAGTGGACCAACATTTCTCCACAACCGTTTAAACATCTAATTTAGTTATTGCTGCCAAACATGGCATGTCAATTACTATTCACCTACATTCAAGTTGGTTTGGTTAGCTTTTCTACCTTAATAAATAAAATCATCATTTTACATCATATTTTTGTGTTTACTTAGTCTGATATCTTTGTCTGATATTAAAATTTGTTTGATGATCTGAAACATTTAGGTGTGAACAAAACAGCAAAAACAGAAGAAATCTGCAAGGAGGACGAACAATTTATCTTGGTTATGTACCTAGCCAGCAGAAAAAAAAATAAATAAATATTGAGGATTTGTCGACATTTTTGCACAGTTTTAGTTGCATTTTAATAGCCTATGTTTTGTGAATCTGAATTGTAAAAATATGAATGTCAGATCAATTTAGGACTTTTATTTATTTACCGGCTCATTCTGTTTTAATGAATGAATGAAGCAATAAAGGATGCAATCCAATTCATGTCTAATTTACATATGGTCAAAATTACCGGTATACATAAAGGCTCAAATAAATGCACTAATATTTAGTTGAAGGTCACTTGTAGACTTCCACACAGGTAACCATCAAAAAGCTTCCAGCATAATTCTGGCAGGATGCATAACTGCTTTTCCAGGCAGCGTTTATTTAAATTAGTTTATTTCTTGGCCTGGTGTTTAAATTGAATTGCAACATAAATACCTTCATAAATATTCATCTGATACCAAAGCGCAAGTCTGACCTTAACAGGAAACTGTTGAAGATTACAAGTTGTACATGATGATGGACCAAGAGGGTGGCTACCACCTTGCTCCTAAATCAAAACCTTCAACCTCAACTGATATGTGCAGCTGCCCACAGGGATAAGCTAGAAGCAGGAAAAGGGGCAGACATAAGGATTTAATCAAGTTTTACAAGGGCCAAATTGTGAGGACTAGACAACTGGATCATAGCATCTCCAACACTGCAGCTATGGTGGAGTATTCCTAGTCTGCAGTGGTCCGTATCTATCAAAACTGATCAAAGAAAGAAACAATAGTACAGTGATGCAAAGCTCATTTATGGCACATAGGCCAGCCTATGACCCAAAGCTCTTAGGCTGGCCAGTGTGTTCTGATCCAACAGAGGGGGTAGTGTTGCTTAGATTTCTGAAGAAGTTCATGCTGATAAATTGTGCAAGCGCTCACCATCTAACTGTGAAGAAAATGGTGTAATATTCACCCCAAAAGCCGCACAGAAATATCCACTTTAAAGTCTAACAGTACACGCACTGGCATGTTTGCTCAGCCCCCCACTTTACACAGTGCATTTACACTTACGTCTGACAGTAGAGTACATTTCCAAAATTCTCAACACTTAAGACTAATATTCCACTTTGAGAGGCTTGAAAAATACAGGCCCTGGCCTCCGAATTCCCCAGATCTTAATCCAATCATGAACCTCTGCAGAGGCCCCTCCTTGCAGCATACAGGATTAAAGTATCTGTTGCAAACATCTTAGTGCCAAATAGTAAAGCACGACTTCAGGGTCTAGTAATCAGGGTATATTTGAGGCCTTTGTGTGTTTTGAACACTGTGTGGGTTAGAAAAGATCCACAAAAGGTTCAAACTTATCCACCCAAGTTTCCTTTGAAAAACCCACTAAGATTGTTTATTATATTGTCACACCACTCTAAAAAAGCACATTAATGTGGCCAAAAATAAGTATATATAAAATTGACTGGAACTATAATAAACAGTTTAATAGACCTCCAGTATTAAAGATATGTCATGCAACAATGTCTCTTAAATTGACATTCAAAAATAAAACTGTTTGGTTTTATGATCAATTACCTTCATATCTGTTTATTATTCCCAAAGTTTTATGTTCAATGGATGACAATGGAACCCTCCTAAAATTATCTTGCATAAATCAGAGAATTGGCCTTGTCATGGTGACTGAGCTGTTTTCACATTGAGCCAAAGGCACAGATGCAGAGTAGTTACGTTTTCTTGGATTATGAAAAGATGGATTTGGTTGAATGTTTTTTCTGGTAAACTGGATAAACCTTGTCAAGAAGGTTCTCTGGGATTTCCTTTTTATTCATTGCTGCAACTTTTCGGATCAGTTTCTTGGCTTCATGAGGTCTCCCCTGTCCCAGTAGCCACCTTGCCGATTCAGGAATCCACCTTAAAAGAAACGAGAAAAACAGTTGAGCAGATATACTCACAGCCAGACCAGTTCTGACCCAAAGACGACATCCACCAACTGTGATAATGTCTAAACATTGCCATGTTAATATTTTATTTAGGCAACAAAACAAATGTGGCTCTGCTTACAGCTGACACCTACCATATGTAGAGGAACACCAAAGCCTCTGCCCCTGCCATGATGTACTGAGCTTTCCTCCAGTCACGGACAACGTAGATCAGACCAGCAATGGCACACTGTCCAAAACTCCCAAACACCTGGCTCACACAGGAGGCAAGGGACCTTTTAGTGATCCCAATCCATTCTGTAGCTGCAAACACAATTTACACACTAACGTCACTGCAGGGCCTTTTTCTAAACACAGGAATGTGAATATTCATGTGAAAACATTAAAACACCCTATTAAGTATTTACTTTTTGCCATTATTTTTTTGGAAAGTGGTTTATTTTCACTTAAACAACCACAAATAGCCTAATTGTACTCATCACACAACAGAAAACAAAATGTGTTTTTCTGACTGACTCTCCTTAACCCTTAATATCTGTTAATAAGCTGTTACACCCTTTTCTGCTGAAATATCTTAAGCGAGATGCTTCTTTTTGCAGCCATACCGCAGTCTGACATCAGCCTGATGTCCTCGACTCCTCACCTTCAGCTCTGAGATGTTTTAAGGGTTTTTTGGCATCTACAGGCTGTTTCAAGTCAGCCCACAGCCTTTCAATGAGAGCAAGATCTGGGCTTCGACTTGGCCCGGTACCTTCCATGTCCTTGGTGGATTTACTGGTATGTTCTGGATCATTCTCATGTTGCAGGGTCCATTTTCTTTTCGTTCTTTTTTACAGGTCTTAACTTTTCATCCAGCACCCTGTGATACACAGTAGGATTAATAGTGGATCCTACGACGGTGAGCTGGTCTGGTCCTGCTGCAGCAAAGCATGCCCAAACCATTACACTTCTACCCCCATGCTTCACAGTTGGTATGAAGTTCATCTCCTGTAATGATGTATTTGGTTTATACCCAACATGTCCTCTGGTTTGATGCCTATGTTCATAAGAGATGTTTTTCTTTTCATTTTTTACTTTTAGCATCTTGCGGTCTACTTTGAACTTGCTTAGATGGCCAGACCTGGCCTTGTTGATTTGACTATACTGCTTTCATTACTGTTAAAATTGATATGTCCAAACATTTTAGAAAAACACACAGGCTGTCGTAGGGCGTCCTAATGTTTTCACATGACTGTAACTTTGATTCCATTTCTTCCTAAAAGATTGAAATAAAGATGAAGATGGACATCTTTCTAAAAAGCATACCTAACACGATAGAGTTCATCCTATATCCTCCAACTGCAGCTCCAACAATGAACTGGGACACATTGTAAACATGAATATTTGGAGAAACACCAGCAACTATGACAAATATTATTATGAGGACCACTGGGACTTGGGTGGTTCTCCTGCGTCCATACCTAGGCACACAGATAATGGTTTTAGATCTTGTGTTTTTTAAACAAGTCAGCATGGCAATCATTTAATGTTTTTCAAGGAACTCACGAGTCTGCAACTGGTCCAAAGATGAATGAGCCTGCGAGCATACCCGTCATGAAGATAGTCTGTGTAACTTCAGCCATGGTAGACTTCTCACAGACAAGATCAAACTGTGAAATAACACTGAAATAATCAGCAGGGAACTCACTAGAACAGGCATGGATATCATCCCGCTTCACTTACATCAGTAACTACGGTGGACTCGTACAGCATGCTCCCGTACACAAATCCATTTATGCATGCTGAGGTTTCATTGAGTCCATGCTTCCTGATGTCATGGATGTCCTGGTCCACAGGGACGAACATCCGGCACCTGCTGAAGCTCCCATCCTCCTCCCGGGGCAGAGTGAGGTTCAGCTGCTCCTCCATAGTCAGGTTAGGAGCAGTTCTGAGGATCCAGTCTGTGTTACAGTGTCTCTCTGGATCAGATTGGATAAAAAGAAAGCTGCAGAAGAATACTGGGAGCAAAAAATGCGGAGCAGCCAACCCAAGTAGAAGAAGCTTTTGGAAGAAGCCAAAGTCTCCGATGGTCTTGAGAATTTCCCCAAAATCCACCATCTTTACACAGACGAAGAAACCGCTAAGGCTGTCTTTATTAAGGCAATACCAATATTTAAACTGTCTGACTGTAATCAGTCACTGAGTATGTGGAAAAAACAAACTTCAGCTCAAACTTTGTGTAGCAATGGTTGACATGTTAAAGAAAATAAGTGATGAAAACTGATCTGTAAGCCACAGCAGAGGAGGTGACAGTGACTTTGCAAAACTATTTATATCTCTGTAACCTTTTCATGTTACAACCACAAACTATAATATTTATTTGGATTTCATCTCAAACACAAATGTAAAGTAACACAATTAAGTGAAAGCAAATGTATATATATATATTTTTATCAAATAAATACCTCTGAAGAGTGAAGTGCATTTGAATTCAGTCATCATGAAATTCATTCCAGTACCCCTACATAAAATCAAGGAGAGCAAGCCATGGCAACTCTGGATAAGCTGGAACTATCCACAGCTAAGTTGGTAAAATCTATTAACAGGTCAAATTACTAGTGGTGCTGTCTGGCCATAAGAAGTCATATTTGCAGTTTGCCATAGGCCATGTAGCATAAATATGTGCAAGAACGTGATCAGGTCAGATAAGCTAAACTGAACTTTCTGGTATACATGTTAATCAATATGTGTGGTAGAAAATTAAGAATCTGAACACACCATCTGCGAAGTGAAACATGGTGGTGGCAGCAGCATGCTGTGGAGGTGCTTTTCCTTAACAGGGACAGGGAAGCTGGTCAAAGCTGATGGCAAGATGAATGAAGGTAAATAAACAGCAATGCTGGAAGAAAACCCATTTAGAGACTGCAGAAGACTTTAGACTGGGTTGAAGGTTCACCTTCCAGATAAACAACCTAACCCTACAACCTAGCAAGCTGATTAAAAAAACGTATTCAAGTTTCTGAATGACCCATTTGAAGTCCAGACTAAGGTAGCACGATATTAGAAATACATAAGATATGTGATAACGATGAATGCCACGATGACTGTATGACTTGTGATAAATAAGCCTTTAAGAAAATAGTGTTAACGTGTTGTAATGTACACCATGTATCATTTCTTACCTCATATTTCACAATTAAGCACTACTATATGTTAGTCTACCACATAATACAGGTCCTTCTCAAAAAATTAGCATATTGTGTTAAAGTTCATTATTTTCCATAATGTCATGATGAAAATTTAACATTAATATATTTTAGATTCATTGCACACTAACTGAAATATTTCAGGTCTTTTATTGTCTTAATACGGATGATTTTGGCATACAGCTCATGAAAACCCAAAATTCCTATCTCACAAAATTAGCATATCATTAAAAGGGTCTCTAAACGAGCTATGAACCTAATCATCTGAATCAACGAGTTAACTCTAAACACCTGCAAAAGATTCCTGAGGCCTTTAAAACTCCCAGCCTGGTTCATCACTCAAAACCCCAATCATGGGTAAGACTGCCGACCTGACTGCTGTCCAGAAGGCCACTATTGACACCCTCAAGCAAGAGGGTAAGACACAGAAAGAAATTTCTGAACGAATAGGCTGTTCCCAGAGTGCTGTATCAAGGCACCTCAGTGGGAAGTCTGTGGGAAGGAAAATGTGTGGCAGAAAACGCTGCACAACAAGAAGAGGTGACCGGACCCTGAGGAAGATTTTGGAGAAGGGCTGATTCCAGACCTTGGGGGACCTGCGGAAGCAGTGGACTGAGTCTGGAGTAGAAACTTCCAGAGCCACCGTGCACAGCCGTGTGCAGGAAATGGGCTACAGGTGCCGCATTCCCCAGACCTGGGCTACAGAGAAGCAGCACTGGACTGTTGCTCAGTGGTCCAAAGTACTTTTTTCGGATGAAAGCAAATTCTGCATGTCATTCGGAAATCAAGGTGCCAGAGTCTGGAGGAAGACTGGGGAGAAGGAAATGCCAAAATGCCAGAAGTCCAGTGTCAAGTACCCACAGTCAGTGATGGTCTGGGGTGCCGTGTCAGCTGCTGGTGTTGGTCCACTGTGTTTTATCAAGGGCAGGGTCAATGCAGCTAGCTATCAGGAGATTTTGGAGCACTTCATGCTTCCATCTGCTGAAAAGCTTTATGGAGATGAAGATTTCATTTTTCAGCACGACCTGGCACCTGCTCACAGTGCCAAAACCACTGGTAAATGGTTTACTGACCATGGTATCACTGTGCTCAATTGGCTTGCCAACTCTCCTGACCTGAACCCCATAGAGAATCTGTGGGATATTGTGAAGAGAACATTGAGAGACTCAAGACCCAACACTCTGGATGAGCTAAAGGCCGCTATCGAAGCATCCTGGGCCTCCATAAGACCTCAGCAGTGCCACAGGCTGATTGCCTCCATGCCACGCCGCATTGAAGAAGTCATTTCTGCAAAAGGATTCCCGACCAAGTATTGAGTGCATAACTGTACATGATTATTTGAAGGTTGACGTTTTTTGTATTAAAAACACTTTTCTTTTATTGGTCGGATGAAATATGCTAATTTTGTGAGATAGGAATTTTGGGTTTTCATGAGCTGTATGCCAAAATCATCCATATTAAGACAATAAAAGACCTGAAATATTTCAGTTAGTGTGCAATGAATCTAAAATATATGAATGTTAAATTTTCATCATTACATTATAGAAAATAATGAACTTTATCACAATATGCTAATTTTTTGAGAAGGACCTGTAGGTGAAGGTCGTGGCTGTAAAAGGACAGAATTTGAAAAGGTTCAAGAGATGTGAATACATTGTCAAGGCATCGTAAATCAAAAAATGCTATCATTCATTTAATTCAACTGTGACTTTATTCAAACACTTCATATCAGCCTGTGTGTCCACTAAAGTAGATAACCTGTGAGGGCCCTCCATTACATCGTACTGCAAATGTTTTACTTTCAATTCAGAATGTGTGAGAGCTGTTCAAGATGAAGCAGACATTTAAAATAAGCAATAATAAAGATGTTTAAAATAGACAAAAGCTAAACAATATTTATCAGTTAGTGACCTCACATAGAGGTAAAATTAGCTTTCTATTGAGCAATGACAGATTTGTACATGATTAGTGTTGCTCTGACCAAAGGGCAAGAGTAAAAAACATTTCCAAACAAATCAAACGCTGTGTTTCGAATGGATCTGATTTCTCTGTTTCGTATTTACAAGTAAAACGTTCCCTTCACTGCATCCACTTTGGTACATAGAAGCCTCATGTGTTCTGTGGCAGCATGGGAATTTGCCATCTTAGTTACATTTACATCAGTAGCTGAACTGGAGACTGTATGGCAGCCGTTTGCAAGTACAACAAATCAGGCAGAGAGCTTCTGTAATGCTTGGGTGAGTGTTAATAAATCAAAGATGTCAACAGTGGTCCCGAAGTATGTTTTCATGGAGAAAAATAGAATAACTTAAAGTAATACAGTAAGTGACCTTTGAGATGTTCTAAGCAATAATTCCCTAAATGCTGAAAATATTTACCTGCACTGGAGTACCGCTACGCTTTGGATTTCAGACTGATTCAAATCCGATTTTTTGCCATTATAATTTAGGTGAAGCCAGCTAAAATGAGCTGAATACACCATTCAGCCATACTGATGTTTACCAGCTGTCTAGAGATAGACTAATTTGTTGGCACCTCCAGTTATCATTAATGTAACAAAATCTACCAAGATTATTTTTGGAAAACTCCACAGCCATTAATTAAAGTACATTAATTTAGTGGGGAAAACCTTGTTAAAAACTGATTGTTTAATATAATTGTAACTCAAGCCTTTTTTATATATGCCCTATTTTTTTTAAGTTGATCAGTATCCAGGAACTCCAGTTGTCTTCTGATAACCTGGGGTATAAATACAACGCGACAGAAAGGCAATTTCTTTTTACTACCTCCAGACTAGATAAGGAACCATATTTATGTTGCTACCACACAGTGACCAGGCTGAGGAAGGAAAGAACATCTCCAATGTGTAGTTGGAGGACTGCAACAAAGACAGGGACCGTGGAGGTCACCATTATTGACATTCTAAATGGTTGTCTGGGAGCCAGGCCAAAAAAAGGCTTTTCTGTCCTACCATAAAAAAATGGAAACAGGTGAAGTTTGCTGTACTGAGACAGGAACCATGAAATGATGGAGTTTTAGGGCAACAGACACTCCAGGTGGGTTAAGAAGGATCAACAGCTGTGGATGAAAGCACCTCCTGCTTGTTGTTAACTAGCCTGCATGATGTGTGATGCTGTGGGCTTGCTGCTCTTCCAAAGCCCTGGGAACCTTGTTAAAGTGCATGGCTCCAACTATTCCTAATCATGACATTTTAAACACATCTGGTGACCTCAACACACAAAGTGAGAAGTCATGAATGGCTCTTTCAGCAACATAATGATCCAAAATGACAAAGCAATGTTCTTCAGAAACACAATCCACTTTCTTCCATGATCACATAAGTTCCTGGACCTAAATCATGTAGAAAACCTGCGGAGGCAGCTGAAGAGAGGACCCGGACTCAGGATGATCTATAGAGACTGTACAAAAACCATAAGTCCACAGTGGTAACTTTATACCTCACTTTATTTCTTAAGTGATCTTTTTCCCTCTCCCATAAAATGTTTTTACTCAAATGCTGCATTTTTTTGAAGTTAGGGAGTTCTGTCTTTTCATATTTATTTTTCATATTGATGTCCCACCGAAGCAGAAAGTCATAGTTTACTATATAGAAGTTCCTAGAAACTCTGATGAACTCAAAAGAGGGAATATAAATTAATGCTTCAATTACATTTATTGGAAAGGGGGTTACTAATCGTACCAACAATTGTGCACTTTTCTTAAAAAACAATTATTTTACATGGGAGAGGTTTTTTTCATTGATTAAATATATTCAAATTAAAGGTTGTATTTTTCTAAACCTCTCAGAATGGGATTATGCTACTGCAACAGAAAATAATTTAATTAATGTGTTTACACAGGTGTTAAAAAATGAGTCCATCTGTACCTGCCAGGTTCAGCATGTTGATGAGGGCACTGAGGGTTTCAACCTGGCTGATAAATGCAGAAACCAGAGATGCACTGCAGAGGCACCGAGTAAGAACACATGCCGGTAGCTTTGATGATTGGAGCTCTGATTTTGCACCTTCAGGGATGATGAATGTTACTCCAAATTTAACAGTTTGAGGACAGCAGAAGGAGATACGTTAACACTGTTAATTTAATGTTTACCACCAGTTTGCATTTGTGTCTGTATTAATTGCTGTTGAAACTCAAGTATGTGTTAGGACATGTTGCTATTATTAAAAAAAAAAGACACTTAGTGCCCATAAATGTCTAACATTTCATGCATACAGTCAAGACACTCAAATATCCATCTTCATTGTATTGAGGTGGCAGCTTAATCTCAATGAAGTACAGAAAAACTTTGGAGAAAAAAAATGGAAAAAGAAACAAAACTACTCAAAAAGAAGGAAAATTCCAACAGCTATTTGAGTGAACTGCCCCTTTAAACTTTATTTGACATTGGAAGAACATTTCCAGTTTTTGAGCATGCATGCCTCCACAGAAGTTCACTCGCAGTCAGCGTGTAACATGAGTCACCTCAGACTCGACACCCATCACCAGCATTCAGGATTATCTGCAGCTGTCAGGGCATCAGTCATCACAAGGCTAAATTATTTCATACAGGAGATAAAAAAAAAAAAAAAAAAAAAAACAGACGGCAATCATTCCACATGTCTAACTGTAGTCGGGCTTTTAGTATTGTAACTTCAGAGTAAGTTTGCTGCAGCAGGTTCCTAAAGCTGCCCATTCTGCTGGTTGACCTTTTATGAACTCCATTTGAGTCGCACGCACGCACGCACAAAAAAAAAAAAAGCAGTTTATTGCAAAACTAAGAAGCAACAACAGCAACCAGTGGTCAAATGTGATGAAACGAACAACACTATTGCATAGTAGAAGTATATTAGGCAGAGCTCAGTGAGAGAAAATAAAACCTGTGTATAGTACATCAGAACATGCTAGTGGATTTTATTAAAAAAACTGAGCCGCTGCTGCTCACAACAGAATAGTTTTAGCAGTGATGTCAGAGCTTGAACTCCTCAGCGATGTTCTGGTCTGATTCTTTACCTTTTCTGACTGCTTTATGCAGATGTTTGGATCAGAAAGCGATGCTACGACATGTTTAGGTATAGTATCTGTGTCAACATCAAGGGATATTCTTATATTTTTTTGATATTTGTATAAAGAAAGTAACTAAACACTCAGGGAGTTTACCAAGGCTGAACTTACACCTTTCAGTTTCAGTGTAGCGCAAAGTGCCGTGTGAAGGTGGCACGACACTCAAGTTTTGTGGCACAACAGATTTTAGAAAAAGAAAAGAAAAAGAAAAGGCAATCGTTTCCAGTACTGGCAGGAGATTGTTTGGATTGTGCTTGTGTAGGAGGAGGAGGACTAAAAGAAATTAGGAGTTGATAACAGTTGATTGCGTTTTTCTCTCCTGTTAACTGTATAAGCGCACTGTAAACATTTCAAGTGTGATTCCTGTGATGAGCTGAGACCCCCGGTTTGGTCCTCGTGCATCCTGCAGTAGTGTCACCCTCCTGCCAACCTCACGTTTCCTCATCATCATTCTCTGCCTCCTCTCTTTGGCAGCAGTAGGTCCCTGGAGTTGACTACAATGCAGCTGTGCAAAACCATGTTTCAGTCTTATTTTGCCACCGCTGCTTGACTTAACTGATACTGAGCTGCGCAAATCCAATCAGCTTTATATCATCAGGAATCTCTGACTCCTCCACACCAGATGCCTGAAAAAAAAAAGACCATAATTCGTGCTTGACCAAATTTAGTGCCTTACAAAAGTATTCATACCTAGGCTTTTTCCCATTTTATCCCATTAGTTTTGAAACCACGTGTGTAAGTGTGATCAGTGCTCTGTGAGATGTTGTATGACCCAACTCTGCACCCCTACAGGTTGAAACTGTCTACTCTGTCCCTTGGATTCCCTAATTAATGCATTGCAGAACAGCTTTAAAAAGCTATATGTAATACTGACATTAAGTTGAATTACACACACACACACCTGGACACGCTTTACCAATTAGGTGGCTTCGTCAGCCAACAGGCTGTACTGGATTTTATTGAGTGGCATGAAAGTAAAAAGCTGCATTTCAGATGTACTTGGTCCAAAATTCGAAACCATGTATACTTTATTTTCCCTCCCAAATATGCACACTAAGGTTTGTAGATGCACTGTGACAAAATGTGAAAAGGTTTGAGCGGTATGAATACTTTTACAAGAATTTTATTTAGAAAAAAGTTGGTATTTTACAAACTGCTGGTAAAAATCCACATGATTATTAAAATAGGATTTAGTCTCTTAGCTTACCAGTTTAAAGGTCACATTTTTGTTACTTTGAGGGTCATCAACAATCTTTTGCAAATTGGCAGCGACTGGACAGAAGACAAGACAAGGAGGATATTCTTTAACAGGAACAGGCTTAAAAGCAGCAAAAGCATAAATAAAGCTCAAAATATTATGAAAGCAAAAGCTGGGAAACTGCACTGAGATAACACGGCCAACATTTTGATCTGTAATAATTTGGTGCAAACACAGCGGTCGACTGATGCAACTGGATTTAGTGGACAAGACCAAGAACATACCGATGACCAAGTCCCTCCCATCAACCAGACCAGCTGAGACCAGCTCCTGAGAAACTCCATCAGCAGAGTCTTAGGACAGAAAAGGTAGAAACAGCTGAGTGGGTTCTAACAGGATGTGGGGAAGGGAGAAACAAAATGACATTCCTACCTCTGCCACTCATGAACTCAAAGCGGATGTCATTGAGCTCTTTCTTGGAGTTCCTCAGCCTGAGGACGAGGCTAATGGGAACACTGGAGGCTGCAGGATCCTGAAAAGGCACAGAAGTAAAAACATGAGTGGACTCATGAACTCAAATAAATAAAGCTTTGAACGTTTTTAAGCAGGAAATATTCGACTGCTTCAACAATTTACTGCAGCTGATAAGGACACTGCCACATGATGAGAGCAGAAAGGTCATTCGGGTACTGTGGGATTACCAATAATTTACAGACATATTAAAGCAGCAAGTTGGAAAAAAAAAATCTTACTTGTTTTTCTGGAACTCAAAAATATAAATTTAATAAAGATGCACACCTTAAACCTGAAACTACTTAGGCTACATGCAGATTACAGTGACAAACTTAATTATCTTAATCATTTTGTGATTTCACCTAGATAATTCACAAAGATCCATGGATTAGGGAATATTTTAGTATTTTTATACCGTTACATACATCTTTTATATTGATGTAGATAGTTCATAAAAACATGTTTATTTGCCTAAAATCTTTGTCTTTTGTTTTATAATTATAATAATCAACTAACTAAAGGCAAAATCTAAAATGATTCAATGATCATGACATTTCAAGTAAAGTATCAGCAATACTAGCTCTGTATTTACTTTGCGTCGAATCAATATCAAAATTCCCAGTATCGCCCTTCACCCCTACCAGGTGCGGTTCTGAGATGGAGACAGTCCATCAATTCATCCACTTTGTACAAGGCAGCAGTACCTGTAGTAGTGAAACAGGCTCTTCTGGATTGGCTCCATTGCCTGGAAACCAACTCATTAAAATGACCTCTAACAATTCTTATAAAGAAATTGGTAAATTATCCAGCCAGAATTATACCAGAAGCTTGTTAAAAAAAGGCAGATCTTTCTCTGCAACTTGCTAAGGTTCTATGTTTAAACCTTTATTGTATAATTTTGATCCTGTGTAGATTAGAAAAAATCCACAATAAATTACAAATAGTGCAGCCAATTCTTGTTTTTAAAAATACTTCAAGTTGTTTGTTGCATTAATATTCCACTCTAAAAAAGCAACCACTAAAATCCATCACTAAAAAGGCCCAAATTCACAATCTTTACCAGCAATGAATGGAATCTACGCATGCACGGGGAGAACATGCAAACTCCATGCAGAAAGACCCCATGTCAGGATTTGAACCCTGGGCCTTTTTGCTGCAAGGCAACATTGCTGTTCCACCGTGCAGCCCCTTGATAAAATTGCATTTCGTACTGTAACTGGTGTCCTGAAGTGGCCTATTCAATAATCCAAAAGTGTTTCTTGGTGGGTTGATTCCTGTTTGTATTTTATTAGCACTATTCCGGTTTGTATCAATTGCCAGAAATAAATTCAGTGGATTTCAAAATATTTTTAACATCAATTTTATCGTTAACGAATACCACGAAGGTTTAAGTAGATATCTCCCATCCCTTGCAGAAACAATGAGCATATGTGAGCCAATATGCTCTTTTTGAGCAAAACATATTGTAAATATTACATAAAAAGCAAAATACGAGCAATATAGGTAATCAAATAGCTGCTTCACACTAATCTCCTGAAACTATAGTCAATAGAATATTTAATAAAATAATCAAACTGTGTGGACTGGTTTTTCCTGGTAATACCTGAACAGCAGGCCCGTGTGAAGGGCTCGCTGGCTGAGTGGCAGCCTGCGGTGGAGCTTCATCTCCTGCTGGAACCAAATTTGCTGGTCTCTCATGTGCAGCTGAAGGCGGCTGCAGATGTGTGGTGGAGCCATCTGCTGGTGGGAAAATCTGACAGAAATTTGCAAATAAATGTGATAAGTCAGTTTTATATGGAGTTAAATATGAACGTAAATGACTGAAGAAAAAAAAAAAAAAAAAAAAAGAGTCATGCAGATTGCTGTGTGTTGGCATCATGATACAAAATCAAGAGTTTCGGGTCATGTCCACCACAAAACACTCACCTCCAAATTTTGGGAGCCGTCCTTCACTCTGGGTGACTGCAGAATGGACATGATAGATTATCAGGATTGAATACATGCAATTTGTCCTTCATCCCTCAGCAGTCCACATCCATGGACTGCTGGGAATATTGTAGGATTGAGGAAATTTGACAAGCAGTAAAACTGAAATCACAGTTACGATGAACAGGAAAGCAGACCCCAGACCAGACATTATTTTAATGAACACTAGAAAGAGATTTGAGCAGAAGTTCAGGCCAGTTTTACTAAATTATACTACTAAATTATTTTTCAGCCAGAGTAACCCCACCTTGAATTAATATGATAGTAATACACATTCTTGCAAGGCCAAAGGTTGTTAGGACCAGCAGCACATGCACACCATCTGCAACCCTGAGGACACTGAGGTTTCTGAAACAGGGGACGTCGGCATGCAGGGTCTCACCCGCAGAGCTGCCACAGCAGCTTTTCCCTCCTCACTCTCCATGTCCAACTCGTCGTCGCTCCACTCCCATCCACCGTCTTCTGTCTTGTGGAGACGGCCACTTGAACCAGGCACACGACGCACCTGCAGCACACAGCCCATTAAAGAAAAGCAGCGCTTAATGTGGACAGTTGAGCCTGTTCAAGGCCCATCTCAGAACACATTATACACAAAGGCAGTGAAACTGGGTCACACCCTTTTTAAAACAGCACACCTTAGTCTTTTTTATGTAAACATTAAATTAGTAATAGGTACCAAACCTTTTTAGATCGATCTGATATTGTGGGACCTTTCATCAGGAGCTTTTCCTCCAAATACTCATTGTTCTACAACAAAACAAAAACAAGACAAATCTTACTAAATGTATAAATGTCGCTTTCAAAACATGAGAATTGACAGTTCTAATAATACCAACACACAGCTAACCTTGGCTTTTGTAAAGAATTTGTGCTTCAGCAGCTCAGCAGCCGTTGGTCTGAACAGAAAGAGACAGAAAGCTCTTCAGTATATTTTTGGAACAGAGTATCTGATTGGAAGACGAGAGCGAAGAGTCTGAGACTAACCGACCTTTTTTCTGGATCTTTCTGTAAACACAAGGAGATCATCTTCCTGAAAGACTTGCCATATTTCTTCACCATTTCCTTATCTGCAACACCCGTCTCCAGACAAGGAGGATCGTTCTGCAAAGTCAGCATCAACACCTGGAACACAAAATATTTACTTGTTAAAGATGACAGGTTTTCTTGTTAGTAACACATAAAAAAAAGCATCAGAGACACATAGAGGTTTCGGTACCAGTCTCAGGCTTTCGGAAAGCTTTGCCCTGCTGATACTTACTTTAGCCAATTTAGATTTGGTTTTAAGAACTTAGGACATGAAAACGACGTTCAAATATATATATATATATTTTTTTTAAGCTGTTTGCCATGAGCAGTCATTATGTATTATGTATCCATATTAGGATCAAAGGTGATGCCACAAAGCTGCAGTAGGGAGCTCTGAAAATTTGAACAAATACACCTTACAGGTCCCTCCCTCTTGCTCTCTGCTGTGCTACAGCCCTCCCTCCACAGCGGAGCCTGTCGGGAACATGCAGCTTGCTTTTCGTCATCGGTCTTCCTCTGTTTACCATTTTTTGTTTCCTGACCAGGTGCCACTCAAAAAATCGGCAGTTTTCCTGTATCATCAGGTTGTTTCTCCGCCATTAGCACAGCCGCAGCACACTGGCAATCTTGAGCTTGAACGACAATACGTGCTGTACGGGGGGAGGGGTGTGAGCAGCGCGTACACCAGCGTGATTAACACTGCTAAGACATTCCTCCTGGCTCTGATTGGTTGGTTCCGACCAGAAGTAGTGTATTTCTGCAAATGGCAGTAGGACCACTGGGACGAGCCACAGGAGCTGGATTGTTTTCACAGATCATCTGTATCATATTCTACTCACTGTCGGGACATAGTGACAGTTTTAACATTTTCTACATCTTTAAATGTAAAAAATCTATTTTTTTTTAAAAGTTACCTACTGCAGCTTTAAGAGAGGAATCTGTAAAAAAAAAAAAAAAAAAAAGGTTTTTACTATCATTTTAAAGCAAAGACAAATAAATTAAAGGGTGGTCTTTCTTTACTTTAGTATCTCACCCAGTAGCACAGTTCTTTAAACAGCAGATGTCTCTGTTTATCCCCCAGAGTAAGTAATTTCTGAACTGTGAGGTTACCAAATGACTGCCAAAATTTCCAATTCCAGCACGTCAATAACAATTGGAGATCGAAGGCATAAATGGATAAAATGGAGCACCTTAGCTGTAAAACGCTTAGCCTTTCCGAATGAACCGCAGTGCCGACGTGCCATAGAAAACATGGCTCCCTTTTGAACAGCCTTTTAGGCCTTGTATTCTTCCTCTGACTTAACTTTTAAAAACCTCACTGATGTCCTGTTTACTGTTGTTTGGGTGTCCTGGTATCGCTCACACATGCAGCTGCAAAGGGGTGGAAAATCTCGGGTAAATTTCCATGGGAAATTGAAGGTAATTTAAACTCAACATTAGTTAATGCATCCATGTGGAAGTTACAGAATACCATAAACCAAGAATCCCCTTAAGCCTCGGGGGCTCGTGGACCCAGAGGCCCAAATTAATGAAGTGAATTATTTTGACACGAGAATGTCACAATTAATTTCTAAAATACTGATTGCAGCTTTCCTTTGACTGTAACTAAACATCTCATTTTAGTCACCAGCTTATTTCTCTGTGGTTCTCCAACTGTTGTCTCGATCAAGCCATTTTGAATGCCCTCAGTTAATAGACACAAATGCAACTCTAAATTTTCTGGATTGCAGGAAACCATTAAAAATTTGGAAAAATAACAAATAAAGACTGTTTTATGTACACAGTCACCTTCATTGGTGGGTATTTGTGATATGGTGCAGCCCCAGTGGCCAGTTCAATAGCCGTTATCCCAAAACTCCAGATGTCTGCTTTGAAATCGTAGCCACGGACCTGCAAATAAAAAATAAGAGCCATTTAAACAAAGCGTTAAATGTGATGGAGTTTTTTTCTATAGACACATTACAGGAAGAAGCTGAAGGAGTATGACTCCCACCTGCTCCATGACCTCTGGGGCCATCCAGCATGGGGTCCCAACAAACGTCTTCCGAACCTTATTCCTCGTCATGTCTCCCCCTGTAGCTAGAAAGGCACTCACACCAAAGTCTGAAGAGTGAAAAAAGAAAGATAAACAGATATTTTTTAATTCTAGACAGAAGCTACTTCTCCAGCCATATTATACTATACTGCAAATCTGAGTGTAAATTCTCATTTAATTCTAGAACAGGAAAAGAAGAAAAACACTTTACCAGCTATCTGCACTGAGCCATCATCTCCTAGAAGAATGTTCCCAGCCTTCAGATCTCTGACAATAAAGAGATGAGGAGTTAAATTAGTGCATTCAAGACAAATGTGACTAGTGAGTGACTGTGTTCATCCAGGTATGACTAAAACATGTGAAAGTTTCACCTTTTGATCCATTTTATCTTATTCCTCCTGGTTTTTGTGCACACATTATAAACTTGGTGCAAACTTTGCACAAAGAGTTAGAACGGATTAAGGAGGCCCCAGGTTCTCAGGCCTTATCCTCACAGATTAGTTTTAAGTGAGTTAGTCACATCATCTGAGCCCAATCAGCTGCTGCCCTCTTTAATGCAGCACAGGGAACCGAGTGGCCTCTCTTTTCAGTTCTGGTTCAAGATGTTCTTGAGAGGAACTTTTATGTGAAACAAACCTTCTCAATTATGCATTTTCACTGTATTAAATATTGAAAGAGTGAGATCAAGTTCAAACTGCAGAGATGAAAGGCTCTGAGCCTGATAACGGTGTATGCTTGCATTTGCTGCCGGCTCACATCTCCTTAGGTCTCACCGATGAATCTGTCCATTTTTGTGAAGGTACTCCAACCCCTCTAAGACTTCTTTCAGGATCGTAGCGATGCTGGCCTCGTCCAACACTCCGTTCTTGTGCTCACCACGTGAGATGATGTGCTTGATGATGTCCAACACGGAGCCTGGGAGAAAGGCAGAGGCTTGTCACAAGACACAGCAATCGTTGTTTGACCTCCTAAACCTCTGGAGGGGTGCAACTCCTTTACAGGAGTTACAGAAAACCTCCTGTTATAAAATGAGGTGATGCTTTTATGATGTTGCCTAATGTTTGTTCCTGAAGAGATTCGGCAACTATGAGAAAGGTTTGGGAATTAAGGACAGTTAGAGTCTATCCACCAAGGCAAATGTATGATCAATAAGTAGAGGGTGATAGCAGAGGAGATCTTGAGTTCTGTAGATTTCATCCATTATGTATTTATCCAGGCAGGTGGATTAGGCTACCATAAGAAACAAATGACTACACTAAGGATTTATTCTACCCTAAAACATTTCAAAACATTCTCTCAGTGTTCCGTCTTTATATCTATACTTTAACTACATTTCTCACAGAATAGCTTGGCTATTCTGTGAGAAATCGATCGGCAGGCAACATCTTCTTTTGCCTTCTGTAAGTGACATTTTTTTAACCTCAAAAATTAACCTTTCCTAATTCATTTTAAATATTATCCTACCGGAAACATGCTACAATACAACCACAGACGAACAACTAGAAAAGCAGAAGAAGAGCAGCTACAGGAGCTGAAATGTAGTGGATGTGTTTATGCTCCGTTCAGGAGCGTCGAAGATCAGCGGTATTTATGAGGTTAAATTACACCCCTAGGACTATTTACTATTCAGGAGACTTCTCAATGCAATTGGTTCCACTGGATTTTATTTAGCAATATTAGAATAAAGGGGATGAATAAAAATGCATGCCACATTTTTCAGGTTTGCTTTTGTAAAATATGGAGCTGCACAATATATCGAACAGTAATAGTCATCGCAATATTAGTGTGTGGAATATAGGACCTCAGGAAGTGTTCAAGAAAGAAGAGCATGTCAAAAATCAGGCTTAATAATAATCAATATCCTTATTCAGCAATAGAATCATAATTACATGTTTTCCTGAAATCCACCAACTCTACTAATATATAATAAAAAGCTTGTATCGTTTTCCTTACACCTCACAATTAAGCTCTACTTTGTGATACAAATGTTAAAACGTTTGAAGGATATAAATACAGCACTGTATACAGTCCGTTTAAATCACTTCATCAAGCTTCAGTTTACTTGTAGTAAGAAGAAAACCTGGTTTGACAAAGCAAATAAAGTTAAATAACGCTGGCCAGAACAAAGGACGTATTGCAGCACTTACCACCGCTGAGCAGCTTCATCACCAGCCACAGTTCATCTTTCACCACGAAGGAGGTATAATAAGACACAATGTTTGGATGGTGGCACTGACTCATAGCCTGAATCTCCTTCTGCATTAACAGGAAAACAACATGCATGAGAAGGTCACCCATTAGACAGAAACTCTACAAGACCAAGCCAGAATTCATTCGAAGTCTGGCTATAAGAAAGTCATCTCCGTGTTAAATCAGCCAAGTCATTAAACAGGTGTACATAGTCTTTAAACCAGGTCTAGACAAGAAAAAAAAAAAGACTAGGTCTGGTTGGATCATCACAGTCACAAGATATGAGTTTTTCTTTTTTTTTTTTTTAAATCAAGAATACACAGATGTTTATTCGGGACTCTGGAAAGTCATCTCACCTTGTTAGGTAGGTTGGAGCACAATAAAGCAGTATTGTAGCTGAATGTTCAGCTGACAAGCAAAAAACATCCCAGGATTATTCAGACTGAATAAAGTACAATCTGATGATCTACAGTAGGATATTTTACCACAACTATAAGTAAAAAGGTATCCCAAAAGACTTCCATAGCTTGCTCAAGATCTCTTATTGAGTAGTACTTTTAGGAAAGTAAAAGTAGCTGGTCAGAGTTTTGCATAGTTGTGATTAATCACCTTGACCTTTGAGGCGCTTTTTTCACAGGATTAAACAAACGCTGACATTCCACCAACATTGATTATTTCACAGCTGAAATCCAAACGCAGTTGTTGGGTCTTAATGTCCAGTCATGTACCGCAGGGCATAGCCTTTTGTGTTGGTTAATTAAAAAAATTAAAAAACTTCACAATTAAAAAAAAGAAGAAAACAATAATCCTCAAATTTTACTGTGCAAACTACAGCATTAACATCAATTTCTAGGCAGATTTACATCAGGCTTTTTATAGGCCATTTTTGATCTGTGGTTTTTGTAAAGCTTTGACCTGTTGATGCTGTTTTTAATAGGATTTTCTCTGTTGAAAGTCTTGCGCTCTCTCACTCTTATGCAGCCTGACTGAAGCACAGACAGATCTCAACATGTTGTAGACACATATTGTACAGTTTTCTTTTAAATAGCTTCTTGCATATTTGTTCTTCTACTGACTTCTGTTTTAAACATCACTGACACCGACAATAGTTACCCTTGAGACATTCATATTAGGTAACAGCACCCAAGTAAGACGTGTTGCAGTAAGCATGGTCCTGGTAGCTCTTACATATTGCATGGTTCCTATAAGTTTCATTAAGTTAACATTTAAGACTTTTTTGTCATTTTTAAAAGACCGTTAACATTTCATTTTAAAACGTACGCAATTTTAAATAACTTAAATAACTCAAAAATGAACATACTTCATAGTATTTTATTTATTTAATTGCATATGCAGGTTTAATGTAACCTTTTAATATGTAATTTTTTAATAACCATGACATGGTGTATTATTTGAGTGCTTTTACACCTATAGGCTACTGAACTTTAATACCTTCCTACAGTATGCTTCAAACCATCTATTCTGGTCAACAGCCTATTTGCATGCGTCTTTATTTCTAGGTTGTAAAGACAAATTTACCCAATAATTAAATGTGTACGAAATGTTGTTCTAGTATCTGAAGTTATGAAATAATTATGCTCAATGTTAACAGTATAACATCCTGGTTCTCAGCAACTGTTGTCATACCAATCGTCAAATTCGTCTGTACCTGATGTGACCTTAAAATTCGCAAGACTCTCAATTAAAACACACACACAAAAGTACACTTAGGTGCACTAAAAGGACCCCAAACACAAATCCACAGCTTGCAAAGGTGTCTTACCAGGAGCTCATCCATGCTAGTTTGACACTTTTCCAGGTTGATGCGTTTGATGGCCACCTTCTCCTTGCTTGGCTTGCAGTATGCTGCCTGAACAACTGCAGTGGCTCCACTCCCTGCCGAGATCCACATTAGCAGTGAGGAAAACTGGTAGTACTCAGAATACGACAGCTCAAATAGTTCTTTATATGGACGTTGATGCTGAACAAGAGACCATAACTAATAATGCATCTTAGTCCACGCAAACTTCACGCAGCGCAGGATATAATGCAGCTACTATATATATATATATATATATATATATATATATATATATATATATATATGCCGGCTATATTTTACTAGCAAGCCATCTAGCTTCGTGTAGTTTAGTTAGAAGACAGACTCCTTTTTGCTTGCCAGCTAACCGGAACAAGTGGCCTTGTCTGAGGGAAAATATCGGCCTGCTTAAGGGGCTACGGCTTGAGACTTGACTCCTGATAGCAGCGGACATGTAACGCTAGTAGCTGGTGAAGCTAGCAGCAGTTGTCAGCCAACGCTGCAGTGAAGAGAGGGGAGGCTATCATGCTAACATTAGCAGGCTAAGCTACTCACCTATCACCTCATTGAGCTCGTAATCATCTCTGTTAATGGACCAGGACTGGGTGGACTGTTCGTCTGCCATGTTTGTTTCCTCAGAGGTGTGAAAAGCGCTTGGAAGCAGTAACAGAAACACGTTCTAAATTGAAAGCTTTTACTTTACTCCATTCGGGTCCGTTGAAGCTGGCTGCTGCTGTTCATTTGACAACTCCTGCTGCTGCCGCCCCTGTCAACACAACTTTACGCGCGACTGACGCAGTGTGCTACGTACAAACGCAAAGGGAGGAGCCAAGATGTCGCCCTCTGCTGTGAGTTAAGAGTCAAACTTTTAAAAACCTAAAAAAAATACTCTTCAGACAGTGCAGCACTAAAGATAGTTTTATTACGGAAATATGTAGCTGAAGTCAGTGGCGCCTGCAGCTGTGCGCACTGTGCATCCCTTGAGATTTTGTTTTGATTTAATAAAATCTATTATAATTATTTGACTTTTTATTGATGTCTTGCCAAAATTATGAACGAAATAAAATAAGAAATGGTCTTGTATCCATTTCAAAACGTCCTGTGCGTCCGTAAGGATGGTCGCACGTACGAACTAAACTATGTAGGCATATATGCATATACAGGTCCTTCTCAAAATATTAGCATATTGTGATAAAGTTCATTATTTTCCATAATGTAATGATGAAAATGTAACATTCATATATTTTAGATTCATTGCACACTAACTGAAATATTTCAGGTCTTTTATTGTCTTAATACGGATGATTTTGGCATACAGCTCATGAAAACCCAAAATTCCTATCTCACAAAATTAGCATATCATTAAAAGGGTCTCTAAACGAGCTATGAACCTAATCATCTGAATCAACGAGTTAACTCTAAACACCTGCAAAAGATTCCTGAAGTCTTTAAAACTCCCAGCAAGGTTCATCACTCAAAACCCCAATCATGGGTAAGACTGCCGACCTGACTGCTGTCCAGAAGGCCACTATTGACACCCTCAAGCAAGAGGGTAAGACACAGAAAGAAATTTCTGAACGAATAGGCTGTTCCCAGAGTGCTGTATCAAGGCACCTCAGTGGGAAGTCTGTGGGAAGGAAAAAGTGTGGCAGAAAACGCTGCACAACGAGAAGAGGTGACCGGACCCTGAGGAAGATTATGGAGAAGGGCCGATTCCAGACCTTGGGGGACCTGCGGAAGCAGTGGACTGAGTCTGGAGTAGAAACATCCAGAGCCACCGTGCACAGGCGTGTGCAGGAAATGGGCTACAGGTGCCGCATTCCCCAGGTCAAGCCACTTTTAAACCAGAAACAGCGGCAGAAGCGCCTGACCTGGGCTACAGAGAAGCAGCACTGGACTGTTGCTCAGTGGTCCAAAGTACTTTTTTCGGATGAAAGCAAATTCTGCATGTCATTCGGAAATCAAGGTGCCAGAGTCTGGAGGAAAACTGGGGAGAAGGAAATGCCAAAATGCCAGAAGTCCAGTGTCAAGTACCCACAGTCAGTGATGGTCTGGGGTGCCGTGTCAGCTGCTGGTGTTGGTCCACTGTGTTTTATCAAGGGCAGGGTCAATGCAGCTAGCTATCTGGAGATTTTGGAGCACTTCATGCTTCCATCTGCTGAAAAGCTTTATGGAGATGAAGATTTCATTTTTCAGCACGACCTGGCACCTGCTCACAGTGCCTAAACCTCTGGTAAATGGTTTACTGACCATGGTATCACTGTGCTCAATTGGCCTGCCAACTCTCCTGACCTGAACCCCATAGAGAATCTGTGGGATATTGTGAAGAGAACGTTGAGAAACTCAAGACCCAACACTCTGGATGAGCTAAAGGCCGCTATCGAAGCATCCTGGGCCTCCATAAGACCTCAGCAGTGCCACAGGCTGATTGCCTCCATGCCACACCGCTTTGAAGCAGTCATTTCTGCCAAAGGATTCCCGACCAAGTATTGAGTCCATAACTGTACATGATTATTTGAAGGTTGACGTTTTTTGTATTAAAAACACTTTTCTTTTATTGGTCGGATGAAATATGCTAATTTTGTGAGATAGGAATTTTGGGTTTTCATGAGCTGTATGCCAAAATCATCAATGTCCATTCCTTGTATTTTTTAGCCCAAACAAGTCTCTTCTGCTTGTTGCCTGTCCTCAGCAGTGGTTTCCTAGCAGCTATTTTACTATGAAGGCCTGATTCACACATTCTCCTCTTAACAGTTGTTCTAGAGATGTGTCTGCTGCTAGAACTCTGAGTGGTATTGACCTGTTCTCTAATCTGAGCTGCTGTTAACCTGCGATTTCTGAGGCTGGTGGCTCAAATTAACTTATTGTCCGCAGCAGAGGTGACTCTTGGTCTTCCTTTCCTGGGGAGGTCCTCATGTGGGCCAGATTCTTTGTAGCGCTTGATGGTTTTTGCGACTGCACTTTCAAAGTTTTCCCAATTGTTCGGACTGACCGACCTTCATTTCTTAAAGTAATGATGGCCTCTTGTTTTTCTTTACTTAGCTGCTTTTTTCTTGCCATAATACAAATTCTATCAGTCTATTTAGTAGGACTATCAGCTGTGTACTGTATCCACCTCCTGCACAACACAACTGATGGTCCCAACCCCATTTATAAGGCTTGAAATCACACTTATTAAACCTGACAGGGCACACCTGTGAAGTGAAAACCATTTCAGGTGACTACCTCTTGAAGCTCATCAACAGAATGCCAAGAGTGTGTGGAGCAGTAATCAAAGCAAAAGGTGGCTACTTTGAAGAACCTAGAATATAAGACATATTTTCAGTTGTTTCACACTTTTTCGTTCAGTATATAATTCCACATGTGTTAATTCATAGTTTTGATGCCTTCAGTGTAATGAAAATAATGAAAACTCTTTGAATGAGAAGGTGTGTCCAATGTATATATATATGTACAGGGGTTGGACAATGAAACTGAAACACCTGGTTTTAGACCACAATAATTTATTAGTATGGTGTAGGGCCTCCTTTTGCAGCCAATACAGCGTCAATTCGTCTTGGGAATGACATATACAAGTCCTGCACAATGGTCAGAGGGATTTTAAGCCATTCTTCTTGCAGGATAGTGGCCAGGTCACTACGTGATACTAGTGGAGGAAAACGTTTCCTGACTCGCTCCTCCAAAACACCCCAAAGTGGCTCAATAATATTTAGATCTGGTGACTGTGCAGGCCATGGGAGATGTTCAACTTCACTTTCATGTTCATCAAACCGATCTTTCACCAGTCTTGCTGTGTGTATTGGTGCATTGTCATCCTGATACACGGCACCGCCTTCAGGATACAATGTTTGAACCAGTGGATGCAAATAGTCCTCAAGAATGGTTTGGTAGTCCTTGGCAGTGACTCGCCCATCTAGCACAAGTATTGGGCCAAGGGAATGCCATGATATGGCAGCCCAAACCATCACTGATCCACCCCCATGCTTCACTCTGGGCATGCAACAGTCTGGGTGGTACGCTTCTTTGGGGCTTCTCCACACCGTAACTCTCCCAGATGTGGGGAAAACAGTAAAGGTGGACTCATCAGAGAACAATACATGTTTCACATTGTCCACAGCCCAAGATTTGCGCTCCTTGCACCATTGAAACCGACGTTTGGCATTGGCATGAGTGACCAAAGGTTTGGCTATAGCAGCCCGGCTGTGTATATTGACCCTGTGCAGCTCCCGACGGACAGTTCTGGTGGAAACAGGAGAGTTGAGGTGCACATTTAATTCTGCCGTGATTTGGGCAGCCGTGGTTTTATGTTTTTTGGATACAATCCGGGTTAGCACCCGAATATCCCTTTCAGACAGCTTCCTCTTGCATCCACAGTTAATCCTGTTGGATGTGGTTCGTCCTTCTTGGTGGTATGCTGACATTACCCTGGATACCGTGGCTCTTGATACATCACAAAGACTTGTTGTCTTGGTCACAGATGCGCCAGCAAGACGTGCACCAACAATTTGTCCTCTTTTGAACTCTGTCACCCATAATGTTGTGTGGATTTCAATATTTTGAACAAAACTGTGCTCTAACCCTGCTAGTTGAACCTTCACACTCTGCTCTTACTGGTGCAATGTGCAATCAATGAAGACTGGCTACCAGGCTGGTCCAATTTAGCCATGAAACCTCCCACACTAAAATGACAGGTGTTTCAGTTTCATTGTCCAACCCCTGTATTTACTTCAATAATATTGCAAGGCATCTGTGATTTCAATGATTCCTTCTTAGATGTATACATATATACATGTATGTGTATATATATATATATATATATATATATATATATATATATATATATATATATATATATATATATATATATATATATATATATATATATATATACATATATATACTCGTACTCGTACTCATCATCTTACGCTTATCCGGGACCGGGTCGCCGGGGCAGCAGACTCAGCAGAGATGCCCAGACGTCCCTCTCTCCAGACACCTCCTCCAGCTCCTCCAGGGGGAGCCCAAGGTGTTCCCAGACCAGCCGAGAGACATAGTCCCTCCAGCGTGTCCTGGGCCGTCCCCTGGGCCTCCTCTCGGTGGGACGTGCCTGGAACACCTCCTGAGGAAGGCGTCCAGGAGGCATCCGGTATAGATGCCCGAGCTACCTCAACTGGCTCCTCTCAATGTGGAGGAGCAGCGGCTCTACTCCGAGCTCCTCACCCTATCTCTAAGGCGAGTGCCCGGCCACCCTACGGAGGAAGCTCATTTCAGCCGCTTGTATCCGGGATCTCGTTCTTTCGGTCATGGCCCAAAGTTCATGGCCATAGGTGAGGGTAGGAACATAGACCGACCAGTAAATTGAGAGCTTTGCTTTTCGGCTCAGCTCTCTCTTCACCACAACGGACCGGCACAGTGCCCCCATTACTGTGGCAGCCGCACCGATCCGTCTGTCGATCTCCCGCTCCATTCTTCCCTCACTCGTGAACAAGACCCCGAGATATTTAAACTCCTCCACTTGAGGCAGGAACTCCCCTCCAATCTGAAGAGGACAAGCCACCCTTTTCCGGTCGAGTACCATGGCCTCGGACTTGGAGGAGCTGATCCTCATCCCAGCCACTTCACACTCGGCTGTGAACCGCCACAGCGCATGCTGTAGGTCTTGGCTAGAGGGGGCCAGCAGGACCACGTCATCCGCAAAAAGAAGAGACGAAGTCCACTGGTCCCCAAACCAGACCCCCTCCGGCCCTTGGCTGCGTCTCGAAATCCTGTCCATAACAGTTATGAACAGCACCGGTGACAAAGGGCAGCCCTGCCGGAGTCCAACATGCACCGGGAACAGGTCCAACTTAGTGCCGGCAATGCGGACCAAACTCCTGCTCCGCTCGTACAGCGACCGGATGGCCCCTAATAAAGGGCCCCCGATTCCATACTCCTGGAGCACCCCCCACAGGGCATCACGAGGGACACAGTCAAATGCCTTCTCCAGGACCACAAAACACATGTGGACCGGTTGGGCAAACTCCCATGAACCCTCGAGCACCCTGTAGAGGGTATAGAGCTGGTCCAGTGTTCCACGGCCGGGACGAAAACCACACTGCTCCTCCTGAAGCATATATATATATATGTATATATATATATATATATATATATATATATATATATATATATATATATATGTGTGTGTGTGTGTGTTTGTGTGTGTGTGCGCGCGCGCGCGTTGGGCCTTGTACGTGTCAGGTGCGCCATGCGAGACGTGCTCCTGTGGCATGTTTGTGTGAGTTAGGTGAGTGGTGCGAAGTTGCTGTTTTTGTGTGCCACACGCATCCCACGTAGGTGGTCTATATTTGTGTGGTTCAGGTGTTTGGTTTTGTGCGCCACCCCATAATGTGCGTCGGGGTCGTGTTAGAGTGGGTCAGGTGCGGTGAAAGTTTTGTGCGCACCCTTCAATAAAATCCTGGCTGAACTCATAGATCATTGTTCGAGACAATCGTCTTTTTCATCCACAATAGTGAAGTGTAACCAGCAGATGGCGATAATGTTCCTAACACGTCTGCGTATTTTTCAGTTAATTTACGTTAGAAAGGCCCCAAAACATTACAAGAAATAATACAAAAATTCTAAAACTGTTTGAGTAGAGTGAAACACACAAGAAAGGCGGAATTCTTTGTGTTTTTTTAAACATGAAAATATTAGCTCTTTAAGAGGGTGGGAAATATTCAGTTCCCATGTTTTTCAGGTAAATCGTGCACATAGACATTTCTGTAAAACGATTCAGACTGACTACAATTATAGCTTTTTTTTTTTTTTACCAGTAGAACCACATTCTAACCTCATATTTTCTAATCGTTTTGCCATTTTTGTTGTAAAAACATGGGAAAGGGTTCAAATCTACCCTCCTGAAAACAAGTTTCCACACATGCATGCCTTTGGTGACATCACATAAGGCATAAACCAACTGACCATAGTTCTTCTGAGTAATTGCACTTACATTTTTCATGCAAATGTGATTACTTACATCTGTACGACTACATCAAACCATTTGAGCCTCATTTGAGAACACTGCATGGATTTCGTGAGAATTTGGCAAAATTAAAACACACAGAAGAGGACTAGTACTGAAATGGAACTCAAATATGTCTGAATTTCTGTTGAAATCCGTCAACAGTCCACTGTCTGTCATAGTGTTTATTTATACCAGGTGATCAGTTCCAGAGTTGTGTGCTTAATGATGATATCAACCCGAAGACACGCAAAGCAGAACTACCAGCCTTTTACTTCCTTGTGATTTTTAAAATACGTTTTATTTTGTGAAATCCAGCAGTGGAAACCCATAATTCATTACCCGGCTGTATTTCAAATCATCAGTGTATATTTGTGCAAAAATGAACAACGGAATAGTATTTTTAACCTGAGTTTTAGCCAGTGGCGTGCACAGACATTTTCGGGGGCAGGTGCTCAAGTGGAAAAAAAGGGCACCTTGTGCGGCACATGGAGCTGTCGGTTGCCTTTGTAGTGTGAGATTTATTACAGGCACAACATGAACATAATTTATATGTATTACTAAGCACCCACAAAACAAACTGTCCTGTGGGTTGAAGGGAAATGACCACCCAGGAAAAAAAAGTCAAAACAAGAATGCATTTGACAAAATTCTTAAGATTAATAAGGCAACAAAATTATTATAGACTGATTTAAAGTTAGATTACTGATTCACAACCTGAACTTCCTGAGTCAAATTTGAAACTTACGTTATGCATCATTTTTTGTCTTTTTACACACTGAGCACAACGTGTTTGTCTTGACTATATCATTCTGTACTTTTATCACAAAATGTCTTCTGCACCAAATAACCTTATGTTGTAGCAAAGCAGGTTACACTGCCAAATTTACCAGGTAGGTCACACTAAATGAGTTATCTTCAGAAATGTGAGTAACCAGTGACCATTGTACAGTGTAAATCAACTATATCCAGAAAAAGAGTTATAAAATCTTTATAGTCAAAATGAAACCAACAGCAGAGAATATAATCATAAGAAGAATCATCTATACTTCTGCATGTAGCCAGTGTGATATATGACAGAAATTATTCTTAGAGAATAAAAATGAATGAGATTACAAGTCCTGAGAACTGATAAGATGTCTGTTATTTAGAAAATAAAATATTCTGATCACATCATCATTTTTACACACACAGAAGTAGAAAATACAACTTAGCCTACATGCCCCACATTTACTGAACTTTATTAAAGGTATTTTAGTAGTGTATGAATTGTAATGTTAACCAGCTCATTTGGCCGTATTTGCAAAAGAAAAAAAACATGAGTCAAACAGAAGTCATCAGTGACCATAATAGCAAATGTAATACTGACATCTATGAGGTAGATTTTAATTTATTTATTTATTCTAATGTAATCTAAGAGTTAAATCGTAGACATTCACCCGGCGCCTGGTGGCGGCCATAGAAGACATAGCGGGTAAAGGTAGGCCATTGATTGGCCTGTTCTGTTTAGATAAAATGGTGGCAGGTGAAGTTTTAACTTTTTCATCTGAACTTTAGGAAGCAAGTATATTAGTTTTGTTTGTTTCCTGGATGGTTAGCCGGCCTGTCTGCAGGACAGGGCTCAATCTGACGGTGAAGGGGAGGAGAGAAGAGGTAAACTGGACCAGCGCAGGTCCAACTATCCGCTCTGCACGCAGCCCGTCTCCGTTGAGACACACGAGGCGGGACACGGATGTGTGTTGGCGAAGGGGGGGATTTCATTTCAAAACGTGGGGCACTGGTATTATAGGCCTTTAAATTCAGAAATTTTACCTTGGGCCCCACACTATACACTGTAAATAAAAAATAAAAAAGATTTCAGGAGGGCACTTTTTCTCCAAAGGATTAAAGGGCAGGTGCTCTAGCACCACCTAGCGTCTATCTGTGCACGTCCCTGGTTTTAGCAGAAAAATTTAATTTTAATTTGTGTTTACCAGACTATGGTTAGAAAGGGGTTATTTTGTTTGACATTTTTTCTAGAAGAAATATGGGTATGGTTGATCTTTTCATTCTGTTGGTCACTGTGATGTAAAATCTAGTATGGCATCTCCATTATTTCAATGTCAGTACTGCAAATCCCATATTTATAGTTTTCTTTTTTGATTCCAACCTATAAAATACTACTGTAAAAGACGTGTGACTCAAACTGTTTGTTTTTTATAAGGATAACTCATAAATCAATTAAACATGGGTATAATAATCATAGAAGCAGCATCAAAAGCCATATATTGTTTAACTTAATTCAATTCCAAAATATTTTATTAATCCCTAAGAGAAATTAAATGTCGTTGTAGCTGATATAATGCAGGTTTCTTCAAAGAGCCGTTATAGATGCTGATGGCTGTGGGCAGGAAGGATCTCCTGTAGCACTCCGTCTTACAGCAGATCTGAAGAAGCCTCTGACTGAAGACACTCTGTTGTTGTAGGACAGTCTCATGAAGAGGATGCTCAGGGTTCTCCATAATGTTCTTCATTTTATGAAGAATCCGTCTTTCCACAATGATCTTCAGAGGTTCCAGAGGAGTCCCCAGAACAGAGCCAGCCTTTTTTTATCAGCTTGTTGAGCTTTTTTAAATCCCTGGTTCTGATGCTGCTACCTCAGCATATGATGGCAGAAGAGATCAAACTGTCCACAACAGACAGAAGTCAGGTTGAATTGTGTTAAATGTTCTGGAGAAATCAGAGAACATGATCCTCACAGTGCTGCTGGCTTTGTCCAGATGACAGTAGGTTGTTGAAGCAGGTGTATGATGGCATCTTCAACTCCAACTCCACAGCGATAAGCAAACTGAAGAAGGCCCTGATAGTTTATTGTTAGTTTATTCAAAGGGGGCAACAGGAGTCTCTCTAGGACCTTCATAATGTGGGATGTCAGGGCAACAGGTCTGTAGTCATTGACGACTGATGGGTGAATTTTGTTTGGAACAAGACAAGAGGTCTTCCACAGGAGGTTGAAGAGGTGCTGCAGAATCCCACAGAGCTGCTCTGCACAGGCCTTCAGGACTCTAGGGCTGACATGATCTGGACCTGCAGCCTTATTATGGTTAAGTCTCTCCAGGGGCCTCTTTACTTGACTTCTTGAGACACACAGGTGGGAGGGGAAGGCAAAAGGAGCATTAGGATCTTCTGGTTTTGTTGAAACATGTAGAAGCAGAAAGGTCCATGACTTAGGTGGAAGATAAAACATTTGAGGTGTGACAGGAAAGCTCGGGGTCAAAGCGGGGTCGGATGCCTTTTTGTCAGCAGAGAAGGATGCTGAGGTATTTCTGAACTGAACCAATTGAAGAATGTGTTCAGTTCATTGGCTCTGTCCAAACCTCCATCGGTCCAATATTATTTCTGCTTGAAGCCTGTGATCTTCCTCCCTGACCACACATCTCTGATATTGTTTTGCTGTCGGTTGTCCACCAGCTACTTCCTCTCCACCTCCTTTATGTCAATTTGCAAGTACTATTGTTTATTTGTTTAACAGTACCAGCAAAAATATGCCCTTCCATTATTGGTTTTAATTTCTAAAGATGATCTCAGGACCCAACATTTATTAATCCAAGACCCTGAGTAGGGTCCCAACCCCAGACCTGAGAATCACGGTCGTAGAAGACCATAAGAATGTTGCACATGTATGAGATGTTAATATTATTGCTATTGAGATTATACTATTTTATCATTTAAGATACTATCCAGTATTTTTTCTCACCAATAAATTGACAACAAACTGACAACAAAAACGCAGCTGGGTAATAAAGCGTGGATTTCTATTGGCAAGATTTCACAAAATAAAAACTTTTTTTAAAAGCACATTGAAGCAGTAAAGATATACAGGTCCTTCTCAAAATATTAGCATATTGTGATAAAGTTCATTATTTTCCATAATGTCATGATGAAAATTTAACATTCATATTCATATTTTAGATTCATTGCACACTAACTGAAATATTTCAGGTCTTTTATTGTCTTAATACGGATGATTTTGGCATACAGCTCATGAAAACCCAAAATTCCTATCTCACAAAATTAGCATATTTCATCCGACCAATAAAAGAAAAGTGTTTTTAATACAAAAAACGTCAACCTTCAAATAATCATGTACAGTTATGCACTCAATACTTGGTCGGGAATCCTTTTGCAGAAATGACTCCTTCAATGCGGCGTGGCATGGAGGCAATCAGCCTGTGGCACTGCTGAGGTCTTATGGAGGCCCAGGATGCTTCGATAGCGGCCTTTAGCTCATCCAGAGTGTTGGGTCTTGAGTCTCTCAACGTTCTCTTCACAATATCCCACAGATTCTCTATGGGGTTCAGGTCAGGAGAGTTGGCAGGCCAATTGAGCACAGTGATACCATGGTCAGTAAACCATTTACCAGTGGTTTTGGCACTGTGAGCAGGTGCCAGGTCGTGCTGAAAAATGAAATCTTCATCTCCATAAAGCTTTTCAGCAGATGGAAGCATGAAGTGCTCCACAATCTCCTGATAGCTAGCTGCATTGACCCTGCCCTTGATAAAACACAGTGGGCCAACACCAGCAGCTGACACGTCACCCCAGACCATCACTGACTGTGGGTACTTGACACTGGACTTCTGGCATTTTGGCATTTCCTTCTCCCCAGTTTTCCTCCAGACTCTGGCACCTTGATTTCCGAATGACATGCAGAATTTGCTTTCATCCGAAAAAAGTACTTTGGACCACTGAGCAACAGTCCAGTGCTGCTTCTCTGTAGACCAGGTCAGGCGCTTCTGCCGCTGTTTCTGGTTTAAAAGTGGCTTGACCTGGGGAATGCAGCACCTGTAGCCCATTTCCTGCACACGCCTGTGCACGGTGGCTCTGGATGTTTCTACTCCAGACTCAGTCCACTGCTTCCGCAGGTCCCCCAAGGTCTGGAATCGGCCCTTCTCCACAATCTTCCTCAGGGTCCGGTCACCTCTTCTCGTTGTGCAGCGTTTTCTGCCACACTTTTTCCTTCCCACAGACTTCCCACTGAGGTGCCTTGATACAGCACTCTGGGAACAGCCTATTCGTTCAGAAATTTCTTTCTGTGTCTTACCCTCTTGCTTGAGGGTGTCAATAGTGGCCTTCTGGACAGCAGTCAGGTCGGCAGTCTTACCCATGATTGGGGTTTTGAGTGATGAACCAGGCTGGGAGTTTTAAAGGCCTCAGGAATCTTTTGCAGGTGTTTAGAGTTAACTCGTTGATTCAGATGATTAGGTTCATAGCTCGTTTAGAGACCGTTTTAATGATATGCTAATTTTGTGAGATAGGAATTTTGGGTTTTCATGAGCTGTATGCCAAAATCATCCGTATTAAGACAATAAAAGACCTGAAATATTTCAGTTAGTGTGCAATGAATCTAAAATATATGAATGTTAAATTTTCATCATTACATTATGGAAAATAATGAACTTTATCACAATATGCTAATATTTTGAGAAGGACCTGTAATACATCCATGCAGAATACGAGTAAACAGCTTTGATGGAGGATAATGATTAAAAATATGAATACAAAAATTAAGAAAAATACACTTCTCAAAAAAATAGGGAACACTCAAATAACACATCCTAGATCTCAGTCAGTCAGTCAGTCATTTTCTACCGCTTATTCCATAGTGGGTCGCGGGGAAGCTGGTGCCTATCTCCAGCAATCTATGGGTGAAAGGCAGGGTACACCCTGGACACGTCGCCAGTCCGTCGCACGGCACATCCTAGATCTGAATGAATGAAATATTGTCATTGACTACTTTGTTCGGTACAAAGTTGAATGTGCTGACAAAAAAATCACACAAAAATCATCAATGGAAATCAAATGTATTAACCAATGGAGGCCTGAATTTGGAGTGACACACAAAATTAAAGTGGAAAAACACACTACAGGCTGATCCAACTTTGATGTAATGTCCTTAAAACAAGTCAAAATGAGGCACAGTATTGTGTGTGGCCTCCATGTGTCTGTATGACCTCCCTACAACGCCTGGACATGCTCCTGATGAGACGGCGGATGGTCTCCTGAGGGATCTCCTTCCAGACATTGGACTAAAGCACCGCCAACTCCTGGACAGTCTGTGGTGCAACATGACGTTGGTGGATGGAGCGAGACATGATGTCCCATGATGTCTCAATTGGATTCAGGTCTGGGGAACGGGCGGGCCAGTCCATAGCTTCAATGTCTTCATCTTGCAGGAACTGCTGACACACTCCAGCCACATGAGGTCTAGCAATGTCCTGCATTAGGAGGAACCCAGGGCCAACAACACCAGCATATGGTCTCACAAGGGGTCTGAGGATCTCATCTTGGTACCTAATGGCAGTCAGGCTACCTCTGGCGAGCACATAGAGGGCCGTGCGGCCCTCCAAAGAAATGCCACCCCACACCATTACTGACCCGCTACCAAACCGGTCATGCTGAAGGATGTTGCAGGCAGCAGATCGCTCTCCACGGTGTCTCCAGACTCTGTCACGTCTGTCACATGTGCTCAATGTGAACCTGCTTTCATCTGTGAAGAGCACAGGGCGCTGGTGGCGAATTTTGCAATCCTGGTGTTCTCTGGCAAATGCCAAGCGTCCTGCATGGTGTTGGGCTGTGGGCACAACCCCCATTAGTGGACGTCGGGCCCTCATACCATCCTCATGGAGTCGGTTTCTAACCGTTTGTGCAGACACATGCACATTTGTGGCCGGCTGGAGGTCATTTTGCAGGGCTCTGGCAGTGCTCCTCCTGTTCCTCCTCGCACAAAGGCGGAGGTAGTGGTCCTGCTGCTGGGTTGTTGCCCTCCTTTGACACTACGCTGACAAACACAGCAAACCTTCTTGCCACAGCTCGCATTGTTGTGCCATCCTGGATGAGCCACTTGTGTGGGTTGTAGAGTCCGTCTCATGCTACCACGAGTGTGAAAGCACCACCAACATTCAAAGTGACCAAAACATCAGCCAGAAAGCATCGGTACTGAGAAGTGGTCTGTGGTCCCCACCTGCAGAACCACTCCTTTATTGAGTGTGTCTTGCTAATCACCAAATATTTCCCCCTGTTGTCTATTCTATTTGCACAACAGCTGTGAAATTGATTGTCAATCAGTGTTGCTTCCTAAGTGGACAGTTTGATTTCACAGAAGTTTGATTTACTTGGAGTTATATTGTGCTGTTTTTTTTTTCCTTTTATTTTTTTGGGCAGTGTACAAAGAGGCATAGTCAAAATAGCTCTGATAGCAGCCCTATGCCTTCTGTGACGTCATCTGAGGCATGTGTGCTGGGAAGCCTGTTTTTAGAAGGGTAGATTTTAACTCAATTAAATCATGTTTCACACTAAAATAGTAAAACAAACACTAAAACTGATCATGACATACTGTTCTATAAGAACGAACTATATTTAAAGTGTGTTTGAAAGATTTTACAGACTAGGGTTGCTGGTGGCTTTAAGCTGAGTCTGTGAGGCCTGAAAGAGAAATTGACTTTTGTCTTCTCCCTGCATTGTATAGTCTTTTCTAAGTCTCAGTGCTAAATCAATGTTGTACAAACAAGATTGTAACAACTCCTGATGCTGATTGAACTCTCCCGCCAGCTAAACGTACTTTGGTGTGAATAATCAAAGCTAACCTAAATCATCTTTTAAATAGGTGAGACCTTAGGCAAGAACTGAAAAGTGCTTCTCTGATTTATACACATATTCAGAGGCAAAGCATTACATCTGTAATCAGAAGAGTGAACCAGCAGCCTAAGATGTGGGGGAATGCAGCACAGCTATGGATGGCAATAGTGGTATGTGAGGAAACAGCTGGACCTGTTCTTGCTTGTTTCACAAGCACACACGCACACACTTCTCTTCCAATCTCTTCTAACTGAGGTGTGAGTTACAGCTCCCCTTTGTTGGCTTTAACCTTTTCGCTATTATTTATTTCCATATTTGTTTTCTTGATGTGCCTTCCAAAAAACAAATAAACACATATACATTTGCATATCACTGCTGTTTGATTTATGAAATGAGCGATGGAAACCAAAGTCAAATTCATTGTTTGTACTCACAAGTTTGTCCATTAAAGTTGATTCTGATTCTGATCCTGATTCTTTTCAGAATGTATTAAAGATATTAGGGTCCCTCACTGTTGATAGTATATAATACACTTTGTTTTTGTGCATATCAGAAAACAACCCCAACCTTAGGAGTATTATCAACAAAGAATAGGCATTGGCTGCTTTGAGATTTCCGTAATATAATAACTATGAGCTGAAATACCTCAGTTTTGTGCTATTAACACAAACATTTACAGCAAAGATGTACAGTGCTGTGAAATACATCATGGTTTTTTTGTCACTCTCAAATGTTTCAAATCAAACATGGCAGGGTTCTAAAGCCAAAACCTCTACTGACCAAAATGCACACAAATGCCTGTCTCAAATTTGTCAAAAAACTACTGTCAGGAAAATATTCTGTGGGCCGATGAGAAATGAGAAAAAGAGGAACCTTTAGGAAAGTGTGTGTCTTGTTGCATCTGGCATAAAACTTGCACAGTATTTCAGAAAGAGAACATCATACCCACAATCAAACGTGGTGAGGATAGTTTAATGGTCCCAGAGCTGCTTTGCGGCTGCAGGACCTGGATGACTTACAATAATTGATGGAACCGTCTTTTTTGCTCTCTACCAAAAAATCCAGAAAAAAAATATCCAGCCATTAGCTTGTGGCTTCAGCTTAAGCACACTAGGTATACACTTCAGGGCAATGATCCATCAGGTCCATCTCTGACTGGCTCAAACAAACAAAATAAATGGTTCTGGAGTGGCCCTATCAATGTCTGCACTTAAATCCAATTAAGATCCTGTGGTATAACATTTAAAAGGATGCTCATACTCAAACCTTAAAACAACTCTGGAAAGAAGAGTGGACCGAATTGCCTCCCCAGAAATGTAAAAGACTCATGGACAGTTAGAGAAAATACATGATGGCAATAGTTGCTGAAAAGGGTGATATAACTCGTTTATCCCAGTTAGTACAGGATTTAACAAGAGACCCAATTCTATGGGAAGAAACTTGTGCCATGAATCTGTATTTGTGTAATTTGAAATTAAATGCATTGGTTTGAAAATGAATTTCACTAAACTGAAAATGAATTTTATGGTTTGAAACTGAGATGCTTTTAAAATGTATTTTGTTGTATTAAAAATTCAGTTTGACTACTTTCACTTTCAGGTCTGAAATTCAATTTCAGTTCCAAAATTCAGTTTTTTGTGTAACATATCCGGGTCCTTGAGGATAGCCACAGATTAATCAAACATAGATTTATCGATTTACGTTTCACATCAGGTTAAACTTCCTTTACGGCATGTTGAGCTGGAGCAGAGCAGCATACATGAGCTTGGCGGATGTCAATCACCAAGTCAAATGAGCATCTATAAGAAGCGTCATGTAAACAAATGATGGTCAAACAGTAACACTTATGCTACCTGTAGCTATTAACTAAACATGCCAGATTAGCATTGTGTGCCGCCGGTGTTACGTCGGTCTGCGTTTCTCTTGCCCTTACCTCAGCGTAACTTCTGTTGCCTAGCAACCGTGTAAGCGTGAAGCGCAGAGCTGTGAAGCTGAACAAATTGAGCCTGAAGGTTAATAACGCTGTCTCTACTGTAAACGACTACACGGTTTTTATTTACCCTTTTACATATTGCTGATGGCTTATAATGCTGTTTTGTTATAAAATGTTATTGCTTTATGATCTTGTTCATTATTCAGCCATTTAAAATGTTGAAGATATTTAGTGTTCATAGATATAAAAACCTAACACTAGATAAAATACATTGATGACAAATACCATTTGTTTAATTTATTTGTAAAGCTTTCAACAACTTAAACACTAACATATTAACTTTAGGAACAAAGTTTAAATCAGTTTATTTGCACAGCATTAGACTTCATCTGATTGAATTATATCTGTTTAACTTCCACCCATTGGGGAAACCCAGCGGGATTTTGAAAACAACGTGCCGGGAGTCAGCTGTTCTCTCGGGGTTTAGCGCACCTCAACCACCCGGTCAGCTGACTGCTGGTGAGGCGACCCGGCTGCTGGGGCAGCGGACGAACACATCGGCCCATTTGTGCAATTAAGCGATATCTTGATAAAATGATCAGATAGTTTAGGTTTACACAACTACATTCTCGATACACTGGACCCATCCTTCAAATCTGGGGATAAGAAGGACGCATTTGTTGGAACCTTGGAGATTGGACAGCATTCGTCGCCTCATCCAGGACGTTATCAGCCTACAAATGCGTCCTTCAAAGGATGCAGTCCTGAATTTGGACACAGCAATAGTGAATGATATCCGTAAATCATTAAATCTGTGTTTAATCTGTGGCCTCAAGGACCCGGATGTCTGACACAAAAAAAACGGAATTCTGGAACTGAAATTGAATTTCAGACCTGAAAGTGACAGTAATCAAACTGAATTTTCAATACAAAGCAAAGCAATTTTTAAAGCAAACAAATTCAGTTTCAAACCTTTATATTCAGTTTAGTGAAATTCATTTTCAAACCAAAGCATTTAATTTCAAATTACACAAATACAGATTCAATCTGAGCAATTCAGTTTCTGATGGCACAAGTTTCTTCCCATACAATTCTTTATAACTATAGGGACCAGGTCGATTTTAATACCTATTCTCCCTTAAATCATTTGAAAGCTGCATTTGTATTTACTCAAGATACTTTTGTCAGATATCAAAATTTATTAAATGATCTAAAACATTTAAACGTGACAAAAACCAAAACCTGAAGAACTCTTTAAGGGGGTAAATTCTTTTTTACAGCACATTGTAACATGGCCAAATTGTTTGAATTTAAAGCAGCTCGCCAAGCAGTTCATAGCTTCCCAGTTATGGTTTTAAAGCAGCGATCCCTCAATAGCTGCGGTGGGTGGGGCTTCCTTATTTTCCACATCATGACTGTCTGTGTTTTACAAATACCCAAAGTGGTTTTTTCTGTGCATTTGAAATAAAACATATCACCCTACTCTCAGCCCGCTGACCGTCAGAGAACAGCTACAGGCATGGGAAAACACAAATCACTCTGGCATCCATTTCTGTGGTTTTCAAAACTGTAATTGTAACCTGCCCATACCTCATACAAACAAATACTGTGTTCTGTTTTCTTGCATTTTTCCCCCAAACCTCTTCTTTGTTTTGTTTTTTTTTTTTTTTTTTTTTTGGTGGGAGGACCGAGGGGCTTGTTGAGCACTGTACGGAAGCTCTCTGTCCGGATGCTGCATTCAAGCTCGCCCATTGTGATGCTGACAGTGCGCTTGAGGGTAAGCCAGGCCTGAAAGGGAAGTGCTGAAAGCCACATGAGCCTCTGCACACCACTGATTGCTCTGCTCTGTGAGCAAATTCTACTACTAATTCTACTAAGTATATTGACTCCACTTTTCTTCCTTTCTGGTCATGTTTATTTTGTGCACAAAGTAGGGACAGGTGTCTAAGTTAAATACACTAACCCCAAACGCTTACAGGGCTTCATATATCCCTTTTCACTGAATCTTCAAGGTTTGGGATGTTTCTTCCTCCTCATTCATTCTTTCTGGCCTCTGGAGACCATCACAGGGTGTTCTGTTCACATAAATATGAAAAGAAAGGGACTTTTTTCTAATCAGGTTCACAAAGGAGGATACCTTAAATAACAATAACAACTGAAACATAATTCTTTGCAACAAGGTCATCTAAACCTCCTAGGTGCATGATGGTGCAGGCCAGTGTGTGGTGTTAAATGCCCTCTTGTGACATCAGCAGCCTGGGTTGAATGGCAAGCTCGTCAAACCGGTGTTCAAGCCTGGAGCAGTACCCTGCGTTCAGATTGCAAACATTAACTCACTTGTGCGGCTGCGTTTTGGACGAGTCCTTCTCGATTTGCAGAGATTTCACCATTTTGCAAACTGCGCACATGAAAACAGAGAGTACCCACTCATGAGAAGAGAAAAGCAAAAGTAGAGATGGGAACAAATGGGATCGAGAGGAAACCAACAGGCAAGACTCGTTTTTGGTTGCTTTAACAGTTTTGCTAGTTGTGGGTTTGTTAGTTTAGGCTTGCATCTTTTGCGTGTAGACCAGCTATTACACCATATTCTGTGACCACCGTATGTTGTGACCATAGGAGGCGCTGTTGCATTTTTAAACCGTATCTTGGCCTCAAAGAAGAGTATTTACACCAATTGCGTAAACTTGGCCAAAGAGAGTGGGGCTAACAACGTTTTTTGAAAAGGTGACTTGCATAGAAAATTCTAAACTCAATTCTCACACGATAAGAGAGCAACAGGACTCTCTTATTATTATTATTGCTATTATTAAAACGTATTCTAATGGTTGCTTTGTGTTTTCTTACAGTGTATAGTGTGGGGCCCAAGATAAAATTTCTGAATTTAAAAGTCTATAATACCAGTGCGCCACGTTTTGAAATTTTGACTTTAAAGATTTCATTACTCATTTCCTGGGTATAGTTGATTTACACTGTAGAATGGTCACTGGTTACTCATATTTCTGAAGATAACTCATTTAGTGTGACCTACCTGGTAAATTTGGCAGTGTAACTGACACTTTTGTTTGCTTTTGTTTACAATGACATTAAATATAAATGGTCACAGGATAGTAGGTAGGCAGTTAGTAGGTAGCTGCAGATGGCATAGTGTCAGTAGCTGTAGATGGCATAGTGTCAGTAGCTGTAGATGGCATAGTGTCAGCATCTGTAGATGGCATAGTGTCAGCAGCTGTAGATGGCATAGTGTCAGCAGCTGTAGATGGCATGGCGCCAGCAGCTGTAGATGGCATGGCGCCAGCAGCTGTAGATGGCATGGCGCCAGTAGCTGTAGATGGCATAGTGTCAGCATCTGTAGATGGCATAGTGTCAGCAGCTGTAGATGGCATAGTGTCAGCAGCTGTAGATGGCATGGCACCAGCAGCTGTAGATGGCATGGCGCCAGCAGCTGTAGATGGCATGGCGCCAGCAGCTGTAGATGGCATGGCGCCAGTAGCTGTAGATGGCATAGTGTCAGCATCTGTAGATGGCATAGTGTCAGCAGCTGTAGATGGCATAGTGTCAGCAGCTGTAGATGGCATGGCACCAGCAGCTGTAGATGGCAAAGTGTCGGCAGCTGTAGATGGCATGGCGCCAGCAGCTGTAGATGGCATGGCACCAGCAGCTGTAGATGGCATGGCGCCAGCAGCTGTAGATGGCAAAGTGTCGGCAGCTGTAGATGGCATGGCGCCAGCAGCTGTAGATGGCATGGCACCAGCAGCTGGAGTTGGTACGGTGTCAGCAGCAGAAGATGGTACGGCACTAGAAGCTCTTGATAGCTTGTGACGTATCCTTTCCTTTTCCTGCTCATGGAGCTTCAGATGGTCAATGCTGACTTTTGGTACCATTGTACCTTTTTGGTCAACAAGATCCATACTTTTGTCCTTTATTTTTACAACTGTAAAAGGACCTAAGTAATCACGGTCCAGCTTTCCTCTTTTTTGTTGTTCACTTCTGATATTTCTGCACCACACCATGTCTCCAACTTTTAGGAGTAATTCGTTCTTTTTTGATAGCCTTTGTTGAATTTTTTGATGTGATTTCTCAACATTTTCTTGAACAAGATCCATGATAATGTCATGTCTGTGTTTGTCAAAGCACACTTCCTCCTTTGATAAGAAATCTTCAAAAGAACTATCCACCCAGCAAGAGTCAACAATAACAAAATAAAAATAGGATCATTTTATGATCATTAGATTTTTAATGTTCAGAAATACAACATGTAAAACTGAAGATGAGTCTGTGTTTGTTTAGTCACCTCATAATGCTCTTGGATATCACAGGGATAGCTCGCTTCTCTGCCAAACATTAGCCTGAAAGGTGAGAATTGCATTGTGAGCTGTTTTTTTGTCCTCAGTCCAAACATGATGGGGTCACGGTACTCATCCCACATTTCTGGTTTGTCCTTGACAAACTTTGATAGAGTTCTGAAGAAATTGATGTAATAAGAAAATAGTGATCACACATTAACACAAAAGTACATACTGTAAGACAAATTCTTGTGGTACACATTTCAATTTCACTTCTTGCAATTCTGCTTTAATACAAATAACACTGAAGTCTGTTCATTCACTTTTTGTAGCATGGCCATTTTTTGTAGTATGTTTTTGCTCACCTCTGAATAGTGCCGTTCAGCCTCTCCACAAGCCCATTTGTTTGTGGGTGATAGGGAGCACAGAGACTTCATTCTATTCCAAATAGTTTGCAGACCTCTGTGTTGATCTTTACAGATTAATTATACATGTTTTAATTCAAAGTCAATTAAACTACTCACTTTGTTGACAAATTCTTTGCCTTGATCAGTAAGTATGTGTTTAGGAACATCAAACTGATAAATTTGCACTTTGTGACATCAGCAGCGGACTTTGTTGGAATGGGATATGCATTGGCCCACCTCGTGCAGTAGTCAATAACACAGATGTACTGGTTTCCTTGCTTGGTTTTTACCAACTTTCCAATACGGTCCATTCCTGTTAACTGAAATGGTACCTTAGCCTGGGAACATAGAACATAATCACATTTAAGGTAATTGCAAAAGGTGAAATTACTATACATGCTGATGTTTCTATTTCTAATATAATGAAATATATGAGTTCCTTTAACCAAACATGAATTATAATGCTTGATGCTTTGACTGTTAGGAAATGAACTGGGGATTTGTACCTTGATTGGTTGGTAGTCTGCCTCGACTTTAATGGTTATCTTGTTTTGTTGGCATACAGTTGTAATTATGAATATGAATATATTATTTAATATTTAATATTAATACTTTCATATTTATCAAATAATATTTGGGTCTGTTAAGGGTTATCCTGTGAATACCAGCCTTAGAAGGCGATGGTATTCGGGCAAAATTGAAAGGGATGAGCCAAGCTCTGACATTATTGAACAGCATAAACTCTGCACACACATGGAATGAATTCACACAATTTCTTAAAATACAAGAATTTATTAACAAAAATAAGTCAACTCAACATCAAACATATTTCAATCAACAAACTCTTCACCATGCTTAAACAATCCAACTGAACTACCAAGCAGAATTAAAGAATAAGGAAGACTAATGGGCTATGTACAATATAAACAAGTTGATCAAAGATGTTTGAAAATCATGACCAAAAGAGTGATGCAACATTACCATGCAATATTTATGCTTGAGACCCAAGGATTATCTTGAAGAATCTGGAAATGAAGTTAAGTTAGTCTTAGAACAAACTTAGGCAATAATCAGCACACCTTTAGACAACCATTCACAATGCAAGATCAGATAAAATATTATTTTAATAAAATATTTTAAAGAATGATCTGCTGAATAAAACCAATTTTCTGGATGACCAATTCTCAACGGTGTTTAATTAGCTGCCTTTATTTATTAAAATATTTAAAGAAATATTATTTTGAATAAGAACCAAATCTTTCTGGAGAAATGGGCTTAATGGTGTTTACTTAGTTTTCAAGTTTGGTAAAATAATATTTAGGGAAATATTATTTTACTAAATTGAAAACCAACAACCTTTTTGAGTAAATGATCTTTAGCAGGCAAGCACGTATTCTTAGCTGTTAGTGGTTGAAGCTAACAAAAGAAACTCGTAGCTTATCATCAGAATCAAACACATACCTTTAAAATACCATTAATAAAAGGGTTAAAATGCATAAGCGTGGACGGCACATTATGGCCGATCTTCTGTGTTTAAAATCACCCTTTAAATAAAGTTTCTCTTAACTTTTAAAACAAAAACAAACATAGAACACAAACTGAGCACATGTGCTTACCGCTAATCTGCTAGCACTAAGATAACTGAGTTTCAACACAAACAAAACCAAACTTAATAAAACAAAAATAATGTTTAGATTATTTCATCCTAAATTACTTCTCTCTGCCCAAACCTAACCTTTTAGGTGAACCGTGCTGAGGAAAAGTTATCCAGGCTGACGAAGTTTGAAGAAAGCATCCAGAGTGAACAAAGGGTTAACTGCAGCTAACCTCTGTAGCTGTTGGGTGGGGCGGCTCGTTCTGTCGGCCGGCCAAACTGCACGTTACTGCTGTAACCATGGTGATGCCGTCCCGTTGTCCTTCCTTCAGACCGGGAAAACTGCTCCACTTGGCATCGTAGAGACAGGAACTCTGCTGGGAACTCTCTATAACACAGTTTGCTTCTGTAGACCTCAGAGAGAAAGTCAAGCCACACTTGTACCTTAATTACCCCGTTCATGAATGAATACCTGATACACAAACAGCAATTAATTCCTACTTAACTTAGTGTCATAGGATGGCGTGATCGTATGACACTCTTGGATCCAGTTTGAAGAGTTATGTCTGTTTGCCAGCAAAGAAACATTAGCGTGCTGTGTCCCTCCATCCAGTTCCTCTGGGGACCTGCGTGGAAGAGACAGGATGTAGCAAGAGCCGTGCTTTTATTTGGACACTGACGTCACGGGAAGTCCGCTGTTACCCCTTTTTCCTGGCTGTGCTGGAAGTGGGTTAATGCGATTTATTTTGAAAGTTCCAGAAAAGCTCATACTGGCCATTCATGTTGTACCCATGGCTGTGGTCCCAACATAGTACATTGCGACACCTGCAAAATGTTGTTAAGACAATTTTTGGTTGAAGAGCATAATTTTATATGTAGATTGTGATACAACACACACACAAAAAAAAAAAAAATCCAGTAATGACTTTTTTGTTAATTTGCTGCTCTTCACAAAGTAATGTCTGTCTTACATCTGGACATGACATCTTTATCATGGCACTAATAACAATGAAAGAGCAAAGGCAATATTGACCTAATAGTCCCTAGCAAACTGTGATAACATCGGAACATTTTAGTAATATACAGCCTTTACAAACAGAATGTCATGTCTGCCTTAAATCACTCTTCAGTCAACCTGAAACGCTATTCTATGTATCAACAAAATGTATAATATTAACTTGTCCATTTTTCAATGTCTTCCAGTAGTATCTTTGCAAATGCATCCCTTGTCTTGATTTGACCGAGGTGTGCGCCAACAGCACTGCAGTCCAAACTCTGAAAAACAGCGTCTGCCTTGGCCACACTTGAAATAACTTTGCACTGTGTTTCTTTATGTGTTCCCTTTCCTTTCACATAATAAAGAAAATAATCTGTGGACATCATGAAGTGACAACGTCAAGGCGAAAATTATGAGCAAAATAAGTGTGCTAAGAAAACTGTTAGGTAGCTGCCATAGCAATTAGCATTAATGTTGCGGGGTCAGGTACCTACCAACAGTGGCGTGCACAGACATTTTGGGGGGCAGGTGCTCAAGTGGAAAAAAAGGGCACCTTGTGCGGCACATGGAGCTGTCGGTTGCCTTTGTAGTGTGAGATTTATTACAGGCACAGCATGAATATAATTTATATGTATTACTAAGAACCCACAAAACAAACTGTCCTGTGGGTTGAAGGGAAATGACCACCCAGGAAAAAAAAGTCAAAACAAGAATGCATTTGACAAAATTCTTAAGATTAATAAGGCAACAAAATTATTATAGACTGATTTAAAGATAGATTACTGATTCACAACCTGAACTTCCTGAGTCAAATTTGAAACTTACGTTATGCATCATTTTTTGTCTTTTTACACACTGAGCACAACGTGTTTGTCTTGACTATATCATTCTGTATTTTATCACAAAATGTCTTCTGCACCAAATAACCCTATGTTGCTGCAAAGCAGGTTACACTGCCAAATTTACTTTAATTCAGAAATTTTACCTAGGGCCCCACACTATACACTGTAAAAAAAAAAAAAAAAAAAAAAAAGATTTCAGGAGGGCACCTTTTTGTCCATAGGATAAAAGGGCAGATGCTCTAGCACCACCTAGCGTCTATCTGTGCACGTCCCTGTTTAATGTCATTGTAAACAAAACCAAACACAAGTGTCAACACAAAACAACTACTAGAATACGTTTTAATAATAGCAATAATAATAATAAGAGAGTCCTGTTGCTCTCTTATCGTGTGATAATTGAGTTTAGAATTTTCTATGCAAGTCACCTTTTCAAAAAACGACAAGGATTGCTCGGATTTTTCTTTGCGTTTGTTAGCCCCACTCTCTTTGGCCAAGCTTACGCAATGGGCGTAAATACTCTTCTATGAGGTCAAGATACAGTTTAAAAACGCAACAGCGCCTCCTATGGTCACAACATACGGTGGTCACAGAATGTAGTCTAACACCTGTTGTCAGCTGACTGTCTGTAAGGGAAGTCCTGAGAGAGCTGAAGCACAGTGAGGTTAGGTGGCACACGCCCTTCTACACATACACACACACACACACACACACACACACACACACACACACACACACACACACTGGTCTCTCCCTCCCGCTGCGTCTCGTCCACACACTCCTGAAGCCTCTCATCAGCCTGCAGCAGCAACATGTCGTGCGTGCGGAGACAGCCTAAACGTAGCAAATCTGAGGAATTACTCCACCATGCTTCCAGCCAGAGGGTGATACAAACAAATACAAAACTCCTAGGTATGTTGCACATCGACCAGATGATCTGAGCGTTAAGGCAGAGGGTTATCCGAAGTTATACTACACTGTGGTATGTGTAGGTTAATGTGTAGGGTTGTTCTCAGCGTCCAAGTAGACTTCCTCTTGGCAAGGCTGCGCCAGTGTTTGGCGAGCCGTCGGTCTTTCACCGTTTCGTTTGTTTCTTTTGTTTTCATGTTTTGTAGTGTGCATTAAGTCTCTGCTAGTGTATGATCGCCAATCTCTCCTGGATATTCAATTTAAGTTAAAAGTCTAGGTGTGGTTGACTATGGTGGGCATAAAACTTTGCCCCCACATTTATTAAGAGTTCCAACTGGCTTTTTCTGGCCACCGGCTCTGCCCGGCGAGTGTAATAAAACAGTTATATTTGTATGGTCAATGTTACAGCAAAGCTGTGTCTCGTTTATCCTTTTCTCCTTATAAAACTTGCGACGTTCTCACTGTGAAAGTGTCGGTTTCACGCTTTCGTCGTTTGTCATAAATATATGCAAATTTACATTTTAAACTATAGCAGTAAAAATAAACTTTTGATCATTTATCTGCACTAACCTTGCTTAGATTTAGAGGCATTCTGTCACGCAACTGTACTGTGATGGATGTAACTCAATTAATGACAAAATAAAATAAAAATAAAATGTTTGTTGACTTATATTGTTTTTAAGGGGGTTATTATTCATTTATTTAGAAAAAAAAATTAGAACAGGTAGTGCCCAATGAAAGTAGCAGAATCTCAAAATTATAAACTGTACTTCACTCAGAGGAACTATATTTTAGAGATCTCACTGAAGGCATGAAGTCCCAACTGGCCAAAGATAAATGGTTTTCTCTGCAAAAACATTATTATGGCCAATATGTCCTGACCAATGAAATGTAATTTCTGCCTTAAATGACTCTGTTTTACTGATGAGGTGAATTTCACAGACCTCTCTGAATGCTCGCTGTGCACTTATAAAATTGCTAAAATAGCCAGAAATCTAGGTGTTTTTCTTCTGCCAAACATTATGGCCTTTTTGTCTGACCATTGAATTGTAATTTCAGCCTAAACGTGCTCTGCCTTAGTCTGAGAAATTATATTTTCCCGATCCTACTACACACTGCCCATTACATACTAAATAAAATGCACAACATGAAAAATATTGCACTATTTTGTTTGCCAGAAAGTGATCATGGCTTGTTTTCTGACCCATGAAATGTTATTTCTGCCTAAAATAACTTTATTCCATTCAGAGGGATAATATTTAATTGATTTTGCTGAACACAATCCATTCCACACTCAAGAAAAGCCCAGCATGGACAATATCTGGGTATTTCACATGCCAAAAATTTATCATGACCTATTTTCTGACCTATGAAATGTAATTTCTGCCTAAAATAACTTGATTTCATTCAAAGGGATTATATTTTACTGGTATTACTGAACACAATCCACCCTACGCTAGAAAAAAGACCAGGGTGGCCACTATGGGAATATTTCACTTGCCAAAAAGTGATCAAGGCTTATTCTATGACCTATGAAATGTAATTTTTGCTTAAAATGACTCTGTTTCACTCTGAGGGATTATATTTTACTGATCTCACTGAACACAGCACCACCCAAACTATATAAAATGCACAAAATGGACAAAATAGGACTACTTCCCTTGCCAAAAATTGATCATAGCATATTTTCTTATCCATGAAACACTATTTTTGTCTAAAATTACTTTGTTTCATTCATAGGGATTATAAATTACTGATCTTGCTAAAAACAATCAATTACACAGTGAAAAAGTCCCTAAATGTACAATATGGGGGTATTTTACCTGCCAGAAATTGATAATGGCTTAATCCATAACCCATGAAATGCAATTTCTGCATAAAATTTATTTATTTCATTGAGATGGGTCATATTTAATAGATCTTGCTAAGCACAGACCCTCCCAAACTGAAAAAGATCCCCAAAAGTACAATTTGGGGGTATTTAACCTGCCACAAATTGATCATGGCTTATTCCATGACCCATGGAATAGGATTTCTGCATAAAATGACTCTGTACAGCTATGAGAGATTATATTTTACTGATCTTACTGAAGACAACATTTCCCACAGGGAAAAATTGTCCCAAAGTCTGTTTTGCTCTGCCAAAATTTGATCCTGGCTTATTTTCTGCCCAGCTAAATTCCCTTTCTGCCCAAAATTACTCTGTTTGATTCAAACGGATTGCATTTTAGAGATCTTGCCAAAGGTCGTTGGTCACATGTCCGAAAACTGGTCATGTGTCATTACATCAAAATCATAAACTATACTTAACAATCACAGAAGGTGTGTCGCTGTTTTTGGTAAAAGATGGAGCAATAATCACAAACTAACATTAATCAATCTCAGATTTATTCGTTTTTTAAAGAAACACAAACATACATACTACGGTCAACAGTCAAAAGCGAAAACTATGTACAATGAACTACTTCAGTAACATTTAGAACAACATATATATTTATCTACATGCCTCACAGACATATGTTTTTTTTTTTTTGCCTTTAAATGGGTTCTTCACGCAGTTCTGGTGGTACCATCTTGGACACAAGTAACACCCAACCTGCATTGGAAAAAAATGACCCAACCCATGTGATGAAATAAACATTGACACTCCTATAAATTTGCCTTTGAAATTTGTGCTTACAGCTTGTCTTTCTACTTACCAAATGAGTTTGTCTGGTTTTAAATGTACAGTACAGACCAAACATTTGGACACACCTTCTCATTCAAAGAGTTTTCTTTATTTTCATGACTATGAATATTGTAGCTTCACACTGAAGGCATCAAAACTATGAATTAACACATGTGGAATTATATACTGAACAAAAAAGTGTGAAACAACTGAAAATATGTCTTATATTCTAGGTTCTTCAAAGTAGCCACCTTTTGCTTTGATTACTGCTCCACACACTCTTGGCATTCTGTTGATGAGCATCAAGAGGTAGTCACCTGAAATTGTTTTCCAACAGTCTTGAAGGAGTTCCCGGAGATGCTTAGCTCTTGTTGGCCCTTTTGCCTTCACCCCAAACCATCTCGATTGGGTTCAGGTCCGGTGACTGTGGAGGCTGGTCATCTGGCGCAGCACCCCATCACTCTTCTACTTGGTCAAATAGCCCTTACACAGCCTGGAGGTGTGTTTGGGGTCATTGTCCTGTTGAAAAATAAATGATGGTCCAACTAAACGCAAACCGGATGGAATAGCATGCTGCTGCAAGATGCTGTAGTAGCCATGCTGGTTCAGTATGCCTTCAATTTTGAATAAATCCCCAACAGTGTCACCAGCAAAGCACCCCCACACCATCACACCTCCTCCTCCATGCTTCATGGTGGGAACCAGGCATGTAGAGTCCATCCGTTCACCTCTTCTGCGCCGCACAAATACACGGTGGTTGGAACCAAAGATCTCAAACTTGGACTCATCAGACCAAAGCACAGATTTCCAATGGTCTAATGTCCATTCCTTGTGTTTTTTAGCCCAAACAAGTCTCTTCTGCTTGTTGCCTGTCCTCAGCAGTGGTTTCCTAGCAGCTATTTTACCATGAAGGCCTGATTCACACATTCTCCTCTTAACAGTTGTTCTAGAGATGTGTCTGCTGCTAAAACTCTGTGTGTGTCGGGGGAGGACTGTGGGTCGGACCAAAGCGCAGACAAGAGCTCGGTAGCCGCATCTTAGTACTTCCTTGTTTATTCAAAAAATATCCAAAACGGAACAAAAACACTGTAGGGATGAATCATAAGTACAGTCCAAAACTTACATGAACTCTGCAGGTCACTTAAGGCAAAAACGTAGCAAAAACGTAGCATAGTCTCCAAACGAAGCATAGACAAAGCATAGACATGGTAGGGAACGGAGTAGTAACAGAACGAACCAGCGAGGAACTAAGCAAACAGAACAACTAATATACACAGAGCACAGAGAGGTGAACAAAAGGCAGGTAATCAAAGAAACAGGGAACAGGTGTGACATGGACGCAGGGAGACAGAGGGAGCAGGTGAACCTAATAAGACTAAGACATGAGGAAAGGGACTGATTAATAAAACAGTGAAACAGACCTAAACGAAAACTACAGACCGAGATAAAACAGAATCAAGAATAAACATGAACTAAAGAAAACCGAGAACTGGAGGTAGCACAACAACCTAAGATCTAAGGACTAGCAAAAGAAACCATAAAGTCCAAAAATGTCACTCCATGACAGTGTGGCATTGACCTGTTCTCTAATCTGAGCTGCTGTTAACCAGCGATTTCTGAGGCTGGTGACTCGGATGAACTTATCGTCCGCAGCAGAGGTGACTCTTGGTCTTCCTTTCCTGGGGCGGTCGTCATGTGAGCCAGTTTCTTTGTAGCGCTTGATGGTTTTTGCGACTGCACTTGGGGACACTTTCAAAGTGACCGATCTTCATTTCTTAAAGTAATGATGGCCACTCGTTTTTCTTTACTGAGCTGCTTTTTTCTTGCCATAATACAAATTCTAACTGTCTATTCAGTAGGACTATCAGCTGTGTACTGTGCCCACCTCCTGCACAACACAACTGATAGTCCCAACCCCATTTATAAGGCTTGAAATCCCACTTATTAAACCTGACAGGGCACATCTGTGAAGTGAAAACCATTTCAGGTGACTACCTCTTGAAGCTCATCAACAGAATGCCAAGAGTGTGCGGAGCAGTAATCAAAGCAAAAGGTGGCTACTTTGAAGAACCTAGAATATAAGACATATTTTCAGTTGTTTCACACTTTTTAGTTCAGTATATAATTCCACGTGTTAATTCATAGTTTTGATTTTTATGAAGCTACCTGTTTTTTCAAAGAGGAAAATGGCAATCTGCTCTCTGATTGCATTTACACTCGGGCCAGAGTTGTCAAAAGCCACTGGAGAGCCACTTAGAATGCACTTAGCAAACTGTAAAATAAAAGTAAAATAATATGAGATTTAAAAAATGCTTCAAAGACGCGTTAAAACTTTAAAAATAAAAAAAACTTCTTACAATTAAACCACAGTATATGTGTCTGTTTTTTTTTTAACATATACAAGTATTATGTGGTGTACTTGAATCTTTTCAATAACTGCATTAAAGGCCCATTAATTTGTCCGTTGTTATTAATCCAGTCTTCAGAAAATCCTGTTGCTATATGATCCCAGCAATGGGATCAGGCCAGGATACAAAATTTTTATATTTACTTTAAGAACAAAATATATGTGTGAGCATATAGAATACAATAATCTTTATTTGTCATTGCAATTGTGCATTTCAATGAAATTGTCCTCTGCATATAGCCCATCCCTTAGGGAGCAGTGGGCTGCCAGGGTCTTGCTCTGGAACCCAGAGTGGCAGTCAGTGGGATACAAACCAGGGAACTTGTGGCTGTCTTTGGGACACAAATGCCCTGCTCTCTAACCACTAGGCCACCAGTCCTCCATCAGCAGACAAGCCAGGTGAAGTGTCTTGCTCAAGGACACAACGACTGTGACAGACAGAGCGGGGGTTCGAAAGGACATGTTCCAACCACTTGAGCCGCAGTCGAGTGTAGAGATTTATCAGTGGAGAATGTTGCTCACACTGTGAAATGCTCATTTTATGCAATGCATTTACTGAAGTAACAAAGTTTGCTTTTACACCATGGTGGATTTATTTTGAGGTGGAAATTTCTTCGAAAGCTCTGTGGGCTTAAATCTATAGTTACTTATAAATATTGAACACATTATCCTGTTATATTTATGTTTGACATCTAAACCAACATAATTTCTTACTCGTACTTCATTGACAAACTCCTTCCCTTGATCAGTAAGAACTCGCTTTGGTGGTTCAAACTGATAGACAAACTTGAGAAGACATTGGGTCACCACCTCTGCACTCTTTGTCTTTAAAGCAGAGGCTTGTTGCCACTTTGTCAAGTAGTCTATCATGGCACATATATACTGATTGCCACTTGCAGTCGTTTTTAATTTTCCAATCAAATCCATGCCAAGTAGCTCAAAGGGCTGGGTCACCTTTAGAAAAGTAGTAACAATTTGTAAATCAAAAAAAATATATATCCATCCATTTATATTTTTCTTTACTATTTCCTCTAAAATAGAAAAATTACATATTATTCACAGCTTCAAGTGCAAGGCTACCTTTTTGGTGTGTACTCCACCTCCTGTTTTATGATTACTTTACTGGCCTGGCATGCCACACACTGACTAGCCTGACAAGATAAATATGCAGAACATTACTTTTAGTAAAAATTAAATTTCAAAGGCTCTGAATTGACGTTAACTTATAATTTTAATTAAGTGATATCATGGTGACATTAGCTGTTATCTTTGCATAACGAAAGAACTAACATTTGCTCTATTTTTAGGAATAAGCAAAATCTAAAACTGCATACTGACCCACAAATTAATGTCTTCTGACATTCCCGGCCAGTAAAACCTTTGAGAGATTGCCTCTCTGGCTTTTTTCTGTCCGCAATGAGAACCTTGGCTGCAGGCATGGCAGTCCAGAAAAGCCTCATTAGCCTCTTTTTGTCCACACAAAACCTTTACCTGGAGCGAATGAGGTGTGCCTCCATGTCGACAATAGAATAACTTGCCATCTGAGGTAGATGAGAGAAATTAATTATGTCTTTCATTATCAGTGAATGTGAGGTATTGATGAAATGTATAGTGTTCAAAATTACTATGCAGAACACAATAAGCACCATATTTCATGCAGAGGTTGAAATGACTATTTATTTAAAACAAAACTAAACCGAAAACGAACGTTTTGTAGAAACATGAACAACATCATTAGTTATCAATCAATGTTTAATTTGGTGTGATCAGAAAGTATATTACTACCTTTTGTTGATCCCAAATCAGATAAAAACAAAATTTTGAGTTATGAAGTCAACTTAGGTGCTATGACATCGAAAATAACATTCCCTATCAGGAATGTTCCATATGGGATTTTCATTTTGGACTGTAAGTTACCACAAGTCACCAAAATTGGACATTGAAGGCTATCTCATTCGTATATCATTAATCTGTTGCATGTGGTTATAGGACATGAAAATGAACATAAATACATTCTAAAATAGCTTTTTTAACCATAGCTTCTGATGAAAACTTAATGACAAATGTTTAGTCTGATAACAAACATAAGCACATCACTTTATTTTCTAAATGACAGGTAGTCACAACCCACACTAATCCTCATTCTTGCTATTTATAATTCCATTCCAAATTTTAGTAAAACAATACCTTAATGTCACAACAACAAATAATTACAGTAGTAAAATGCAGCATTGAGTGTAACTATTAACCCCCTCGAACAACGAAGCTCTTTGCCTTTCTATGAAAATTTGACTGCTGGGTTGATGAAAAGCCAGATGGTTCCATTGATCTTGTAATTGAAAATCTGCTGATACAATGTTGGATCCATGTCACAAACCAGTCATAAAACTCGAATGCAAGCCTCTACTATCGCACTTAAAAAAAGGACTTGTAATTAGCAGGTAAGTGATTTGACTAACAAGAAGCAAGCAATGCTTATCAGTATTTCACAGTAAAACAAAGCAAAGTAATACTAAAATAGCACATTTATTAAAAGTAAAAATATTCATAAGGAGGAAATGAATTTCAGATCCAGTGATTTTTAATACAAAACCTGATTATTATAATGACATTTGATGCAATTTCACAATAAACCTAAATGTATTTCTTTCAACTTAGTGTATTTTAAGCTTTAAGAAAAGCAATAAGCAATTATCAAGCTAGTCTGCGTATTAGCAGAATGAAATGCAAGATCTATTAAATATGATCCATCTCATTGAAATAAATAATTTTTATGCAGAAATCCTATTCCGTGGGTCATGGATTAAGCCATGATCAATTTTTGGCAGGGGAAATAGCTCTTCTGCTAGTCACCATTGAGTTTTTAACCCTTTTACAGTTTTCTGCTGCTTTTGAACAGCTCAGTGTCCCCTTTGATGTGGATACAGAGCAACTATGTTCCTGCTTGGACGTGAACTGCAAGGTTATCCTCTACGTTATGGGGTTCCACAGGACTCAATCCTCAGTCCCCTGCTTTTTTCTCTTTATTTGCTTCCTTTGGGTTCAATATTCAGAAAGCATGGGATCTCCTTTCATTGTTATGCTGACGACAGTCAAATATACATGCCATTAAAAAAAGGAGCCTTATCGATCAAGCCCCTTCTTCTATGTCTTGAAGACATTAAAGCCTGGATGGCTTTAAATTTCCTAAACTTTAATGACAAGAAAACAGAAGTGATGGTGTTTTGTCCCAGCAGTCCCTGTGAAACATCTCTTATTGATCTGGGCCCCTTGACTTCTTATTTGAAGCGCACAATTTACAATTTGGGTTTTATAATAGACAGTGATCTTAAGTTAGATCACCAAGTTGGAGCAGTGGACAAGTCCTGTTTCTATCATCTTAGCCAGCTGGCAAAGATCAAGCAAATTCTTTTAAGACAAGATTTTGAAACAGTAATTCATGCCTTCATTTCAACTCGGCTCGATTACTGTAACGCTCTTTACTTTGGAGTTAGCCAGTCTTCCCTCAGGCGTCTCCAGTTGGTCCAGAACGCTGCTGCTCGGCTTTATCGGGAGTCAGGAGAAGGGAGCACATCACCCCAAACCTGGCTTCTCTCCACTGGCTGCCTGTGCATTTTAGGGTTCATTTTAAGATTCTTTTATTTGTTTTTAAAGGTTTACATGGTCTTGCCCCATCTTAACTCTCTGAGCTGCTTCACCCATATTCTCCCGCTCGTTGCCTCAGGTCATCTGATCAGCTGCTCCTGGAGGTACCGAGGTCTAAACTAAAGCTTAGAGAAGACAGAGGTTTTAGTGTTGCTGCTCCCAAATTATGGAACGTTTTGCTGTTACATATTAGAAGTGCCCCTTCATTGTCTACTTTTAAAACTCATCTTAAGACTCACTTTTATTCTTTGGCTTTTAACACATGTTGAGACTTTTGCTCTAACCTCTGCTATGGTGTTTTACTGTTTTTGTTGTCTTTTTCATATTTTGCATGTTTATTTTGATTTTTGTCTGTACAGCACTTTGTCACAGCTACTGTTGTTTTAAATGCTTTATAAATAAAGAAATAGTAGTAGTAGTCCAACCAGAGTTTTCTTACTTTGAGATGACTGCAGGAAAGGAGCAGGTGGCAGAGATAGATCGTTGGTTTGAATCAAGTGTTTTGTTGAGGTGCAGCATATTCTCACAGTCGGATAACTTTCAGTATAAAAACCACGGTTTTAATGGGATAAACATAACAATAATAATTTTACATATTCATCGGATAAAGGATTATTCTGACATTATTTCAAACAGGAAGGCAAAAATTAGTCTCTATGCTGTTAAAATACTGTCACATATTAGTTACAGCTACAATTATGTTATTCATGAACTTTTTTGTTGCAACTGAAAATATTTCCATTCACATCTGTAATTGTTGGAAGAGAGGGGAAATGTGTGGCAGCCTTCTTTCAGCCTGCTGGATGGCAGTGCAGGGCAACCAGTGAGAGAGGGACAGTGCCACATACATCCAGAGAAAACTTTCTCTATTTTTAAACCATATGAAGCAGATACAGCAGTGTGTTGCATTTTTAAATCCTTAAGTTTTAAAACATTGGTATACCTTGATCCTAGTAACCATTCAATGCCCAGTTTTCATCCACTGAATTTTCCTCATAGTTACTTTATATATATATTTTTTTACCATTAGGTATGGAGGGCGATCCGGACCTCCAGTTCCTATTGCAAGGCGGAGACCTCCTCAAGGTCCTGTCCCCATCCTGGAAAAAGACCCGTAATCTTAAACTCCAGGAGGACTGCAAGACCATGTGGTGTGAATCCAAGAAAACCTTCAAGTCAAGCCAGACCTGTGAGTCCCAGCAGCATGTCACCTGAATGTCTGACCAGCAACCCTCATGAAAGCACATGTCTCACCATGATTCACACCCCTACTTTACTTTTGACTTTCACTACTTAGCATTATCAAACAGATTTATATTTTCAATGCAGACATGACCAGAACTATCTCTGATAACGTTTTAGTTCAAATTGATATTTAGAAGAGTGGATTCCGAAACACAAAGCTGTAAAACTAGTGCTGCGTACTTAGTATAATCATCATTAACAACTGGGTTGTTCATGATATCAGTTTAGTGGGCGTGCTTGAAGAGGGAGTTGTAGTTGTAGAGGAGCAAGCTGAAGTAGCCCCTGCCATATTTCTAATTTAATGACATCCATAAATTTTTTTCATCTGGTCACATGGTGATAAGAGCAGCTGGGTGACATCATCACTGGTGTTTCCTTGATGACAAAGTTGCAAAAAACAACTTTAGTGACAGCTAACAGCATCATATTTACCAAATAAGCTGCTCATGAATGCTGAACGATATTAAGAAGCAAGTTCACATTTATTCTGCATGAGCACATATTTGATCATTTGCAGGAATTAAGCAATTGATGACGTATCGTAAAATAATATATGATTAAATATTTGACTGTCTTTAGTTCCAGTCAGCAACATCTCTGCGGTTCGACTTGGCCGTCAGTCAAAGGGCTTAAAGAAGAACACAGAAGAGCATGTGGAAGGTCGCTGCTTCTCCATCCTGTTTAAAGGTCGCCGCAAGAACCTGGACCTCATGGCTTGCTCAGAAGAGGAGGCCAATTGCTGGGTGAGAAGCCTGGAAAAACTGATCTCCAGCTTAAACAACCTCAACCGCCAGCAGACTACAGAGCAGTATCCTTACACAAACATATGAGTTCTTTTCCAGTAAAAAACCTACTCAAACAGGTGCCTGCAGTTTATTGAGCAATTTGTCCGTGTTCTCTTTCTCTAGCCTGTAAATTAAGGCCTTGTGGTAAGGGCCAATCAGTGAGACAATATCTGCAAACACTCAGAGTATATTGTCCTTACATGCAAACTTCACAGCTGGATATTCAGCTGCCTGAGGAAAGCAGACAAGAATAAAGATGATAAACTGTGTCAGCCAGAGATGAAAAGCTTCCTGCAGATGATCAACATTGAGTTGGATGATGACTACGCAGAGATGCTCTTCAAGGTGATGCAGATGTATTAATGGCCTCCAATGCTTAAGGAAATCCTTAAGATGTTGTAATTGTGATGTTGAACTTCAAAACTAATTCCATGATATAATCAGTAGGAAATAGGAGTGCAGTGATGATGGTGTAGGGGTTAAGCGCGCGACCACATACGGAGGCTACAGTCCTCGAAGCGGCCGTCCTGGGTTCGAGTCCCGGACCTGGCGACATTTGCCGAATGTCTCCCCCTCTCTCTACTCCTCTTTCCTGTCTGCCTATTGTCAAAAAAATAAATAAAAATAAAAGGCCACTAGTGCCGAAAAAAAAAGTTGAATCAGTAGGAAAGACAGATTTTTAGTATGATTATTTCTTCAGTCTGAAATATCACCAAACAATGCAGGGTAATAGGAACCAATCATAGAAGATTTTGGTGACTGTGGATCGGTGGAAGAGTAGTCATCATGCGTTTAGAAAGCTGTGGGTTTGATTCTGTCTTTCTCCCCTGCCACATGAAGATGCACGGTGTGTAAAGCACTTAGCCCCAGGGTGCGTACTGATCTATGTACTGGTATGTAATAGTGTGTGCATTTGTGGGTACAGATGGATGAATATGACTCTAGTATCAAAGTGGTTTTCGTGGCCAAAATGACTTTATTTAAACTGCTTATTTTTAACTATTGCATTGCAGAATGCATTGTTGCAAATTATATATATATATATATATATATTTATTTTTTCACACGTTTACCATCTTGGGACTGTGCCTTTTTCCCCACTGCTCTTCCATAAAGGCCAGATTTGTGCAGGACCAATAGTTCCCTTGTCAGCAGATTCTCCCACCTGAGCTAGGGAACCCTGCAGCTCCTTCAGAGTTACCATAGGCCTGTTGACAGCTTCTCTATCCCTGCCTTGTTAGTTTAAGTGGAGAGCAATGTTTTTGTAGGTTCCCCCTGGGATATTTAGAGATATCAGAGTAAATGGGGCTGAAAACAAAGGTTCACCACCATGTATCACATTCCTCCTCTCACAGTTACACACTACTTTGTCTTAGTCTATGACATAAAATACCATTGAAACAAATGGAAGTTGCGGTTGTAATGTGACAAAAGGTGGAGAGGTTATGAATACATTTGCAAGGCATTGTGTGTGTGGGAGTAGAATTATGGAACAGTTTGAAAACAGCCTGCCTCTTAGGATGATATAGGAAGGACCATCGCCAACTGGAAATGTGGTTTGTGGTCAGATATATTGGTCTTCCTGCTCTTTATGGAAGAAACAGATAAAGCGTTTTGTGGAACAAAGTAAAAAAAAAAAAACAATCCAACACTTTTCTCAGCAACAAGCCCAATGGCAAGCCTCATAAATGGGAAGGGGAGCAGGAGTATCTTTTGCACAGCTCATTTACACTTGATAACCGTATGATAACAGCATTATTAAAGTAAGTTGAAATTTTAGAGTGACACATGCTGCCTTCAATGTATCTTTTTGATATGTGGGTTTTTTCCAACAAAGTGTTTTGCAGCTCTAAAAAATGTCGACATTCATTTGAAATGACAGGACTTTAAATAATCCTGGCTATTTTCGAGGTCAAGGTAAAAGAATCCCATTTTTAAAGCAAATGTTTTCATGCATTGCAGCTTGCAATCGAAGAACATATCTAAGGAAAATTTGGGGTTCCGTATCTCAAGATCATTTTGGGGTTATTGTTAATAAAGGCAAGCTTGATCAAGCTGAATTGTTCCCTACACATGTAGTTTTGTTTTATATCAATATTTTCATAGGTTTTCCACTCATGTTGTGAATGCAATGGTTTGTTTTTACGTAACAGCTGTTTGAAAATAATAGTGCTTTTAATATTTAGGTGTTGATGTGTTCTTGTTTAAACTTCAATTTACGTTTAAACAAAAACAGAAATGTGACAAATCAAAATCTGGATACCTCGCTGGAGAGGAGATTGAGTATTTTTACAATCTGTTGACCCATCGAGAGGAGATCGACGTCATCTACGGGGAGTACGCCAAAACCACGGGCTTCATGAGCACCAGAAACCTGTTGGACTTCCTGATGAAGGAGCAGAGAGAGAAAACAACCCTGGCTGATGCCGAGAAGATCATTGAGAAGTATGAGCCAGATGAACACGGTCAGTACCTTAGAGCTGTAAGCCCTTGGCACTTTAACAACCACATACGACCTGAGTATAAACTAAGGTTTCCAAGTACCAAGTTTTACTGCATAGTAAAAAACTTTTGGTTTGTTTTTTTATCTTAAAGAGAGAGAGGAATACTATACTAGGTCTCCATGTTAGGTTAAAAGGTTAATTTTGCACTCAGTCTTTACTCAGAAGATAAAATTTTGAGGTTTCAATTTGAAAAATACAGAAAGGTCTGATTAAATCAGAGTTCCAAGTTGGAAACTTGTAGGTTTCTCCTCAATCGCCGACCTCAGAATCTAATATGGCAGCCGCGTGTTTACCATCTCAACCTAGCTGAAGAAGTGAACTGTTCATTTGCCCTTCTGACCATTTGCATCACATTAAATCCTCCAAACACATAGTGTTGTATAACCTCTGTTTGTGAACATTGTCCTTTAGTGTTTCCTTTAGCGACCTACTCCTTTTAGCCTATAATGCTAATAGCAGGTAGTTATTTCACTGGTTTTCCAACTTGAAACTGGAACATCTAAGTGGGTTCATTAGGTTTAATGTATCTCCCAGATCCAGCCTCTGACTAAAAGACACAAGTATCCAGCAACTAGGTCTTGTTCATGGTCTTTCAAATGTTTTCTGTCTCTTTTAAATGGTGTCTGATTTAAGAAAATATATTTATTTATTTATTTTTGTGGGCTGCATGGTGGTGCAGTTGGTATCACTGTTGCCTTGCAGTAAGAAGGTCCTGGGTTCAATTCCCACCCTGGGGTCTTTCTGCATGGAGTTTGCATGTTCTCCCTGTGTATGCGTGGGTTCTCACCGGGTACTCCGGCTTCCTCCCACAGTCCAAAGACATGCCTGTTAGGTTAATTGGTAACTCTAAATTGCCCTTAGGTGTATGAATGAGTGTGTGTATGGTTGTTTCTATGGACTGGCGATCTGTCCAGGTTGTACCCCGCCTCTCGCCCATAGACTGCTGGATATAGGCACCAGCTTCCCTGTGACCCACTATGGGTCATGGGTAAAATGACTGACTGACTATTTTTTTTTGCTTTGGATTGTAACTTACAAGCTCTGCTCTACAATAAATGTAAATGGTTAACACCAAAGTTGTTCTTCTAGTGGTTCTTGTACCACATAGATATCGAATATTTTCATTTTAGCAGTATACATTTTTTTTGGTAGACTAGTTTGTATTAGTAGCTTATTTTACAGTATCTATGTAGTTATGATATCACAAATGAACTCATAATAACATTCTTTCTTGCTTTTGTTCCCTTTTAGCCAAGGCGAAAAAGCTGCTGTCCATAGATGGCTTCCTCATGTTCCTCCATAATCCAGAAGCCATGATTCTCAATCCAGATCACAAGGAGGTCTACCAGGATATGGAGCAGCCCCTCAACCATTATTTCATCTCCTCGTCACACAACACCTACCTGATGGAGGATCAGCTCAAAGGACCCAGCGACACGGAGGCCTACATCAGGTAACAAACTCAAGCCTCTGTCTTCATTGTGTTGAACACTTTCACCTGCTGCTGCAGAAACCTGCTGATAAAAATCAGTGCAGTCCGCAGATAATTATCCAGCTTTTGCTGCTACTTATCGCTATGTCCTGGTGGGATGAGGTAGGGGCGGTGTTTTTGCAGAAAAGCATGAGAATTTAAAAATAAATTCAGCACATTAACTTCAAAATCAAAAGCAGAAGAAAATCATTTATTTGTCGAAGTTTTGTGGACCTCGGGCTTTTAAAATCTTTCAGTGTGTGTGGTGAGCATGGGTATTCAGTTCCACTGAATCAAGAATTCACACAACACATTTTTTCTATTATTACAACTTCAAGTTTTTTGCGGTGTCTCTAAATCAGCTTGCACATAAAAACACTTTTCTCTTTCCCCGTAGCAAAAGAAATCTAGCTTAGTCAGATTGAACAGAGGGCATCTGTCAACACCAGTTGCTATAAATCACTGACCAGTTGGACTTGGGTCTGACTGGGGCATTCTAACATGCAAAAATACTTTGATCGAAACCGTTCCATTGTAACTTTGGTTGTATGTTCAGGGTTGTTGTGCTGCTGGAAGGTGAACCTCTGCCCCAATCTCAATTATTTTGCAGCTTCTAACAGGCTTTCTTCCATCTTCCAATGTCCCGTATTTAGCTTCATACATCTTCCCTTCAACTCTGACCTGCTTCCCTGTCCCTGCTGAAGCAAGGCAACCACACAGCATCATACTGCAACCGCCTGGTGACTGCGAAACAAGTGTGAAACAGAGCAAAGCAATGACAGCAGCTGGTTTGTCCGTGGGTCCACACAGAACGGAGACATCATATGAAATATGTTGAACAGTAAAATCTGATGAAGATGAGGATGATGCACACTGACTTTGCTTGTATTTAAAGCATTGAATGCTTTAGGACAGTATATGTGTAAGGATTTTGCCACAGAGCTGAGCCCTCAGGAAAATCCCTTGTAGGTGAAGGCAGCAAGTCATGCCCCTTTGAATCCAACCCCAGCTACATAATCAGAAAGCTCTCAGCCTGTGATCCCACCTTGTATGATGTGATGGGACAAGGTTATCCATAATGGAGGGGTTTGTGATTAAATGTTTATTTCCGAAGTATGATCCGAAAGAGGGTTTGATTTTCTGCCACGCGTAGCATTTTGCACCCAGGCCGAAAGGTTTGCTTTACCCAACATGTGACCAGAGCACCTTCTCTCACATCTTTACACAGCTTATGGCAAACTGCAAACAGGACCTCCTATGACTTATTTTCAACAGTGGCTTTCTTCTTGCCACATTTGTAGAGTGCATTGTTATTAGTTAGCCTGTTTTTTTGGTTTTTTGGAGCTGCTCCAGAGACACCATGGCTGCCTCTGATTAAAGCTGATGAATGAAGTTTATGGTTGTAACATAACAAAATCTGGAAAAGTTCAAAGGGTACAAATACATGCAAGGTAATGTATAGAGTTTCTAAAGATGGCTGTTTATCCCCCAGAGCTCTGCTGAAGGGCTGCCGCTGTGTGGAGCTGGACTGCTGGGATGGATCAGACGACGAGCCGGTGATCTACCATGGTTACACCCTAACCTCAAAGATCCTCTTCAAAGACGTGATCAAAGCCATCAAGGAGTATGCCTTCAAGGTGTGTTTAGCTGTAACCTTGGGTGGCATCTTGTATACCCTTGAATCGCTCCCTGTAACACTTTTTTTGGTTGTCTCCAAGGCATCTGATTACCCAGTAATTCTCTCCTTGGAGAACCATTGTAGCGTGGAGCAGCAGTCAGTCATGGCCCAACACATGAGCTCCATCCTGGGGAACGCACTTGTCACCACCCCCCTGGGTGATGGCATGCCCACAAACTTCCCATCGCCTGAGGTTGGTACCAGCTCAGCGTCTTTAGGTTTATAGCTGTGATGAGAGAATGTTTCAGTTGGACAGTGTTATAAGATAATACTTCTTCAGGAGCTGAAAGGGAAGTTCCTGATTAAAGGAAAGAGATTAAACAAACTGGAGGACAGCTTTGCTGATGCTGCAGCAGAGGCTGAGAATACTGATGTGACTGAGGAAGAAGAGTCAAATAATGAGGATGAACAAGAAGAGAAGAAGAGCAAGGTGGGGGTTACATCAGTGATAGGCTCGTAAATCAGCCTTTTGGCAGATGTCTAATTTTTTACCTTTGTGTTAAAAGAAAAACCTGACACTAGCCAAAGAGCTGTCCAACATGGTGATCTACTGTAAGAGCGTCCACTTCCATAGCTTCAAAGACGCCAGGAAAAATCAGAGCTTTTATGAGATGGCGTCATTTAAAGAGGGAAAAGCCATGAATCTGGCTGAGGAGTCAGGTAAAGAATAACATGTTGAGCATTTAGCTTCTTGTGCTTCTTGTGCAGCTCCATGTACAGTTTGATGGTCAGTTGAAATTATAGAGTAACATGCTGTCTCCACATTTTGTCATATTAGACACACAACCAGCAATGTATTTTATTGGTACTTTATGTGACAGAGCAACACAAATTAGTACTTCAAATGATCTTCCTGTCTGCTAAAGAAAAAGTATGCCCACAGCATGATGCTGCCACCACCAAAGGAAAAGTCTACACAACTTTCAATCTGAAAAATGGTACCAGCATTTGTGTTCAGCCCCCTTTACTCAACTAACCCTAAATAAAATCCAGTTCAGCCAGTTGCCACTTAGTCTACCTGTGGGTAATTTAATCTCAGTATAATCTCAGTATGCAGCTGTTCTTTGAATGCGTCAGAGGTTTGTTAGAAAACAGCACCATGAAAACCAAGGAAAACAGCAGACATGTCGGGGGAGAGGTTTAAAGCAGAGTGAGGTTATTAAACAATAATCCAAGTTTAGAACATCTGTATGACACAATTGCAAACATACTAACACATGGTCATCCACCTAAACTGACAGACCGGCCAGTACAGCATTAGTCAAAGAAACAGCCAAAAGTCCAATGGTAACTCTAGAGGAGCTGCAGAAATCCATAGCTCAGGTGGGAGAATCTATTGGCAGGGCAACTATACAGGTCCTTCTCAAAATATTAGCATATTGTGATAAAGTTCATTATTTTCCATAATGTCATGATGAAAATTTAACATTCATATATTTTAGATTCATTGCACACTAACTGAAATATTTCAGGTCTTTTATTGTCTTAATACGGATGATTTTGGCATACAGCTCATGAAAACCCAAAATTACTATCTCACAAAATTAGCATATTTCATCCGACCAATAAAAGAAAAGTGTTTTTAATACAAAAAACGTCAACCTTCAAATAATCATGTACAGTTATGCCCTCAATACTTGGTCGGGAATCCTTTGGCAGAAATGACTGCTTCAATGCGGCGTGGCATGGAGGCAATCAGCCTGTGGCACTGCTGAGGTCTTGTGGAGGCCCAGGATGCTTCGATAGCGGCCTTTAGCTCATCCAGAGTGTTGGGTCTTGAGTCTCTCAATGTTCTCTTCACAATATCCCACAGATTCTCTATGGGGTTCAGGTCAGGAGAGTTGGCAGGCCAATTGAGCACAGTGATACCATGGTCAGTAAACCATTTACCAGTGGTTTTGACACTGTGAGCAGGTGCCAGGTCGTGCTGAAAAATGAAATCTTCATCTCCATAAAGCTTTTCAGCAGATGGAAGCATGAAGTGCTCCAAAATCTCCTGATAGCTAGCTGCATTGACCCTGCCCTTGATAAAACACAGTGGACCAACACCAGCAGCTGACACGGCACCCCAGACCATCACTGACTGTGGGTACTTGACACTGGACTTCTGGCATTTTGGCATTTCCTTCTCCCCAGTTTTCCTCCAGACTCTGGCACCTTGATTTCCGAATGACATGCAGAATTTGCTTTCATCCGAAAAAAGTACTTTGGACCACTGAGCAACAGTCCAGTGCTGCTTCTCTGTAGCCCAGGTCAGGCGCTTCTGCCGCTGTTTCTGGTTCAAAAGTGGCTTGACCTGGGGAATGCGGCACCTGTAGCCCATTTCCTGCACACGCCTGTGCACGGTGGCTCTTGATGTTTCTACTCCAGACTCAGTCCACTGCTTCCGCAGGTCCCCCAAGGTCTGGAATCGGCCCTTCTCCACAATCTTCTTCAGGGTCCGGTCACCTCTTCTCGTTGTGCAGCGTTTTCTGCCACACTTTTTCCTTCCCACAGACTTCCCACTGAGGTGCCTTGATACAGCACTCTGGGAACAGCCTATTCGTTCAGAAATTTATTTCTGTGTCTTACCCTCTTGCTTGAGGGTGTCAATAGTGGCCTTCTGGACAGCAGTCAGGTCGGCAGTCTTACCCATGATTGGGGTTTTGAGTGATGAACCAGGCTGGGAGTTTTAAAGGTCTCAGGAATCTTTTGCAGGTGTTTAGAGTTAACTCGTTGATTCAGATGATTAGGTTCATAGCTCGTTTAGAGACCCTTTTAATGATATGTTAATTTTGTGAGATAGGAATTTTGGGTTTTCATGAGCTGTATGCCAAAATCATCCGTATTAAGACAATAAAAGACCTGAAATATGTCAGTTAGTGTGCAATGAATCTAAAATATATGAATGTTAAATTTTCATCATGACATTATGGAAAATAATTAACTTTATCACAATATGCTAATATTTTGAGAAGGACCTGTAATTGTGCGCACTGGAATCAGGAAGTATAAAAGAGAGGCAAGAAGTAAGTCCAAGTTTAAAGAAAGCAAAAGGAAGCCCTCTTTGCTCATCCCATGTAGAGGACACAGCAAACATGTGGAAGAAGGGGCTTTGGTCAGATTAGGCAAAGATTAATGTTTTAGCCTATATGCAAATCATTGTGTTTCTGTGTGGCTAAAAGGGGTTCAAGGGGTAGAGGTACTTCAGCAAGAAACTGTAAATGATTTTTTGGTCACAATGTTTTCTTTTTTTTTTCTGCAGCAAATGCCTACATATGCCATAATGTGGAGAAACTGAGCCGCATTTATCCTGCAGGTTCAAGGACGGACTCTTCAAACTACAACCCAGTACCACTGTGGAACGCAGGCTGCCAAATTGGTACATAACCAGTTTCTGCAGACACCATTATAAAATACTGAGGAATGATGGGCCCTTCTTTTATGTTGGTCACATTTATTTTATTATCTTTCTTTCACTTCTGTTTCAGTTGCTTTGAACTTCCAGACAGTCTGCACAGAGATGGATGTAAACCAGGGTAGATTCCTGGTCAATGGCAAGAGTGGCTACATTCTCAAACCAGCCTACATGAGGGATGGTGCCACCGAGTTCGACCCAATCACCCTGACCCGAGGAGAATGGCTGCAGCACAAGGTGCTGCATATCATGGTGAGGTCACGCTTTACCCATCATGTGATCAGAGCACCTTGTTTCACATCTTTCCACTACACAGCTTGTGGCAAACTCTGTTGTGTTTGCAATAGAACCGGTTCAGCCTTATTGTGTTTGCACTTGTCACCAGATCATATCAGGCCAACAGCTCCCCAAAGTCAAGAAGAAGATATCCTCCATCGTGGACCCGTTAGTTAAAGTGCAGATCTACGGAGTACCGGCTGATGTTGCAGAGAAGGAGATCAGTCCTGTTTGGAATAATGGTACATTTGGTCTCTCTACTTCTTTATTCTCCACACAGTTTACAGTGAGCAGCTGTTCACCAAACCTTTGTCCGGGATTTATTTCACTCAAAATATTCATAATAATCATAACTTGTGTGACAGAAGGATGTTACTTTAGGGTTAAAAGGCACAAGTCAGACTTTAATGTGGAAACGCCTCCTGTGATGAGCTTAACACCAGAAATAATGCATAATGTCAGTGATGCGTCATGCTGCTTATGGCACATTTCTCCCTTTTTTTTTTAAGGTTTTAACCCAACTTGGAATGAGAACCTTCAGTTTGATGTGTACGTGCCCGAGCTGGCACTAGTTCGTTTTCTCATAGAGGACCACGACTCAATGTCCGACAATGAGTTCGTTGGACAGTTCACCCTCCCATTCAACAGCTTACAAATGGGTAGGTTTTAGTTGATTTCTGCATCTACAGTCACAAACGTCAGTGTGTTTTAGAGTGACAGATAACACAAAGTAGCGCATGGTTGTGAAGAAGTAAAATGGGAGAACATTTTCTTGTCACAGATTTTTATATGAAAACAAAAACTGAAAAACATTTATATTTTTTATTCAAATTATTTAGCATCTTGGGTGGGTCTATCACATAAAATCCTAATAAGATTCTCTTAGGTTGTAATGTGCCAAAGTTGAAGACTGTTTTCTGTTTGTAAAGGAACAGAAAAATAAACTGTTCCTTTTTTCAGGGAAGAAACATAGATCTCATTTCAGACTCTACACAAACAGCTCTTCTTATTTCTGGCTTTCTGAAATTACTCACCACACCTGCTTTATTCCCCCACCCACACAGGATACAGACATGTGCCTCTGCTCAACAAGAATGGAGACCTCCTCCCCTCAGCCGGACTTTTTGTGCACATCATGGTTGTGGATGCTGAATGAAACACACCTCCCCTGTGTCACCTCCTGCAACAAACCTGGACCTTGTTCAGACATGTTTTTAGTACATATTGCTTTCTTTTACAGGGCAGTTAACTTATACATTTTATTCTAGTAGTTTAAAATGAGAATACAAAAGTATTATGAGGATCACAGTTGTAGAAACAATGCTTTGGGTTTTGAAACTAACTCATGTCCCCGATTCTGGTCAGATTATTTTTAGAACTTTTTATTCAAAGGATTGTTTTTATCCAGTTTAAAGAAACAAGCCTCCATATAATCACCATGCTTTGTTTCACCATTCATGTAATGCCATTAATAATGATTTAGTTTTCATGTAACATCTGACTTTTTTATGTTTTATTGCGGCACTACTGGCCTTTATTTTCTGACAGTGAGCTGACAGGAAAAAGGTGGAGAGAGGGGGAAGACATGCAGCAAAGGTCAACGGGCCGGGACTCAACCCATCTATGGCCTCCGAACATGGGTCGGATGCTTTGCCCCTGCACCCATCTGACTTATTTTTTTTTATCATCAATAAACACTTTAAAAGTGTGAAACCCTGTGTTTTTTATTTTATTTTGTATCGAAATGTCCAGCAGCTCAGCACTGATGTGCTTCAGGAAAACCACACCAGAAGGAAAGCTCCTTATGTCTTTCCACAGATTAAAGTCATTAGCAAGTGGACTTTGGGTTGACACGCCTTTGTACACACAGTGTGTCAATAAGACAGTCAAGGAAGTGCTACAGTAGTACAAAGTCAAAACACCCAATGTGAATTGGTTTGGATAAAACTATCTCAACTAAGCATTAATAAGAGAAAAAATTTTCCTCCATTAGATTTAAAAAATAAGTTTTGCTATACCTTGGTTCCTCCTTTCCTTAAGATGCTTTTTTACAGAAGCAAACATTTCCGCCCCCCCCCAGTAAAGACATTTTGAAAACTGCATAGTGATGTAAAAGACTGATTACCAGCCTCACAGACGCTTAGTGGCAGTTGTTGCTGCTAAGGTTGCCACGTTATCAGCTGTAGTCTAAAATTACAATTTCACATTGGACCAGACTGGTTTGGAAATTTCTTTCCCCCAAAATGAATAAAAATCATCATCAGTCAGTCAGTCATTTTCTACCGCTTATTCCATAGTGGGTCGCGGGGGAGCTGGTGCCTAACTCCAGCAGTCTATGGGCGAGAGGCAGGGTACACCCTGGATAGGTCGCCAGTCCATCGCAGGGCAACACACAAACAACCAAGCACACACTCATTCATACACCTAAGGGATATTTAGAGTGACCAATTAACCTAACAGGCATGTCTTTGGAGTGTGGGAGGAAGCCGGAGTACCCGGTGAGAACCCACGCATGCACGGGGAGAACATGCAAACTCCATGCAGAAAGACCCCAGGCTGGGAATCGAACCAAGGACCTTCTTGCTGCAAGGCAACAGTGCTACCAACACCGTGCATCATTTAAAAACTTAATATTTTCTAAGGTTATCTTTCACATTTTATTTTGTTTGATTTAAAACATTTGAGTGTGGAGGGAAAAAAAGCAAAACATGAAGAAATCTGTAAGGTGACAAAAACGTTTTCAGAGTCCTGTATGTATCAAAATAGGTGTTAGTGGAAGAAAAAAATACAGATGTGACAAATGTATAGTTTCAATGAAGCCTTTATTAAGGAAAAAAAAAGAAATGATGCTCAGAATGACAAATACTGCCAAAACTCAATGTCAACAAAAACCAGCGTGTTTCTTAAAGAACAAAAAACAAGTGAACATCCTGATCCAACAAAACCACTGTGACTTAAAATCAAGAGTTTTAGAACTTTGGTGTTAATACAAACTGACCATTGTGATTATAAGTGAAATGATACATGGTGGAAAAAGTGTAAGGAAACAGACACAGAAATTCATCCCCTGGGGGGGGCCAAAAGGCTAAAGAAAAGGACATAACAAATCTGAAAGAGAAAAAAATGAACAAATAACTAAAAAAAGATGGGTTATATGTTATTTTTATACCAAATACTGACAAGATGTAGGTAGAAAAATATTACAATGAAACATTTTTAGATAAATAATCAGTGAGAGGTGGAGAGGAGTAGAAGCAATGCTTCATATAAAAAGAGCATCGCATTGAAATCATCACGACCTGAACGCTCGCTACCAACACAAATGCAGAACACAGAAAGATCAGATGATCAGGTTTTCCTTTTTCCTGAAAGAGCAGTGACCTTTAAAATACAAACAAATAGGAACTTGTGAAGTAGTGTAGCCTTCTCATAAAATACCATGATCCATTAAACCAAGAAACAGAGCCCAAACAGTTTTGTTGGGGACTCAGCTGAACCACATGTGATCCACATATGTAGCTCAGCCTTTTCCACACCCTAATAAAACACCACAGATGCAACAGCAGCCTTGTAAATGTAACATTTGAAATCGAGGAGGAAGAATTGCTTTCGTGTCTCCAAAAGCATTAAGGCATCAATGCCAAAGAGGTTCTTCACAGTCCCTTTTCAGTTTCAGTGCCCTGGTAGCGTTTCATTTACAGATGGACCCTTACTGCTAGATGGGCCAGGACTGAGGACCCCACTGTGGGCTTGGAAGGCATCCTTTTCACGTTCTACCTCAACGAAAGCTGGTAAACATGGCGACAAAAGTTGACTTGTTCACTGGAATCAATCCTTGCAACATTCAAACTGTTTCAGCGCTTGAAATCTGATAAAAATGCTGTTTTCTTTTTTTATAAAAAAAAAAAAAAAAAGTTGTCTTTTATCAAATCTGAAAACACGAATCAGAGTTGCAGTTAAACTTCTACTGCCTAGATTTGTCAAGTGCTCTTAGAAACACAAAATGAAGCAGGACGAAAAAAAAAAAAAAGTTATTGCCATGGTAGCTAATGTTGCAGCATTCGGTTTTGCTGGGCTCCTCTCAAACATAGGCACTGAGGTGAAGAAGAGTTTCTTTAAAAAAGAAAAAGTCTGGGAGGATAAACATCAAATATGGTCTTCATTGGTTTTTCACCAAGGCTGGATAAGGGCAGGCCATGAACGCACAGAAATCAGAATCGTGTGATTTTAACACCAAACTCCTAAAGATACTCGAGTCAGGAGAACAGTGAAAATAAAACATGGGACTTGACCATTTAGCTGCAAAAACCCCAGACCCTTTCAAAAACAAGCACACATGAAGAGCTAGCCATCCAATAATCATGACAGAACAGATCATCTCATCACAAAAAAACTATAATGCTATATTTAGTTATGGTTTAACAGACTTAACTCAAATTCTGGCAGATATGAAGCCTTTTAAAGTATTTCCTCATTTGGCAAATAATAAAAAGCAACATGGGAAATAATGAAAGAGAAATGAATGAATGGCACAGTTTTATCTGAGCTTTCAGATCAAAAATAAGAAAAAAACTTGCAGGTGGGGCTTGATATTCATAGCTGCAAGCGCACTCGTTTGCCTAAAACATAACAACTAGCTCTACAAAAAATGAAAGCTGAAAGAAACAAAGTCACACCTATATAATGGCACAAGCACACAGGAAAACAAACAGAAAAGTACTATGGGACAAATACCCAACGGCTGATGATCAAAAAACAGGAAGTAAAAGTTCAGATAGAGATACTTTTGTGTCCACTTTAAAGCATTTCTGTGAAGTACTCTGGAAATATGCCATGTAGAAAAGAGCTTCCCATATAAACAACAGTCACACAAGGCACTTCATTTAGTAAGAAAAGAGTCACAGTCCTTTCTACAACCAGAAACTGCCTGCATAGCAACAATATGAGGACAAAATAGTTTCCGGGCTTTTGTGTGGTACCACAAAAGGAGCTTAAGATGGAAAGTTGATTTTCTTTCTTTTTTTTTGCCTTTTGCTTTTGGTTTAAAAATTAGCACTTTACTGAACAGTAAAAGTTTGCCGATTTGAAAATAAAAAGCAGAGTTCATTCCTCTTAGTATTTTGTCCCTGTTAACTAAGGATGCTCTGTACACTTTCTGGTGTGGTTTCTGTGAGACACAGTAATCCTGGGATAATAAGGGTTTTTTTGTTTTTCTGATGGCACTCAGAAGGCAGCCAGCCACCAGGAGGAGGGGACCCAAAGACATGGTTACACAGAGGTTTCCACAGTGAGCCTATCCCCTGGAGTCATCGTCCAGAGGCTGGAGATGATGGGCTGCAGAGAGGGACAGAGATCGACAGAGAGGAGCCTGGAGAGCACAGGCTGAGCTGCGGCGTGTCCTGCTACCTGCTTCTGAGATTTTGCAGGACTCCGTAAACTTCGTCTTCTTTGCTGAGTCCCTCAAAAAAAGGCAGCAGGTCCAGGAGTTCTGTGTCATTCATATCGTCAAACCAGGATTGAACTGGGACCTGAGGGAACAAGAAACAATGTTAGCAGTCAGCTTAAGGTGTGATTCATAAAGTAACAGAAAGGTCAACACTGCGGCTTGCAACGGCATTTAAACACACCTGCAGGCAATGTATTTTACTTGGACTTTATGTGACAGACCAACACAAAGTGGTGCATAACAGTGGAGTAGAAGGAAAAGTATATTTGTTTTACAAATAAAGATCTCTCCTCAGGACAATACTTTATAAAATCAACTTTTGCTGCCATTGAACCGCAAGTCTGTGAGTATGGCTCACTCACATTTAGAGACAGACTTGTACATTCTTTATTACAAAATAGCTCAAGCTTAGTCACAGTCGATGGAAAGCATAGATAAGCAGTAATTTTCAAGTCCTGCCACACAGTCCTAACTGGATTTATGTCTGGACTTTGACTGGGCCATTTTAACACATGAATATACTCTGATCTGAAGCGTTGGCTGTATGTTTACGGTCCTGTCGGAAGGTGAAACTCCACCTGCGTCTCAAGTCATCTGCAGCCTAGGTTTTCATCCACGATTGCCATGTATGTAGCCCCATCCATTGTTTCCTAAACTCTGAGAAGCTACCTCGTTTGGCAGCTGAGGAAAAATATTCCCGCAGCATGATACTGCCAACGTCATGTTTCACCATGGAGAAGGTGTGTTCCAAGAAATGTGCAATCTTTACACCACACACAGCAGTTTATATGTAGGCCAAAACGTCATCTGACCAGAGCACTTTTACCTACATTAGTGTTTCCCCTAGGGGACTGTGGGCCGCCTTTTTATTAACAATCCCACTGACCCCAACCGACCTGAATAGATTAGGTACTATCGGAAAAGGAGCATAACAAACCTCTAAGGTCTTCACAGAACAGCTGGACCTATACTTGCAGGGATGCATTGCTATGTAAAATTGGCCCAATATTGATATTAATATTGCTGTCATGGCTGATATTGCTTCTCTGCTTCAGTTTAAACACCTCACATTCCTGTGCTGCATCACTATCGTTGTCACACGACCAAACAAATACCACATGGTCAACCCCCTCCCAAACCACATACGCAACATGATGGAAATAAACATGGGTTGTTAATATTGGCCCAGTTTTACTTATGGGACGTGTACTGATAGGTAAAAAAATGACTAATATCGTCTGATACCGATATTAATATATCGTACATCTCCAACATTAAGATGACACACAGATGACCTACATTTACTTATTAGGTCACTTCTGAAGGCAAAAAACATGTTCAAACCATATACCAAATAATTCACAAGCACTGCGTTATTTTCTGATGCCATGCAAGTATAACATATTAGTAAAGAACTAAATCTATGAAAAAGCAAGAACTTACAGCATTTTCTGGATGGAAAATATAAGAGGCAGGTGAATTGTCAACAATAATAACATTGTTGAGGTCTCGCCCCAGTCGGCTGAGGTCTTTAACGTAGTTCCCTCTGTGAAACACGCAGGATTCTCTGAAGAGCCGCGCACGGAAAACACCCCACTGGTCCAGCAGGTCTGCCACAGGGTCCGCATACTGTCCGACCACACACAGAAATACGTTACGTTGTTATAAAGCTTACAACAATACACAGACATTTTATTGCTTTTTTTTTATGTAGAGCACATTGACACGTTTCAAGCCACAGTTTTAAGCAAAACAACTTGCAAAAACTATATGAAGTACTATTATTTCAAAGGAATAAAAGCATGGTATCCTCAATAACTATTTATTAGGCAAGGAGGATGTCAGCAAATGCTACTCTAGGCCACAAAAGCACAAAAAGTGATTCCTAGTCCTTTACTCAGCATGTGCAATAGCTCTTAAAGCAATAATAGGCATGTTACTGCATTATTTATCTCTTATCAAAACTTACCAATATATTATTGGAAAAGATACATAAAAAGAAGGACAACAAATCAAACAACATGAGAAGACCGAAACAGCACAATAAAAATGAAGTGTCATTAGCAAACAGGCCGAGTCAGAACAGAAACGGTTACTCCATCTTTACACACCTTGGCAAGACTGGCTGTGAAGAGCACACATTCAAACAACTCTCCCATCTTCTGAAGAAACTCATCCACATGGGGCCTTTTCAGCACATACACCTGAACCAGAAACAAAACATCCCGTTAAAAACAAACACTCAACCTTCCTGCATTTTCATTATGGGATTTCAGTAACAGCATCAAGTTAGCGTAACTTTACTGCTCAGTAGAAACCACATCACTGTCTCTTGCACTCTGCCCATTGGCTGACACCCAGTGCAAGTAATCATGAATAGGCCAACCAGGATACACACAGCCTATCCTGGATTACTTGAACTGGATACCAGTCAGTCTCTCCAGGATCTTCACACAGGAAACAAACTGGTCTAGGTGACAACAGTGTTTGGGTATGTACAATACCTGATGAACGGTACCATCGATCTCCACCGGTACAATAAAATCAGCGTTACTGATGGGCTGCAGACACAAACAACACAATGCATTTATTTTTTCAGAACAGTACCTACGTTGAACAGCAGAGGTCCTGCTTGTGTCACTTTATAAAAGTCCTATAGCTGGTTGTTTCTGTTGTTAACCTTTGTGGTAATTCAGCAGCTCAAACAATAAAGATGTTATCATAAGACTAAATGGACATAGAGAGGAAAACTGCTGTTAAAACGATGGGATGAACTGTAACTGTAATACTGTACAAACTGTAATAAATACAAAGCCACTAATGTAATATTGTTTACATAAACCACACATAATAAACACAACTTTAACATTCAGCATATTCTTGCCTGAGCTTTGATTAATGAGACAAAGGTAATTACTCATCCTTATTATCATTTAAAAGACAAAGAATAAACAGTCACCAGAAATCAATTTACTGGCAACAAACGAACAGCAATCAGAACAACAGTCCACCTCCGTTTCAGGCTCTTCTTACCTTAAATGAGCTGTGCACCAGAGTTTCATCCAAGTCTATCACCACACACTTTTTACCATCGTCAGATATTTTCATCTCTGGTAGGAGGTATTTGGCTGGCGGCTGCAGAGAGGAAGAGGCAGGTGATGTCAAAGAAACGAGAGAGAAACTCAGCATTAAGACCAGCGACATGCAGGAAAGCTCCCAAACATATTGTGTTAGAAAGGCGCATTTTCAGGGGCAACAAGGAAACTCAATTTAAGCCAAGTCCACAATTATGCATAAAACTGGCTGAAAGCTTTAAAATGACAATCACTTAAATCCCTCATCAGTGGACGTTTTTCTGCTAAACCCAAACATCCCAGCTTATCCAAGTGTTTGTAGAGATGCAATCAAGGTTAGACCCAGGAACAGACTTTCAGGTTTATTTCAAGGCATTTATTAACTACTGAACCCAGAGTTAAAAGTCCATTGAAGCAAATTATATCTAATTAGACATTAGGTATATAAGAAAATCATTACAGTTCCGTGGGGTTCTAAAAAATAGAATTAGGATCTAGGATTTAATATAAAAACTTGCTAAAAATGAAACTGAAATAAGGGCATTGTGCTGCTTTAATGCATCTTCTTTAGATGCTGGAGAACATGAGAAACAACTTGGGTCACCTTTTGTAGCTGGAGAGCATATGGACTATATAGATTATCAAGTACACTTCCAGTCTAAAGTTTTAGAACCACTTTTTCATTTAATGGTTTTCTTTATGTCTATGACTAGTTACATTGTACGTAGATTCTCAATGAAGGCATCAAAACAGTGAATGAACACATTTAGAATTATGTAGTAAACCAATAATTGTAAAAGTAAATGTTATATTTTAGATTCCTTAAAGTAGCCGCCCTTTGCTGTGATGACTGAAATACAGGTCCTTCTCAAAAAATTAGCATATTGTGATAAAGTTCATTATTTTCCATAATGTCATGATGAAAATTTAACATTCATATATTTTAGATTCATTGCACACTAACTGAAATATTTCAGGTCTTTTATTGTCTTAATACGGATGATTTTGGCATACAGCTCATGAAAACCCAAAATTCCTATCTCACAAAATTAGCATATCATTAAAAGTATCTCTAAACGAGCTATGAACCTAATCATCTGAATCAACGAGTTAACTCTAAACACCTGCAAAAGATTCCTGAGGCCTTTAAAACTCCCAGCCTGGTTCATCACTCAAAACCCCAATCATGGGTAAGACTGCCGACCTGACTGCTGTCCAGAAGGCCACTATCGACACCCTCAAGCAAGAGGGTAAGACACAGAAAGACATTTCTGAACGAATAGGCTGTTCCCAGAGTGCTGTATCAAGGCACCTCAGTGGGAAGTCTGTGGGAAGGAAAAAGTGTGGCAGAAAACGCTGCACAACGAGAAGAGGTGACCGGACCCTGAGGAAGATTGTGGAGAAGGGCCGATTCCAGACCTCGGGGGACCTGCGGAAGCAGTGGACTGAGTCTGGAGTAGAAACATCCAGAGCCACCGTGCACAGGCGTGTGCAGGAAATGGGCTACAGGTGCCGCATTCCCCAGGTCAAGCCACTTTTGAACCAGAAACAGCAGCAGAAGCGCCTGACCTGGGCTACAGAGAAGCAGCACTGGACTGTTGCTCAGTGGTCCAAAGTACTTTTTTCGGATGAAAGCAAATTCTGCATGTCATTCGGAAATCAAGGTGCCAGAGTCTGGAGGAAGACTGGGGAGAAGGAAATGCCAAAATGCCAGAAGTCCAGTGTCAAGTACCCACAGTCAGTGATGGTCTGGGGTGCCGTGTCAGCTGCTGGTGTTGGTCCACTGTGTTTTATCAAGGACAGGGTCAATGCAGCTAGCTATCAGGAGATTTTGGAGCACTTCATGCTTCCATCTGCTGAAAAGCTTTATGGAGATGAAGATTTCATTTTTCAGCACGACCTGGCACCTGCTCACAGTGCCAAAACCTCTGGTAAATGGTTTACTGACCATGGTATCACTGTGCTCAATTGGCCTGCCAACTCTCCTGACCTGAACCCCATAGAGAATCTGTGGGATATTGTGAAGAGAACGTTGAGAAACTCAAGACCCAACACTCTGGATGAGCTAAAGGCCGCTATCGAAGCATCCTGGGCCTCCATAAGACCTCAGCAGTGCCACAGGCTGATTGCCTCCATGCCACGCCGCATTGAAGCAGTCATTTCTGCAAAAGGATTCCCGACCAAGTATTGAGTGCATAACTGTACATGATTATTTGAAGGTTGACGTTTTTTGTATTAAAAACACTTTTCTTTTATTGGTCGGATGAAATATGCTAATTTTGTGAGATAGGAATTTTGGGTTTTCATGAGCTGTATGCCAAAATCATCCGTATTAAGACAATAAAAGACCTGAAATATTTCAGTTAGTGTGCAATGAATCTAAAATATATGAATGTTACATTTTCATCATGACATTATGGAAAATAATGAACTTTATCACAATATGCTAATATTTTGAGAAGGACCTGTAGTAACCTTTGACCTTCTCTCAATGAACATCTAGGAAGTTCTTTCAAAGCTCTCTGGAAAACTATTTGAGGTGACCACCTCATGAAGCTCATGGAGAGAACGCCAAGAGATCAAAGAGTTCATCAAAGCAAAGGGTGGCTATTTGGAAAAATCTAAAATCTAAAAATGTTTGGAGGCATTTTACACTTTCTGTTTACTGCATCATTCCATATATGTTCATTCAGTTTTGTTGCCTTTGGTAAGAATCTACAATGTAAATAGTCATGAAAATAAAGAGACCCATTAGGTGAAAAAGTGTATCTAAAACATTTGACCAGTAGTGTATTTACCCAAAACTATTCACACTACTGGCAGATTATGATTTTATATTAGTTTAATTCAAGCAAGAACAGCAAATGAGACAGGCATATTTCACCAGATGAAAGGAGTATCACTTCTGGAAATAATAATGAGTTTGTATTTATATTTGGTTAAAAATGACATGTTGAAAGTATTTGTGTCGTTGCGTTATCAGTGGAAATATGTGTTTTTCAGCAATCAACCCCTTCTTATAATAGCTGAGCCGCTTTTTGCATGTTTCCACTGACATTTTGATGAGTTATCTTTGGTGATAAGCTCTTTGCTGTTGGAAGGTCTCCGTGCTTTCACCCTAATCTCTAGATTCTCTATCAGTTTTAAGTCAGGGCTCGGGCCGGGCCGCTCCAAACCTTATTGCTACTAGTCAGAAGAAATATTTTGATAGATTATTTTAAAAGTACATCTGACAGGAATATGAATAATTTTAGGAGTAACTGTAGAAACAACTACATATTCAGAGGTTTCTACAGACTGAAGCATCCCTAAAAAGATGGGATGAACAGATGAGCTCTGCGGCGTCACATCTGGGAAGGAGCAAAACTCTTCCTTAGGCATGGAATGGTTTCCTGTATCAAGATGTAGTGAGGTTTAAAACGTATGGTTTCAAAATGAGCAAAATGTTTAAGAGCTTTTAAGGAGAGGCCAGAGAAAGTGTCAGGAGTGACTAGAGTTTTCTTCAGCTGGATAGAGCATAGAGTAATGCCCCCACCTGTTGCTGCCAGCTGGCTGAGAGAATTTCTCTACACTTTCCCTTGTTTACAAGAAAGACAAATTCAAACGTTTCGAAATATTTCTGGCCATAAAAACACAGATTGTCATAATGTGGGAACTAAGCTGTTTCTGTTATCCTGCTTTCTGTGGTGTGAATTTGCCGCGGTTGAGTCTTTTTTTTTTTTCCCAACTCAAATTTAGCTCGTCTGTGTTGATGGATTTGGAAAGGATACACTAAGCTGCGAAGTGTTGGAAAAGGTGTTGCTATGTACTAAAAGTACCAGATCCAACAGTCACATACACTGTAGGTGTTGCGTCAAATCTACTAGTATTGGCCGTGCCTCAGCTCTAGTAGCAGAGAAAATGTCTCTCACTGAACACTTAAATTGGGTCGGATTATATTGCTTCAAAAGAACAAGCATAAGATTCTTTGGACAGATAAAAGATCTTTGACGGGTGGTAGACGTATATGTTAAACCAACTGCTCTACACTGACCGTAGGTCATAACAGTGGCGTATGAGAGTAGCTGAGTCAGTCACCGATGAGTAACTCAGCTGGTCGCAGGTAAGCAGATTACAGCTAAGTCCTGCTTTAAGTAAGGGGATCAATTAATTTGAGCTTAAGTGAGATCACAAGCCAATAAATGAAGTGATGGGGTTTATTTTTTCCCTCAACTTAATTTATTAGCAGCTCAATAAAGGAATTGATCAAATGTAAACTTCTGAAGTGAGTTGCTTAAACAGTTTAATGCTTTAATAATTTAGTAGAGGGATTAATTTGAGAGCGAACAAACCACAAAGAGTCAATCTGGTATTTCTGGTGTCTTGCAAAGACGTTCACACCTCCTCACATTTTCGACATTAAAACTCAAAATTAACGTATTCCATCACGACTCTATTAGATAGGCCAACACAAAGTAGTGCATAATTGCGAAGTGAAATAAAAATGACACTTGCTTTTCATAATCAGTCAGATTGGATCAGTGAACAGCAATTTTGAAATCTTGCCACAGACTCTTCATTGGACTTAGGTCTGGAATCTGACAGAGCCATTCAGATGACAATACCTTGACCTAAACCACTCCACTGAAGCTCTGGCTGTGTGTTTACGGTCGTTGACCTGCGGGAAGGTGAACCCCCGCCCCAGTCTCAATACTTTTACAGCCTCTTAACTTTCCTACCAGGACTGTTGTGTATTTGGCTGCTTCTCGTCTACTCTGACCAGCTTCTCTGTTCCTGCTAAAGAAAAGCTTCCCAACAGCATGATGCTGCCACCACCATGTTTCACTGTAGGAACGTTGTGTTTGGGGTTATGTGGATTGTGAGTTTTCTGCCACATACACGTTTTGCATGGAAACAAAATTGTTACATTTATGTCATCTGGGAAGAGGACCTTCATGCACACATTTGCTGTGTCCTTTAAAGGACTTGTGGCGAACTGCAAGCTGGACTATGCTGGCTTTCTTTTATGCCATGTCTATCATAAAGATCAGATTTGTGGAGCCCACTAATACTTGTCCTGTCAACAGATCCTCCCAGTTGTGGATCTTTTCAGCTCCTTAAGAGCTACCATGGCCTTCTTGAATGCTGCATTGAATAATGCTCTCCCTGCCCAGCCTGTCAGTTGAGGTGGACACCCAATGTCTTAGCCGCTTGGCAGTTGTGCTATACCCTTTTCATTTTGAAATGATGGATTGAACAGAGCTTGGTGAGAATTTTATCATTTTTCTTCCACTTCACAATTATGCACTACTTTGTGTTTCTCTATTGCATTAAATTCCAGGAAAAAAACACAAGATTTGTGGTAGTAACATGATAAAATGTGGAAAGATTTAAAAGGGATATGAACATTTTTGCAAGTGCTCAGCAGTGTAGTATAATAGGTGCACACACTCTTCACACATCCTATGATATAATCAGCTGAAAATTAAGTAACTTAAAAGAACAGAGTGAAAGCTCTCTGAGGAGCCCACACAGAGAGGATGCACCAACCCACCCAGCCTGCATGCAAGGGGGAAAAAATACTCGCAATACATACAGTAGGGACAGGGCTGACCTGGACCTGGTCACACTACAACACAGGAGAAAATAACACACAGACAAAAACCAAGGTAAGGGTTAGGAAAACACACAAAAACACAACAGAAAAAGGTCCCAGTATCAAACACCAACAAAGACACTATTCACAATAGATGAAATAAACTTATATAGTAAGATTTGGTTGGTGCAACAATGATGGTACTCTACCTTGGGAGGCGATCCGTTCTCCTCAACGGGTGGAGGCAGGGAGCTGCTGTTGGTGGCTGGTGGCTCCACATTGTAGTTGCGAAAGCAACAAAAGAATGTGCTGAATATGCTTCGACTCCTCTGCTTCTTCAGGCTGCTGTTTGACTGGGATGCTGTCAAACATAACAGGAGCAGATACAGGAAAAGAGGGTGAACATCTAGAAAGTCTATCACCGAAAAGCCACAAGCTGAGGCAGGAAATCAGAGAAGAAACCAGGCAAGCTTTTCCTAGCCAATACCGCTTGTCAGTTTAAAGTAGATGAGCTCTGACTCGCTGATTCCAGCTTTTTTCCAAAAGACACACAAGAGCCTTTACCAGAACTTTTATCTGATTTGTATTCCAACTCAGAAATGTTGAATCAAACTACATCTTGCTGGTTGATGCATTTATAGACCAAAGTTCTTAGCCTTCAATTAACAATGAAGACTTTTCAGTATTGACCTGCATATCACAAACCAGAGCTGAACAAGGGAACATCGGCCCACTGACTGGGACATCTCTACCAAACAGTATTTACATTTAATCATTTGTGTGAAGGAATATTCATTGATAGAATAACTAGAGAGGAACCTATGGATTATAATCAATTAAGTGGACCACTTTGGTCTGAGACACACTCAACAATAGCCTCAACAGTGTGACTACAGTGCATTCAAGCTGGTTTTGGAGACTACCTCTGCAGGAGCCACTGATCAGAAAATAACTTGCCTTGCTGGATGACCTCATCACTCAAGCGCCGTGACAGTTCAGAGCATGCTCTACTCCAATTGCTAATCGCCTCTCATTCCTGGACCACGAAGTATGGTCTAAATTAGACGCTGAGCCTTTATTAATAGGGACGACTTAGAAGCTGCACAATCCTCTCTCTTGTTTTTTCTGAAGTAGCGTCTATCACCTGATTGGCCTAGATTCTTCATTTTTAAAACTTGCTCAAGTTTCCCTGCCGTTTGAGCTGGCAGGTGAGTGACTGAAGCAGCCTGAGCATGCAGAGGGAGAGGAGGAGGAGGTGAAGCGAGGCTCTCAGACCCCACACAGCCTATACATGGCTGCATTCCACTCCAACCATTAAACCCCCCAGATCACCCCAGCAGAATGCAGCTAAAGGCCAGTGCAGAGCAAAAATCTTTACGTCAATCTTTACACTTTGGACTCCTGAACCTAAACAAATAAAATAGGAAACATCAGTCCAAGAAGAAAAATAAAGGTTTGCACACAACCCATTGAGACAGCAAAACAGAATTATTTCTTACACAATTTTAGATAAATAGAACAGTACCAGCTGTCCTTAAAACCATTGTGTTTCCTTAAAACAGGCTTGAGAGGATTTCTTACAGCAGTATTTTGTGAATAAAATACTCCTGTACACGCAGAGTACACCAGCATGTCAGTTCCTTGTAACGCTTTCTAAACTCTCAGTTCTGTCATTTCTTACGGCTTCGAGTAAAGTTAATTACAGCCTTTCGAGCAAGAACATGCTGGGTATGTAGGCCGTCTTATCAGTGGCTCACGTTCCTTCACTAAAAGAAAACCTAAATGTATGGATTTATCAACAAGGATGTAGAGTGCTGTGAAACAGTAGTGGTCTCTTACAGACTTCTGTTGTTTTTGTTCTTTTTAGTTTCACTAATCAAACCCAGGCCTTATCAAATCTTTTAAACAGCACCTCGCCGACAACTTGAAGTACGCTAAAAGATCTCAATAAGCAACACATCATGTTCCAATCTAAGCCCTGCCCTCCCAATCTAAAGGATATGCCCAATGACTAAGGCACTGGGAATCCAGGGAACCAGAATGAGAGCTATAATCCACCAAGATGAGATGGAACAGATATTCCAGGTGTTATGAACTAGCACTTTAGATGCCAATGTAATATTTGGCCAGTTGGATACAGTCTCATGGTAGCAGATGCTCACACTGGACATAAATGACATCACCCAAAATGCTAAAGGTCACAGAGGGATGGAAGCACAGAAGAGAAGGAGAAAATAGGCATATATCACAACTGATGTTGTTATCCCAATATTTAACAGTAATATCGCAAATGCTAGATATTCTAAAATTGTGCGGCATCCCAGGAGGGGGCCAGTCTGCCAACATTACTCCAAGAGAGCATCGAGGAATCATCCAGGAGGTCACGGAAGAACCCATAACATCTGAAGCACTGCAGACCTCGCCTCATTTAAAGGGTTAGTTCAGGTTTGTCTGAAAAGAGGTAATGTGAAGCCATTATCAGTAATAGTTACTTTACCTGTGACAGATGTCATGCTACCGTGATCTTGTTGGAAAAGTGAATAAATCCTTGGAACGGTGGAAACTAACAAGGAAGTCAGATGTAAACTGTATCAGATGATTGTAAGTCTTCCGGGATCATTCCTAAACAACGATAAGGCCTGTAGAGCTCAGAAACTAACCATCTTCAACGCTGTCGCACAACTGACAGCCTGAAACAAAGTGTAAAAATTTACTCCATTTTTGACGGAGCTAGATCGAACTGACAAGTCACAGCTGATCTGATGATTCAGCCAAACTCAACCGACAAAATGTCATATAGAAACATGGACGTTGTTTTGCTGAACAAAACAGACCCAAATCTAACGTTGTGCAAACATAACCTCTTCTCCCAATATGAAGAATTTTAGTTTGAAAATATTCAGTTTGTTACAATCTGACTTTGTACGTCAGACTAGCTGTCAGCTTCCACCACTACGAGGGTTTACTTACTTTCCAACAAGCTCACTGTGATAACACATTTTTCTACAGGTAAAAGAACTATTACTGACAATAACGTCCCAGAACCTCACTTAAAAAATAACCCTTTAAGTTCATGATTGAACAACAAGAAAAAGACTCAGGTCATCTTAGCTGTCATATTCAAATCTGTCTGATGGTCTGAAACATTGACGTATGAAAGCAAAAGCAGACCAGATTTGTAAGGGAGAAGAAACCATTCACAGCACTATAACCTAACACATATGTACTAACAAACCTAAAGCAGAAAGCACACTCAGTTAAGCTTGTGTATTATTTCCAGATAATGAAATGTTGACCCCAACCACCAACTAACATCAAAGCAACAAGCTAATTTATAAACACCTAAACGTATTTCTTGTGAGATTTTTAAGGTCATCTTTAAAGTCATGTTTTGAAATTCAGTCAGCACAAAATCTTTGCTTTAGTTAAATTAAAGCAGAAAAGACAATACAAATAACCTGGCCATACTGAGCTTTGTTTGAAAATAAAAATAACCCCACCAGCGACGAGGGTTGTATTTATCCGACTGGACTTTGTCTCAACTCTCTGCAAAGTAAAACTGGGACAGGGAGGCAGCTGTCATCTTCCAGTGACTCACCACTATAGTATTCATTCATCCACAGCCCATCTGAATCCCACAGGATGACTGGACCACAATGTAAGAATGAGTCTGCAGAAGATCATTCATCTGCTATCTATGTAGAGCCATACGTCTTAAATAGGAAGACAAGTCCTAAACAAATAAAAAGAAGACCACAACTAAAAGTTTGCAGTCCTTAGTTACAGCTGGGTAGATAGCATTTAGTGACTGTCTTTCTTACTATGTGGAGCTCTGAACTAATCACATATCCATCAAACCCTAATTCAAATAACATCATACGCTTACTCACTAGAGGGTGGGCGATATTTTATTGTGAGAAGGACAACAGTGACGACAAAAAGGTAAAATCTACAAACACAAATACTGCTTGAAAAAAAAAAAAAATCCCTTTTTTACAACATGCTTCTTCAGGACACCAGTGACATAAACAAGTGTGATCTGTATCACTGAACTGCACACAGTAACCATTTAATCCTAATTTAATCCTAATTTTGAATTTATTGATATTTACTGGTGCTCTCATGAAACCAACAGTGGAGAAAATAGTCAAGATTTTTCTGATAATACATTGAGTTTTGGGGGAAACATCGTTAATTGGAATTCATCATTGTCACCATAAACCATAAAATGTTTTAATAAGAAGACATTTTTCATGATAAATGCCAGTCCCTACTACTAGCATACAACTGGGCTCAATATTTTTGCACGATAAAAAAAAGCCAACCAATTTGCCCTTGTTACTAATACTATTCAATGTGTAGGCAGGTCATACAGGCTGCAACTAACAATTATTATGATAATCGATTAATCAGACAGCAAAAGGTGCTTAATAGCAGGTTTATTTTACAGAATTTGAACCAGGTGAAGCTAAAGCGATGCCACTGGAGTCCTGGTTAGAGCATATTTACAGAAAAAGAAAGTTTTTCATCTTAAATGCAGAAGGTATATATTTTTGTTACAATTTTGGCCTAATTATGGCTCTGAGTGGATTGTTCTTTGAGCATGTTTGAGAGCTTGTATACTCCAGTTAACGATTACTAAATTAGTAATTAGACAATTATTTCAATAATCGATTAATCCGATGAATTGTTTCAGACCTATAGGCCACTGCTTGGCAGTCACGCTAGTGGGACTGATAGACACATGCCGAGATATTAGAAGCAAAGGTGGTCAGTTTTTGTCTTGACATTTACGAACTCGTTCCAAGTAATGGAAGAGCACCATTTACACAAAAGGAGCGATCAACCCTATGTGTCGATTTAGTGTTACAGACAGTGGATTAAGCTATAAAAAAAATTCCCTGGATTGGGTGAAAACCCAAATATGTCATGGAACATTGTCCTATTAAGTCAAATTGCAATTTAAGCAAATGTCAAAATCAAGATTACTATAGTACAAATACATACATGCAAATCCTATCAGTTTATTATGGGAACTTAACTCCATGGAGAGAAGGCTGGAAGACTGATTGCCAAAATAAATAAAGGAAGCTGGAAAGGTAGAACTGCTTAACGTTGTCCCATGATTTAACTGCCTCTAGCTTTACAGACTCTTTGGTGCTGCAATGCACAACTGTGAATTCAAACTGTCTGTGTTGTACTGCGATGGCTCCTGGATCAATTCGGCCCTTTGAACCCCAGTGCATTTCCTTTAATAGTTACATATTATTAATGAATTATGAAAATACTTAAATCTCACGTATAATTTGATTCTACATTTTTTTCCAATGTTTTTATTCTGCACTCTGTTACCATTGGTTGTGTTTCTTGGTCATTGCTGACCTCTATGAAAAATGACAGATTATGACCCCCAATGAAACCAAAATTACTGAAAAACCTTTAGGTAGTAGGTACAAATTATTGGAGTCACATATCCACATTTCTTTACAGCAAACTTTAAGCAGATTGTAGGAAATTAATTAAGTTAGGGTGAGTACAAGCTGCCCGCTGTCAGACAGCTCTGGAGAAAACAACAACAAGTTAAATATTTGAACATTTATCATATAATCAACCAATATGAAGAGACTAATACTCTTCCCTTGGAAAAAAGCAGAGTCTCCCAATACTGCCTTTGATTTTCTGGGGTTACACATTTAAACCCTAACTTCATACATCAGTATAATAACTGCATCTAAAGCTGAGCAGCACCCTCAATTTACTAGGCTGTTTATCACTGTATTATGAAGTGAGATGTAGATATTGTTTAAGGCGAAGCTAAATCCCATCTGCAATGTTAATCTCCTTAGAGTCTCACATACCTCCTATCATCATCTCTGATGATGCCCACACATGTCCCAGTCAAACAGTCTCCATCTCCGTTACTGAAGGATGCATTTGTACCCTCTGAGGAAAATAGACTGTTGTGCTCCAGATGACTTCAGTTCTCCCATTACTAAAGATCTGATGAGATGGTAACATAAGCTACTGACCCACACCTCACAAACCAGGGTGATATCCGGCTTTATGCATAGTAAGTATATGACCATAAGCGCAGATTATTGTTGGGTTGTACTGACAGAAAATAATACATTTACTTTTTATATGTAAAAAAGCACCAAGTTAATTGTCTGTATAGTTCACTGGATGATGGGAAAACTACTAATGATAAGACTGTTTCACCTTAGAGTACAAAGAAAGGAATATGCCAAGCGTAAACTTGAAGTGTGTTCATGGCAGAGTCCTGCCATGTCCTGTTTTATGCAGCAAAATGCAATGATTTTCAACATTAGATTTACTACAATATTTTTATACTTTTCCAGACTCAAATGTTTGTTTTTTCAGTCAGTTTTTGTAGGCTAATCCTAATTTCCCAGTACACACTGGGCATTTAATGTATATTCACAATAGGTGCGTGGATTTTTTTTTCTCTATCCTCCAAAGAGGAAAAAAGTGTTGAAAGCTGAATTACAAAAATCAATAAAACCAAACCACAGGGTTTGTTTCTTTAAATGAAACAGAAGCTTTTTTTCCCCTAAGGGCTATAACAAAAAAGAGAAATATAATGTCCTGCAGGTTCGTTGTTAGACACAGTAGTTTCAATCAACCAGAAAAGAAATTCCCCAAAATAACGGGAATTTTTAATTCCAATTCATCCATTTAATGAATAGGGAAACATATATAATAATCCAGAATGTCCTGTATGTGATTACAGATCACTGATCACAGCCAATGAAGTGAACATTTGCCAATTTTAATCTCTCGCTGACTGATAGATACATCTCTAATTTCAGGCGCCAAGCTAAAAACAAAATCCATTTGACTCTGAAAGTCACCTATAATAACTGTTACCTCTAAGAAACATCATCATCATCAGAGCTCATCTGTCGGATAAAGTGGTCCAGTTAATGCGGGTCTGATACACTTAGATGAAGCGTTTATTAATCCATCATCGCTACGTAAAGCTTGTGAAGTCTCACACCGCCAAAGCTCAGCATTCACTTTGACGTGGACCGCTATTCAAATTTTGACCAACTTTTAAAGTAGAAAAAAGCCCGTCAAAGCTTTCTTTTTACCCAACAAGCACTAAAAGTGAAGCTTAACCAGTTTGCTAACCTCCCCGGGGGTTGCTATCTGAACTTGTTGCATACATAAATACTGTGCGTGCAGCTGTTTTGATAGGGACTGTCAGCGCAAATAAAAGTAGTTAGCCACCTAGCATTATTATAATTAGTTGAGTTCTCCTTACCTTTTTCTTGGTTAAAAGATATTATTTCCTCCTCCTTCGGGTTGGAAACTTGAGTTATGATGGACATGTGGTCCATTGAGGCGGGTGTTTATTCCTGTTTCGTGTTGCAACAATGTTATTCGTGATAACGCGCTTGCTTCGTTTGCTAGCTCCACTAAGCTAGCAGTTTACGCTGAAGGCGAGCAGCTTGGCCACAAAGCCAGGAAACTGTCTGAGGCGAAGCGTTGTGGCAGAGGTGGGAGCCAGCCAGCTAGCGCGGTGCTGACTGGAGGCTGTCATCTATGACTGTCTAAAAATATATATCGTTTTAAGCAAGTGCTTATCAGCAGCTGTCCCAAAAAATAAAACCCGACCTTAAACTGCAAACTTAAGTTAAGTCGGCAAGCAGCTTGGGTTAGCCAGTTAGCTTCGATTATCCAATGCGAGGCCGTGTCTGGAGCAGCGCTGAAAACACTCGGAAGCCCGTTCGGGGAATTGCTGCGGTCCAAAAAATAAGCATTAATTACAAGTTGCTCGGCGTCTAAAGAGGGATGCACTTTTTAAGCAACCTTTCACATCTGGTGGCCCGACATTCCCTGTGCAACATGGAGGCTTTACGTATTACGACTTCCATCTGAAGCGGGGGCGTTCAGAGTGGGAGGGGGCGGTTTGTTTCTATGATGGATCCTCTCCAGCAGGCAGCTCAAACTCGCCGCAACACATTACTCAATCCATGCAGCTGGCTGAACGCTGCTTTCCTCTCCTGTACCATCAAACGCAAAACATTGTGAAATTCTAATAACTTGCCGTGTTTAAAACAAGCTCAAACAGAATAGACTTTATTTAACCGTAAAAACTAAAAAGAGACTGAATACACATTATGTCACAGGTCAAAGATTACACTCTCTCACACACAGAGCATCTAGTTTAGTTATATTCTATATATAACATTTGGTGCGTGTTTTTACAACGTTTCAGGATTTCTGAAAAATCTGGAGCGCCATCTAGAGTTTAAATTACGGAAATGCGTTTGAGATTATTGTATTTGTAGGCTTCTAAAATACTTGTTGGGTATCGCAGCAGAACTCCCCATGATCTTTTTTACGTTTTGTCAGACAGCAACCACAACCTTCAACTTGTGGTGTTCGTTTCTATTCAGCCCTCTTCCCTGTAATAACCAGAAAGACATTTCTGTTTCAACATACACCTTCAGAAGTCTAAAAATGAGTAAAAAGAATCTTCTGTGATTTAATATTATCATAAATACAGCTATCCTATGAAGGCCTTAGATGTTTGGCAGAGAACGGTACTGAACCACAATACAGGAATAGAGTTTAAAGCACAGCAAGTTTTGAAAACAATATTCCAAGCATTTAACAGAGCACCATCAGCTGCAAATTAAAAGAGTAAATCCCAGCTGCAAGCCTAGCAAGACGTGGTTGTCCACTAAAACTGACAGGGTGGAAAAGAAGAGCATTAATCAGAGAGGCAATTTAGCAAATAGGCCCCATGATAAACACAAGAGGAGCTGCAGAGATTCACAGCTCAGGTGGTGAAGTAGTCATGCACTCCAGATACCTTTATGGTTAAAGTAGGAGGAAGAGCCTCGTTGTTGAAAGAAATCAAAGCCATGAGAAGTTTGTAGTTTGCTACGAGCCATTAAGTGGACACAGAAACCTGTGGAAGAATGTGATCTGGTCAGCTGAGATTGAAATGTAACTTTTTGGATTACATGCAAAATACTAATACTGCTTGTTACCCTAAATGCATAGAATCCACAATGGCAAATATTGCTGGCACCATCATACTGTGAGGATGCCTTCCTTCAGTAAGGATGGGGAAGCTGGTAAGAGTTGATGGGAAGTCAGGTGAAGCTACATACAAGTTAATTCTGGAGGAAACCCTGCTTGAGATTTCAAAAGACTTGAGACAGGGGATGGACGATTACCTTCCAACAAGACAATTACTCTAAACTTATAGCTAGAGCTACAATAGAATGGTTTAGATCAAAACATGTTGATTTGCTAGAATGGCCTAGTCAAAGTCCAGACCTAAATTCATTTGAGAATCGTTGGCAAGACTTAAAGCATTGTATTTACAGCAGCCTTGGAGCTGTCACTGCAGCAAAAGATTAATCCACAAGATAATGACTCAGGAGAGCTGGACAGAAATGCAAGCCACACTTATCAGATTTTTATTTATGAAAGTTATTTGAAAACTATGAATTCACTTCCTTCCACTTAACACTTACAGTACACTCTACTTTGTTTTAATCCATCGCATAAAATTTCAAATAAAATACATTAAACTTTGTGGTTGCAACGAGAGAAAATGCTGAAAAGATTAAGAAGAGCTGAGTAAGAGATAGGAATTGGAAAAAGATAGTTTTTGTTTAAATGACATCTTTACTGTGCTTAAAGGTTATGTACGCTCAAATTTTATACTTGAAATATGGTGGTTCTCATTAAGTTTCTATCTTCTGATTTCGATCCAGATTTTTTTTATTTAGGTTATAATGGGTGTATTAAATCCCAGACTTTATATTTAGCATTTTAGATCCAAATAACAAGTGATTAAAGAGACCTGTTAAGGACACGAGTCACGTATGGGCTGCAGGTCTGCAACTACATTAGGTTTGGCAGATATCTGAATAACATTAAGAATTGAATAACATTCAGAAGAAACTGTGCTGGGAAAAGTATTTACCCCTTTACAGATTTCTTCTGTTTTCTTTTTTAGTCACACTTAAATGTTTCAGACCATCAAACACAGTTCAGGGTCAGACAAAGATGATCTGAGTTTTAAAATTATGATTTCATTAATTAAGGAAGAAAGATAACTAGCAATAGGTCAGTTGCATTGCTGAGTTTTGGCCCATTTGTCTTTGCAGAACTGTTCTAATTGAGCCACATCGGAGAATTTTTTTAACAAGAAAGGCCTGTTTAAGGTCAAGCTACCAAATCACAATTGGATTGAAGTCAACTATGACAAAGTCACTCTAAAACCCTAGTTTATTTTTTATTTACATTTTTTGGCCGTTCTGAGCTTGACTAGTTGGTGTGCTTTAGCTCATTGTCCTGCTGCATATCCCAAGTGCACTTCAGCTTAAGATCAAAAACTAATGGCTGAACGTTCTCCTGCAGGTGTTGCCTGCAGGGAGCCGAATTCATGGTTCCATCCGTCGCAGCAAGTCACCCTGGTCCTGAACCAGCAAAACAGCCCCGGATCATCATACTACCACCACCATGTTCGGCTTTAGGTATAAAGTTTTATTTCTGATATTCATTCTTAGTTTTAAACCAGATGTAACGGGACACACACCTTCCAAAAACGTCTGCTTTTGTCTCATCAGTCCACAGAATATATTTAGAAAGTGTTGGGGTTCATCGAGATCTTTCCCCACTGATCACTGTATCTATTTGGGGATGATGGCTCTCAGTGTGGTTTGATGAAACCTTAAGCTTTAGACATGGCTTTGTAAACCTTTCCACACTGACTTTTTCTCATCTATTCTTGTTTTTCTTTGGATCTGGTTGTGATCATTTACTTTTTCAGATATTTTTGCCTACTTTATGTTGACAGGCAGTAATCAGGCCTGTTTTTTGTAAGAGAAACTACACTCGGCTTTCTAATTCATGATTAAAAAAGAGGGTGACCACTTCTTTTTTATAGATAGTTTTTTTCCCCTTAGAAAATCAGATCGTAGTTTTAAAACAGGTTTATATATTTTCTAAGGTTATTCTTGTAGAATTCCTTTTTTTGGATGATCTGGATCATTTTAAGAGTTACAAAACAACAAAGTAAGAAGAAATCTTTAATCTAATACTTTTTCTAAGTACAGTATTGTATTTTGAAAAATAAATATCCGCCTAAGACACAAATCGGAATGCATAATTGACCAAATTGAGAACAATGAGTCACATGAAACAAAGATCAAATTTGTACTGCAAGCAATAAGCTTTATATGTTTATGTACTTGGACTGATCTCAGATCATATTGTACAGTCAATTGTGCATATATGTACATTTAAAAAAAATATTCTTTATTACTGAGAGCAAAGTGTACCAGAGTCAAATTGCTTGTTTGACTGTACAAACTTGGCAATAAAGCTGATTATGATGTTTTATACATTTGTTTTCTTTGTGTTGCTCAAATGTCCAATCAAGTCTTATCCATCACATTTTGATTAGCGATTAGGTTTGATTAGATCTGCTGTGAATGATTGATCTAATTAATTCCCTCCATTTCTCCAACCACAGTCCCAGAAGGTTTTGCTCTGTAGTGCTGATGGGCTCGCTGTGGACCACCCCTCACTGCAGTGCTGCATGTAGCATAAATACATCCCCCTCCTCCTCCTCTTTCGGGTGAGCCCGCAACATCCTGACTGGCCTTGGCTGGTGATCTCAGGGAGCGCCAAGCCCGCACCGAGACGGATGAATTAGTGAACCTGCAGGGACCGCCATTCGTTTCATTGCTTATTTCTTCTTTTTATTGGCGAGTCTTGAAGCAACACTGATTGCGCAAAGCTAATACAAGGTTAGTAACGGCAAGATTTATTATTCTTATTATTTTCAAGGGATTTAACAGAGATCCGAAATAATCCTAGTCTGTAAAAGAACGCGTCTTCTTAATTTGTTGTGCAGTGAAACAAAAACCCTTCATTTGTATGCAGAACCCTTTGCTGGGGTCTTGCTACGCCATGGTTACATGTTGGCATGAGCATGTGTGAGTTTTTAGCCCAACTCCTTTTAGAGTGCGCTTCGTGAACTTGATGAACGCATACGAAAACACGCTCCGGCAGGAGCAAGTGCGCTATCCTGCGCTGGAAAGTAGCTGCCCTCAGTTTTCTAACTCCCGATGCACCATCCCTGGTTATTCCAGTCAGGGCTAATTATTCTGTGAAGTGGGTCCCCAGCGCGACTCAGATCATATAGCACCACAGCTGCCTGCTGCACAGCAGACCAACTGCAAGAGCTAAAATAGGAAGGAGAGGTAGGATTGCGCAGCTGACGGTGCTGATTCCGAGGAGCTAAGACTCTGCAGTCCCATTTAAGTCTATGGTCTCTCGATCGTAAAGGCTTATTGGTAAAGTGGCACTTCGTTAAAAAAAGAATGATTTTTTATGAGGCATATTTGTCTGATGAATTGCAATTCACTGTACATGGGTTTAAATATAGATATAATTAAGTTAATAGCTCTCTCACTGATAATCTACCTAATCATTCTCCTAAGCATTAATTCAGGAAATTCATTAAAAACTTTCTTTGCTTAGAAATCCTTGGTATGTTTTGGTTCTTCCAAATGTGAACCTGACTGTCTGTTAAATGAACTTTGCCATCTATTAGATCTATCCTAATATTGTGGGTCATAATTCCTTCTCCTTCTCAGGCTTCGAGCACACAGATTCGCTATGGGGATCAAGGCTGCACTCCCCAGATATGAGCTGTATCTCTACTCTGCTGTACTCGCAGGGGCACTGATATGGGCTGGCAGTTGGATAGTTGATGCCTCGAGTGGTGAGTGCACAACCCCTCCAGGAGGAACTGAAAACACACATGGAAAAAAGTTAAAGTTTTAAGTCATTGTCATTTTTTATGTGATAGTTTGACACAAGATTCTAAACTTGATTTAGGTTTAGACTTTGACTAGGCCATTAAATCACATGAATATGCTTTGATCCAAACTATTCCATTATAGCCCTGCATGTTTAAGGAAAGTGACCTTGACCACAATTTCAAGGCAGCCTACAGGATTGCCCTTTATTTAGCTCAGTCTATTTCCCCATTAACTCTGAATGTCTTCCCTGTCTGTCACTGCTAAAAAAAAACATCACCACAGCATGATGCAGCCACCACCATGTTTCACAGCCAAAACATCCAGCTTTGGTCTAATCTGACCAGAGCACTATTTTCCACATTTTGTAAACTCAAGCACAACTTTGTTTCAACAATGGTTTTCTTCTCACCACTCTTTTATGAAGGTCAGATTTTGGGGTTGCATGACTGATAGCTGTCCTGTCAACAGATTCGGCCACCTGAGCTGTAGATCTCTGCAGCTCCTCCAGAGTCACCATGGGCTTCTGGGCTGCTTCTCTTTTTATTGCTCTACTTGTTCCGCCATCTTTTTGTTTGTTTGCAGTTGTGCCATACACTAACAGTGGTTCAAGAAATGTCCCAAGCTCCGGATATTGCATTATACCCTAACCCTGGCACATGTATGGAGTGTTTACTAATTGGGCAACATTTAAGGTAATTCGTTGCACTGGATTTTATTTAGGGGTATCACAACAAAGAACAGCTGAATACAGATGTACGCCACACTTTTTAGATTATTAGTTGAAAAAAAATGTTGAAAACCATTGATCAGTTTCTTTCTATGTCATAGTCGTGTACTAGCTTGTGTTCTTCTATCCCAAGAAATTCATTACAAATATAATAAAGTTTACTGAACGATCTACAAAAGAGGTATTTTTTTTCAATCAAAATGGTTTAAAAACTGGGTCTTCATCTATTACCATTCCCAGTATAATCCAAAAATAGACCAACATTTTTTCAGCAGATTAAAAAGAGAGCACTTTCCCCGAAGGAACTGCTGCATACTCTTATTAATGTGCTAACAATTTAAAGAGGGTAATCTTTCTTTCAACGTTTTTTGGCTGCCAAAATGTTACACGTATGTCTCATAATGTTAAATGTGCAAATATTCAGGCCCCTACATGCTTGAATGCACTGAGTGTAATCTGGTGGCTGGTACTGTTTGTCACAGTCTGTGCTGTCTGATCAGTCCAGCCACCGTTCTGCTGTCAGTCATCCTCCCCTGCGTTTTTCTTCAATGATTTACTGCCTGTCTAATCTCCAAAGTCCATGTTTGCATGGTACAGCATCACTGCATACTGGTAATAGAAATCTGGCTCTGCTCCCAGACGTTGCAGGCTTCCCCTGACCTACCCTAACATCATTATGGTCTTTTTCACAGCCATTAGGGTAATCAGGCAAAGCTATGGGAGCTCATGCAAGTCAAATGCTGTTTTGCACTGAATCTCTCGGCTTCCCTCCAGTTAATCTTCTGATTTGAAATGTTACAAGAGTTGTTTTTTTATTGTTATTTATTTACTTTAGTGTTGTGGTTTTTTTGTTTCAGTCTTTATAGAAAACTAATCTCCAACAAGATTATTGCACGATTATAGATTTCTGCCTCAAATTTATAAAGCTCAGCACAGAGTGGGTTATGTAATATACGATATCATGTAATGGACCTTGCATACTAAATCCACATTGCTGATAATCCAATATTCAGACCAAGGCTTTCAAACACCTGACTACTGGCAGGATTATTATTTGCATGCAGGACCTGTGAAATTATTTAACACAATAAAAATAAAAAAGGAAGTAAAAATGAAATAAATCGGGCCAAATATATATATATGTTTATGTTGCTGTTTACCTTTTATTCAGATAATGTAAACAGAAAGGCCTTTAAAGAAAGTGTGAGACCAGGGTGGCATTACTTTGGCAGGAAAATGGTGAGTTCTCCATATGCGATCCTTATACAACAAACACAGATATGTGTGGGTGTTATCAACGATTCCTGATACGTCTTTCTTCGTTACAGGATGTTTCAGACTTCGAGTGGGTGATGTGGTTTTCTACATTCCGCAATCATATCCTTTTTGCGCTCACCGGTCATGTGATCTTTGCCAAGATATTTACCCTGCTAGCTCCAAAGGTGTGTGGGAGTGTGCTACAGAGCAGAGGAGATGTAATGAATGTCTTAGATGGTACTTTAGGTTGTTTGCACGTTTTTGTTTTTGTCTGTATGTAGTCTGTAGAATGTATGTATTGCGTTGTAAACACTTGAGTGTGTTTTGCTCTTGTGAATGAATGCAATCAAGGCCATCAATCAGATATAAGTAGGTATGTAGTGTTACTGTATATACAAAGCTACATTGCAGTGATGGGTTAAATAGTGTGTTGAATTCAGTAAATAAAATTCACTTATTTTATAGTGAACAAAGATGTGGGTTGTTACTTATATATACAATGCCTTACACAAGCACAGTAACACAGGTTTTTGGCATTTTATCACATTAAAGAAACAGTACATTTCAAAAGGATTTTATTTGACCGTTGTAAAGTAGTGCATAATTCAGAAGTGTTAGAAGCTCTGATACCTCCTAATAAAATCCAATGCAAGCGGTTGTCTTTAGAACTCATCTAATTAATAAACAGTTGATGAGAAGATAGATGGAGCTAAATACAGGGCAATGTTAGATGAACGCCTGCTAGAGGCGAGAGGGAAAGATATTACACTGGACCGAAGGTTCACTTTCCAGCAGGACAACGACAATAAACATACAGCCAGAGCCACGATGAAAAGGCTTAGGAAACAGCACATTCATGTGTTAGAATGGCTAGGTCAAAATCAAGGCCTGGATCAAATGGTTGAAAATGAATGTTCATAGACACTATCCTGACTGTGACTGAGCCATTTGACAGAGGAAAATGGGCAGAAATCTCAGGCTCTAGATGTTCAAAGCTGGTAGAGACTGGTAAAACTTGCAGTTGTAATTGCTGAAAAAAGACAATTTTACACAGTATTGACCAAGGTTTATTGTTAGAGTGAGAAGAATGCACTTTTTGATTTTCACTGGTCAAACATCCTGAAAATGTTCTTCTACTTCACATTATCACATCGGATCCCGATATTTTATATTGAAGTTTGTGGCTGTAATGTGACAAAATGTAAAAAGCTCTTTTAAACGGCACTACAGTTACAACCTAAACTCTGATAAATTGTGGTGATGCATGAGAGTGAACTGCACTTTGCTCTCTGAGATGTTTGTTGGCCTGGTTATTCAGTTTTCTTTTTAAACATTTAAAACAGATGATCATGTTTTAAAGATGTTTTTTGTCTTGTTATATGCTTACAATGAAGATTGGTATATATGGATGTAAGGTAACTTTAATAAATATGTGAATGTTATAACACTTGTCATGTCTTCTTTAATTGCTTATAGGACAGTAGATTTTTGTTCCCTTACCTATCATTATTCCATTGTTCCATATTTCCATAAAACAGTGTTATTGTACTAACATTGCTTTTTGGAGTGTGGCATTTAATTAGGAGTGAACATAGACTGCTTTGACGCCAAACAACCGACTGATGCTGGCCTCCATTTTCTTTCCCACAGCACAGATCCTTGATCTTTGCTGTGTACGGTGGTCTAGCGGTCCTGGTCACCATGGGGTGGACCTTCATGGCTCTGGTTGTGTCCCACTGCATAATACTGTACAGTGTCGCCCTGGTGAAGAAGAAATGGATGTGCTTCGCTGCAGGCATGAGCACACTGGCCTCCATCAAGCTGGAGCCGTATAACTCTTGGCAGGTGAGTGGGTCGTTTCCTCCTTGGCTTCACAAACACAGATGACAGTTTTACAGAAGAAAGATCAACATAAAATTTTTTAGATATTGCCAAACATAACATTTACTTTACAGTACTGTGGAAGACATTTCAACCTCTTGTTTTCTACATGCTTTGCTTCTTAAGAGCTGGACTTTTTGGCAAACCTTCAGATGGTTTTTAACAATAGTAATTCTGACTCTTTAAGGGTTTGAAGGTGAGTAAAACAGCAGCCAAAGAAAAAATCAGTCAATATCATTTAGGAAAAATACAAGAGGATCCAGCACCTTGTATGCAATGCATGAGGAAATATGTGATGGTTTACAGCTTTTACACAGAACTAAAACTATGCTAAATCAGCATCTGTACCCAATACCAATAAAACGAGAGACAATATTCCAACATCTCTGCACCCATACTGACATTGTTGCACAAATACAAAGTGTTTTTGAGTAATGCTCATAATTGACTGAATACCCCTTTAGGAGGCCTTGGTGACTGGTTCTTTCGACCTGCAAGACATCCTGTTCTACGGAGGCTGTGGCTTCAGTATCATGCGCTGCATGAGCTTTGCTTTGGAGAATTGTGACAGGAAGGAGGGCAACTACACGTTCTCTGACCTCCTGAAATACAACTTCTACCTCCCATTCTTCTTCTTTGGACCTATTATGACTTTCGACTGTTTTCATGCCCAGGTAAGGTCAGACATACACTCACCAGGTGTGTATATAGTATATCCTAAATTACTTAGCTGCTCTTTATCTTTATAGATAATACCCAGTGGTGGCTGGTGAAAAATATTCTTGGTGGGGCTGATGTAACAATAGATTTCTCTACCTACTCCAGTATTTGAAATGGAATCAACAGTGAGAAGACGAATACAATTGAACAGCATCCCTTTCATAATGCCGGTGCAATAGCAGTTCAAAGGCACCACAAAACTTAATACAGTTAAAATATGATGATTCTTATCAACCTTTTCATTGCGCCATCTTACTGCAACTCATGTCCGTCATCATGCTGCGCCGCTATGCTAATATTTCCGAGCACAGATAGCTTGACAGTTTTCCATATGAACTTTTGATTGTTCATGCTTCTTAATGCGTTCGGAGAGATGCTTCAAGTCGGTTTGTCCTGACCGTGTCCAGGTTAAATCGCATTTGGCACTTTTAAAAAGAATGCAGGGAAAAAAGATAAGTGCATTGGCTATTCCACAGCCGGTCAGCAACGACTTGCGCTCGAACCAACTCTTGCAAAAACTCCGGTTGTAGACTTTATTTTTCTCCTCAGTCTGCAGGTTGATGAAAATGTCTGGCTTGTTTGGGTCCCAGCTCCTTAACCTGGGTTTGTCCTCCACTGTGCTTCTTGCGAACGGGTAGATAAATAAGGATCTCACCGAATTCAGTGGAAGCGTCACCTCATTCATTAAGTTCGCCATCATCCCTCTGATTGACTGCGTCGCACAAGCGGTGTTTTTTTTTTACTTGGGAGGGGCGATATTTTCAGTGCCCCAAGGCCCCTATAGGCTGGCTGCCACTGTTAATACCTATGTAACTCAACTATTTGTCATCCTTATGAATGTTTAGATATTTATTTTTTCTGATAGTATATCCAGTATGGTAAACTTGTTTGCATTGCTAAAGAATTATACTCCACAGGCTAACAACACTCAGCTAACCCGTAAAGAGAGGGAGATGTGGAACATCACAACCAAGGCCTTGTTACACCTGGGAGTTATTTTGGTGGTGGACGTCTTCTTCCATTACCTGTACATCTTGACTATACCCAACGACATGAAGTTGGTCAACAAGCTGTCTGACTGGTGTCTCGGTAAGCAACTCAAAGATTATTACCACACAAAAATTTTACTTACACTGTAAATCCTTCTTGCTTGAACAGGTGAGTTATTACCAGGTACAGCAATTTAAAAAATGTTGGGGTTATTTCTGAGGCCTCAGAAGGTCATTTCAGGAGTAGTAATAAGATTCTGGTTTGGTTGCGCTTTACAGAGCCTTTTACATTTTGTCTTGCTACAAGCATAATCTTCAATGTATATATATATATATATATATATATATATATATATATATATATATATATATATAAAAAATTTTTGCGTGTCATGTGACAGGCCAACACAAAGTAGTTCACAATTGTGAAGGGGGATAAGAAGCATACAAGGTTTTAAACGTCTTGTTATAAATAAAAATCTGAAAAATGTAGGGTGCATTTGTATTTAGCACTCCTGAGTCAATACTTGTAGAACCACAATTCACTGCAATTACAGCTGTATGCCTTTTGGGGTCTCTACCAGCTTTGGACATCTAGACACTAAAAATGTTTGTCCATTTTCTTTGCATAACATCTGAAATTCAGTCAGACTGGATGGAGAACATCTGTGAGCATCAGTCTTCAAGACAGATTCAGAAATGTAATTGGGTTGGATGTCAACAGTGCCATTTGAACACATTACTATGTTAGATCTAAACAATTCTATCTCCATATTTAGGCTTGTAGACCTGCTTGAAGGTGAACCTCCATCCTTGGCTGCAGTCGTTTACAGCCTCTATTAGGTTTTCTTCCAGGACTGCCCCGCCTTAAGCTTAAACCATCATCCCTTTACCACTTACGAGCTTCCCTGACCTCGGTGGAGAATAGCATACCTCACAGCATTATGCTGCCACCACCATGGGCATTATTCAGGCCAAAACTGGTGGAATTGAGGACTGCCCACCCAAATGCCAATAGTGCGAATCCACCTGTGCCATATTATGAATTTTGTAGTCTCACTCATACCTCTTGGGTGCTTCTTTAGTGAACTCTCCCTGCCCAGTCTTTCAGTTTAGGTGGACAGGTATGTCTTGATAAGTTTGCAATTGTGCCATACTCTTCCCCTTTAACATGATGAATAAACCAACGATACTTTAGGCCTCTTTCCAACTTTCACCCTGATCTGTCTGCAGTGTTCCTTGGTCTTCATGAAGTTGTTTGTTCACTAACGTTCTTTATCAAACATCTGAGAAAATCTTAATTTGTACTGAGATTAAGTTGCACAATGCTGGAGTTTCTATTTTTGAATGCAACTGGTTTCGCTGGGTTTCAGTTTCATTTAGGAGTATCAGAGTAAAGGGAGCTGAAGACTTTTATTTGTAAAATAATTTTTGAAAACCACATATTTTTCCTTCCACTTTACAATTATCCCCTACTTTGTGTTGCTGTGACACATAAAATTCGGATAAAATATTTTGAAGTTTGTGGTAATGTGGCATTTTGTAAAACGTTTAAGGCACATCAAAAGTTTTGCAGGCTACTGTAGGAACAAATTTCGAGTTGAATCCCTAAAAAACTGCAAAGAACAAAAAATGTAATGTTTTGTCAGATTGTCTAAACTGTTTTTATTGTAGCTGGACTGGCCTATTCCAACTTGGTGTATGACTGGATAAAAGCAGCTGTGATGTTTGGCGTTATCAACACTGTGGCAACACTGGACCACCTGGACCCACCGCAGCCCCCCAAGTGTATCACCATGCTTTACGTCTTTGCTGAGACGTACGTGTGACTTCCTCCTTCATAAATCCCCTTGTAATTACTTACTGTAAAATCTTTAAATCATGCGGCTTTTCAGTTGTTGGACAAAACAAATTTCCTGTTTCTTTGCAGGCACTTTGACAGAGGCATTAACGACTGGCTGTGCAAGTGAGTTTTTGCCTATAAATTCCAGACTGCAACATGATTTTGATTTGAGATTATGTAAAATCTGGGTTGATATTTTGCAGGTATGTCTATGACTATATCGGTGGGAATCATGACAAGATCTTTAAAGAACTTCTTGCAACAGTCTGTACTTTTGCTGTCACCACCTTATGGCTGGGCCCATGTGAGGTGGTTTACATCTGGTCATTTTTCAACTGCTTTGGCCTCAACTTTGAACTGTGGGTGGCAAAGTTCTTCTCCATTCCACCATTTTCTATCATGGAGGTGAGAAGCGATAAAAATAACCTCTTTTTATATCTTGAGATGTTAAAAAATACTCCCATTTGAGCACTGGTTTACACATTAATATAACTATGACATTTGGAATATGTGTTCAAGTGCGGTAAGTCTTTATCCATATGACCAAGGCTGAGTGAGATTTGAGGAAGTCGTTGAAGAATTAATGTGTGTACTACTGTTTTGTTCTTGGTATTTAGGAAGCTATGGGTGAAGCCATGTCTCGCAGGATCAGGGGTGTCTTTAATGCTGCCAACTTCTGGGCTATTGTCCTCTACAATGTTCTTTCCCTGAACAGTTTGGAGTTTGCCAAATTGGTGGGCAGAAGGATTATTTTCAAAGGTGGGTTAAAATCAGTGCAAGATCACACAGAGCACCTCAAATGTGAATAATCCTGGTAAAGGTATGGAAAAAGCCTTAAGCTTCTCACACTGAGAAAATGTAGAAATAAAAACATTTAACATTGTCTCACTTTGAAGTAACAGGTCTAGGGAGGGAAAAGCCAGATACACTGTCCAGCTCATTCAGGAAGGATCCCTTAGCGTTTCTTGGTTATAAGGCAAGTACATTACTTCTGGGTCTGCCCCAGAAGTTATGGTTCGAAAGAATGAATCACATCATCCACCAAAAGCAAGACAGAGGTTCCCAAACTATACACTTTCCTCTTCACAACTATGCCTTGAGATCCTTCTTTATTAATACCACAGTTAGGATCAGAGACAGTGGCAGTCTCAAGTGCCAATTTAAATTTTGCGTTAAGAATATGGACACAGCTCTTGCTTTGGGTATACAAGAACCAGATAGCCTTTAAAATCATCCACGCAGGGTAGCACCCAACTCATATGCAGAGAGCTGTGCTGCGAGTCCTCCCCCTCTCTCCACCCCAATTCCTGTTTGCCTATTTTTGAAAATAAAATTAAAATTAATAAAATAATAAAGGCCACTAGTGCTGAGCAAATGGCTGAATTACCTCTTTAGCATGCCATGAGATTCTGCAGGGCCCTTGTAATGAGCCATTCATTTGATTCAGTTCTGTTGGGGCAGAGATGCATCTACATCCTGCAGAATATTGAACTTTAAAGGTTAGATTTTTCTAAAATTCTTCTAAAATTGTCAGTGTGAGATTATTATAATGGATTACAAGGTGCATTTATTTCAAGGCTTTTTACTCATTTTTACTATGAGTGCCTATAAGTGTCAAAGGGACAAAGGTGCAGGAGATTTTACAGTGTCTTTGTTTTTTTATTGTCATCCAAACTAATGTTTGGTAATGAAAGTCACAGCAGGAAGACAGCTACACTATTTTAAAACCATACTTTTCTGTTTTTTTTATGTAATTATCTGTTTCCATTCCCATTCCTTAGGTTTTCCGCTGTCCACCCTATCTGTGCTGCTTGTGACGTACTGTGGTGTGCAGCTGGTGAAGGAAAGGGAGCGACAGCAGGCCCTGCTGGAGGATCCGGACCCAGTAAAGCAAGTGGATGGTGCCAAAGAGAAAGCTGAATAATCAAACATCAAACCACAGTATTTTCTGACTTGTATGGCAGGCCCTCACATGGTTTCATTGTTAGCCTCGCCAACTGGAACACAACCAAACGGTGACAGCCAGTTGGCACCTTTATTGTTCACAAGGCAAAGCTTTTGCTTGTCAGAAGCAAGTCGGTATTTTGAACATAAAGTATCCTCAAGTGCACTTGCAGTAGATAATCGCCACATACTTCGGCAGAAACCCAGGAATGACGTATTTTGTATATGAATTAAACAAATGTTTATAATGTACATTACAAGCCTTAAAAACAAAATCAATTAACAACAGGATAGATAATGTTCAGTGTTAAATGAGCAGCTACATTGCTCTGTTTGGACACTTCTTTTAAATTATTCTCAGATTTGAACATTCTTGCTTTTTATTACCTGCAGTTAAGTTCATTTTATTCAAATGGTATATTTTTTTTCTTCAGAGCCTATTGTCACAACCCTTAATCACTCTAAAGGGAATGAAACTTGAAAGAAACTTGCAATAAGGAAAACAAACAAAGGGTGCTGTGGAGATCTTCTACAAAGCTTTCAGATGATCTTAATGTATCTTTGCTCCACTGTCTCTTAGTAAAAGCACACGTTACAGAAGAAGATAGTCTTTTGGTTTTAATAGTGACTATGTGTTGGATGTCTTAGGATGCTGAATGTAACTAAGTCCCTGGCCCATGTTCAGAAGGTGATTGCCTTGTTCCAATTCATAGATTTCACAGGAAATTACAGATGGAAATCTGTTTACCTTTCTTCCACCCATCGTAGGCACTTCTGGCCCTCACTTTGCTATGATAGACAATAGACCGAACAGGAAACCTGGGACAGTCTTTTAGTGCCTGTCAACAAAACCTGCAGCATGTCTTCGGTGCGGAAGGAAATGAGGGAAACTTTATAAAGATTGTAATGTGTTTTATCATTCAGATGTTTTCATGCAAATGGGTGTTTATTTAAATGTTTGTCTTGAAATAAAGATGTATTTCATCCCATCCTGAGATGAGTTCATTATTTTTGCCCATGAGTTCATTATTTTGCAGTAAAAACTAACACTGATATACTGTTTGTTTGAATAAATAGGCTGCTTCGAAGATATGCCATTTAATTTAAAAAGGAATTTTATGGGGTTTAAAATATTATCCATTAAAACTTTTAAAGAGCGTACTTGGGTTGATGATATCACAGAGGGCAGAAGAATCGTGCTGATTAGTTCACATTAGTAAACACTATGGCAAACAAGCAGCTTTTGACAGATTTCGATATTGGATCTGAAGCCTTTAAGTTGCCTTATTTGCTGAATTTTCATGAAATCCATGCAGTGTTCTAACATACAGTTCTGCTGATGAAAAACATGCAAATAAAGAACTGTGCATCCATAAAACATGCGAATCTAGAATTGTGCCGCTCAAGGTGGAAGCAGGTTGGAGTAGCTCTGTCATGGAGTGACATTTTGGACTTGTTGGTTTATTTTGTAATTTTGATTCTCCTTATGGCTCTTTGTTTATTTCTTAAGTTATTGTTTCTATGTTCCCCTCTAGTTTCTCTGTTTACTTTAGTTCATAGTTATTCTAGTTCTTTATTTCCTCCTCTGATTTATTCTCTTGCTTAGTTTGTGTTTTCTGTTTCAGTCCTTTCACCCATCCTCAGCCTTTGTATTTGTTTCACCTGTTCCTTGTCACACCTGTTCCCTGTTTCTTTGATTACCTGCCTTTTGTTCCCCTCTCTGTGCTCTGTGTATATTAGTTGTTCTGTTTGTTTAGTTCCTCGCTGGTTCCTTGTTTCTATGTCGGTGATGTCTATGCTTCGTTTATGCTACGTTTCTATGTCTATGCTTTGTTCTATGCTTTGTTTATGCTACGTGTACCATGACTATGTTTTGTTCATGCTTCGTTTTGCCATACTACCTGGAGTGTGGAATAAATTATGATGCGGCTACCGAGCTCTTGTCTGCGCTTTGGTCCGACCCACAGTCCTTCCCCAGTCCACAGCTGCAGCAACAGCAGCGCCTGAGCTTGCCACGTCCGCAGCAGCAGAAGTAGCAGCACCTGAACTCGTCATGCCCTCTGCTGGTCTCCGGTCGTCGATGCGACCTCCTGCTCCGCCACGGGTTCAGGCCGGGTTGCAGGAGATCAAGAAGGAACTTATGAAGTCATGTTGCCTAGAGTGTGTTCCTCACTTGATTAGCAATCCTCAGGATCTGGTTGACGTGCACACTATCTTACTAGATGAGTTTCTTGCAGAGGGATGGCTAGACGCTCCAGCTCCACTCTCCGCTGGAGGTCCCTTCGATCCTCTTCTCGTGGCCGTTAAGGCAGCCATGCCTCTGGACTCACAGCATGCAGCTAAGCCTACAGAGCCTCAGCCGGCCGCCGCCGGGTCTACAGAGCCTCAGCCGGCCGCCGCCGGGTCTACAGAGCCTCGTCATGTCAAGGAGGAGCCCGTGGGCGGGTTGCCTCCATTCCCGCACCATGCTTCGGTGGAGCCCATGGATGGGCTGTCTCCAAGACCTGGTCCTGAGCACCTGCTCAGTTTCCTCTGGGGGGTGTTACTGGAGATACGGACTGACTTTTTGATTTTGATTGACACACCAGAGCCTGACTCTTTGCCTGACTCTTTGCCTGACTCTTTGCCTGACTCCGAACCGGACGCCAGGGCCAAGTCTTCAGGGTTTCTGCCTGGGTCCAAGTTGGACGCCAGGGCCAAGTCTTCAGGGTTTCTGCCTGGGTCCAAGTTGGACGCCAGGGCCAAGTCTTCAGGGTTTCTGCCTGGGTCCAAGTTGGACGCCAGGGCCAAGTCTTCAGGGTTTCTGCCTGGGTCCAAGTTGGACGCCAGGGCCAAGTCTTCAGGGTTTCTGCCTGGGTCCAAGTTGGACGCCAGGGCCAAGTCTTCAGGGTTTCTGCCTGGGTCCAAGTTGGACGCCAGGGCCAAGTCTCTGAGGATCTCGCCACATCATACACTGCTTGACTCCTCGCTTCGTGGGTTTGCCTGGTATCTCTGCTGTCGGACTCCAGGCAGCCTGCATCCTCGCCGCAGACCTCCGAGACATCGGCTCCTTCATCGCTGGCTACTTCGTCACTGCCGGCCTCCGGATCATCAACCACTTCGATGGCTACTTCGTCACTGCTGGCCTCCGGATCATCAACCACTTCGCTGGCTACGTCATCGCGGGCCCCCTGATCATCGGCCTCCTGGATTTTGTTAGGCTCCCCTGGAGATTATGGACTTTGGTTTTGTTGTTTTGTTTATTTGGGAGTTATTTTTGTTTTGGACTCTGTCCCTCCTCCCAAGGCCCCCCTCCACCCACCCTGTTTCGGTGGTTTGTGTTTTGGACTCTTGCCCTCCTTCCGGGGCCCCCTCCGCCCACCCTGGTCGGGTTGTTTTGAACTTTTGTTTTAGTCTCCAAGTGGTCGTCTGGAATCCGAACTTGAGGAGGGGGTTATGTCATGGAGTGACATTTTGGACTTGTTGGTTTATTTTTGTAATTTTGATTCTCCTTATGGCTCTTTGTTTATTTCTTAAGTTATTGTTTCTATGTTCCCCTCTAGTTTCTCTGTTTACTTTAGTTCATAGTTATTCTAGTTCTTTATTTCCTCCTCTGATTTATTCTCTTGCTTAGTTTGTGTTTTCTGTTTCAGTCCTTTCACCCATCCTCAGCCTTTGTATTTGTTTCACCTGTTCCTTGTCACACCTGTTCCCTGTTTCTTTGATTACCTGCCTTTTGTTCCCCTCTCTGTGCTCTGTGTATATTAGTTGTTCTGTTTGTTTAGTTCCTCGCTGGTTCCTTGTTTCTATGTCGGTGATGTCTATGCTTCGTTTATGCTACGTTTCTATGCTACGTTTCTATGTCTATGCTTTGTTCTATGCTTTGTTTATGCTACGTGTACCATGACTATGTTTTGTTCATGCTTCGTTTTGCCATACTACCTGGAGTGTGGAATAAATTATGATGTGGCTACCGAGCTCTTGTCTGCGCTTTGGTCCGACCCACAGTCCTTCCCCGACAAGCTCTGTTACTTTTGATTCTGATTTATTCTTTTTTGGGAACTATTCCTCTTGTGGTGGATACAGTTGATTTTTCTATTTTTTTTTTGGACAACTGTCCTCTCCGGTGGCAGATGCTGTGCAGCTTGGAGGATTTTACGTTTACAGTTTACGTTCCACCTTTAGCTGTTGCTGACACTGCATGTGATGCCATCAGCTCAGTTGTTGCTAAGCTACAGACACAAAACCCCAATGCTTTTGTGGCAATTTCTGGTGATTTTAACCATGCTTCACTCTCTGCTACACTTCCAACATTTAAAGAGTTTGTCAGCTGCTCTACCAGAGAAAACAAAACATTGGATTTGTTTTATGCAAATGTCAAGGACTCATACATCTCTACAGCAAGACCTCCTCTAGGCAAATCAGATCGCAATCTTATTTTTGCCTGCTCGAAATATAAGCCCCTTGTTCAGAGGCAACCTGTAATAAAGAGGACTGTGAGAAAATGGTCACAGGAAGCTGAAGAAGCTCTGCAAGGTTGCTTTGAGGCTACAGACTGGGACGCACTGTGCCAGCCACATGGAGAGGACATCAATGCCATGACTGAGTGTGTAACCGACTATATAAACTTCTGTGTGGATAACATCATCCCCACCAGAACCGTGAGATGCTTCCCCAATAACAAACCTTGGATCACCAGTGACCTGAAGGACCTGCTTAACAATAAAAAAGAGCCTTCAGAGAGGGAGACAGAGAATTATTGAGGAGTTTACAGAAGCAACTTAAAGTCAAGATAAGAGACAGCAAGGAGGTGTACAAGAAGAAGCTGGAGAGCAAGCTCCAGCAAAACAATATCAGAGATGTGTGGACAGGGATGAAGAAGATCACAGGCTTCAAGCAGAAGGTTGATCAGACGATGGAGGTCTGGACAGAGCCAATGAACTGAACACATTCTTCAATAGGTTCAGTTCAGAAACAAGCTTCGCATCCTCCTCTCCTGCTCACAGCCAAACAGACATTCCATCTTCCTTTGACCCACAGGACCCACAGCTGTCCAGTAACACCTCACATTTTTTATCTTCCACCTCAGCCCTAGACCCTTCTGCTTCTACATGTTTGCCTTCACCCATATCAGAAGATGCTGATGCTTCCTTTGCTTCCCGCTTCCACCTGTGTGTCTCAGGAAGTCAAGTGAAGATGCAACTGGAGAGACTGAATCGGAATAAGGCTGCAGGTCCAGATCATGTCAGCCCTAGAGTCCTGAAGACCTGTGCAGAGCAGCTCTGTGGGATTCTGCAGCACCTCTTCAACCTTAGCCTGGCCCAGAAGAAGGTTCCAGTGTATTGGAAGACCTCCTGTCTTGTTCCGGTACCAAAGAAAACTCACCCATCAGTCCTCAATGACTATAGACCTGTTGCCCTGACATCCCACATCATGAAGGTCCTAGAGAGACTCCTGTTGGCCCACCTGAGTAAGCAAACAGTAAACTATCAGGACCCCCTTCAGTTTGCTTATCGCTGTGGAGTTGGAGTTGAAGATGCCATCATACACCTGCTTCAACAAAGCCACTGTCATCTGGACAAAGCCAGTAGCACTGTGAGCATAATGTTCTTTGATTTCTCCAGTGCATTTAATACAATCCAACCTGATTTGCTTTGTCAGAAACTCCAGAAGACTCAGGTGGAGGCCTCAACAATCTCCTGGATCAAAGACTACCTGACAAACAGACCACAGTTTGTGAGACTGAAGGGTTGTGAGTCTAACCAGGTAGTCAGCAGCACAGGAGCACCACAGGGGACTGTACTCTCACCATTCCTTTTCACTCTATACACCTCAGACTTCCAGTACAAGACAGACTCCTGTCATCTGCAGAAATACTCAGATGATTCTGCAGTCGTGGGGGGATCAGAGATGGACAAGAAGATGAGTACAAGAAGGTGGTGGACCACTTTGTGGCATGGTGTGGAAACAATCATCTCATCTTGAACGTGACTAAAACAAAGGAGATGATTGTAGATTTTAAGAGAAGCAGGAATAAGTCAAAAACTATTTCTATCATGGGAGAAGAAGTGGAGGTGGTGGAGGAGTATAAATACCTCGGTGTTCACCTGGACAACAGACTAGAGTTGAGATGCAACTGTGAAGCCATCTACAAGAAGGGACAGAGCAGACTGTACTTCTTGAGAAAGCTTAGGTCCTTTGGTGTTTGCAGCAAGATGCTGCATATCTTCTATAAGTCTGTTGTGGAGAGTGTGATCTCTTCTGCCATCATCTGCTGGGGAAGCAGCATCAGAGCCAGGGACTTAAAAAAGCTCAACAAGCTGATAAAAAAGGCTGGCTCTGTTCTGAGGACTCCTCTGGAACCTCTGGAGATCATTGTGGAAAGACGGATTCTTCATAAAGTGAAGAACATTATGGAGAACCCTGAGCATCCTCTTCATGAGACTGTCCTACAACAACAGAGTGTCTTCAGTCAGAGGCTTCTTCAGATCTGCTGTAAGACGAAGCGCTACAGGAGATCCTTCCTGCCCACAGCCATCAGCATCTACAACGGCTCTTTGAGAAAACCTTCATAATATGAGCTATAACAACATTTAATTTCCCTTTGGGATTAATAAAGTATTTTTGAATTGAATTGGATCTATATTAATCAGGTGTATTTGGTATTGACCAATTAGAGTTTCCAAGTAATAAATATGTATTCAGAAAGATGATTCTGGATTGAGAAATTTGAAATACATGCTAATATTAGATTGTGCAAATGCTTTGCCATTCTCTTCCATATAATTTGACAAATATTGCCTGGTGCTAATTTAGACGATTTCTACATTGAAATATTGATCAGAAACTATCAAAAAGAAATTATTGCTGAAACAGTTTATTTGTGCATTTGACTTTGTTTATTATGAAACATTACACACACACACACACACACACATGTGTTTGTTGCATTTAAATAATATGAACAGTGAACAGTCAGCTATGACACTGTATCTTTATTATAAACATATTTATTCAAAGATATATATTTTTGTTTAATTAATCTCTTAAGTCTGTAATGTCCTGTTATTTTCATTTTGCCTCAATAAAAAGGTGTTTTATCACCTAAAACACATGGCTATGATCACATGTACACGACCAGTCAAATGTTTGGATTCTATTTGTCTTTATTTTTAGTAGTAAATCTGGTAACTGTTGGAAACTATTTTAGGTGATCTAAGACAAGACCTCATGAAGCACTGAGAGAATGCCAAGAGTGCAAGGCAGTAATCAACGCAAAGGGGGGCCATTTTGAAATATCTAAAATAGAAAAAAATATTTAGTTATTTCACTATTTTTTGTTTGCTACATAATTCTTCACACTTTTGCTTCGTAGTTTTGATGTCGTCAGTATGTATCTGCAACGTAGAAAGTAATAAAAGTATAGAAAAGGAATTAAATGACAAAAGTGTGTCCAAACGTTTGACTGGTAGTATATATTTAAAAGATTAAAAAACAGCTGCTGTTTTTATTTTACATCACATTCCTCAGTGTCATTTTGAACCACTAGATGTCAGCGTTGTACATCAATAGTAATACTGCCAGAAGCGAACAAATATGGTTTTCGAGTACACTGCTAATTCCAGATGATAAAAACCAGACTGAGTTATTGTGCCAGTCATCGGACGTGAGTTATTCTGGGTAGACCTAACTGCTGGTATAAAAAAAACGTTTACGTAAAGGTTGGATTAAGTTCTGAAACTGTAAAAAAAAAAAAAAAACACTAAAATCAATCAAACTGTAAGAAACTTACAAGGAGGATTTTGTTAGGTTATGTAAATCATGTAGCTTGTCCTTTTTTTTTAAAAAAAAAGGAAAAGAGTAAAAAACAGAAAGTTCTTAGTTACAATATTTTACTTATCTTTGTACTTTTTGGAAGCACATATTTAGTTTAAATAATTAACAAATCATTGTAACCTTTATTCTTTGTTTTCTCATTTCTGAATGTTTAAATGTTAAATGTAAAACAAATGTAGATTATTCCTATTGTTTTTTTTACTAAGTAGGAACCTGAGTAAGTAAATGCATATTCATAGGAAAGTATGTCACTTCCTCTGTTTGTGACCGGGAGAACATTCATAATAGTATGAATAAATATGTGTTGACTTGCTTGCTCTCTAATAGTTAGTTTTGCTGTTAGGGGACATTATTTATGTGGAAAAAATGTTTATCAGGGTTTGTTTGCCTTTACATAGTATATACAGTTCTGTATTTCTGGTGCTATACAATGCCCACAATATGATGTAAATAGATAAAAAATAGGACAGAACAGCTGCCTGATGAGTTGTTTGCTAGATTTAACCATCACCAGCATTCAGCTGTTCTTTGTGGGCGGCCTGTGCTTGTGCTGCAGTAGTAGAGCCTTATCTTTGCTTTGTGGGGATGAAGTCTATAAATACTATGGACTTCTACTCTCAGTGACAGTCATAGACAGCTGCAACCATCAGTAGACCAACCCTTTGAGGCTATTTTAGCGATCTGAGTAGGCCAGTGAGCACCGACAGTCCTGCTCTATCGTGGCAGGAAGGGAGCCCACCAACACCACACCAACAAAATGGCGGCTTTGACGATAGACCCGGTGCTGCAACCTCGGATGTACCAGCAGACCCTGCTCCAGGATGGACTGTGTGATCTTTTGGAGAATGACAAGTTTGTGGACTGTGTCCTGAAAATCCAGGACAAGGAGTTCCCCTGCCACCGTCTGGTTTTGGCTGCTAGCAGCCCCTTCTTCAAAGCCATGTTCCTGTCTGAACTGGAGGAGAGTAAAAAGCGGGAGATAGTCCTTAAAGATGTGGACCCCAGTGTTATGGAGATGATTCTGCGCTACTTATACACATCTGACATTAATCTGACAGAGCAGAATGTCCAGGATATTTTCATGGTCGCTAACATGTACCAGATACCCTCCATCTTCTCTGTATGCTTGTCTTACCTTCAAGAGAAGATGGTGCTGGGAAACTGCCTTGCCATCCTCAAACTGGGCCTTCTTCTGGATTGTCCGAGGCTCACTCTTGGCGCCAGAGAATTCATCTGTGAACGGTACCAAGTTGTTGTGAGGGATCAGGACTTTTTCCAGCTCAGCCCCAGTGAGTTAGCCATCATCATCTCTTCAGACGCCCTAAACGTTGACCGGGAAGAGCAGGTTTTTGAATCCCTGATGGACTGGATCAAACACGATGAGACAACGCGGTTAAAGGAGCTCCCTGAGCTGTTACACTGTGTCCGATTCAGGCTCATCCCCAAAGATTACTTCAAAGAAAAAGTTGAGTGTCACCAGTACATCCGATTCAACCAAGAGATCAAGAAAGAGCTGGATCTAGTCATAGATGCTTACAGAGGCCGTCTCCCCAAGGCGAAGAGGATTGCCAGTGATGAGGCAAAGGGAGGAGAGGAGAGTGACGAGGAAGACGTTGAGGAGGGATACCTGCCAGGAATACTGAACAACAACCCTCGCTTTGGAATGTTTGAGATGGACCTTATACTTATGATCAACAACACAGGGACTGTGGCCTATGACCCGGTGGGCAATGAGTGTTTTGTGGTGTCAGAATCTACAGAGATTCCCAAGAACCACTCTAGCCTGGTGACAAAGCAGAACCAGATATTTGTGGTTGGAGGACTTCTCTATAATGAGGAGGACAAAGACGAACCATTCATGTCTTACTTCCTACAGGTAGTGTGCCATTCATGAATAGCATCTATTTCTCATCAAGGCTTAGAAACCAATTTTGTTTTGTTTATTGTTTTGTCAAAAAGCTGGAGAGCTGTAAAGGGCACATATCATAATTTTCAAAACTTTTAATTTTCACTTGTGGTCAGGCCTGTAATTCAGGATAGTTCTAATTATTATCATGTCCAAAGTTGAGAAATATTTGAAAAACATTAAACAAACAAAGTAAGTGGTATTACTAGAAAGTAGTAATACCAAAGTCTCCAGGTTAAGTTTGAATTCACAAGGTTAATATCCTGGGGTGATTTCTTCACTGAGGACAAAGTCAAGAGAAATATTACCTGGGAGGAGCAGGGGCTGTATTAAATGTACCAGCAGTGAAAGGAAGCACCTAGAAATCTTACTTTCAACATTGGTCAGCCTCTCACTTCTGAAGGTTTATCTGCTTTACAGTAAAGTAGCTCTCTGAATATTATTCTAAAGGCTTCTAAAACATGCTGCTCAAAATGAATTGATACATCTAGAGTTAGTTTTCTCTCATGTTGTTTAACCCTAAAAAGTATCTTCAAGCTAATGCTACATATATATTGTTGTGAGGGATGTTCAAATGCTGATTTGGAATTTCTCATTAACTTGGCTCAGACACTGAGTAAACAGGAACTGCTACTGCAGGTAATTTTAACTGAGAAAACATGCCAGGGAAACTTTAAGACAGTGCTTATTGATGTAATTAAAACAATTCAATGCATGGATGCCAGCAGAATTTTGGTTAAAAAGGAGAAAAGAAAACGTACAAATTGTGTTAAAACAATACACTTTTACTTAAGAAACTGTATACTTATTAATAATCCTTCTCTGTAATGCTCTGGCTGTCATTTCCCCCAGAGCTGTTTGTTTTCAATGTAGCATGAACTCTTTTATGTCCTCTTGTTCCTTCACCTAAAGCCAACAATTTTAAGTGTTTCATAGACCTAGGGCAAAAAGAGTTTTGTACTGAGAGAGAGTTTTCGTTAGGTGAGGAAAAGTCGACCCTCTTCTTCTATTTACCTTTATAAGGCTCACCCACCTCTCTGGGAAAAATAAGAGTGCTCTCTCCATCTTCTTCTCTATTGCGAGTGAGCGGCTACACATACATTTGACTTTTTTTTCCTCAAGAAAATAAACTATTTTATATTTACAAGCCTAGACAATCATGCTCTACATTTCCAGATGACATTATCCATATATGGGAGTTCCTCTTTGTTCCAAAGTGCTCTTTTTGTGGCCAAAACGTTCATTTTAAAATAGCTTTTTTGCTTTTTAAAATAATGAAAATGTCTGCTGTTTTATGCTTTCAAAATCTTTTGTGTTTCTGGCTCTAAAATTGATCATATTTGCCCTTTAAAAATCTTAGTTTAAAAATCTCTCCCCACATTGATGCTCTCATCCACAGTTTGATCCAGTAAGTTCGGAATGGTTGGGAATGCCTTCACAGCCCAATCCTCGGTGTCTGTTTGGCCTTGCTGAAGTTGAAAACTCTATCTATGTTGTTGGTGGAAAACAACTAAAGGAGGGAGAACATGCTCTGAGTTCAGTCATGATCTATGACAGACAGTAAGTTGATCTTGATTTGAGGACCTTAGTCATTTGTTGTGTTCATTATTTTATTGACAGTACGTGTGATTTACTATAGGTTTGTAATCATTTGAAGAAATTCAGAATAACCAGATGTAGAAAAATGTGCTTCTCTTTCTGAACTTTCCTATCATGCAACTTCCAAATTACAACTCCGTCCTTCTTCACATTCACATTTAACATTAATCTGATCATAGAGACTCATTGTCTTTTTGGCACACAGGTCATTCAAATGGGGAGAGTCAGACCCGCTGCCTTATGAAGTGTATGGTCATGGGACTGTAGCACACAAGGGTCTTGTCTATGTTATTGGAGGAAAGTCTGAAAGCAAGTAAGTAGCATGTGCAACACTCAGCGTCATGCACTTTAATTATGAAAGACAATAGTTCATTGTTAATTTTCTGACTTCCCTCATTCAGTCTTTATTTTTTAATTTTAATATGCCAAGAAATTAGGTGATTTTTTCCTATTTATTCATGTATTTCACAACAATGGGTTGTGCCATCATAGCACTGAACTAAAACCGTGCACCAAGCTGACACATAGCAATGGCAGTATCCCAAACTGCAAAGATTTACCATTCATTGTAACTGTTCTGTTTAAAGTTTGTAAAGTTCTCTTTATTGCTGCACAGATATGGCATAAAACACAAACAGTTTATAAGTATTTTCATAAAAACATTAATTAGAAGTATCAAGAAAAATTAGACACTTTTGTTTATTATTATGTATATCTTAAGTCAGTAAATATTAAATCTCCCTAGTGGGTTAGGGTTAGAGAAGGCAGGCATACCATAGTGACACACATCTTCAAACAGCAGATTTTAGAAGAACAAAAGGAAAACTGTATCAGTCTGGTGTGGTTAAAGAATGCAGTTTAATTGTACATTTCATATGCAGTCAGAAGTCTGCGTTTTCATCGTCAAAATTGCATAAATAAACAGGAAGTCCCTCTCAAGTCAGTGAAAAACCTCAAAGATTTCGCACTAAGCTAGCCTGGAAATCTAATATGGCTGCCACATATTTAACATATCGCTATAGATGCTGTAGCTGCTATAATAAAATGTTTACTCTTGCTTTGTATTTCTATTAAATCAGTCACCAACCCTAGTAGGTAACCATGGAACCTCAGTTCAACTGAATGTGCTGCTTGAGTGTTTTAATGTACAAAATGCTGAGAGACAGATCTGACAGAGATTAGTATTCCTAATAGTAATTACCCTGGTCTACTACGTACACCTCCCTGCCTTGCCAGATTGCAATTCAAGTAAAATTTGGTTGGGTGTGACGTTATTCCAGTCCAAGGGCCATGGTGCGTCACTTCAAATGTCACCTTTTACTGTCATTGTCATCTCTCAGCACAAAACTGAGGCAATAACTGAAGAGAGAAAAACGAGCACAGTGTAGTTCTACTAAAACTTTCATAATGTTTTTTTTTTAAATTTTGGATATGTGGTATTCCAAAGAAGAAAACAAACGGTTAAAAATGGTTAAAAAATAATGTATGTCTTATGATGCAACCCTGGCTTCTGGGCTCAGCACTGCACAGCCCGAGACTTGAGAAACATACTGGTCCTTCTCAAAATATTAGCATATTGTGATAAAGTTCATTATTTTCCATAATGTCATGATGAAAATTTAACATTCATATATTTTAGATACATTGCACACTAACTGAAATATTTCTGGTCTTTTATTGTCTTAATACGGATGATTTTGGCATACAGCTCATGAAAACCCAAAATTCCTATCTCACAAAATTAGCATATCATTAAAAGGGTCTCTAAACGAGCTATGAACCTAATCATCTGAATCAACGAGTTAACTCTAAAGACCTGCAAAAGATTCCTGAGGCCTTTAAAACTCCCAGCCTGGTTCATCACTCAAAACCCCAATCATGGGTAAGACTGCCGACCTGACTGCTGTCCAGAAGGCCACTATTGACATCCTCAAGCAAGAGGGTAAGACACAGAAATAAATTTCTGTACGAATAGGCTGTTCCCAGAGTGCTGTATCAAGGCACCTCAGTGGGAAGTCTGTGGGAAGGAAAACGTGTGGCAGAAAACGCTGCACAACGAGAAGAGGTGACCGGACCCTGAGGAAGATTGTGGAGAAGGGCCGATTCCAGACCTTGGGGGACCTGCGGAAGCAGTGGACTGAGTGTGGAGTAGAAACATCCAGAGCCACCGTGCATAGGTGTGTGCAGGAAATGGGCTACAGGTGCCGCCTTCCCCAGACCTGGGCTACAGAGAAGCAGCACTGGACTGTTGCTCAGTGGTCCAAAGTACTTTTTTCGGATGAAAGCAAATTCTGCATGCCATTCAGAAATCAAGGTGCCAGAGTCTGGAGGAAGACTGGGGAGAAGGAAATGCCAAAATGCCAGAAGTCCAGTGTCAAGTACCCACAGTCAGTGATGGTCCGAGGTGCCGTGTCAGCTGCTGGTGTTGGTCCACAGTGTTTTATCAAGGGCAGGGTCAATGCAGCTAGCTATCAGGAGATTTTGGAGCACTTCATGCTTCCATCTGCTGAAAAGCTTTATGGAGATGAAGATTAAATTTTTCAGCACGACCTGGCACCTGCTCACAGTGCCAAAACCACTGGTAAATGGTTTACTGACCCTGGTATCACTGTGCTCAATTGGCCTGCCAACTTTCCTGACCTGAACCCCATAGAGAATCTGTGGGATATTGTGAAGAGAACGTTGAGAGACTCAAGACCCAACACTCTGGATGAGCTAAAGGCCGCTATTGAAGCATCCTGGGCCTCCATAAGACCTCAGCAGTGCCACAGGCTGATTGCCTCCATGCCACGCCGCATTGAAGCAGTCATTTCTGCCAAAGGATTTCCGACCAAGTATTGAGTGCATAACTGTACATGATTATTTGAAGGTTGACGTTTTTTGTGTTAAAAACACTTTTCTTTTATTGGTCGGATGAAATATGCAAATTTTGTGAGATAGGAATTTTTGGTTTTCATGAGCTGTATGCCAAAATCATCCGTATTAAGACAATAAAAGACCTGAAATATTTCAGTTAGTGTGCAATGAATCTAAAATATATGAATGTTACATTTTTATCATGACATTAGGGAAAATAATGAACTTTATCACAATATGCTAATATTTTGAGAAGGACCTGTAGTTTTAAGCTTGAAAACAACCAAGATATACAGATATGCAACCTTTTAGTTCTTACCTCGGCAGTAATATAAACAATTCCGAATAATTGGTTTTCTGCACACCCTACACTTTTGATAAATGCATTTTGTTTTTGAATGTTATACATTTAGTGTCTTCGTGTGACTTACAGGGGTTGGACAATGAAACTGAAACACCTGTCATTTTAGTGTGGGAGGTTTCATGGCTAAATTGGACCAGCCTGGTAGCCAGTCTTCATTGATTGCACATTGCACCAGTAAGAGCAGAGTGTGAAGGTTCAATTAGCAGGGTAAGAGCACAGTTTTTCTCAAAATATTGAAATGCACACAACGTTATGGGTGACATACCAGAGTTCAAAAGAGGACAAATTGTTGGTGCACGTCTTGCTGGCGCATCTGTGACCAAGACAGCAAGTCTTTGTGATGTATCAAGAGCCACGGTATCCAGGGTAATGTCAGCATACCACCAAGAAGGACAAACCACATCCAACAGGATTAAAGTGGACGCAAGAGGAAGCTGTCTGAAAGGGATGTTCGGGTGCTAACCCGTATTGTATCCAAAAAACATAAAACCACGGCTGCCCAAATCACGGTAGAATTAAATGTGCACCTCAACTCTCCTGTTTCCACCAGAACTGTCCGTCAGGAGCTCCACAGGGTCAATATATACGGCCGGGCTGCTATAGCCAAAACTTTGGGCACTCATGCCAATGCCAAACGTCGGTTTCAATGGTGCAAGGAGCGCAAATCTTGGACTGTGGACAATGTGAAACATGTATTGTTCTCTGATGAGTCCACCTTTATTGTTTTCCCCACATCCAGGAGAGTTACGGTGTGGAGAAGCCCCAAAGAAGTGTACCACCCAGACTGTTGCATGCCCAGAGTGAAGCATGGGGGTGGATCAGTGATGGTTTGGGCTGCCATATCATGGCATTCTCGTGGCCCAATACTTGTGCTAGATGGACGTGTCATTGCCAAGGACTACTGAACCATTCTTGAGGACCATGTGCATCCAATGGTTCAAACATTGTATCCTGAAGGCGATGCCGTGTATCAGGATGACAATGCACCAATACACACAGCAAGACTGGTGAAAGATTGGTTTGATGAACATGAAAGTGAAGTTGAACATCTCCCATGGCCTGCACAGTCACCAGATCTAAATATAATTGAACCACTTTGGGGTGTTTTGAAGGAGCGAGTCAGGAAACGTTTTCCTCCACCAGTATCACGTAGTGACCTGGCCACTATCCTGCAAGAAGAATGGCTTAAAATCCCTCTGACCACTGTGCAGGACTTGTATATGTCATTCCCAAGACGAATTGACGCTGTATTGGCCGCAAAAGGAGGCCCTACACCATACTAATAAATTATTGTGGTCTGAAACCAGGTGTTTCAGTTTCATTGTCCAACACCTGTATGTCGACAAAATAATTAATCATTCCAATTTTCTTTTGTTGTTTTTACTATACATCATGCATAAAATGAGTTCCCAACTTATTTACCATGGTGTATTCAATTATTTCATGCAGGAAATGCATGAGAAGAGTGTGTGTCTACAACCCCACTAAGTTTGAGTGGAAGGACTTGGCTCCTCTGACGACAGCCAGGTCTCTCTTCGGCATCGCCGTCCATAAGAACCAGATCTACGTGGCCGCAGGAGTGACTGACTCAGGCCTGACCAGCTCTGTGGAAGTCTATGACATTAACGCCAACAAGTGAGAAAACATAAATTTTTAACCAGTGTTTTTGGCACTGCACACTGATAAAATAAGCTGTTTTTAACTAACACATTTACAGTAGAATTGGTGCAATTAACCTTTGGGATTGGTTTTATGATATGTTTCTGAGCACAAATTATGTAGGTTTAACAACTTAAAATAACCTAAATAAATTAGTTACATCCCAACCAATTTTCAAAATGTCATAAGCTAAATTCTGTCTAAACAACAAACACTTCTGTTGGATCCTCTTTGAACGTTGAATTATAACACTTTCACTATTCACTATTTCACTATTATATTCATTATTTGTTATTTCATTATTTTCATTTCATGTGGAAAAACAAAAAATGGCACAAAACATTACTGAAATAATGGACTTAAATCTATTTTAACAAAGTGACATGTAAATATTTTCCCTGACAAACACAGCTAAAATATGCCTTTTAATTGGCAATGCCTGGGGTTACGAAGCTCAGCTTGTCAGCAGATTTAAATTTAGCATTTGCGCTGCTGCTAAACTAGCCAAAGCTTGGATAAAACTTGATTTCTAGTTAAAAAAAATTAAATCTTACTGAAAAGAATTACATGTTTTAAAACTATTCTAACAAGTTGGCAGGTAAATATTTTCCCTGGCAACCACAGCTAGATGTGCCATTCATTAGCAATTGCTTCAAGGTTAAGCAGCTCAGTTAGCTTGTAAGTTTGACTTTAGCTTTAGCACTGTTGCTAAACTAGCCAGAGATTGATAAAACTTCATATCCTGCTCCAGCACGGCCAAACCCAAGTCTTATTTTCATAGGCATACATAATTCAACACATAAATATGCTTCCAGTTTTGTGTTGGACACCAGTATGAGAAATAAAAACAACTTTTGATTTAAACCATCTTCAGTTAATTTCTAATCAACATGTTTAGGTAATATTAGTTACATAGAAACAAAAAACAATTATTGTTGTTAAAATGTAACCACTATTAAACTTGTACCAACTATTATACTTGATGAAAATATAATGGTGCATATGTAATGCCCTCTAAATTTTCTTTTTACTGTTACAGAGTCATATATCAGCTTATTTAAACATGTTCTATCCCTGTTTGATGTGTTTCTGTCACATTCTAGGTGGTCTGAGTTTACAGAGTTCCCTCAGGAGCGCAGTTCTCTTAATCTCATCTCAACGGGAGGTCACCTGTATGCTATTGGAGGTTATGCCATGATGCCTAGTGACTCCAGTGAAGACCCAGTACCAACTGAGATGACTGATATCTGGAGGTGAGAGACTGCTATACATGATGCCTGTAACGTTTCACAATTACAAGAATGAAAGATGAATTGTTGATGTTTTCTTATACAGTATATATAAAAAAAAACATTATGAATGAAGGCCTTTCTTATCATCAGTAAATACCATTAAGACCCCCTAAACATATTTCAGCTTCGTGGTCTAATGGTCAACATTTGGTAGTTTCTTTGGCTCTTATACATTACTTGTTAAACAATGGTTTCTAAATTGTGCTAGTATCTCGAGTATCTGAAGTAAACATTGTCTGGCCTCATATTGTGTGCAGCAAACAAGATACAGATATGCAGGTACATCTCAAAACATTGAATTTCATGAAAAAGCTCAATATTTGTTTTTAATCACTTTAGAAAGTGAAACTCGTGTATTGTATAGATTCGTTACATATACTGCAACGTGAAATATTTCAAACCTTAAGTTCTTCTCCTTTGATGTGTATGGTTTATCGATGATATCACATAAGATCAATAAAAGGGATATTTTCAACAAAAAATGTCAGGCTTCTGCAACAAACGTTAAAAGCAAAAGGCATGGAGGTGATCAGCCTGTGGAACTGTTGAGGTGTAATGGAAGCCCAAGTTGCTTTAAAACTGGCCTTTAGGTTGTTTGCATTTCTAGGTCTGTTGTCTCATCTTCCTCTTGACAATACCCCACAGATTCTCCATAGTGTTGAGGTCAGGCTAGTTTGTAGGCCTTTACACTACGACTTCAAGCAATGGAAATTCTCTGCCTCTCGATTCTTCCTCCAGACTCTGGGACCTTGATTTCCAAATCAACTTTAACACCTTTACTTTCATTTGAAAATAAGACTTTGGACCACTGAGCAACAGTGCAGTTTTCTTTCTCCTTAGCCCACACCTTTGACTTTTTATTCTGGTACGGATGTGACTTGACACGGGGAATGCAACATTTGTAGCCCATGTGTAGGATTCGTCTGTGTGTAGTGACTCTTGATGCACTGACTCTAGCCTCAGTCCAAATTTTGTGAAGCTGTCCCAAATTCTTAAATGGACTTACTTGGCACTCTTGTTTGTGGTTATCCCTGTTGCTGGTACACCATTTTCTACCACAGTTTTCCTTTCACTCAACTTTCTATGAATATGCCTGGACACAGCACTCTGTGAACAACTAGCTTCTTTATCAATTACCTTTTGTGGCTTTCCCTCTTTGTCAATGATGTAAATGACGTTCTTCTGGACATCAGTCGAGTGAGCAGTCTACCCATGATTGTGTGGCCTACTGACCCAGACTGAGGGACCATTTAGAGGCTCAGGAAACCTTTGCAGGTGTCTTGAGTTAATTAGCTAAGTAGAGTGTAGCACCACAAATTTCCAATATGTAAACCTTTTCACAAAATAAAAAATTTCTGAGACACCTAATTTTGGCTTAATTGATTTTGACTTCCTAAAATGAGTAACAAAAAGTATTAAACTTTTTCACAATATTTAATTTTTTAAGATGTACCTAGAAGTTAATTTTCAATACACAAAATCTATTTAAAAAAAAAGTTTGTCAGAGGCAAAATACAAAACAACATCAAGCCAATAATATGTTTTAGACCATTACAGTCATACACACTTAGCAAAGCCATTGCAAGCCATTCCAGGGTCCAGGTGCTGCCATTCAAAATCAGGTCAGGCACAGATTCGCTAAAATAAAACATTGTTTGCCTAAATTGGAAAATATTAGGTTTACATGTGGAAATCCAAGGTACAGTTCCTGTTGAGCAATTAAATTGTTACTGTGACCTAGTTTGTGAACTGACCCCTTTATAAATTTGAACATGTACAAGGTTCTAAAGTTATTTAAATGTAAGTTGAATTGTGCAGAGACACACACTTGAGTCCTAACCGCTATCATTATTCATTGAATAAAGATGGTAAAAAAGGTAATAAAAAGGCTATGTGTGGGAAAATCTAACTATACCTCATGGTTCAAAGGCTTGTATGCCTTAGCAGGAATATGTTCATCATCAGGAGTATTTTTCTTTACAAGAAAGTTTCTGCACAGCTTTCTTTATGTTCTCCAAGGAAAATGCTTGTGCAGTCTTTTTCTGACTGCTATTGGTACATATACCATGCAAACTAGCACCTGTAGTGTCTCAAATGGAATGCTTGGACTGTGGACCTCTTCAGTTTCTCTGAGCATTGCACTGTCTGACTTCTGGGTAAGTTTGCTTGGATATCTTCTTCTGGGAAGATTGGCAATTGGCTTAAATGTTTTACACCTAATCTTTCTCACAATGGTTGACTTCATATTGTTTGGAATTGGCCTTGTAGCCCTTCCCATATTGACGGACAGCCACAGTTGCTTCTCTAAGGTCACAGCTGACGCTTTTCTTCTTTGGTATTGTGTTAAAACATAACTCATAACTGAATGCTCCTGGTCAGCAACCTGCCAAACCTTTTTAGGATGGAATAGGATGCACTATTAAATGAATGTAGTCTTTCATGCACAGCCTTTTAATTTTGGCTTCATCTCTGACAGTGTGGAATGTGATGTGTTTTTAAACACAAGGTTGAAAACACCTTGAGTAATTTTAGAACCCCCTTAAAAGCACAAACACTTATTTCAAAATATATAAAACCCTGGATCAAAAGAAAGTAATTTTCCGTTTCATTTAATGAATAAATCATTCTGTAAACGGCTGCATCTGATATACTGGGATCATGTTGCTACCTTACACCATTTTACGATGCCATGAGGACAACCAACATTAAGATGTTTGTCTTTACTGCAGGTACGATAAATCAGAGAAGTGCTGGAGTGGGATTTTGCGAGAGCTTTACTATGCAGAGGGATCCTCCATTCTCCCAGTGCGTCTCAACACTCTCCGCCTCACCAAGTTATGATCAAACTGAACTGCTGCTCCCATGGGTTTCATGCGGTATGCTGGAGCAAATATAATTCCTCTATATAAACACTGGCCCAAATTAGCTTGGGGCACAGAATGATTCAGAGCAATGTTTAAAGACGAAAACTAACAATAAGTTATGAGATCAGAGTTAAATTGTTTTAATCACATGCTTTACAGCAGGGGAGACAGACTCATGCCAACTGATCAAAGCTAAAGGAGGAAGACAAATATCTCACCAAATTAATAAGATGAATATGTGAACTCTTAATCTTCCCTTTTGGTGTATTGTTTCATTAAGTTTGTTTACTACATATAATGCTTCATTCAAATAAAAATAAGGTTGTGAAATACTTGTATGAGACTTACTGGTCGAAACAGAAAAATAATACTGACACCAAATCAGAGTGCAAATATTTATATTCATCTTCATTTGTTCAGTAACAACCTTAAATTCTACACCACATGCTGAGGAGTAAAAAAAGCCTTCCTTTCAAATGTACACAGTAACAAGTTAGAGACATTTTGTCATCTTTACACTGACATCATGCAAATAGCACGAGTGGGAAACAGAGTTTTAAATGTAAACATTGAGTTCTAGTTGACACCTGAGTACTAAGCATATCATCATAAAATGCACTGTAAAACAATTCTTTATGCATATTTACAGAGTACCATTATTTACAACAAGAGCTTTGTGTGACACTAAGTTCAAGGTACATATTTAGCTTCATTTTTAGTTTGACACACATTGGTACGACAGGAACAAAAAGAGTCACATGCCTACTTATATAACATTTATACATTTAGGACATGGTTTCAGAACATTTTGAGATTTTGCAAGTGGATTACTTTTACACAAGAACAGTCTACAGCGATCTGTGTTATAACATACTCCTAACACCAGCACTAGCATGCTATTGCTAATGATAAAGTTGTTTTATTATACTCAAAGTGAAATGTGAAAGTCTGAACTACAATGCTTTGCAAAAATATTCATATCCCTTGAATTTTTTTCATGTGTTGTCATGTTATAACCACAAACGGCAATGTATTTTATAGGAATTTTGCAATAGACCATCCGTCTATTGTTGCTCCTTCAGTTCCCCAAGCCTAAAACAGACAGCAAAATTTTCTTAAATTTGTTGTTAATATGGCCAGTAATGTGAGGGATTTACTTTACTTTCACAAGTGGAGCATATATATATATATATATATATATATATATAAACCTGCTTCTACACCTGCAGAAACATATATAACAGCAGTGTTACTAAAAGTGCATAGGACTAATTCATGCAAAATGTACTTGGTGGTAACTGCGTCTCAGTATAGAACATCTGTGTATCTGTTAACAACTGAATCCAGTGCGCTTGTGTATATAAGGTTTCTCCATAAAGATATGCAATAGCGAGTGTGAGGAGCCACAGATCGCCTCCCTGGACCCGAGACAGAAATGGAGGAGATCTGAGCCACTGACATCCAAAGGCCCCCCAGAGCAGGTTGAGGACCACCGCCAGGACAATCGCAACCCCCCCAGAGAAGAGCAGAGGAGAGGCCCAGGGGAACCATCCAGGAGCCACAGTACAGAAGCCCCAGGGAGCTGCAGCGATGAGCCCACAGGCCCCACCGGCAGCCGTCTGTGCCGGAGCAGATCCAGCCATGGACCCAGAGACCCGAGATCCCGGGGCACATCACCTTCCAAGCAGAGGCCCAACATAGCCAGGGGGCGTACACTCACTCACACTCCACATACACACATACTCTATACTCCCAGGTCCAGGAACCGATACCCCAGAGGGGCAACCAGCCCCCAGACCCAGGAGGTGGTCCCCTTCCTTCTGGAGTGGAGACAGGCAGACCAGCCCAGCACCAGCGCAGACTAGTGCTGGCACCGCCCGAACCTGAACGACCCCAGCCCAGACCCCGACCCCCCCGCTCTGACCCCAGCCTCCAATGACCCCTGTTCCCATCCGGAGAAGGGGCCACGAACAAAAGAGGGGTCTACCTGGACCAAACAAGCCTGCCAACCAGAGCTGTCCCAGGATGAAACAGTCCCAACCCTCCAATGAATTCCAATCTCAACCCCATGAGCTCCCACCCACAATGAACCCCAACATGAATTTCCCCACAGGGCCACTCCCAGCCAGGACACAGATTTTGAACACATGCCCCCAAACCCAAACGCCATGAATCCCCTCCCCACAGGGGCACACCCCCACAGATGAGCTCCATCCTTAAAAGGCTGATGAAGACACATCCACACAGCGCAAGCTCCACACATGGCCCCACTCCGAGCACCCCCGTCATATCCTGCCCTTCATCACACAGCGCACCGTGATGGCAAGGGCCCCATGCAACGCCATCCCAGCCCCAGCCCCAGCCCAAAGACAAACAGAGTTGGGGCTGGGGTTCAGTTCTGTGGTGTCTGCTTCGTTGCCCCTGATGTACTCACAATAGACCCCCCGACCCCACACCTAGACGGGACAAACTCACCCGGCAAACACCTACATGCTGCAACCCCTCCACGCCACCCTCCAACCCGCTGCCCAGATCCCCCAATTGACTTCAGGCCAATTTCCAAACTACTATTTAAGCAAAATTACTTGAAAAAGTTGCAGAGCAATATTTAGAAAAATCAACAAGTCATCTTACGCAAATTCAAATCAGGTTTATGCAAGATAGATTCCCCCGAAACTGCCTTACTAAAAGTTTCCAGTGATGTCATGATGTCAGCCGATTCAGGAAATTAAACAGTCTTGGTTTTATTGGATCTTTCCTCCGCTCTTGACCACGTTGATCACAAGATTTTGATTGATAGACTTCAAAATCAAATTGGGTTGTCTGGATCCGTCCTTAAATGGGTTTCATCATACCTTTCTGACTGAAGTTTTAGTGTTTTTGTAAATGGGATTATGTCAGACACTTCCAAGTTTTTTGTGGTGTACATCTGTTTTGGTACCGATTCTATTCTATATGTTCTACCCCTTGGACAGGTAAAACATGCATTTTTAACTTTATGCTGATGACATGTAGCTGTACTGCTCATTTAAAAAAAAGAAGTTTCATAAATAAAAGTCCTTAATTGATTGCTTGGCAAATACTACAGTGGTTAAGTGACAACTATTTGCAGCTCAGATAAGACCGAAACTATGATTATTGCTCCTGAAAATAAGCAAGTTATTTTGCAAATTAAACAGATCCTTGGTGTTTTAGGATCTTCTGTGCAGTTCAGCCTTAGAAACCTGGATATTACTTTTGATTCTGAAATGCCTTTAAAGCAACACATAAAGCAGCTGACCAAAGAGTTATTTTCAACTCTGGAATACCTCAAAACTGAGGACTTTCTTGACTGAGCTGAACTTCAGATGACTATTTATTCTGTTATTTTGTCTAGTTTGAACTGCTGTAACAGCTTATTTATATGTTTAAACAAGAAGGAGCTTGACTGTCTTCAGATTGTTAAAAACCTGGCCGCTAAGCTGTTAATTGGCTCCCAGTTCACTTTAATGTCCTGATTATAACTTTTAGAGCTTTGCACAGATGAGCTTCCCCTTACATTTTTGATCTGATCCAGCTCCACACACCATCCCGTAAGTAAGATCATCGGGTTAGATGTTGCTAGTGGTACCCCTCTCAAATTCTTCCTGAAGAGATCGGTCATTCCAAGAAGTTGCACCCTGACTTTGGAATGCACAGCCCCCATTTTTACGCAGTGTCTCTGTTGATGCATTTAAAACATTGAATAGAATGGGTAAAAAAAAACTGCTTCTATATCTGCTAAATTGGTAAAGACAGCCAAAAAGACCTGAAGCTGTATTCACAGTGTAAGGAGGTTCAAGCATTGGCTCAGGGGGTGCTGAATGCAAAGGTTTTTCACAATTTTCCGGTTTTTATTTGTATTTTCTGTCCTCTGCACAATCACTGCTTTGTTTTGGTCTTTAAAATGCAATGCCAGTGAATTACATTGATGTTTGTGGTTGTAATGTGACAAAATGTGGAAATGTTCAGAGGGTACTAACACTCTTATAAGGGGAGTTGTTTAGAAACTTGACCTGAAATAATAAAATATTAAAACATCATAATAAAACTAATCATAATGAAATTGAAAAAAGGCATTTACATTATCGTAAATGACTTATCCTCAGGAAACCATGAACTGATGAGAATATGACAATTTATCTTCTCATTGCTAACATACACAGCTATTAGTGAAAACATTTACCTGCTTATGGTAACAGTATAGAATATTAATACAATCAAGTCATTTATCCATGCAGTCCACACAACAGAAGATAGCTTCCACATATAGTATATTCACTGTATTGAGAACTGATGTAATACATCTGCTCTATCTGCTCCAGAATGTGCACTTAGTGAAAACTAAAAGCTTCTCTTATCTGACCAAAGTCTCACAAGCCAGAGTTCCATTTCTTCTCTGGAATGTTATCCGGCAATAATTCAGCTGAGTGTATGGCCTGTATAAAACTGTCACAGACAGGATAGGCACATCCAGTGCACTGGTTGTGCAATGGACTTCTATCAACAAAGTCCATACATTTTGTCCCCTTTGCAACACAAGCCATTAGGTTAAGTGGTTGCCAAACAAACCTCTCGCTTCTCTTTGGATGTAGCTTGTTTCTGGATTTAGCCATCAGTTGTTTAGCGTAATGTGACAAGTGACAACAAAGTTCCTCTTAAGTACAGAGTAGCTAGAAAGGCCATCCTGCCTTTGTTAGCATGTTAGCATACTGTAGCCAGTGTTGCTCTTGTCAACAGTGAGTCCAGATTAACTTCTCCACATACGTGTTTGCTTGGCCTTTTTGACAACTCTCACTCTTCTGGAGTGAGACTCAACAGTTTTTCACTATTTCTCACACGACTCATAGAAATCCCACTCTACTGTTTGTCACAGATTATTCTAAACACAGTAGAAATTTTGAAATTTTACCATCTTGGCAGGCAGTTTAGAGTGCACTACAGACAAGATTCATATAACCACTATTATGATTAAAAGGCAGTTATGCACAAGTCATAAAAATAGGTCCTCACCTCTGTTTATGCACTTTGTAGAGTGTTTAAAGTACATAGCAGTGGATTTGTATGTAATCTGTATGTCAGCTGTGGTGGTGTGTCACATAACTCGGGCGATGGCAGCCAAAATGGCAAATTACGAGAGCTGAAATGCACAGAAATCAATCAAATGTAAAACATAAAAAATAATGTAGATTCATACCAGTTTAAGTTGTGAAGCCGACCATTATTCCTGTCACCACTTGTTTTGGCCCCTACATCCACTGCTAGCATCCAGCATAGCTTGTGGATTAGCAGTCATTTTGTGGCTTAAACATGGTTGGAGTGCTTCCTCTGTCTGAGTTTTATTTCTCCATGAAGAATTACTACTGATTAGATGAAAATGATTCAAACTCCACAGCAGAATCTGTCTGAAGTTGCTTGTCCAGAACAGTGTTTACCAAAGGCAACAAATCACGTAGTTTTGTGTTTCAGCTCTCCTTGTTTACAATTATTCTCATTATGAACTGTCTGTCCCCAAACCTACTGTGACATTGTGGAACTTGGACATTCACTATTTTTTGTGTGCTTTTTAAATGAGACTTATTTTGAAATAAGAAAGGAACATCCTACTTTCTTTCTTTCAAAAGTCTCAATTCATGATCCACTGAAAAGCTGGCAACCCAGTGGACATAATTTGTCATGCTGCAGTACAGTGAAATGTCTCCCTGATCAAAGCTGTAAAAATAGAAGCTTTCCTTCTTTGCAAACATTTCATTAATAAGAAAGTGTTGTCGAAGGTGTCAGATGACTGTGCTATGTAGAGAAAAACACTGAGCACCTGTTTCTTTTTACAGCTAGCATATAAGATTACAACAAAAAAAATCCACTTTAGGATTATCATGGACTTAGTACACTCAGTGTATGGTAACAGTACATGTGAGTCACATAGTCATTAAATGATAATAAAAACAGAAGGGAGTCAGCGTTCGGTGGGTTTCAGATTGCAGAAAGGTGCTCCTGGCAGGTCGAAACCCGTCGCGTGGTGGGGCTGCATTTGGTCAACAAGGTGATCTGGGTGCTAAAATTGTTGCCATTGCTCCCAATGGAGGGCTGCTGGTACTTGTCAGTGCCAAGGAACCTCTGCAGCATCCACCTGCGCCACTTGCGCTTAACCTCGGACTGCACCTGCAGGGGAGTCCCAGGGGTGGACAAACAGCATGGAGGAGTGGTGTTAAAGGAGGGCTGGACACACACCGAGGCTTGGTTAAAAAGTAACAGACTTGGTGACATTTTAAAAAGAGAGTAAACACCTTCAAGAGCTGTGCTTTGTTTGAATTTACTCACCTCTCCATTCAGGAAGCAGTACAGGACTGCAACAACAAAGCCCTGTTGTGAAGAGACACAGAGCAATAAGAGGAGTTGCTGTTGAAAAGGAAGCTGAACTACATAGCCCAGCTGGGGAAGTGCTCCAAATATTTTAGCATGAATAATGATGGTAAGATTAAGACCAACTTCAAGCTTAGACAGGAGGTTCATCATGTAGATGTCTGGGACATGTTCCCAGGAGATATCATTCTGAGCCAAAATGGTTATAAATTGAGAGGACTTTCCACCACAAAGTTTCTATTTTTGCACTTTGCTCTTAACATCTATGTGCATTGCAATACCGTGATTCAGTAAACATATTCCAAATGCAATCCAAGTACACTATTCTGTTGTTGTAGTACAAGTATTCCCCCAGAACTTATTAAAATGGTCATTTAAATAAAGAATTTCTGGTTGACCTCTGGAAAATACAAGATCCAGGCTTTGTATCTGCACAAAGTGATTAGGTGTATTACCTGAAAGGATCCCAGAACAAGATCAAACACCATCCTGAGCTGTGAATGGATGTGGTCGGGGATAAAGGCAAATATTATGTAGTTTATCCCAAAAAGAGGTATCAACAACAGGGTAGATTTAGCCAGTCTCCTAAAGACAACAGAAAAGGCAGATAAAAGGAGACATATATATATATATATATCTCTTGACAAAAAAAGTCTGAAAAGTATGGTGTGCTTTTGCATTTCTTTCTTTTGTCTTTGGGGTATGTCTCTGTCAGCTTTGCACATTTAAAATTTGGATCATTATTTTTTTTTAAATAGCTGAAGCTATACCATTACATTGTACCTTTGTTCTGCTGGATGGTCAACCTCCAACCCAGATCAAGTGTTTCGCAGCCTTTAAAAAAATTCTCTCCCACGGTTGTCCTGTATGCAGCTTCATCCATTCTCCTATGAACTCTGAACAATTTCACTATTCATGCAGAATGAAAGCATCCCCATGGCATGCTGCTGCCACAACCATGTTTCACTGTAGGGGTGGTGTGTTCAGGGTGATGTGTAGTTTTTCTTTTCTACCACACAGAGTTTTGCATGAAGGCCAAAGAGTTAGATTTTGGTGTGATCTGACCAGAGCACCTTATTCCACATTTCTCGTGTCCCCCACATGGTTTGTGGGAAACTAAAACAAATTTTTTTTAATAGTTTTGTTTCAGTCAGATTTGGAAAGGCCAGATTTGTGGAGTACATAAATAACAGTTAACCTATCAACAGATTCTGCCACCTGATCTGAGGATCTCTGCAGGTTGGTAGGTTTGGAGTTGTGGCATGCCCTTTTCATTCTCAGATGATGAATTAAACAGTGCTCTGTGAGAGGTTAAGAACATGGGATATTGTTTTATAACCTAAAACCTATTTGAACCTCTCCACAAATGCATCCTGACCTGTGTGCGGTGTTCCTTGACCTTCAGGTTGCCGTTTGGCCTCCAACAAACCCTTGAGGCCTTCACAGAACAAATGGATTAACTTACACACAGTTGGACTCTGTTTGCTAATTAGCTGAGTTGCCATGGATTTTATTTAGGGGTATCATATTAAAATGGGTTATAATACAAATGCACACCATACTTCTCACATGTGAGGAATGTTTTTGCTTAATTCCAGTTATAAGATAAGAGACTTTGTTGATCTCACAATGAAGAAATTAACTTGTTACAGCAGCTCTTAAGTAACACACAAGTAATGTGCAGATAGTTATGAAAAATGTGCAGTCAAAGAAGAACAGAGTAAATGTGCAAACACAAGTAGTAACAATAGAATTAAAGAGAAATATGATACTTTGTGTGTTCTAGTTACATAAAACTCTAATAAAATGTTTGTGTTTATAACACAACAAAATAGGAAAAGGCTCAAGGTGTATGAATACATTTAAAAGGCATTGTGTAACTTTGTTAATAAAGAGCAATTGCTTAACACCAAATCCTAACACAGAAAGCTGCGTTCTACAATGTCAGACCTGGCTGCAACCTTTGCTTCAACAGACTTGCTGACATTTGGCAATAAAAACCTACGAGTACTGGTTGGATTCCTTCCTTCCGATGTCAGGACAATTCATTTTTTGCCGCAGGATCCGAATTATGCAAATGAAGAGGAAAAAGTTCATCTGCCACAGAAGCGGGACACTGGTTAATGGCGTATTATGCAGAACTTTAGGTGAAATATTAAGTGCATACAGGTGACGTAACTCACAAGTATGGCGACTAAAATGGGTGTTTTGATGATCCACCATGGGGCGTCATCAATTATTTCCCAGCATCTGACACAGAGGAGCAACAAATGGAGAATATAGATCAATTAACGTAGGACTCAACACTACATAAAGTAAATACACAACAAAAGAAATACTTTTTTTGAATTGTTCATCTTAACAGTCAGAAGTATTGCAATGGTTAAAAACATAGATTGTTCTTTTCACTGAACTTCACCAAAGTGATTTTAATGTATAGACACAATTGCAGTGTCTTGCAAAAGGATTCATAATGCTTGAACTTCTGAACATTACAATCAAAAACTTGTGATAGACCAACACAAAATAGTTCATTGTGAAGAGGAAGGAACCCGATACACTGTTTTCTCGTTTATTTTCACAAAAAAAATATGGAACGGTTTGCTGTACATTTGTCTTCAGCCTTTTTCAGTCTGAAACCCCCGAAATAAAATCCTGGACTGCTTTCAGAAGTAACCTAAATTGCATAAGATGTTCTAGAATAAACAGCATCATAGAGACCAAGGAACACAGCAGGCAGGTCAGGGAGAAAGTTTTGGAGAAGTGTTAATCAGGGTTGTGTTATAAAACAATATCCCTGCTTTGTATTAGTTTGTATGCAGCACACCTGAGTCAATACTCTTCAAAGCTACATTTTGCTAGAACTGCAGATGCCAGTTTTTAGAGTAAAAGACAACCTCTGCCACTGTAGCTCTGGCTTTGGTTGGTGGAAGAAGGTGCTCTGGTCAGGACAAATTAAAATCCTTTGACTAACATTCCCAATTCTATGCGTGGCAGAAAACTAACATTGCAAATCTGAACATGAGTAGAACATCATTTATACACAGTGTGTTGCTGTTCTGCAAGAAACAATGTTTTTTTTTATTTTTTTTATTTCTAAGGCCCTGTCCACACAGACAAATATGAATAATATAGTTGTGAGGTTTTATAAGGCACTGTGTGTGGCACATTCTAGATTTAGAGGTTGTGCCGTTAAAGGACTCTTTAACATCTGTTGCAGGGTTCTTAATATACTGCTATTCCCTCCTCAGTTTAGAGTGCTTTTATAAGGTATTATGATTAATATTAAAGAAAACAAAACATCAAGAAAAATTGAAATGAGAGGCTAGATAAAGTGTCTCTCCTCATGAGTCTAAGGACCTGCAGGTCCTTTCAGCTTAGACATGGAGCACTCTCTTCTCCTGAACCAAGTGCTGTTTTTTTCCCGTCACAAATGTTAATATTTGCCACAACCTGGCTCTTTTTTTAGTCTAATTGTTGTTTACAAATTATTTCACAAGGAGTCTGGGTTTTTCCAATAGTGTACGCACTCGCTCACCAAAAGCAGCCATGTTCGCAGCAAAGTTGTGTAAGAAACATGTTCCTTTTTTGTTTTATAAAAATAACATTTAACTCACCCAGGATGATTTAAATAAGCTTTTGTAACCACCCATGCAGAGATGAAGATAGTTGGAGCCCCTGTAAACAAACAGCAGACAGAATTAGCTGTAATCAATGTTAAAATATTCACTGTCCCAAAAAGGAGTTATCAGTTATGTCAACAGTGATCCAAACAACCCAAGCACACAGCCAAGATGGCCAAATAAGTGGCTGAGTGTCACGATGGGGTTTTGGAGTGGACCAATGCGCAGACAAGGGCTTGGCAGCAGCATTTTGAAATGGTCTTCAGCTTTATTCAAAAGGTTATGAACATAGCAAAAACATAGCAAGTACTCAATGCAGGAACGTAGTAAAAACTGAACTTAATCAGTAGTTGTGAAACAGAGGAACCAGCAACACACAATGAAACAAAACCAACTAATATACTGAGGGAGACAAAGGCAGGTAATCAAAGGAACTAAGAACAGGTGTGACAAGGAGGCAGGGAGGCTGAAGGAACAGGTGAAACTAATTAACAATAAAGAGAAACATAGACCTAAGCAAAACTATAGACAGAGATAAATAATCAAATGAAGCATACAAAAACTAGAATAACCATAAACTAAAGGAAACAGAAGAATAACAACAACATAAGACCAGGCAACCTAAGTATAAACAAAGAACCCATAAAGAGACCCAGATTACAAAAGTAAACAAACCTAAAACCACACTGATGGAAACACGCAGAGAACATGAGGACTAGAATAAATACAAACAAAATGTAAATAGAACTAGAACTATAGAAACTAAACATAAAGAACCATGCTAAAAAGGGAGTACAACTATAGAGGAAACTAACACAGAGGAAGTAACCAAAACAACCACGACTAACAAAATACTAAATATACACATCTTAGATAAAAAGTAACTAAACACAAAGTCCAAACCCTGACACTGAGCCCTGCCTGATTTACTATAGCTGAAGCAAGCATGCTTATCAGTTTTTAAAGGATTCTTATGAGCTCAGTGCCACTAAGGGTTCATCTAGGGACCCTACAGGAAAGACACAGGCTCCATTTTCCTGCTGACAGACAGCATTTTACCCCTATTTATAGTTATTTTATTGGTGTGGTGGGGAAAATAAAACATGGTTACTGATTATTTCAAAGGAAATTAAAGGACAAAAAGAGTCATAAAAGAAGGTAGCATGAAAGCGGTCCGATTCTGACAGCTGCTCTGTGTGATTGTTTGTATTTTAATGAATAGTTGCTGCAAAGAGGAAAGTTTCAGTTATTAGGTAAAAATCATATTTATGTTTTTGTTATATTAGTTCAGTCCATGTATGCTGAAGCTGAATTTCTGTCATAAGGGGAAATGCTGGCAGTTCAAAAGCACAGATGCTGCTGCTGATCTAAGCATGACTCCTTCATATGGAGACAAGCGAGTCAGCACTTTACAGAACTAGCTGCATGCTTAAAATCAACATGTAAGTTACTTTAAGAAAGATATCACATTAAGAAAGGATGGACAAGGGGTACAGATTATACTCAGACACCCAGGAATGAGACTGCTATGTGAGCACTTACCCCAGCCAATCAAAATGTACCACCAAAAGTACTTCCTCTCAGAGAAGAAGGAGACTGCCAACAGGGCGTGAAGGTAGAGGCCCTCTACCAGCAGCCAGAAGTAACTTGCCATGACTCCATACTGGAAGAAGACCACTACTGCCTTGCAGCCCACCTGCAACACATGCATCTGTCTGTGGCTTACTGTATTCACCATGAATACAATATAAATGTGTTTCAAGACAGAAATTTGGTTTGATTAACTCTAAATCCAATAAATCAGTCTACATGCTTATAAAAAATATTTGTGAGGCAAGAAAAGTCCAAAATCTTTTTCTCCTTTTTTTTAACAATGATTTGCCAAATAAATGTTCCATTCATGTTAATGCTAATGACACTGTTATTCACGGTTCCTATCCTGATGTATTACAAATTCTGAAAAATCTAGTTTTAGCTTAGTTTAAAATGGTTTCATAATAACAAAGTGTAGTTAAAAAAGAAAAGGCTTTGCATTGTTTGATTGAATTTTATACTCTCTGCACATTCTTCTCCTTTGGTTATTGATTTTGATGACATATGTCATACCCACAGTGGCTGTGTGCAGTTTGTGCTGTGTTTTCTCTGTCCTGCAGGGTGTGACTGACAGGGGCAGCTGCAACAGGTGTTTCTCATTTGAGTCCAATCATCGAGGCTTCATAAGGAGCTGGAACCTGGAAGGAGGCATCAGCTTGTTGTCTCTGCCAGCATGGTAACCTGACGAGTTTCTGTAGTTCTGTGAATTTCCTAAAGCCTGCTCTAATCAAGTTTCTTGTCCTGCTTTGCAGATCTGATTATTCTTGTCTTTGATTCCAAGCTCCTGTTCTCTGTATTCATGCTCCGGTGAGTTTTGGAAACAACTCCACCACTCCAGCCATGAGTCTCCCTTCCTTTCTTACCTCCAGCTCCGCAGCTTTGAGTTCACCTTGTGGAAACACCAAACTATTGCTCACCTGCCTGTTCCCCCCTCAACTGCTGCTTAAGGATCACAAAGATCGTCAGCACTGTGAATCTCCGTGCTACTAATCCTGCAAAACTCAGCCTCTGTGGGAAAGACTTGCTACCTCTAACAAGCCGTCATCCACCACCAACAGTAAGCTTACCCCAATCCTACCCTGCACTACTCCCTATGACTTCCTCCGAACAACAATAACATCTCCTCTCCTCCTCAGTGCCAGTCCAGATCCCTCTGGCAGATCCAGTCCGTGTTCAGTCTTATTCTGGTTGTGTTACAAATAAACTGTTAGAACTGCTGTTTTGCCTCCATAATTGTTGCCATACTCAGTCAGTAAAACAAACATTATGACAACATGTCAGTACTTGAGAAGGTAGACTCCCTCAAATATCTGCTTTACAGTCTAATTATTTAGCCCTTCAAAGTAGGAAGAAAATAACAGCCCACCACAACTGATCGCCTCATGTTAGCTTCCTGAATGCCTGAATAACACTCCCTACAGATTGGAGTTGAGACCCTTTCATGTAGAATTCATCATTATTGCAAGCCTAATATGCTTAATTAGCTTCAATCTGAAAGCCTTTTCATTGGGATCAATTTATTTCCATATGTGTACACTTTATCCTTGCAACCCTAAATCAGTTTTCTTATTTTCACCAGCTTTATTGTACATAATTTTAAATCATTTATAAATGCAGCTATATTAGATTGAAGTTTATAAAATGTACCTTCAAAGAAAAGAACTGCCGGTGTTGCTTATAACTTTGTACACGCAGGCACAGTAAATTGGAAATTATATTGTGAAATCTACATTTGTATGTTGATTACAAGCCACGTGGTTGCTCTCCGTAGAATAAACCTTGCTTTTTTTAAAGGAATTTTAAAAGGTGATTCATCAAATTACATCAGAACATTTTGCTTCATTTAATCATAGCTCTGCACTGACGTCTCCTCTGATTTTACCTGTTTATTTTACCGCTATTCCCATCACTGCTTTTAAAACTCCTGCTGTTTCTCATATTCAGAAAGTGGATCGAGGATGACCTTGATCTGACACGCAAGGACTTCAAATTACTCACACCTGCTAAACTTGATGGGTATGCTGGTTTTATTAGAGCTGCTTGCTTTGTGAATCAGATACTGAGATGCCACAGATAACTTGGACAAAAAAATAAAAAGCCGCACAGGGGCCTTAAGCACAAACATTTTTGGACCACGTAAGGTCTTCATTCTAACCTAGTTAAACGGTTCCCAAAATATTTTGACGTGTTTTTCTTTGTAAAGTTAAGAAACATCTTATACATTTAGCAGCTGTGTGTAGTGTTGGGTAATCTTTGAATCCCTAGGACACAATATCTAAACCCAGACATTAAAATTCAGCCCTCAGAGCAGCAGGTTTTTTTTTTTACAGTCGAATGATCCAATTCCCTAGAGATAACACAGATCAATCAAACAAACTGAGATTTGAAATAGCAACACTGCATTAGAGCCTTGGACAGTCACGTAAAACTGAAACACCTGCGTTGCTCAAAACTGCAGCAGAGGTTAATCTGACTTATGGTTTTCTTAGCACTTAGGCTAATAGTGTTGTCAAGATTAATTCAAAGTAGATTTCACAGCTGTGAATGCAACGTACAGGCATTGCTGTCTGCTGTCCAGGTTCAATGTTAAACAAACAGGAACTCTCACAACATCCTGCATTACAGGTGAATAGGAAAACTTTGGCTCAGGTGTGTAAGGGACTCTGCAAACATAGTTACACCCAAAATGTTGAATAAACTCTGAGACACTACATTTAGGGCAGTATGGTCTGAAAGAGCAACTGCATCAAGTTAAGGCAAAAATCAATGATTTGGGAGGAAAATAGGCTAACCGTGCAGTTTCACTGACATGCTGGCAGCACTGTGTACTTTGAGGGCATAGTCATGTCTTGGAAAACATCATTGGTCATCATTTACTCTGACTCCGTTTGGTCTGAAGTATGACGGTTAGTTTCCTTAGACCTGATGCCTTTTTGTCTATGGTCTAACATCTAAAGTCTGACTATGCTTTCCTGAGACATGTACACAACGTAAAGCAATGTAAGCACAGCGTTTACCAGCACAGATAGATGATTGGACAGAGTACTCACTGTTGGCTGGCAGTTTTCTGTCTCACCGACCTCATACAGAACCACGTCTTTTATAAAAACAGTGACGGCTTTGAGGATGAGAGACACAAACAGATGCATGTGGATATAGTTTCTTGTGCAGTGAAGCTTCCTGTAGAAAACAATGTTCAAACTGAAAAGGACACACTTTTAATTGTTTTGAGTCAAGAAATATCACTTTGAACTGCATAATTTTACTTAAGCAAAGCAGAAATGGATCAGTGGTTATACAGGTCCTTGTCAAAAAATTGGCATATTGTGATGAAGTTCATTATTTTCCATAATGTCATAATGAAAATTTAACATTCATATATTTTAGATTCATTGAACACTAACTGAAATATTTCAGGTCTTTTATTGTCTTAATACGGATGATTTTGGCATACAGCTCATGAAAACCCAAAATTCCTATCTCACAAAATTTGCATATTTCATCCGACCAATAAAAGAAAAGTGTTTTTAATACAAAAAACGTCAACCTTCAAATAATCATGTACAGTTATGCACTCAATACTGGGTCGGGAATACTTTGGCAGAAATGACTGCTTCAAAGCGGCGTGGCATGGAGGCAATCAGCCTGTGGCACTGCTGAGGTCTTATGGAGGCCCAGGATGCTTCGATAGCGGCCTTTAGCTCATCCAGAGTGTTGGGTCTTGAGTCTCTCAACGTTCTCTTCACAATATCCCACAGATTCTCTATGGGGTTCAGGTCAGGAGAGTTGGCAGGCCAATTGAGCACAGTGATACCATGGTCAGTAAACCATTTACCAGTGGTTTTGGCACTGTGAGCAGGTGCCAGGTCGTGCTGAAAAATGAAATCTTCATCTCCATAAAGCTTTTCAGCAGATGGAAGCATGAAGTGCTCCACAATCTCCTGATAGCTAGCTGCATTGACCCTGCCCTTGATAAAACACAGTGGACCAACACCAGCAGCTGACACGGCACCCCAGACCATCACTGACTGTGGGTACTTGACACTGGACTTCTGGCATTTTGGCATTTCCTTCTCCCCAGTCTTCTTCCAGACTCTGGCACCTTGATTTCCGAATGACATGCAGAATTTGCTTTCATCTGAAAAAAGTACTTTGGACCACTGAGCAACAGTCCAGTGCTGCTTCTCTGTAGCCCAGGTCAGGCGCTTCTGCCGCTGTTTCTGGTTCAAAAGTGGCTTGACCTGGGGAATGCGGCACCTGTAGCCCATTTCCTGCACACGCCTGTGCACGGTGGCTCTGGATGTTTCTACTCCAGACTCAGTCCACTGCTTCCGCAGGTCCCCCAAGGTCTGGAATCGGCCCTTCTCCAGAATCTTCCTCAGGGTCCGGTCACCTCTTCTCGTTGTGCAGCGTTTTCTGCCACACTTTTTCCTTCCCACAGACTTCCCACTGAGGTGCCTTGATACAGCACTCTGGGAACAGCCTATTCGTTCAGAAATTTCTTTCTGTGTCTTACCCTCTTGCTTGAGGGTGTCAATAGTGGCCTTCTGGACAGCAGTCAGGTCGGCAGTCTTACCCATGATTGGGGTTTTGAGTAATGAACCAGGCTGGGAGTTTTAAAGGCCTCAGGAATCTTTTGCAGGTGTTTAGAGTTAACTCGTTGATTCAGATGATTAGGTTCATAGCTCGTTTAGAGACCGTTTTAATGATATGCTAATTTTGTGAGATAGGAATTTTGGGTTTTCATGAGCTGTATGCCAAAATCATCCGTATTAAGACAATAAAAGACCTGAAATATTTCAGTTAGTGTGCAATGAATCTAAAATATATGAATGTTAAATTTTCATCATGACATTATGGAAAATAATTAACTTTATCACAATATGCTAATATTTTGAGAAGGACCTGTATGCGCTTGATACTCTTGACTATTGCAATGTAAAGTGCCGTCACTGTTTCTAAATGCCCATATATAAACCCTGAAAATGTCAAGAAGTGATATCTTTATCAGCTGAAACAGATGTGAAAACATCTGACTTGACATTCAGCAAAGATTTAAAAATGAACAATCCAAAGAATTTCTGCAGATGCAATGACACTAATGTTAAATTATTTACTCTGGTTTCCACACAAATGTCTTCTCGTTAGGCAGATGACTTTGGTTGAATTGTGCAAAACCACTAGGCGGATCATCTGAGCAGGTCAGATGAGATGTTGCACACCATCAACCAGCTGCCTGAGCACTGCATTTAAAGCTGAACATAAACAGCAAATCCTCCTGACATCCTGTGTTTCTGCTCCAGAGTGCAAGCCAATGGCATTTCATAACCCGGTGGAGTAAACATAGCCCTTGTTGTTTAGCCCATCATGTGCAAACAGCAAAAATGCAAACTGAGAGGAATAGGATGCTTGCTAAAAGCCAAGTACACACCAGTTAAACTTATCAATGTCACATTATTGTTTAAGTGCAAGTCAACACAGAAGGTTGAAATGGAGCATGGTGTAAACATCATCCACCCCTCTAATTTGTTTGACTTCAAGCTGTAGCTTGCGTTTATGGTCACTTTTGGTTAATAGCATTGCAGTGTTCATATGATAAATGACAAGTATTTAAAATTCTGTTAAATTACTGTGCAAAAAGCACTCAAACTTCTAGATATTATAGAAAACGATTATTGAAAAACAATGCTCAAAAAAATAAAGGGAACACTTAAACAACACAATAAAACTCCAAGTAAATCAAACTTCTGTGAAATCAAACTGTCCACTTAGGAAGCAACACTGATTGACAATCAACTTCACAACTGTTGTTCAAATAGAATAGACAACAGGGGGAAATCTTTGGTGATTAGCAAGACACTCAATAAAGGAGTGGTTCTGCAGGTGGGGACCACAGACCACTTCTCAGTACCGATGCTTTCTGGCTGATGTTTTGGTCACATTTGAATGTTGGTGGTGCTTTCACACTCATGGTAGCATGAGACGGACTCTACAACCCACACAAGTGGCTCAGGTAGTGCAGCTCATCCAGGATGGCACATCAATGCGGGCTGTGGCAAGAAGGTTTGCTGTGTTTGTCAGCGTAGTGTCCAGAGCCTGGAGGCGCTACCAGGAGACAGGCCATTAAACCAGGAGACGTGGAGGAGGCCGTAGGAGGGCAACAACCTAGCAGCAGGACCGTTACCTCCGCCTTTGTGCAAGGAGGAACAGGAGGAGCACTGCCAGAGCCCTGCAAAATGACCTCCAGCAACGCCACAAATCTGCATGTGTCTGCACGAACGGTTAGAAACCGACTCCATGAGGATGGTATGAGGGCCCAACGTCCACAAATGGTGGTTGTGCTCACAACCCAATACCGTGCAGGACGCTTGGCATTTGCCAGAGAACACCAGGATTGGCAAATTCGCCACTGGAACCCTGTGCTCTTCACAGATGAAAGCAGGTTCACACTGAGCACATGTGACAGACGTGACAGAGTCTGGAGACACCGTGGAGAGTGATCTGCAGCCTGCAACATCCTTCAGCATGACCGGTTTGGCAGTGGGTCAGTAATGGCGTGGGGTGGCATTTCTTTGGAGGGCCGCACATCCTAGATCTGAATGAATGAAATATTCTCATTGAATACTTTGATCTGTACAAAGTTGAATGTGCTGACAACAAAATCCCACAAAAATCATCAATGGAAATCAAATTTATTAACCAATGGAGGCCTGGATTTGGAGTCACACACTAAATGAAAGTGGAAAAACACACTACAGGCTGATCCAACTTTGATGTAATGTCCTTAAAACAAGTCAAAATGAGGCTCAGTATTGTGTGTGGCCTCCATTTGCCTGTATGACCTCCCTACAACGCCTGGACATGCTCCTGATGAGACGGCGGATGGTCTCCTGAGGGATCTCCTCTCAGACCTGGACTAAAGCATCCACCAACTCCTGGACAGTCTGTGGTGCAATGTGACGTTGGTGGATGGAGCGAGACATGATGTCTCAGATGTGCTCAATTGGATTCAGGTCTGGGGAACGGGTGGGCCAGTCCATAGCTTCAATGTCTTCATCTTGCAGGAACTGCTGACACACTCCAGCCACATGAGGTCTAGCATTGTCCTGCATTAGGAGGAACCCAGGGCCAACCGCACCAGCATATGGTCTCACAAGGGGTCTGAGGATCTCATCTCGGTACCTAATGGCAGTCAGGCTACCTCTGGCCATGCGGCCCTCCAAAGAAATGCCACCCCACACCATTACTGACCCGCTACCAAACCGGTCATGCTGAAGGATGTTGCAGGCAGCAGATCACTCTCCACGGTGTCTCCAGACTCTGTCACGTCTGTCCCATGTGCTCAGTGTGAACCTGCTTTCATCTGTGAAGACCACAGGGCGCCAGTGGCAAATTTGCCAATCCTGGTGTTCTCTGGCAAATGCCAAGCATCCCGCACGGTGTTGGGCTGTGAGCACAAACCCCATTTGTGGACGTCGGGCCCTCATACCATCCTCATGGAGTCGGTTTCTAACGGTTTGTGCAGACACATACACATTTGTGGCCTGCTGGAGGTCATTTTGCAGGGCTCTGGAAGTGCTCCTCCTGTTCCTCCTTGCACAAAGGTGGAGGTAACGGTCCTGCTGCTGGGTTGTTTCCCTCCTACGGCCTCCTCCACGTCTCCTGGTTTACTGACCTGTCTCCTGGTAGCGCCTCCAGGCTCTGGACACTATGCTGACAAACACAGCAAACCTTCTTGTCACAGCTCACATTGATGTGTCATCCTGGATGAGCTGCACTACCTGAGCCACTTGTGTGGGTTGTAGAGTCCGTCTCATGCTACCACGAGTGTGAAAGCACCACCAACATTCAAAAGTGACCAAAACATCAGCCAGAAAGTATAGGTACTGAGAAGTGGTCTGTGGTCCCCACCTGCAGATCCACTCCTTTATTGAGTGTGTCTTGCTAATCGCCAAAGATTTCCCCCTGTTGTCTATTCTATTTGAACAACATCATGTGAAATTGATTGTCAATCAGTGTTGCTTCCTAAGTGGACAGTTTAATTTCACAGAAGTTTGATTTACTTGGAGTTTTATTGTGTTGTTTAAGTGTTCCCTTTATTTTTTTGAGCAGTGTATATAATATTGTGGGCCAAATAAAGCCAAAAACTGTTAAACCTTAGATAGTCATAAATTAGGTGTCCATGGTCCTCCAGAGGAATGATGGTAAGTTGGAAAACGCAGCACATGATGTGGTACTTGTTTTGAAAAGTTTGAAAACCTCTGCTCCTAATGATGAAAAAATTGTGTATGTATTTTCTAAGAATAATCCTTACCGAAAGAGACACAGTATGATGATGGCAACCATCAGAGAAATAAGGGAAACGCTGTGACCGACTGTGTAGCCAACTTTGATGGTGCTGTAAAATTCTTCCTGTAACAACATTATCCATGATACCAGACTCAGGCAAGTCATTTAGATATTTCTTGAAACATAAGCACATCACATAGGCTCACATCAGCAGCAAACACTGACCATGTTTTCTTCCACCGTGTTGTTGGGATTGTAGCCGCACTCCATTATATAAGAGTCTAGGCTGCTTGGGGGCCAGCCGTGCACAGTGCAGATCTTTGATAGATTACCTGAGGAACCGAGACACAGGGGAAGAACTAAGCATTATCATGGCATTATAACGTGATGATGGTTCTTGCATGTTTCATGTAAAAGTAGAGCAATGAATAGGACTTATTAAGGGGAATCAACAACTCTTACATTTACTCACTCCTAATTATGTCACTCTGAGATATGTATGTCACTGTGGAATACTCCCAAACACTGAAAGGAAAAGGACGCAATAACTGAAGATCAGTTTCTCAGGCTGCACCCACCCACACAAAGATGTTTTCATCTGTGGGACAGAGGTGAAAGATGTGAAGACAAGTACCTTAAGGGAAGAAATCTGCCCCTTAATGGAGATATTATACCACCATAGTTCATATCTGTGGTCAGACTACAGTGCAATGGAGAAGAGGAGACAAGTAGAAAATGAGCTTAGGAGAAGAGAGAGGAGATAGGAGAAGCAATGAAGAGTTCTACAGACAGGGAAAATATAATATTAAGGACAGCAAATTAGAGCACAGGAAAGGAGATTTAAGCTCTGTGGAGCAAATAAAAATGCTGCACACTGGAAGAGTCAAGCAATGGGATTAAAAAACTAAGAGGGGAAAACAAAAGAAACTCAAATATAGAAAAAAAAACGAAAGAGTGGAGAGGCACAGAATCAAAGTTGATTGAGAGCCAGTGTGAACTTTCTGCAGTCGGCATGTAATTTCCTGTGTCAGCTCAGTCGACAAATGGAAATTTGAGAAAACCTCCTTCTGCTGTTGAGCTTTAAGCAGATGCTGAGTTAATTTTCCAACAGGACTTGGCACCTTCCCATACTGCCAAAAATAAAGATAACTGCTTTAATGATCATGGTAACACCCTGCTTGACCAGTCAACAATCTGGCCTGACCTTAAACACCATAGAGAATCTATGCCTTGCTGCAACGATGCAGGAATTCATGCAAAAGGAGTCATGACTAAGCATTGAGTAACATATTTTTCAGTAGGTTGATATTTCTGCATTTTAAATATCTTTACAATTGGTCATATGTGGTATTTAAATTTCATAAAATTACCAAAATAAATTAACTTTTCAATGAAATTCAAATGTATTGAGATGCACCTGAAAGTAACACAAATCTAAAAATGTATGAAGTTTATTAAGAGAAAGCATTCAGAGGTCTGTCATAGCTGTGCTGGGTTCCTTATAGCAGGTTGCAACTATCATTTCAAACCCCTTCATCCAAAGTAGAGTAAGTACAATAGCCCTTTAATACTTTAGGCAGATACAGCTACTTTTCTTTGGGAATGGTAAAATAGGGAAATTAAAGCAGAAGACTGTATGTGCTAAAATTAGAGACCGATTAAAAATACAAGACAGGCACATCAGCAAGTTCAGACGAGATAAACCCTCCAAGGATCACTCCAGAATGACTCTGTATAGTCCTGAAGTGGTTACCAAAACCTGGGTACCAGAACCTCGCAAACATCTGGTGATGAAATAGTAAACAAGGTGGTCTTTGTGCTCCTTACTGCCCCGTTTGCTTTGTTTTGGGCTTGTTGTGGAGCTAGAATTCATAATGTCCATCTGGATGGGAAGCTTAACGGGATCAGGCTGTTTTTCTCATCAGCTCTCATCAATGATGTGCCACAGGCCCTGCAAACTCTATTGAGAACTATTCACTGTTTGCATCTGTGAATATTCTCCATCGTCTGAATGTTTCTGTTTTTTACAACTTGGAAATTTTGGCTTTTGAGTAAAACTGGAATGCCCAGTTGAATCGATTGATAAAGATTGATCATAGGGCTGACAACACACTGTTACATACGCATTAAAGACGTCAAAATAAGGTGAGATCTTTCCATGTAATCCATGCAACATTCATTAATTGTTCACAGTTAAATCCATAAAAACTACAATAAATATCCTTTTGTGTAAAACATGCAATAATTATTAAAATACACAGATGAAGCAGTAGAGAGTGAAACAAGCATGTTCTCATATTCTAGAACTGACAGGCCTGTGTGGAGCCACATATTTCCTGCCATATATTATCTGTCTTATCTTTTGCAAAAATATAAACAAGTGTATCCAAAGAAATGATGTACGATGATTTTACATTCTTTCACATGTATTAAATGAAATTAGTAATCTTTGAATATCAAGTTAAAAGATGTATGATTGAAATGTGGTTAAGAACTGAGAGTTAAAGTAAAAAACATTAAGGGTTGACATTCTCAATCAGCTATATATGAAAGATTTATAACGTTAATCATTTGTGAAACATGAATAAAAAGAATAAAGTAATGGTTTAAACTGTAAATGAAGTAAACGCTGTAACTAAAAGTTTGAGCAGCAGCGATGTAAGAAATAAAGCCTCTGAAGTGTAATGTTGAGTGAGACAGGAATAGAGCAGATGTTCAGGAATTGGGGAAGTGAGAGCTGCAGCTTACAGCACAAGGCTGATGACGGGGGCGCAGGTCAAATGGCCAGCAGACAGCTCAGGACTGAGGTGATGATGGCATGTCTGATATGGACACGACTCAGGAAATTCCAGAAAAAGAAGATCACCTTATGTCACGGGTGACCAATGGGACAGACATGGCAACAACCACTGGCCAATGAGCACAAAGAGTTTGGTGGAAATGCTCTATAAAATGGGCAAGAATAGAGGAACTAGTTGGTTGTTTCCTCGCAGAAGATCAGCGAACAAGATCGGAGAGACGCTACAGATGTCATGGTATGACACCCTTGGACTTGGTTTGTGTTTTTGTATTAACCGTTCTTAGGTCTATGGTTTCCTTTATTGTTAATTAGTTCCACCTGTCCCTTATGTCTCCATGTCTCCTTGCCACACCTGTTCTTAGTTCCTGTGATTACCTGCCTTTGTTTTCTCCCTGTATATTAGTTGGTCTGTGTTCTTTGTTCCCCGCTGGTTCCTCCGTCACTATTCCTCGTTCACTGCCCCTGTTAATGCTCAGTTTTGCTACGTTACAGAACTATGTACACATGTAGGTTTTTGGCTCGACTCATGTTTGTACTTGCTGGATTATGTTACGTTTTGGATACCTTTAATTAAAGAAAAGTCTTCCTTTCATCATGCGGCTGCCAAGCTCGTATATGCACTTTGGTCCGATCCAAACCCGGAACGTGATAACAGATGAATCAGAGGACCAGAGACACAGCCCAGCTGATCGACTGCATTAAAAAGAGGATAAACCCGTTCCTGTTTAACCATCGAAGCCTGGAGCATCAGTGCCTGCCACTTAAAGGAAGAAAACTGAAGATTAAGTCGTATTCCCTTCAAGAAACCACTCGTTGTTACCAGAAGAAACATCTCCATCAGGTGCATGGATGAGCCTCTGTCTTCAAAGCCTCTCCAGCCTCATTAGTTTCAGCATCAGGGTAAGACAGGTTGAATTGATTTATTTATTTCTATTATTGAAATTGTTACGTGTCGCCGAATTGAAGCTGTTACTGACCCCTGCATAAGCGTTGCTAATTAAAGAAAGCATATAAAATTCTAGTTAAATCGTGGACATTCAGTTAATTGAGCCACCTTATTTTGGTTTTTCATTGGTGGTAAAAAGTCTTGTTGCCTGGTTCTAAGAAATCTTAGGAGGTTTTTATAGGTTGCCTTAGCCAAGTTTGTTAAAACAGCGCCCTTGGGGATCGTGCCGAGTCACTAAAATTAACCTAGCCCATATACCAATAGCCAGTTGTAAAATTAGGGAATGAGCAGCCGTGAACAAAAGTGACTGTTGAAATGTGAATGACAGCGGTAGGCTACTCAGTCGTCCAGACCTCCAGTTGAAGAAGGGCGAGACTTTTGTATGAAGGCTGTCATAGGCTAGGCAAGTCATTTCCCGACACCAGCTTAAACAGAACGTTCAGTAAACCTGCTTAGTAAGGTCTTTCAGGTTTAGGGACGTCCGGACCTGTTGGATGGAGAGCTGGATTGAGCAATTCCTTTAGACATAGGGAAGTAGGAGGGAGGGGTTAGCTCATCGGACAACAAAAGGTGGCGCCCGAACAGGGACGAGTAAGAACAAGAGCAAGACCAAAGAGAAGCTGAACCCAGTCAAGGACCAATTATTACCCCCTACATTGTAAGGCCGAAGGGTGACATCCTTCAACGGATTGCTCAGACCAGACAAGAACTGCAAGAGACTGCCAGGCAGAGAGCCCTCTCATCAGCAGCCCTCGAGCACCATAGGGAAACCCTCCAGCGTATGGCAAACACCCCAAGCCACAGGGAGCATGACCCCACACAAAGTAAAGTAAGAGACCTTACCTTCCAATTTGAACAAGAAGCCAAAGAAAACAGTGCCAGTAACCAACTCAGAATGACAAGAAAGACAGATGTCGAAGAAAAAGAGCCAAGAAAGGTTAGTCAGAAGTCAGACAGAGTCATGATGAGGAAAGTTCTAGACCAGATGCCACTAGATGCAAGACCAATTTCCCTGCAAAATGGGACCCGACTCTACCAAGTTATCGGAGACCCCTGGGACATAGAGGGAGACGGACTGTTCCGTCCAACAAGGGAATAAAATCAAATCACACCCTGATTAAAAACACTACCTGCACAAGAGTGAGACCAACCAAGCTTCACCCCTGGAGAAAGGAACAAAATCAGCAAAGAAAGACGGAGCTGCCCCTTCAACCTCTCTGCAGGCTGTGGAACGTAGCTTAGCTAATTGCAGCCTGCAAGATCTAGATAAAACAGAGCTGGTTCCAAGAAAAGATTTAAAAGCAAAGAAGAAGATAAAACAAAGTCCAGACCTAAAGGAGCTCCTGAGTCCTTTTAAAATGGAGCCCTTGAACCCAGAAAGAGAAGACAATGAAGTCAGTGGCTCGGAAGAAGAAGAATCATCAGAACATGAGACCTCTGGGGCAGAGAGTGATGACAGTGAAAGCCTGTTTTCAATCCCAGCGCAGCCAGCAACCCCTCACACGCCACTCAAAGTAGGACAGAGAAAAGGAGAAAAGAAAGCAGTGGAAGTGTTTGACATCTACCGGGTCTCAGAGAGAATTGCCAGAGACCTGACATGGGGGCCGGTCCAAGCGAATGATGGGCATCGAGCGTACATACCAGAAGCTGTACAGAGACTAGCACATCCCGGCTGTATGGGCTGACCGCCTGGAAGACAAAGTTGAACTCAGGGTAAAAGCAACAGTTGGGGAATGGGCCAACATCCTAATGATGCCATCCTACCACACCCTAGCATCTTATAGCCCCTGACCAGCAAGTTCAGATCCGCTTATGTTGGAGTAGCTCATCGGACAACAACAATGTACAGAGAGACAGAAATGAAAAGGAAAAAAGGAAAAAAAGCAAGAAAGAGAAAGCAGTTGGGCAAAAAGGAAAAAGGGAGAGAAGGAAAGAAGAATAGAAGAGAGAAAAAAGGAAAGATACAAGAAGAGTGCTTCTGCACCAACAGAAACATATATAACAACAGCAATGTTACTGAAAAGTGCACAGCACTAATGAATGTAAGATGTATTTGGTGGTAACTGCGGCGCAATATAGAGCGTCTCTGTATCTGTTAACACCTGAATCCAAACACTCATGGGTGTAAGTGTGAGTGTGCTTGTGTATATAAGGTTTCTCCATAAAAATATGCAATAGAGAGTGTGAGGAGCCACAGACCTGCCCCCACTGGACCCGTGACAGACACAGAGGAGATTTGAGCCACAAACATCTAAAGGCCCCCCAGATCACAGGAACCCCAGGAGGACTACCGCCAGGACTACCGCAACCACCCAGCAGCCATGGTGCAGAAGTCCCAGAGAGCTGCAGCGACGAGCCCACAGGCCCCGCTGGCAGCCGTCTACGACAGAGCAGATCCAGCCATGGACCCAGAGACCCAAGACCCCAAGGCACATCAACCTCCAAGCAGAAGCCCAACAGAGCAAGGGAGTGATACCAATAGTGGGCACAGACACCAGCCACCGGCAGGGAGTGTGTTGGGGAGGAAATAGGCCCTACATTTGATGAGGGTCCTAAGCTGATCCACGAGAGAGAGCAGCCCAAAACCCAACGCCATGGATCCTCTCCATACAGGGGCTCCACACAGTGCCAGCTCCACACACGGCCCCGCTCCAGGCACCCCTGCCGCATCCTGCCCCCCACCACACAGCACACCATGACTGCCAGATAAGGACCCTGTGCAATGCCACCTCAGCCTCAGCCCACAAGTGCAACAGAGCAGACACCACCGAGCACCATACTCACAACAGACATCCAGACACCGCACCAAGACACTCAACTGGCAAGAGATCCCCAGCCGGATCCACACAAATACACCACATCACCGCCACTGCAACAACAGCACAGGGTGAAACACCAACCAGTTTAGCTCCACCACCACTCAGACAATCCAAATGCCTGTGACCACACATCCAAAAAGGATGTGTGGTCACAACCCCGCAGCCCGCTGCATTGACCCCCCTGGACATGTCAGCCAGTGGAGCAGCCCACCGCAAAGCCCACCCAACCATCCGGCCAATGCCAGCAGCCCCAGTCAATTCAATTCAATTCAAAAATACTTTATTAATCCCAAAGGGAAATTATATAAGAAGTCCGCCCATCCACGAGAGAGAAACGTGCCAGGTAACCAGGCTGGGCTGACCTACCGCCCCAGGGCGAGCACAACCCGCCAGCCTCCCCAGTACAGGTACAAGATGTGCTTCACAGCCCCACCCACCCGACCAAGAGTGCAGCCCAGCATCGGGCCGGGGGCCAGAGCCACAGAAGAAAACATCTGAGGAAGACCATCGCTGCAAGCCAGAAAGACAGGGCACCCCACCACCCTGAACCCTCGAGGCAGAGCCAACAGAGTGCCCAGTCCCAGATCCCACCCAGCCCGGCACCAGATCGTAGCCACAACCAGGCAAGCAGAGCAACAAAACATGCCCCACATCAACACCGAGGTGTAAGCCACATCTGACCCAAAACGGCAGGCTCACCCAAATGCAAACCCTGAGGCAGCATAGGCACATGCATCCCCCCCCCCCTCGAGGCAACACCACAGCGACAACACAACATCCATACGTCCATAGGGACACGCTGAAAATCAGCAACCCCAAGCACAAACCACCCACCAGGAACCAAACAGCAGACAAACAAACCCCACCACCACAGCATGCCAGACAGCGGAGGACAGAACAGCAAAAGCCGAGCACAAAGACCACACTACACAAATGCGCCCCCACTAGCCTCCCAGACAAATTAAGCCCCCCTCGAACATGCATTCCCACAAAAGAAGACCCACAGCATTCAGACTTAAGAACACATGCCCGACACCCGCGAGAAACCCCACACCAAAGCCCAAAAAAGCAGAGAGCCCACAGAGCCAAAACCAAAACCCACTCTGAAGCCAAGACCACCCCCACTCCCCCAGAGAACAACTCCGGCCAGCCCACCCGCCCAAACCATGCAGACCCCTCCAACCCGTCCTCCAAACAGAAACGGGACCAAGGACCGCCAAGAACTGGAATCAAGGCATGGAACCAGAATCCGAACCAGAGCCGTTCAGATCCAAATGATGCCTATACCCACCCAAGGCCAACCACCCATCCCCACCTCAGGAGAAAACCTATATCCACCCCAGCATTCAAAAACTCCCAGAACATGTAAGACATTAGACACCCAGGTTGACTAAGATTTCTTAGCGATACATAAGGCAGTGAAAACCATGTGAGCTGAATTTCTCTCCATGGTGATATCATTGAAGTTGCCCAACAAGCAAACTAAAGGGGAAGGTGAAATATTACAGTTCAGACACTTTGATAAGCCATCACATATCTGGCACCAGAACCATATCTGGCACCAGAACCTCTGAACATAAAAGGTCTGGATGTAATTGTCAGTTATATTGCCTGTGCACTGTAAGCAAGTATTAGATGGTGCAAAACCCATCCTGCACATCCATTGGCCTGTATAGTGTACTTTAAGAAGGCTTTTATATTGTATTAATTGTAAACTGGGGTTATAATTCATTTTTAAAGTTCTTAAACGTGTCTGAGACAAGAATGTTTGGCCACATTGCTGTCTTAATTTCTGTTCTATGCCTCTCCGTGTGACTCATGAGTGCCAAGAGGGAGTTAAGAGGCGGCTTGTCTTTGTGGGTTTATGATGGAAATGTTTTTTCAAAGAGGCTTCTGATGATGAATCACAATAAATTGTAAAAAAAAAAAAAACGTATTTTGTAGTTCAGTTTCAAAGCCTTCTTTAGTAATAGCAGCATCAATAAAATATTGTCCATACCTGAGAATGGAAAATTTGCTCAATTACTCTCATGCCTAATGTCACCAATTTGCATCATACTTACAATTATATTTTCTGTGCAACATTTTCTCTGTTAAGTGCTAGATTCAAATTAACAATATATACTTAATTTTGTACCTATTTGACAAAATAAAAAACACAATTAACTAACTCTAGATTTGATTGTAAATAAATGCATCCACCAGGATATTCTGCACTGACTACACATTCTTTAAAAACAGTGTGCGATCTGTGAAACCTTTACTCTATTTGTGAATACAAAAACACCCCAGAGATTCTTAGTTTTTGCAGTTAGGTTCCTATTTTAACACAAAATGATTTTAGAATATGATTTCATACTCAATATGGGATTTGTTTTCTTGTCTTTTTTTCTTTGCTCGTGCACCACCTAACCAGTTGAATGATGATGATAGTTCTTCCTGGTAACCATTAAACAGAAGTGTGTCCGATTGCATTTGTGCACATCTGTTCTGTAGCATCAACACCTACCTCATTCTGTCTCATAGTCCATATAATCCTGCAGTAAAATAAAGGATTGTTTAGTTTCTGACTGAGTAAATTGTATCTGTAAAATTTCCTCATCTCATTTGGGACAATAAGGAAAGAATGTTGTGTGCAATGGTGACAGATTAATCAGATTGCTTCAAGCTGCTGTACATATCCAAATGTTGGACTTTCCTAACATTTCCCAACCATATCACTTTAGTCTGCCTCTATCAAATTAAAGCAAAGTTGAGAAATGACAAACAGTCAAGAGTCTAAGAACGTTTTCGGCATTAAAGATTTGGTCAGCTCACAAATACCTAAGCAGCATACTGCAGAGAAGAACGAGGCTTAGCTTCTTCAAACAATATGACAAGACACAAAGACGAAGATAAGCCCCTGCTGTTTCAGCCAATGCTACCAATGGATTTGGCGTGTTTGAGGGATTGCCAGAAGAATGCTTTCATCATTCTACAAAACACGAGGATTTTCACTGCCATGTTTGACAAGTGAAGCCTAAATTAGTTCCTCTCAAAATAATTGTTTTATTTTTAGCCTCTTCAAATCTAAATTTTTTCTGTTAGTATTACATACTCAAATAAATTATCTCCAGTTATCTCAGGGTGAAAGATGTATGTTTGGGGAATTATATCAGCTTCTGGAGTTTTATGGCATGCAGGTAAAAGAATTGACATCCAGGCACTTTGTCACTGTGAGCCTGGACAGAAGGCGAGACTGTCATGTCATTAAAAAAGATGAATGGCTGTGTATTTGCGTTCAACCTACTAGGTAAAGAGTTCATGAGAATGGCAAACTTTCTTAGCTTAATTTATGACATGGCCCCTCTATCTCTGTGGCGCCGTGTTTCGTAATGCTTGTTTTTACTGCGTGAGCCTTATAAAAAGAAGGGTTCAGTATGTGTCAATAGCTTTGGTCTTTCACAACTCTTCCCAACAGTAAAACTGACCTGACTTTTACACATTTTCATTAATTAAAGAAATAAAGGAAGAACTCGCACACAGGTAACTATTATGTGTTTGCCCACACCCAAGGTGAATGAGGACCTATGTATAATAGTTAAATAATAAAAATATGATATTTCATAGCTCCTGCAATACTGACATTTGGAGCTCCAAAGGTAATTCACAATGCACAGAATCCCAAACTGTTCATCATGCCCTACTTACGTCCTCCTTATATGACCTGGGAGCCGAGCATGTTTAACCAACAGAGGCCTGCACTAATTAGTTGATTTATGAACATCATGTCCAACAAATGTCAACTATACTAACTTCTCTTTCTGTTGAGACCCCTGATCTTCATCCTGTCCGGCACCATCGGGGCCTTGTTGATCTTTTGAATCTTTGACATTTCAAGTACACATAAATTTTATTTCCACAGCCTCACGGAGCTGGTGTATCGTAATCTTTCCTTCCATCTTTTCCCTGGAGTGCTGTCTTGGCCTAGGTCACACCAGCTCCCATCTCGGTTGAAGAAAAGCTTCCCACAGAAGCCTTCTTCTCTGAACTGAAGTCTTTATAGGCTCATTGTAAATCTTAGATCTAACCTGATCTCATTCCCCAAAAACTGACAAACAAAATGCTATCTCAAAGCAACAGGCCCACTGATCTCAGGTTAAATATATCAAGTCAGACTTTCAATCCTTTAAAGCAGACATTTGCAACAAAGATGAGATACACAATGCTAGTCAATAGACAAACAACTTCAAATCTGTGCACAGTTTTACACATTAGTCAACTATTTTACTGGATTTTAATTTGATAGACAGATATAAAGTAGTGCAGCACTGTAAAATGTAAGTAGTTGTTTTAAATATGGTTTTCCAATTACAAAACTAAGAAGTGGAACATGAATATGTATGCAGAACCCTTTACTTATAAATACCCCTAAATAAAATCCAGCACAACCAGTTTCTGCTAAAGGTTATCAGTCTTGACTTGCTTTGTAATCAAGAGTTGATTGGCAAAAGACTTAAAGATATAATTGAATGGTGGATCTACTAAGGATTGACCAAGTATTAAAGTTACACTACCCTCTTCAGAAATTTTGGAAGCAATGTATTATTTTCCTTGCGCTTCACAATTATGAGCTACTTTGTGTTGATACCTTAAAAGTACAGGTCCTTCTCAAAATATTAGCATATTGTGATAAACTTCATTATTTTCCATAATGTCATGATGAAAATTTAACATTCATATATTTTAGATTCATTGCACACTAACTGAAATATTTCAGGTCTTTTATTGTCTTAATACAGATGATTTTGGCATACAGCTCATGAAAACCCAAAATTCCTATCTCACAAAATTAGCATATCATTAAAAGGGTCTCTAAACGAGCTATGAACCTAATCATCTGAATCAACGAGTTAACTCTAAACACCTGCAAAAGATTCCTGAGGCCTTTAAAACTCCCAGCCTGGTTCATCACTCAAAACCCCAATCATGGGTAAGACTGCCGACCTGACTGCTGTCCAGAAGGCCACTATTGACACCCTCAAGCAAGAGGGTAAGACACAGAAATAAATTTCTGAATGAATAGGCTGTTCCCAGAGTGCTGTATCAAGGCACCTCAGTGGGAAGTCTGTGGGAAGGAAAAAGTGTGGCAGAAAACGCTGCACAATGAGAAGAGGTGACCGGACCCTGAGGAAGATTGTGGAGAAGGGCCGATTCCAGACCTTGGGGGACCTGCGGAAGCAGTGGACTGAGTCTGGAGTAGAAACATCCAGAGAACACCGTGCACAGGCGTGTGCAGGAAATGGGCTACAGGTGCCGCATTCCCCAGGTCAAGCCACTTTTGAACCAGAAACAGCGGCAGAAGTGCCTGACCTGGGCTACAGAGAAGCAGCACTGGACTGTTGCTCAGTGGTCCAAAGTACTTTTTTCGGATGAAAGCAAATTCTGCATGTCATTCGGAAATCAAGGTCCAGAGTCTGGAGGAAGACTGGGGAGAAGGAAATGCCAAAATGCCAGAAGTCCAGTGTCAAGTACCCACAGTCAGTGACGGTCTGGGGTGCCGTGTCAGCTGCTGGTGTTGGTCCACTGTGTTTTATCAAGGGCAGGGTCAATGCAGCTAGCTATCAGGAGATTTTGGAGCACTTCATGCTTCCATCTGCTGAAAAGCTTTATGGAGATGAAGATTTCATTTTTCAGCACGACCTGGCACCTGCTCACAGTGCCAAAACCACTGGTAAATGGTTTACTGACCATGGTATCACTGTGCTCAATTGGCCTGCCAACTCTCCCGACCTGAACCACATAGAGAATCTGTGGGATATTGTGAAGAGAACGTTGAGAGACTCAAGACCCAACACTCTGGATGAGCTAAAGGCCGTTATCGAAGCATCCTGGGCCTCCACAAGACCTCAGCAGTGCCACAGGCTGATTGCCTCCATGCCACGCCGCATTGAAGCAGTCACTTCTGCCAAAGGATTCCCGACCAAGTATTGAGTGCATAACTGTACATGATTATTTGAAGGTTGACGTTTTTTGTATTAAAAACACTTTTCTTTTATTGGTCGGATGAAATATGCTAATTTTGTGAGATAGGAATTTTGGGTTTTCATGAGCTGTATGCCAAAATCATCCGTATTAAGACAATAAAAGACCTGAAATATTTCAGTTAGTGTGCAATGAATCTAAAATATATGAATGTTAAATTTTCATCATGACATTATGGAAAATAATTAACTTTTATCACAATATGCTAATATTTTGAGAAGGACCTGTATAAAATGGATGGGTGCATTCTCTATAATGGTTTTAAATAGTATACTTTAACACCTTTAAAAAGGCTCGGTGCTCCAACATAACGTTGAGGTTTTACTGTCTACTGAATAAAAATAAACAACTCCTTCAAATTGTACAGCATAATTACACTAAAAAGATGATAATTAGTCACAAACTGAGAGATGCAGGGACCCCACGCGGGAATCATTTTAGGAAGTACAGCCCAAACATTGTGCAAAGCAGCCAGTAAATCCCTCATTCAGTCGTTTAGTTCCTACATAATTAGCGTTGCGTCCCTGCAAGGCTTTCACAGATTAAAGAAAGATAGATAAACACCATGTCTCTTTGATAGTGCTGCAAGAAAAAGTTGTTTATCTTGTGTCACTCAGATGTATTATGTATGGAGATGGTGTGTGATCATGACGCAGAATTACATTATATGTCTGACCCAATGGGATGCCCTCCGCATCCCATGCTTTCACTTTGTTTTCTCAGATATGACATGTGATGATCCTGGCAGCAACTGAAGAGCTAGGAGTATTTGGACTTCACCATGGAAGTATGGAAGATGAGCAACATTTAAGTTTCTGAAAACAATTCTGACTTCATATTAAATCACAGATTTCATTTTATTGAACAGCAGGCAGGAAACAATAAGCTTGTGACAACAGCACAAGATCTGACATGTGACTGTATGAGCCAGGAAGTTTTTATGCTGGGGAGGGTGATTACTGAAATAATAAACAGGGGAGTCTGATAACTGAATGCAGGAAAGCTGTGAAGCGAGAGGCTGAGGGATAATGAATAATAAATACAGAAGTAAGAAAACACAACATGAAGCACTGAAAAATAACAACAAAATACAAATGATAAAAAGAAACTCCAGGTACAGTAGACCATGACAGTTACATGTCGGCATCATGTGTAAAAGAGGGGACATATAGGGCTTAAATTAGAGATTTTCTGCCGATATGCCACTGAGCCACAAACGGAGAAGAACTGACATGCATGTGTGAAGTGGGAGGGGGGCAAGCTTGGCGTGCTATGCAGAATAACAAAGACATTATCAATCAGCTGATTCTGTGAGGAAAGCTTGTCTTTAAGCCAGAGTTGTGCATAAACGCATTCATATATGTGCATTTATGAGCTGCAATAAGCTTGTTTATTGGAGAATTTTGAACTTAACAACGTTGCTTTGGACATGACAATCTTGAAATGTGTGCAGTTCTTCCGAGCACCATGTAACAGCACTTTATTTAGAAGTGAACAGAAGTATTTTTGTTTAGGGCAAAATTTTGCTTCTTAATGCAGAAAAAAGAAGTGACACTTTCCCATGAAGACACAGGCTTGGTGACTGGATTGTCTACATTTGTGTAGGTGTGCATAGATGCAGTTCAGGCTGTAACACAAATATATAAATTATCTGCCATTGCGTTGACCTGTTGCTAAAAATATTTGCCTCTGCAATTGCTTTAAGCTTAACTATAGACATTAAAGGCCCCTAGCCATTTAAATTGATAAATTATGCTGAGTTTTTTTTCTACACCAATGTTTTGTTGTCACCATATGCAAGCCTGCTGCAGGCAGAAATTGTGACTGTGGGTTTGCAGGCATAACAGACATGACCAAAGAAATGTAGCCCCACCTTAGTGCATTCTGTCACTTTTATCTTTTCTCTTCTATTATCACACAGGTAAGTTTAGCTGAAATAACAGTTCAAATGGTTTTCTGATATTAGGAGCAGAGAAATATGTACATGAGAGCAGCTTTACTGGGAATCTGTTTATATTAAAATATGGTTTGTGTTGTTACAACAGGAGATAATTAAAAATATGTAAATCCACTGACAAAGCCAAGGCTGCAAATGCTAAAATAATCAATATGCTAATTATGCCATGATGTTATGACTTAAGCTTTATTTAAACAAGAACTTGTTCATTTTAGAACTGTGAGTTTAGTTCAAATTGTTTTGGTGCTCAACTATGAGCATGAATTTATTCAGTTTAAACTGAATCAGTTCTAGATAATAATGTTTCTACCAATATTTGAAACAGGGTACTGTCAGATCAAGCAAACCTATATAATGTATAACAAAGGTAAACTGTAAAAAGCTTGGTCTGTCAGTCTCTTTTAAATATTTAAGGACGCTGACTCACAATAGTAAGATGAGAGAAATTTCATCAGGCAACCGAATCTTTCATGCAGATGAATTTTCAGAACATAAATGACTTGTAAAAAATTAACCTAAAATGAGCAACAACGAAAGTCAGTGAGGCAGTTATTAGCAAGGATGCAGTAAAGATGGAGTGAAAGAACACAGGCCAAACATTGAGTTGATTTATTTGTTTGTTTTTACTACATTGTAAACTGCTCAAAAAAATAAAGGGAACACTCAAATGACACATCCTATGGATGGAGCGAGACATGATGTCCCAGATGTGCTCAATCAGATTCAGGTCTGGGGAACGGGTGGGCCAGTCCATAGCTTCAATGTCTTCATCTTACAGGAACTGCTGACACACTCCAGCCACATGAGGTCTAGCATTGTCCTGCAATAGGAGGAACCCAGGGCCAACCACACCAACATATGGTCTCACAAGGGGTCTGAGGATCTCATCTCGGTACCTAATGGCAGTCAGGCTACCTCTGGCGAGCACATAGAGGGCTGTGCGGCCCTCCAAAGAAATGCCACCCCACACCATTACTGACCCGCTACCAAACCGGTCATGCTGAAGGATGTTGCAGGCAGCAGATCGCTCTCCACGGTGTCTCCAGACTCTGTCACGTCTGTCACATGTGCTCAGTGTGAACCTGCTTTCATCTGTGAAGAGCACAGGGCGCTAGTGGCAAATTTTCCAATCCTGGTGTTCTCTGGCAAATGCCAAGCATCCTGCACGGTGTTGGGCTGTGAGCACAACCCCCATTAGTGGACGTTGGGTCCTCATACCATCCTCATGGAGTCGGTTTCTAACCGTTTGTGCAGACACATGCAGATTTGTGGCCTGCTGGAGTTCATTTTGCAGGGCTCTGGCAGTGCTCCTCCTGTTCCTCCTTGTACAAAGGTGGAGGTAGCGGTCCTGCTGCTGGGTTGTTTCCCTCCTACGGCCTCCTCCACGTCTCCTGGTTTACTGACCTGTCTCCTGGTAGTGCCTCCAGGCTCTGGACACTACGCTGACAGACACAGCAAACCTTGCCACAGTTCACATTGATGTGCCATCCTGGATGAGCTGCACTACCTGAGCCACTTGTGTGGGTTGTAGAGTCCGTCTCATGCTACCACGAGTGTGAAAGCACCACCAACATTCAAAAGTGACCAAAACATCAGCCAGAAACCATAGGTACTGAGAAGTGGTCTGTGGTCCCCACCTGCAGAACCACTCCTTTATTGAGTGTCTTGCTAACCGCCAAAGATTTCCCCTTGTTGTCTATTCTATTTGAACAACAGCTGTGAAATTGATTGTCAATCAGTGCTGCTTCCTAAGTGGACAGTTTAATTTCACAGAAACTTGATTTACTTGGAGTGATATTGTGTTGTTTAAGTGTTCCCTTTATTTTTTTGAGCAGTATATTTTAGCGTGGACTAATAGAAGAGATTTCTCTAAACAGCTGCATTCCTGCTAAGATGGATGACAAGACTTAAAATGTTTAAGGATACATTTAATTTTTATTTCTCTTTTGCCTCTGTGAATTTTGCCATTGTCTATAATTCTCTCTATTTTAGCATTTCAAGCCTTTAAAAAAAGACACTGGATAAGTTGCCACTAAATCTTGTGTTTAATTTGTAATATAATGCATCCTGGTGGAGAGCTGTGCCCATATATTCTCACACATGGAATTACAATGTGAAAGGTCACAGCTAGGCACGTGCCGGTAATAAGGGTTTCCAGGGGTGTTGGCCTGATGTCAAAAAAAAAAAGTTTAAAACAAAAATGTACAACCTGATCTAATTTTATGTCTGTACTGCTAGTTTAATTTTTAGATGCAGCCTTAGCAACACAGTACTAGTCAAAAACTTTAAATACACTTTCTCACTTAATAGGTCTTCTTATTTTCATGACTATTTACATTGTAGATTCTCACCAAAGGCAACAAAACTGTTTATGAACACATGCAAAGTTTTATAGTAAACTGTGTGAAAGTGTGAAAAAACTCTAAACATTTTAACATTTTAAATTCTTCCAAATTGCTCAGGTGAGATTTTGACCCATTCTTTCACAAAACTTTCTTCATAACTCAAATTGTGCCGGGAGTCTTGGTTCTTTCCGTAGATTTATAATTCAAGTATTCAAGTCAATTCAAGTCATTAACTTGTCCATTCTAATGGCTTTTCTTTGTGTTTCTTTCTGTTCACTGGGGACTTCCTCCCATTTGGTCCGACATAGGTAATCTGATTGTTTGCAGCTGCTCTCTGCCTGCTCCGTCCTGCTGCAGACACTGGTTCGCTTCAGGACTGACAACAAATTTCTGAACCAAACACACTGTTTCATATTGGTATTGTTTTGTGTGTTTTGGGGGAGATGTTTGTGCGTCTGAACAGCTGATTTTATGTGTGATCAGCGCGTTTAGGATTAAATTCAGCGTCCTGCCTGCGTGTAATTTAGAAAGCTGACACGGTGTCCTTTTTCTTTTCTTTCAGCCTTCAGGCATGCTTAATGATTTGTAAATAATAAAATTCTATTTCTATTTGACCTGCTCCGGCCAGTTTGGTCGTCAGAGTTCCAGAACAACACCATGCATACTTGGACTGATCTCACATTATAATCCATTGTAAAGTCAATTGTGTACAGGTCCTTCTCAAAATATTAGCATATTGTGATAAAGTTCATTATTTTCCATAATGTCATGATGAAAATTTAACATTCATAAATTTTAGATTCATTGCACACTAACTGAAATATTTCAGGTCTTTTATTGTCTTAAAACGGATGATTTTGGTATACAGCTCATGAAAACCCAAAATTCCTATCTCACAAAATTAGCATATCATTAAAAGGGTCTCTAAACGAGCTATGAACCTAATCATCTGAATCAACGAGTTAACTCTAAACACCTGCAAAAGATTCCTGAGGCCTTTAAAACTCCCAGCCTGGTTCATCACTCAAAACCCCAATCATGGGTAAGACTGCCGACCTGACTGCTGTCCAGAAGGCCACTATTGACACCCTCAAGCAAGAGGGTAAGACACAGAAAGAAATTTCTGAACGAATAGGCTGTTCCCAGAGTGCTGTATCAAGGCACCTTAGTGGGAAGTCTGTGGGAAGGAAAAAGTGTGGCAGAAAACGCTGCACAACGAGAAGAGGTGACCGGACCCTGAGGAAGATTGTGGAGAAGGGCCGATTCCAGACCTTGGGGGACCTGCGGAAGCAGTGGACTGAGTCTGGAGTAGAAACATCCAGAGCCACCGTGCACAGGTGTGAGCAGGAAATGGGCTACAGGTGCCGCATTCCCCAGACCTGGGCTACAGAAAAGCAGCACTGGACTGTTGCTCAGTGGTCCAAAGTACTTTTTTTGGATGAAAGCAAATTCTGCATGTCATTCAGAAATCAAGGTGCCAGAGTCTGGAGGAAGACTGGGGAGAAGGAAATGCCAAAATGCCAGACGTCCAGTGTCAAGTACCCACAGTCAGTGATGGTCTGGGGTGCCGTGTCAGCTGCTGGTGTTGGTCCACTGTGTTTTATCAAGGGCAGGGTCAATGCAGCTAGCTATCAGGAGATTTTGGAGCACTTCATGCTTCCATCTGCTGAAAAGCTTTATGGAGATGAAGATTTCATTTTTCAGCACGACCTGGCACCTGCTCACAGTTCCAAGACCACTGGTAAATGGTTTACTGACCATGGTATCACTGTGCTCAATTGGCCTGCCAACTCTCCTGACCTGAACCCCATAGAGAATCTGTGGGATATTGTGAAGAGAACGTTGAGAGACTCAAGACCCAACACTCTGGATGAGCTAAATGCCGCTATCGAAGCATCTTGGGCCACCATAAGACCTCAGCAGTGCCACAGGCTGATTGCCTCCATGCCACGCCGCATTGAAGCAGTCATTTCTGCAAAAGGATTCCCGACCAAGTATTGAGTGCATAACTGTACATGATTATTTGAAGGTTGACGTTTTTTGTATTAAAAACACTTTTCTTTTATTAGTCGGATGAAATATGCTAATTTTGTGAGATAGGAATTTTGGGTTTTCATGAGCTGTATGCCACAATCATCCGTATTAAGACAATAAAAGACCTGAAATATTTCAGTTAGTGTGCAATGAATCTAAAATATATGAATGTTAAATTTTCATCATGACATTATGGAAAATAATGAACTTTATCACAATATGCTAATATTTTGAGAAGGACCTGTATACAGTGCCTTGCGAAAGTACTCGGCCCCCTTGAACTTTTCAACCTCTTGCAACATTTCAGGCTTCAAACATAAAGATATAAAATTCTAATTTTTTGTGAAGAATCAACAACAAGTGGGACACAATCGTGAAGTGAAATGAAATTTATTGGATGTGTCAAACTTTTTTAACAAATAAAAAACTGAAAAGTGGAGCATGCAATATTATTCAGCCCCTTACAGCAAACTCACTCCAGAAGTTCAGTGAGGATCTCTGAATGATCCAATGTTGTCCCAAATGACTGATGATGATAAATAGAATCCACCTGTGTGTAATCAAGTCTCCGTATAAATGCACCTGCTCTGTGATAGTCTCAGGGTTCTGTTCAAAGCGCAGAGAACATCATGAAGACCAAGGAACACACCAGGCAGGTCCGAGATACTGTTGTGGAGAAGTTTAAAGCCCAAGCTTTAAACATCCCAAGGAGCACTGTGCAAGCAATCATATTGAAATGGAAGGAGTATCAGACCACTGCAAATCTACCAAGACCCGGCCCTCCCTCTAAACGTTCATCTAGAACAAGGAGAAGACTGATCAGAGATGCAGCCAAGAGGTCCATGATCACTCTGGATGAACTGCAGAGATCTACAGCTGAGGTGGGAGAGTCTGTCCATAGGACAACAATCAGTCGTACACTGCACAAATCTGGCCTTTATGGAAGAGGGGCAAGAAGAAAGCCATTTCTCAAAGAAATCCATAAAAAGTCTCGTTTAAAGTTTGCCACAAGCCACCTGGGAGACACACCAAACATGTGGAAGAAGGTGCTCTGGTCCGATGAAACCAAAATCGAACTGTTTGGCCACAATGCAAAACGATATGTTTGGCGTAAAAGCAACACAGCTCATCACCCTGAACACACCATCCCCACTGTCAAACATGGTGGTGGCAGCATCATGGTCTGGGCCTGCTTTTCGTCAGCAGGGACAGGGATGGTGGTCAAAATTGATGGGAAGATGGATGGGTCCAACTACAGGACCAGTCTGGAAGAAAACCTGTTGGAGTCTGCAAGAGACCTGAGACTGGGACGGAGATTTATCTTCCAACAAGACAATGATCCAAAACATAAAGCCAAATCTACAATGGAATGGTTCACAAATAAACGTATCCAGGTGTTGGAATGGCCTAGTCAAAGTCCAGACCTGAATCCAATCGAGAATCTGTGGAAAGAGCTGAAGACTGCTGTTCATGAACGCTCTCCATCCAACCTCACTGAGCTCGAGCTGTTTTGCAAGGAAGAATGGGCAAGAATTTCAGTCTCTCGATGTGCAAAACTGATGTAGAGACATACCCCAAGCGACTTGCAGCTGTAATTGCAGCAAAGGGTGGCGCTACAAAGTATTAACGCAAGGGTGCCGAATAATATTGCACGCCCTACTTTTCAGTTTTTTATTTGTTAAAAACGTTTGACACATCTAATAAATTTCATTCCACTTCACGATTGTGTCCCACTTGTTGTTGATTCTTCACAATAAATTAGAATTTTATATCTTTATGTTTGAAGTCTGAAATGTGGCAAGAGATTGACCAGTTCAAGGGGGCCGAGTACTTTCGCATGGCACTGCAAATGTACATTTAAAAAGATATTCTTTACTATTGAGAGCCAAGTATACCAGAGTCAAATTCATTGTTTGTCTGTAAACAAAGCTGATTCTGATTCTCAGGATTAATGTAGTCACTATTCAGTTTTACTAACCTTTCCCTGAACTACCTCTTCGAAAACCTTCTCATTTCTCCTGGCCCAAAAGCCAATCAGTGAACAGCAGTCTGTTCGCATCACATGTAGTCCCTGCTCAGCCCCGGTCGTACTTGCTCAGGAGCACGGGCCGAAAAGCTAGGTACTGCTACATAAAAAATAGCAATGGACACGATTGCAAAGCTAGCCGAGTGGAATTGAGTAGGGCCAAATCGAGACAGTGGAAAAGGGGTATAGGTTAAGTAATGTCATCACTGTATTTATATTGTTTTATGTAACATATCCTTGTCCACTTCAATATATTTGACTTAGTAGACCCTGTCTAAAGTCATATTGAGGTATTGTAATATCGATTTTGCAGGTTTTCCCACTTGCAAAGCATCTAGAAGTCTTTAATTTTTATCATAGGTACTCTTCAACTGTTAGTGACGGAATCTAAAACAAAAATCCAGAAAATAACAATGTGTGATTTATAGGTAATTAATTTGCATTTTATTGCATGACAAAATTATTTGATAAATCAGAAAAACAAAAGTTCATATTTGGTACGAAACCTTTGTTTGCAATTCCAGATATCAGACGTTTCCTGTAGTACTTGATAAGGTTTACACAAACTGCAGCAGGGATTTTGGACCACTCCTCCATATAGATCTTCTCCAGATCCTTCAGGTTTTGAGGCTGTCGCTGGGCAATACTGACTTTCAGCTCCAACCAAAGATTTTTGATTGGGTTCAGGTATGAAGGCTGCCTAGGTCACTCTAGGACCTTGAGATGCTTCTTTCGGAGCTACTCCTTAGTTGCCCTGGCTGTGTGCTTCGGGTCGTTGTCATGCTGGAAGATCCAGCCACAACCCATCTTCATTGCCCTTACTGAGTGAAGGAGGTTGTTGGCTAATACCTCCCGATACATGGCCCCATCCATCCTCCCCTCAATACGGTGCAGTCGTCCTGTCCCCTTTGCAGAAAAGCATCCCCAAAGAATGATGTTTTCACCTCCATGCTTCACGGTAGTAATGGTGTTCTTGGGGTTGTATTCTTCCTTCTTCTTCCTCCAAACACAGCGAGTGAAGTTTAGACCAAAAAGCTCTATTTTTGTCTCATCAGACCACATGACCTTCTCCCATTCCTCCTCTGGATCATCCAGATGGTCATGTCAGACGGGCCTGGACATGTGCTGGCTTGAGCAGGGGGACCTTGTGGGTGCTGCAGGATTTTAATCCATGGAGGAGTAGTGTGTTGCTAATGTTTTCGATTTTTTTATAATTGCACTAATAGGTGTTGCCTTCTCACCGAGCTGCTTGGCTGTTTTCCTGTAGCCCACCCAGCCTTGTGCAGGTCTACTATTTTATCCCTGATGTCCTTTCACAGCCCTCTGGTCTTGGCCGTTGTGGAGAGGTTGGAGTTTGTTTGATTGAGTGTGTGGACAGGTGTCTTTTATACAGCTAATGAGTTCAAACAGGTGCAATTAATACAGGTAATGAGTGGAGAACAAGAGGGCTTCTTAAAGAAGAACTAACAGGCCTGTGAGAGTCGGGATTCTTACTGGTTGTTAGGTGATCAAATACTTATGTCATTCAATAAAAGACTAATTAATTGATTGATCTGGGGGAGCAGCTGGATCTATCAGTCTGGATTGGAATGAACGATGCTCTCTTTCGATTTTAATGTCCTAAGGAGGCAGCTTCACCACTTTGGGAAGCAAGCCTTTCACAAAAGCAACCACATCTCCCTGTTCACTCCCCTCTGGCATTTGGAACATATTAAGGTTGTTTTGTCTTAGCCTATTTTGTGGATCGTCACAAACAGCTGTAAGTTGTTTTCATAATTGAAGCAGGCACCGTAGCATGCGATGCTACCTTACTTTCTCATCCTCCACATCGCTCTCTCTCCCCTCCAGCTCAAAAATGCTTTGCTGATGGTCACCAAGCTGTCCTTTAATATCAGTCAAAGCTTCTTCCTAGCACTCAAGTGTCTATGTTGTTTGTTTATGTCCCTGGATTATTTCTTTGTGAAGTTTTCTCATTTCCTCTATCAGAGACATCTTGGCCTCACACGCTGCCTGGTGCTTGTGGCTAGTAGCATCTAAGCTAGCACTGTCCGTGTTTGGTGATTTTTCGTCTGTTTCTTTCAAAGTCCTTTGTTTTCCATTACCTCTAGATCTCGAGGTGGAAGACATCATGTCCATTGGTTATTTTTATTTCTGAGGTGACATTGCAGTATGCACAGAAAAACCAAGTATTATGAGGTGCCTGAGGTAAACCAGAGTTCGGCCCTGGAATTTCTTTTCGTCTTTTCATGGAAAACGCCAGTTTCATCACCAGTTCAAAATTACGTTCGGGAACGGGCTCCGAACCGCTTCAGTGGAACATGGGTATTTGTGGCGCTACAGAGCTCAGCACCAACACACCTCTGCTACATGAAAACTCACAAACAGAAAGGTTTTTTTAAAGCCAGTCACTAAAGAAGAGATAAAGAAAGAAGGCATGTTCTCAGAATAAATATGAACACAATATCTCTGAACTCAGACACTGTATTTAGTCTGTAGTCATTTACTTTGAAAAAATAAATGACTAATAAATGAAATAAGTTGAATTCTAAATAATTAAGAAATAAGATTTAAAAAAAGACTTTTACAGAAATCATAAAGATGCTAGAAAACTGTACAGAACACATTCTTACGAGGAGGAGCATTGCTGGTTAAGTAGAAGAGATACTCGGGGCATGGGATGGTAACCTCCTCTCCAATGTCAGCAGGGGGCCAGCAGGTGATCTTGTCCCATGTGATATTGCAGCCTATGAGGAAAACAAAATCAAAAAAGTGGTTCATAATCAAAAGAGGAAACTGTAAAACCAAACGGCCCACGGTCAGGATGAGGCTGAACCTTTCTCAGTTTGTAATATCGCTCCTTGGTGACGAACATCAGCCTCATTAAGCTGAAGATGGAGTTTCCATGGCAGTCGAAACATGTAAGCCTGTGTCAGCAGTCACAATGAGCCTGGGTTCATAACAGCGGATAACCCAAGGTAGCAAACAGCCACCATGACTATTAAAATAGCTTCCCTTTTGTCATCACTCGCTGCTGTTTGAATTCAACAGATCGCTGTAACTTTCCACACTGTGGATGCAGATTCAGGTCACCACGCCATCCAAATCCACACCTGCTCAGAAATTTATCATAATAAAAACTCACAGCACCACCTAGAGAAACCAGAAATATTCAGACCTAATGGAGTTTTTGCACTACAAATGATGACTAAATTAAAACGGTAATGAGAATTTGATGACTTTTGTGTAGTGTGAAAATGAACAGTCTCCCAACTTGGCAAGTTGGCAATGTTTCAGTCACACAGAGACAACAGTGTCTTGGTGAAGCGAAATCATAACCAAGTAGAATAAAATGACGTGTGTTGCTGGTACAGAGCGCCTCACTGTCTGATGTCGTTCAAAACCTATCAAGACTAATGAAATATATCTCCACAGTGAGGTTCATTATTGCATATTCATTGCTTGATTTGTTCTTTTATAAAATGTCATTCATGTAAATGAATGTGCATGCTGTGATGGATTTGTTTTGCTTTTGCATCCCATTGCTTACAGTGAGAGGTAATTGTACTGCATACTGAAGTTCAGACACAGGCTTCTATTTCTAATTAAACTTCATACTACTTTCTTTTTCCACTCTAAAAGCACAAACTTTGATGTATTTTACTAGGATTTTATGTGATAGGACAACACAACACAAAGTAGTGTATATAGATAAGGTGAAAAGACAAGGATGCGTGGTTTTGATTTTTCTTTTTTTACAAATAAAGGTCTGAAAAGTGTAGTGCGCATTTATATTCAGACGACTTTAGTCAGTACTTTGCAGAACCAGTTTTTAATGCAGTTCGAGCGGCAGGTCTCTGGGGTATGTCTCTTCCAGCTTGTACATGTACAGGTCCTTCTCAAAATATTAGCATATTGTGATAAAGTTAATTATTTTCCATAATGTCATGATGAAAATTTAACATTCATATATTTTAGATTCATTGCACACTAACTGAAATATTTCAGGTCTTTTATTGTCTTAATACGGATGATTTTGGCATACAGCTCATGAAAACCCAAAATTCCTATCTCACAAAATTAGCATATCATTAAAAGGGTCTCTAAACGAGCTATGAACCTAATCATCTGAATCAACGAGTTAACTCTAAACACCTGCAAAAGATTCCTGAGGCCTTTAAAACTCCCAGCCTGGTTCATCACTCAAAACCCCAATCATGGGTAAGACTGCCGACCTGACTGCTGTCCAGAAGGCCACTATCGACACCCTCAAGCAAGAGGGTAAGACACAGAAAGAAATTTCTGAACGAATAGGCTGTTCCCAGAGTGCTGTATCAAGGCACCTCAGTGGGAAGTCTGTGGGAAGGAAAAACTGTGGCAAAAGACGCTGCACAACGAGAAGAGGTGACCGGACCCTGAGGAAGATTGTGGAGAAGGGCCTATTCCAGACCTTGGGGGACGTGCGGAAGCAGTGGACTGAGTCTGGAGTAGAAACATCCAGAGCCACCGTGCACAGGCGTGTGCAGGAAATGGGCTACAGGTGCCGCATTCCCCAGGTCAAGCCACTTTTGAACCAGAAACAGCAGCAGAAGCGCCTGACCTGGGCTACAGAGAAGCAGCAGTGGATCGTTGCTCAGTGGTCCAAAGTACTTTTTTTGGATGAAAGCAAATTCTGCATGTCATTCGGAAATCAAGGTGCCAGAGTCTGGAGGAAGACTGGGGAGAAGGAAATGCCAAAATGCCAGAAGTCCAGTGTCAAGTACCCACAGTCAGTGATGGTCTGGGGTGCCGTGTCAGCTGCTGGTGTTGGTCCACTGTGTTTTATCAAGGGCAGGGTCAATGCAGCTAGCTATCAGGAGATTTTGGAGCACTTCATGCTTCCATCTGCTGAAAAGCTTTATGGAGATGAAGATTTCATTTTTCAGCACGACCTGGCACCTGCTCATAGTGCCAAAACCACTGGTAAATGGTTTACTGACCATGGTATCACTGTGCTCAATTGGCCTGCCAACTCTCCTGACCTGAACCCCATAGAGAATCTGTGGGATATTGTGAAGAGAACGTTGAGAGACTCAAGACCCAACACTCTGGATGAGCTAAAGGCCGCTATCGAAGCATCCTGGGCCTCCATAAGACCTCAGCAGTGCCACAGGCTGATTGCCTCCATGCCACGCCGCATTGAAGCAGTCATTTCTGCAAAAGGATTCCCGACCAAGTATTGAGTGCATAACTGTACATGATTATTTGAAGGTTGATGTTTTTTGTATTAAAAACCCTTTTCTTTTATTGGTCGGATGAAATATGCTAATTTTTGAGATAGGAATTTTGGATTTTCATGAGCTGTATGCCAAAATCATCCGTATTAAGACAATAAAAGACCTGAAATATTTCAGTTAGTGTGCAATGAATCTAAAATATATGAATGTTAAATTTTCATCATGACATTATGGAAAATAATTAACTTTATCACAATATGCTAATATTTTGAGAAGGACCTGTAGATACTGCCCATTCTTGTTTGCAAAACATCTCAGACTAATTCATGATTGGATGCAGAGCATCTGTAAACAGCAATCCTGCTACAGATTTAGGTCTTGACTTTGACTGGGCCATTTTAACACATGGATATGCTTTGCTATAACCAGGGGTAAGTACTCATTACAGTTAAAAGAGCAATTAAATGAAATTAAGAGCCGCAAATGTTACATGACATTACATGACAACGCATCTTATAATCTCTTATGAATATCTACCGTAGGAATTCTTTTTAATAAAAAAACACCTTTTTATTTCTATTTTTAAGTTTTAAAATAAATAAAACAATTTTAGTAAAAAGAGGATGGAAACATTTTATCTGTGGGACCTAAAGACAAGAAAAATAGACGTAAAACATATTACTGGTACTTTTAGTGTCTTCCTGTTATGGAAATTCAATGCACTTATTCCATGAAAAAATGCTTAAACCTGCAATTGGTGTTATATTTAAAATACATTAGTTGGTTTAGAACCATTACAACCAAAGAGCCACTTGCTGCTCCAGAGCCGCAGGGTGCTGACCCCTGTTATAGACAACGGATAAATGGACCTTCACTAAAGGTCCTTCGATGTCTTTCTATTGTGGACATTTTTGAGAATTTGTTATTATCTTTATGGGGCGACAGTGGTGACAGTGGTAGAGGTTTGTCCCGTAACCGGTGGCTTGACTGCCTTTTGATGCATCTAAAAGGTTTTCTTCCAGGATTGCTCTGCAGTTATCTCCATCCATTTTCCTATAACCTCTGACAAGGATTCCTGTCCTTGCTTAAGAAAAGCATCCCACAGCTGCCATCCTTTTGCTGACACCATCATGTTTCACTGTGGGGATGATGTGTTCAGGGTGACATGCAGTGTTAGATTTTTAGACACACATAGTATTTTGCATGATGCCCACATAAATTGAATTTTGGTCTCCTCTGATTAGAGCGCTTTCTTCATCATTTTTGTTGACCTCTTATGACTTTCTTTCTACAATGGCTTTCCTCTTCATCAAAGTCCATAAAGGCCAGATTTGTAGAGCGCACAAGTAATAGTTGTCCTTTCATTAAATATGCCATGTGAGTTGTAGATCCCTGCAGCTGCTCCAGTTACCTTGTTAATTAGTTCTCTCCACTCCCGGCCTGTCAGTTTAGGTTGAAGGCCATGCCCCGGCAAGTTTGCAGTTGTCCCTTACTCTTTCCATTTCCAATGAAGGTGTTGAACAGTGCTCCAAAGAAAGTTCAGAGGTCTCCCTGACCTCTCTGCTATGTTCCCCTGTCTTCATGGTGCTATTTGTTCTCTAATGTTCTCTAGCAACCCTGTGAGGCCTTCACAGAACAGTTGAATTTATACTAAGATTAAATTATACAGAAGTAGACTCTATATACTCTTCAGGTTTATGAGGATAACTGTCTGTGTTAGATTTTATTTAGGGGTCCAAGGAAAATGGGCTTAATCCATCACATAATTTCATTCAATTTCTTTATCATAAACAATTTTGAACACCATACATCATTTTCTTAAGAATTTCTTCCACTTCATATCTTTGTAAAGTGGAAAGAAAACGTGAAAAATTCGAAAGGTTTGTTGTGCTACTTTGTGTTGGTCGGTCACATAAAATGCATTGAAATTTGTAGTTTTAAATTGACAACATGTAGAGTCAAAACTAGTACTGACTGTACATGATAACCGCTTGGAATAAGGTAGAAAACTACGTTCAGCCATGCAGATTACAATGTAAAGCCAGTGGAGCGTTTCCACAGCTTCTGTTGTCGTTAGCCCCTTTTGGGTCAATCATAGCCGAGTTCTGTGATGCACAAAGGATTATGTGACAAAATAATGGCAGCTGCCAAAATAAAGTAAAATTAAGCAGGCACACAAAATTACATACAAAGACCACATACCTGTTGTATTGTTGTCAATCTGAGTGTGGCACATGGCTCTCTCCTTGTCTATTTCCAGAATGAGGTCACACATCGAGCTCTGCGCTGAGTACACCTGCGGACACAACATTTCATATTTATCTTCTTTGAATGTTCTGTGCAGTGCTATACAATATGCAGCTTTGCAATGTGATTGGAAAGTCATTCATACACCTTGAACTTGTTTATATATGGTCACATTAAAAACAAAGAATTGATGTATTTTGTCATTATTTTATGTGATAGACCAACACAAAGTAGTGCATAAAGGTGATTTTTGAATATTTTTTCAAAAAACATTTGAAAGGTGGGTCATGCATTTATTTTCTCCCCCCTGGAGTCAGTATGTTGGAAAACCACTGACTATCACAGCAATTACAGCTGCGAATCTTTTATGGTATATCTGCCAACTTGCACATCCAGAAACTGTAATTTAGAGTCTGTTATTTACTCATTAGGTTGAGCTCTGACGGAATGGATGGAGAGTATCTGTGAATATTGCATTATAGCTCTGGCTATATGTTTAGGGTTGTTATCCTGCTGGAACGTGAACCTCCATCCCTTTTGCAATGTAACAAGTTTTCTTCCTGGATTCTCAGATAATTAGCTCCCCAGCAGCATAATACAGCAACCACCATGTTTCACCATGGGGATTGTGTGCTCAGGTTGATAAGTGTTAGGTTTTTGCCTTTCAAAAGTTACGGGATGAGATCTCCTTTATCCACGTGTTTGCTGTGTTCCCTCCATGATTTATAGCAAACTGTAAATGACTTCTTATGGCTTTCTTTCAACACCAGCTTTCTTTTGCACAGGATTTCGCAGATACAAATGAGGGGGTGGTAAATGTATGCCACAATCTTCAGGTTTTTATTGAAAAAAAAATATATTTTTTGAACTACTTTACATTGGTTCATCTCATGAAATCCCGGTAAATTACATTAAACTTTTTGGTTGTGACAAAATGTAAAAAATAATTCAAGGGGTATGATTATTTTGCACAAGAGTGTGGGCAGCCCTTTGTAAGTATGATGATTAGACACAACCTCTGAAGCTGACAAATTTTACAAACTTTTCACGTTAGAGAACAATAGTCTAGATTATTACCTGTGATAAACGTAGGATTCAATTTGGTTAAATTTGCATGTTTTACCACAGGATAGCAGGAAATAATGGCAAGATTTCCATAAAATCATTACCATAGATAAGGTTGGCCCAGTGGCTTTTTTATTGACTTCACTAAGAAAAACATTTGAATATACCTGTAAACGCTGTGGGTTTGTTAAATAAAGCTGACAAAAACTGACCCAGTTGGTAAGCTGACCTGGTTAATGTGCATTCACAGTATGATAAATATTTCTGAAAAGAAAAAGTGGTGTCTTATTGGGTGACCTCAAATCCTCCCTACATTGTATTAGTATGTTTTAGCATTGAGTACAAAATAAGATATTCACTTTAAGTTTTCCATACCACTTTTCCACATTTTGACACATTAAATAACAGGAAAATGATTATTGGCTTTTAATTTTCGTAAAACCCATTACATTTATGGGTACCAAAGGGTGCTGAATACAAATTTATGTCATGTTTTTGTGAAAGAGTCACAGGGCATGAATACTTTGATTAGATGACTTCTGAAGACAATTGGTTGGGATTTATTTTGGGCTACCAAAGTAAAGGGGGCTGCATACAAGTACGTGCCACACTTTTCAGATTTTTATTAGTAAAGGATTTAAGGGCTGTACATACTCATGCAATGCACAAACTTTGTGATTTCTCAAGGTGCTGGCTTCTATTTAGGGGTTTCAGAGTAAAGGGGGTTGCATTCAAATGCATGCCACAAGCTATTATTAGTAAAAGATTCAAGGGGAATAAATACTTTTACAAGATGCATCATATATGTCTTTTGCATGACGCTAAGAATGTATGGCTCCTACTTTGATGGATGAGTCGTTTCTTTGTGCGCATTAATCAGACTGGTGGGACATATAGTTGGCCACAAAAGCAGCACATTTGAAATCAGATCTGTACACACACAAGATGGCGCCCTCTCTTAGATGACGTTTAAACATTTATCTTGCTCCTCAGACAACGGAGTTTTTCTCCTGCTACTTCCCACAGTGATGATTTGGCAATAGAGCATGCTGACAGTGATGGATCAGAGTTCCCTTTAAGTTGTGCAAGTAGTGAGGAGGAGGATGAGGATGATATCACGTTTAAAAAATACCCTGATTGAATTGATTTCTATCCCAGGAGTCGAAACATACTTTCACAGAACTGCAGCTCAACGAGATCTGACTTTCAACTGAATTCCAGCATGTGTCATAAAAACAGCTCAGTGCATGAGGGAAGTGGAGACCAGACAGAAGAGAGAAAAAGAAGGCCGTTGCCATGGTGTCCTTCTGGGAGACTCTGGTTCTCCAACCTTGGTCATGTTAAGAAACTCAGATCTCCTGGAGCCACAGCTTCAGTCGAGGACTACGGTTTTGTTTGGTGCCAAAATGAACTGAAAATTGAGAACTTGGAGAAGAATTGGAAGCAAAAACAGCAGTATGGAGAGAAGACAAGATGAAAGTCACATCATTTCATCCACGCGTGGATCAGTGAGTGAGTTCAGCCGATCCACGGAGCAGTTTGGTGCGCGCTGCATCCAACCACAGTTTGGAGAGTATCTGTACACAGTCGGCTCATATTTACACGATTTACAACTAGAACGGTTCACAAGGTCAGTCTGACATTGGCCCAATTTAGTCAACCAACCGAAGCGCACTTGTGAAACGAGCGAAAAGTTCAAGTCATGAGAAAACTCGGAGAGCTTAAATATACTCACAGGTTCCAGCAGCACGCAGGACAAAAAGAGACAAATGCACCTGGAGAACCGCACATACATAGTCCTCCAAATCAACCAGAACATTAAATATTAAAACTTTGAAAACTAATGCAAAAGAGGTCTTTAAAAATCAGCGTTAATCCGAGGCAGATTGGAATGGGTCGCTGTGCTGACTCTGTGCGCCCTGCGCTTCTGGTGGAGATCTGCTCCGCGCCTGAAGTCCTCCCACACCTCCTGTTCCTCCTCCTCCTCCCGCCGAGGCATTACCTTCGCTCAACAGTAAACCAAAGACAAACCATAGAAAAACAAAGATGCGTTAGAAAAAAACTTAATAGCAAAATAACCGCAACAATGCCGTTATCATACGGAGTATAAAGCAACACTTGTTATTAAATAAATACTGTACATCAATATGTTCAATTTAAGTAAATTTGTCAGTACCTATTTGAGCTATAAATACTATTAAAATAATTCGATTACAATAAAAGCTAATACAACAATATCAGTGGATCCCAGTTTTTACGTTTTATGTCTAAAGGCAAAAAAAATAAATAAATAAATAACGCCTGGATTTCTATATTTTAGCTGACAGCTCAACTCCAACTTTAATTTAATTCAGTTTAGTTTTATTTATTTATATAGCACTGATTCGGCACAAATGTTGTCTAAGAGGGGCAGGGTTTTAGATTGAGAGACAATTGGAAAGAGAACATGAAGTTATTGGCAGCAATAGCTCAGCCGATGGCCTCCTCCAAGAGGGTGTCATGGTTTAACAGAAGTATCAGGTGAGGTGTAACTTCTATGAAAAGAAATAAAAAACAAAGAGAGAACGTTAAATTAATGTTCAAAATGACTGCAGATAATCCATAACTGGAGAGTAGTAGGAGAATGTCTCATACTGAGGAAAAGTGGTGTTGGGACCCACAGCCATGAGTTACAACAGGAAATGCGGTAGGACTTTTCTGGAACTTTCAAAATAAATTGCATTAACCTACTTCTGGCACAACTTAGGAATTGGGGGTGACAGCGAACTTCCCATGATGCCACTGGCCGTATAAAACCACCACCTTTCCAAGGAATCAATCTCTTCTACGCGGATTCCTCCAAGGGGGTCCGGACAGAGAGACACAGCACACTAATGTCTCTTTGCTGGCAAACAGATATAAACTCTTCAAACTGGATCCAAGAGTGTCATACGATCATCGATCATATGCACTAAGTTAAGTACGAATGAATTGCTGTTTATGTATCCGGTATTCATTCATAAAAGGGGATAATTAAGGTACAAGCGTTGCTTGACTTTCTCTCTGAGGTCTACAGAGATTAACTGTTTCCAGAGTTCCCAGCACGACGCTGAGTGAAGCAGTTTCCCAAGGAAGTACAACGGCACTGCATCACTGTGGTTACGGCAGTTAACGTGCAGTGTGGTCAGTGGACAGAGCGCGCCGCCCAGCCACAGCTACGGAGTTTAGCTGTAGCTAACCTGTTGTTCACAGTTTCTTCAAACTTCGTCGTCGCCCGGACAACTTTTCCTCAGCACTGTTCACATACAAGGTTAGGAGTTGGGCAGAGTGATAGAAGTGATTTAGAATGAAATAATCTAAACGTTTTTCATTTTATGAAGTTTGGTTTTGTTTGTGTTGAACTCAGCTATCTTAGTGCTAGAAGGATATCTGCTCAGCACATGCTTAGTTTTGTGTTCTGTGTTTGTGTGTTTTTAAAGATAAGACAAACTTTATTTAATGGGTGATTTTAAACACAGAAGATTGATCATAACGCGCCGTCCGCGTTTATGCATTTTAACCCTTTTATTAACGGTATTTTAAAGGTATGTGTTTGATTCTGGTGCTAAGCTATAAGCTTCTTTTGTTTGCTTTAACTGCTAACGATTAAGAACATGTGCTTGCATATTTAAGCCCATTTCTACAGAAAGATTTGGTTCTTTTCCAAAATATTTCCCTATTTCCTTAATATTTCTTTGAATATTATTTTAATAAATAAAGGCAGCTTATGAAACACCATTAAGCCCCATTTCTCCAGAAAGATTTGGCTCTTTTTCAAAATATTTCCTTAAATATTTTAGTATTCAACCATCTTTAATCAACTTGTTTATATTGTACATAGCCCATTAGTCTTCCCTATTCCTTAATTCTGCTTTGTAGCTTAGTTGGATCGTTTTAGCATAGTAAAGAGTTTGTTGATTGAAATATGTTTGACTTTGAGTTGACTTATTTTTGTTAAATTCTTGTATTTTAAGAAATTGTGTGAATTCATTCCATGTGTGTGCAGAGTTTATGCTGTTTAATAATGTCAGAGCTTGGCTCACCCTTTTCGATTTTGTCCTAATACCACCGCCTTACTGGGCTGGTATTCACAGGACAACCCTTATCAGACCGAAATATTATTTAATAAAATATTAAAGTATTAATATTAAATAATATATTCAGATTAATAGTCTCAACAGTGGTCATTATGTCCTCCAGCAGCCTAAACCGATGGTAGCATAACTACAGAGATAGCTCAGGATAACCTAAACCACTCTAACCATAAGCTTTATCAAAAATAAAGGTTTTAAGCCTGGTCTAAACAGGGTTTCTGCCACACGAACTAAAACTGGGAGTTGGTTCCACAGAAGAGAAGCCTGATAACCCAAAGATCTGCCTCCCATTGTTTAGAAACTCTAAGAAACACCAGTAAACCTGTAGTCTGAGAATGAAGTGGTCTGTTAGGAACGTCTGGAACAATCAGATCTCTGATGTAGGATGGAGCTTGATTATTAATAGCTTTACATATTAAAAGGAGAGTTTTACATTTTATTCTGGATTGAAGAGGGAGGCAATAAGGAGAAGCTAAAGTATGGAGAAATATGGTCTCTCTTTTTATTTTAATTAGAACTCTCACTCCAGAGTTTTGGACCAGCTGAAGACTTTTTCCTGATTTTTTTCAGACTTCCTGGTAGTAAAGAATTACAATAGTCCAGAGACTTCGGAAGGTTTGATTTGACAGCAATTTTTTGGTGCTACACTGGTAATCAGTAAGAACCAGAACCTCCTGGTTCAAACCTCGACATTGAAGCTTAGCTGGCAAACTGCACTTCTGTACAGGAAGTAAATTGTTCATCCGTGTTGGCTTTTTAATAGATAAATGAATAAAGGAAATGCTCTAGTGTCTTTACAGGACAAATCCTTTGAGAAACATTGAGTTTCTTGGCCTTAACGCTTGCTGGTCGGTTTGTTCCTCCTTTTTGGTCATTACTTTTATAGGTTCAGGCTTTCTGCCACAGAATGTTTAATACCAGCAATCCATCAATTTCATAAATGTGGTAATGTGTTATCATGCAAGAGCTCAAAGGTCACACATATTCATCTGTGGTTTCTAAAAATACCTTTTACTCACTGTGATGATCCCAAACAGCTTCAACACTGACTGCTTATTTAATGACCAGCCTTGACAACCTTACTGAAAATTAAATTTATTCAGCTGTTTCACAAATCCCTGAAATTAGAGTTACTTACAAATTGTGTGAAGTTTTCTGCCTTTCTTTCCTCTTGTCACAATTTATTTTAAAAGGATGGTCATTTAAAATTTAGTTCATGCTTTTTTGCCCAAATACATTAAGGCTTTGCTGCTGTGGCTGCCAGCGTGTCCAATGTGTTGCTCTTACCGGATAAGCCTCCAGCCATTTGAGAACAAGATGAACTGCTAACAGAAATGCTTGGATGGGAAAAAGCTTTCAGGTAAATAATTGGCTGAATGGTTAAGGCTTTTTAATAGAGTTTAAAAAGGTTTTTGTTTTCAGACTGTAGGTTGGATTTAACTGCAGCCTGCTGACGACAACTTGACAGAAATTTAGATTTTATTTTTATATCCAATGGTGGTTTTATTTCTATTGTGGTAAAACATGTAAAGCAGATTTCCCACACATTCTACGATAAACATAATTTATTTTTGCTTGGAAAATGAAGACAATTGCACTTTTAAATTATTATCTGCTTCTGGCAAAAGGAAAGTTGCTTCGCATAAAACTATCTTTGCACCATCAGTCACTCAAATAACCTCCTAGACATGAGGATGAGCAGAGTAAATATCACGCTAATCAGATGGAAATGACTCGTAAAGCATTACCTGCTTAAAATGAATATGGGGATTACTTATTGGAGATAATTGCTTTGCAAATTGTTGCCCTAACACACTCTGAAGCATGCAGCCCATGGGGCACATGGAGAAGCTGATTCAACAAGAGGAGCTGACCTGCAAGCTGTTGGTTAGCAGCTCAGATCCCTCACTGTGGGCATCGAGGGTAATTATGAAGATGCATCCAAATCATTAAGCTGAAGCTACAAACAAGGATTGAAATCACATTCAAAACAGGGAAACCAAAGGCAGCATAAACCTGGAGTATTTGGTCCTAATTTCTGATGAGTGTAGCCATAAATCTTCCCCAACCCCCCAGTTTTGTTATTGGTACAGAAAATACAGTGCCTTACAAAAGCATTCACACCATTTATATCTTTTCATATATTGCCATGTTATAAGCACAAAACTTGGATGCACACTCACCACTTTATTAGGTACACCTGTCCAACTGCTCATTAAATCAAATTTCTAATCAGCCAATCACATGCCAGCAACTCAATGCATTTAGGCATGTAGAAATGGTCGAGACGATCTGCTGCAGTTCAAACCGAGCATCAGAATGGGGAAGAAAGGTGATTTAAGTGACTTTGAACGTGGCATGGTTGTTAGTGCCAGACGGGCTGGTGTGAGTATTTCAGAAACTGCTGATCTACTGGGATTTTCACGCACTACCAGAGGTTCACAGAGAATGGTCCGAAAAAGAGAAAATATCCAGTGAGCAGCAGTTCTGTGGGCGCAAATGCCTTGTTGATGCCAGAGGTCAGAGGAGAATGGCCAGACTGGTTCGAGCTGATAGAAAGGCAACAGTAACTCAAATAACCACTCGTTACAACCAAGGCATGCAGAAGAGCATCTCTGAGCGCACAACACGTCGAACCTTGAGGCGGATGGGCTACAGCAGCAGAAGACCACACCGGGTGCCACTCCTGTCAGCTAAGAACAGGAAACTGAAGATACAATTCGCACAGGCTCACCAAAATTGGACAATAGAAGATTGGAAAAACGTTGCCTGGTCTGATAAGTATTGATTTCCTCTGCGACATTCGGATGGTAGGGTCAGAATCTGGCATCAACAACATGAAAGCATGGATCCATCCTGCCTTGTATCAACGGTTCAGGCTGGTGGTGGTGTAATGGTGTGGGGGATATTTTCTTTGCACACTTTGGGCCCCTTAGTACCGATTGAGCATCGTGTCAATGCCACAGCCTACCTGAGTATTGTTGCTGACCATGTCCATCCCTTTATGACCACAGTGTACCCATCTTCTAATAGTTACTTCCAGCAGGATAACGCGCCATGTCATAAAGCTTGAATCATCTCAGACTGGTTTCTTGAACATGACAATGAGTTCACTGTACTCCACAGTCACCAGATCTCAATCCAACAGAGCAGCTCTGGGATGTGGTGGAACGGGAGATTCATATCATAGATGTGCAGCCGACAAATCTGCAGCATCTGTGTGATGCTATCATGTCAATATGAACCAAACTCTCTGAGGAATGTTTCCAGTACCTTGTTGAATCTATGCCACAGAGGATTAAGGCAGTTCTGATGGCAAAAGGGGATCCAACCCGGTACTAGCAAGGTGTACCTAATAAAGTGGCCAGTGAGTTTAAGTTATGAACAAGACCAGTGACAAAGGGCAACCCTGCCTGGAGTCCAACATGCACCGGGAACAGGTCCGACTAAGTGCCGGCAATGAAGACCAAATTCTTGCTCCACTTGTACAGAGACCAGATGGCCCCTAATAAAGGGCCCCTGACTCCGTACTCCTGGAGCACCCCCCTCAGGGCACCACGAGGGACACAGTCGAATGCCTTCTCCATGTCCACAAAACACATGTGGACCGGTTGGGCAAACTCCCATGAACCCTTGAGTACCCTGCAGAGGGTGTGGAGCTGGTCCTGTGTTCCACGGCCAGGACAAAAACCACACTGCTCCTCTTAAAGCTGAGGTTCAACAATCGGCCGGACTCTCCTCTCCAATACCCTGGCTTAGGCCTTACCTGGGAGGCTGATGAGTGTGATCCCCCTATAGTTGGAACACACCATCCTGGTCTGCCAGTCCAGAGGCACTGTCCCCGACCGCCACGCAATGTTGAAGAGGCGTGTCAACCATGACAGCCCTACAACATCCAGAGACTTGAGGTACTCAGGGTGGATCTCATCCACCCCAGAAGCTCGGCCACCGTGGAGCTTTTTAACCACCTCGGTGACTTCAGCCTGGATGATGAAAGAGTCCAACCCCGAGTCCCCATCCTCTGCTTCCACCAGGGAATGCATGATGGCAGGATTGAGGAGATCCTCAAAGTAGTCCTTCCACTGCCCGATAATGTCCCCAGTCGAGGTCAGCATCTCCCCACCCCCACTGTAAACAGTGTTGGCGAAGTACTGCTTCCCCATCCTGCGGCGCCAGACAGTTTGCAATAATCGCTTCGAGGCCAACTGGTAGTACTCCTCCATGGCCTCACCAAACTCCTCCCAGGTCAGAGTTTTTGCCTCTGCCACAGCCTGGCCTCACGGTACCCGTCAGCCGCCTCAGGAGTCCCACAAGCCAACCACAGCCGATAGGACTTCTTCTTCAGCTTGACATCATCCCTTACTGCCGGTGTCCACCGCCGGGTTCGGGGATTGAGGCACCGCAGACCTATGACAGCTATGGGCAGCAGCATCAATAATAGATGCGGAGAACATGGTCCACTCGGACTCTATGTCTCCATCCTCCCCCGGAATCTGGTCAAAGCTCTCCCAGAGGTGGGAGTTGAATACATACCTGGCCGAGGGTTCCGCCAGACGTTCCCAGCAGACCCTGCACTTGGACCTGCCAAGTCTGTCCGGCTCCACCATATCGGGCGATGTCATATGCCTCGATTGTGTGTTCCTCATAAATAAATCTTGAATCGCTCTTTGTCTGACCCTACCAGGGGCATTTAAACCCCAGACAACATAGCCTCTAGGACCATTTGAGCACTCAAAGCCCTCTACCACATTAAAGGGGCGGTTGAAGGAGGGGGACAATGATAATTGTTTTTTTTTAAAAATAGAAATCTTTTGGATTCGGCCTTCTTTACCCTGGAACCCTCTAAATGAAACAAAGTATGACAAAGTATTTCTTCAAGAAGTTACCTGATCGGTGAATAGAGTCCATTTGAGTACAATTTGATGTCAGTATAAATCCAACTGCTCTGTGAAAGTCTCAGAGGTTTGCTAGAGAACATTAGTGAACAAAGCAGAAGACCTAGGAGCACAGAAGACAGGTCAGGGAGAAAGTGGTGAAGAAATTTAAAGTAATGTTGGGTTATTCAACAATATTCCACGTTTTGAACGTTCATGAAGCAAAGTTTATTTTATAGTCTGAAACTTAAAAAAATAATGACACAGCTGCAAAATCACCAAGACATGACCATCCACCTAAACTGACAGGCTGGGCAAGGAGAGCATTTATCAGATAAGCAGCCAATAGGCCCATTATATCTCTGGAGGAGCTGCAGAGATCCATGCTCATGTAGGAGAATCTGTCAACTTTTAGTTGGGCACTCAAAAGAATCTCTCCTTTGTAGAGGCATGGCAAAACAAAAGCCATTGTTGGGGAAAAAAAAGCCATAAGAAGACATTTTTGCAAACTGCATCAGGCTGTGTAAGAGAACACTTTTAAGAAGGTGTACCGGTAAAATGAGTCCAAAATTTAACATTTTGGCATACAAAACGCTACTTGTGTCAGAGAAACTTAACACCTTACATAACTGAGACTGCCATACCTATGGTCTAGTATGTTGGTGATGATGCTTTTCTTCAGCAAGAGTTGGTAGGAAGTTTGATGGAGCTAAATACAGGGAAATCCTGGAAGAAAACCTGTCAGAGGCTGCAACAGACTTGCACCCGGGGTGAAGGTTCACCTTCCAGCAGGACGAGCCTAAACATACAGCCAGAGATATAATAGCATGATTTATAGAAATGGTGTAAGAACAGCCCTGTCAAAGTCTAGACATAAATCCAATTAAGAGTCTTTGGCAAGATTTAAACTGATGTTGGCAGACCGTCTGCATCCAGTCTGATTAAGCTAAAGCTAGTTTGCAAAGAAGAATGGGAAAAACTTTCCAACACTAAATGTGCAAAGCTGTAGGAGACCGAAAAGACTAAAAACCAGACGTCTTTGCAGCGAGAGGTGCTTCTACAAAGATCTGACAAAAGGGACGATTCACTACAAGGGCTTGCCAAACTTTGGAAAATTTTATTCCTAAAAGCATTTTGAAAACCATTCATCATTTTCCTTTCATATACAATTATGTAGTGCTTTGTGTTGGTCAATCACATATAAACCCACTAAGATTCATTGAGGTTTGTGGTTGTAACATGACAAAATGCGAAAAGTCCAAGGGGTTTGAATACACTGTGTGCATTTAGTGACATCTCCTTTGTTTCCTTTTCACCTTTCGCAGTTCAACATTTTTTGTTCATCTTACCTTCATCTAAAACAAGAACTCAGAAATGTACAGTGCAATACACTGATGAAACCATCAGGCTTAAAGCAAAACTAGGCAGACCTTGAGGTTCCAATAGATGTCATTGCAGTAAGCTTTAAGAGATGTTGCATAATGCTTAGGAAAATGGATCCACAGATTGCTGAAACCAAAAGAGTATTAAGAGTTACGACTTTCTGGAGAATTCTGGGACTTTTTTTACCTTTGAAGTAAGAAATATTATTTTATTTGTAAACCCTGAGACTGTATTTTGCCCCAATTTATTATCCTGTCTTGGGAAAATCCTTCAGTAAAGCCTCCGCATTCCTCCTTAGATGCTTCACAGCTGTTTTCCAGTCAGGTAACTTGTTAGCTTGTCTGTGGCCATCATTTTTTTTCTCTGTTTGACGCAGTCTCGCAGCAGCAAAGTTGCATATTCCTTACTGCAAGGCTTTCCAACAATGGGCAAGCTGACGTCATTAATTCGAACGCCATTCAGTGAGCAGTCAAGGTCAGATGTACTGAAGAGGAAGGAACACCTGAATAATGATGAGGTGTTATGAAGTGACAAAGGAGGCTTTGACAGATATAAAACTATTTAATGGTATGCAGTCTCTTCTTTCACCTACCCTCCAGATTATAAAAACCAGCGGAATCAGAGATATCCTTAAAGATTTGCTTCTCTATCTGTGGAGCCGATAATCAGAAACACAATAATCTGTTTCAATGAGGAAATTTACTTTTCCAATCTCAGTGACTTTTTTCTTTCAAGGAACAGATGTGGAAACACTGTGCAAATGTGGCATACAGATGAGAGGGAAAGGCACGGAAATACACACAGTCATGTAGAAAAAGTAGGACTCCCTATGACAGCCTCTGTGATTTCTAAACATATTTCTAACACATATAAATTGATGTTTAACATAAATTTTAGCAATACTGAATGCATCACATGATATAACCAGACAATTAAACTGAGGAAAAGACCATTTCAAAACCCTCTGTAAAAATGGTTCTCCTCCAGGCTTCCTCCTGGCTGTTGAAGTGAGAGTGAAAATAATAGTAATATTGAAAAAGCTGTAGCTGCTTGTCTCTCTGGCAAAGGATTTGAAGAGATCTTTAAATGCAAAAATAGGAAATTTCAAGAAAATTCCACCTGTAAAGCATGGAAGTGGATGTGTCATGGTTTGGGGACCTGACCAGCTCACCATTGTTCAATCCACCATGATTTCTACTGCATATCAGACGGTGCTTGAGGAAAATCTGAGACCATCTGTAAAGAAAATAAAGCTGAAGCAGAACTGGACCATGTAACATGATAAAGTCCAGATCTTGATCTCATTTAGATGCTGCAGGGTGACTTAAAAAGGGGCTGTACATGAAAAACACCCCTCAGGGGGGGCAACATGGCTCAGACTAATGTCAGAGACTGGTAGATAGCTATAAGAGGCATCATTTCAGGAATAAAGTGTAACCCTGGTCCTTAGGTTGTAAGGTGTGCTAACTATTTCCCTAATTAGAACAGCCTTTCTCTTGATATCTTTTGCTCATGACTAAAACAAGATTATTTATGTTGTTTATGTTCAGGTGAATCACTTTATATGTGCTTTTTTTAGGCCTAAATATTTCATAGGGTGTCCTAATTTCTTGTGACTGTGGTAAGCGGGTGTGTGGTTACAGTCAGATGATGTGTTTGACATGAGAGACACAGACTTCTGCTCAGCAAACAAAGAGAAGCTGAGAAAAAGGAAGCTGCCTGAACCTGACACTTCACTCTATGATTAACTATGGCATCGCCTTGAGTGAAAAGCAATCAGAGGATTAGCTGCTTCAGAGTGGAGACCATCTGTGTCCTGGACCTCTTTAAGGTTATTGTTGAGTCAAGATGTTATTAATGGTATGATATTGTTGGTATTAAAAGCCAAACCACATTAAAAAAGAACTCAAAAAGCCACATGATTTGATGCAGGTTCTGTTACATGCATGGCGATGTAAGACCGTGGCCTTAAATTGAAAGTATCCAATTCATTCTTTATAATGTACTGCAAAAAGAAAAGATTGAATATCTTCTTCAACAGCAACATTATTAATCTATATTTCAAATACACATGATTGCACTGTATGGGATCACATTTCTAGCAGTACTTTACATGCACTCATTATATTTAATTCAATCCAATTCCGTTTATTTATATAGCTCCAATTCACAACACATCTCGTTTCAAGGCACTTCACAAAGTCAGGTACATACATTCCAATTAATCCTAATCATTGAACAGTACAGTCAGATTCAGTTATTTATTCAAATTGGATAAAAAGTTTTATGCTTATATGATTAATTGTTGGCTTTTATGAAGCAGTTGAAACATCCCCAAATACAATTTGAGGATGGTCTGGTTATTCAACAAGCAATTTTAATTAGTTTTGAATACAAGATTTAATAGTGACAGTCTGAATTTATTGTCATTTCTTTTTAATCCACAAAGGGTCAACATACAGATGAAAATATAAAGTTACACCTCTATAAATATTTCTTTAAATATGTTTTAGCAAGCTGGTCCTCCACCACATGCTTTGTGTCGCCATCAACAAATTTGTAAAAGAAAAGGTGATGAAAGTAAGATGGAAGGCGTTCTTCCCATTACATCTGGCGTAAAACTAACTTGTTTCAGTAAAAAAACATCAAACATGGTGGTGGTAGTGCGATGGTCTAGGGCTGCTTTGCCTCTTAAGGACCTACATGACTTGTTGAAATTGATGAAACCATCAGCCCTACTCACTACCAAAAAATCTGGAGGGACAAATGTCCGGCCTTCAGTTTGTAACCTTAAGCCAGAGTGCACTGGGGTTATGCAGTAGGACAATGATCTGAATTGCATTAGCAAGTCCATCTCTGAAAAGCTCAAAAGAACAAAATGGTTTTGATGTGCCCTAGACTTAAAGACTTAAGTACGACTGAGATGTTGTTGAACTTAACCAGGCTGCTCAGTTTCTAAAAAAATTATTTAAAAAAACTTCAATTGAAACAATTCTGCAAAGAGTAGGCCCAAATTCCTCCACAGAGATGTAAAAGGCTTATCGCTTGTTATCAGAAATGCTTGATGGAACTTGTTCCTGCCAAAGGTCACACAATCAGGTATTAGGTTTATGGGACAATTACGTTTTCACATAATGCCAGGTTGGTTTGGTTTAGCTTTTTTCCCTAATGAAGAAAACATAATTTGAAAAGTGCCTGTTGCATTTACTTGGGTTATCTTTGTCTGATATTAAAGTTTGATTATCTTAAACATTTAAATGTGGAAAAAAAATAAAAATGTAAGAAATCTGTAAGGGAGAAATACTTTGTCACATCTCTGGTATAATATTTAGTTACCTTTAATGTAATACATCTGTTTTATTGGCAATTAAAGTCATGTTGATGAGAAAAGTATTTTGATTCTTTTTGTATAAAAATATCTGACAATTAAGCATAACTCAAGGTGTGATTGCTGACCCAGTTAATGCATGTCTTTGCATCTTCAAAGCTTCTAAATGATCTGGTTAGAATATATCAAAGTGTGTCTTTATATATGGGATATAATTGTCTTTAAAAGTCAGTCTGATAAGCTTCTAAGCACTCAAACTGGTGACCCAGGTTACTGAACGAGAGAAATTACAGTATTCAGTCTCAATTTACTGAAACGTTGTCTGAAAAGCTGTTAAGCTGTTGAGAAAGGATCTATAACTCCTAATTATACGTTCTGTAGCCGTGAAAAATTCAAAACTTTTCTGCCCACATTTGTGTGACATTTTCTTTTGTCCAGCATGAACAATCTGAACATGCAGGTGAAGTATGAATCCAGTCAATTTTGCTTTTTCTCCAAAAAAAAAGAAAAAAAACCTTCTTTCCCTTTTGTGTTAAAGCCAATGAGGCAGATGGTGTCATTTCTGTCATATAAAAGCTTAAATTAGAATATGAGTAAAGCTGTTAAATAAAAAAAAATGACATGAGTACTTCAGAAGCACTTCAATATCTGTCAGAAAAGTTGAAGGAAATTTCAAATAAATAAAATGACCGTTGTGGCATTCGACTCATGAAGTAGTTAATCGTTGATGATTCAAATACCGTAAAGGTTTATATTTTACACTACTGGTCAAACATTTTAGATACACTTTCTCACCTAATGGGTTCCTTTATTTACATTGTAGATTCTCACCAAAGGCAACAAAACTGTCAATGAACACACATAGAATTATGTAATAAACAAAGTGTAAAAGGCCTCCATTTTTATATTTTAGATTCTTCAAAATAGCTACCCTTTGTTTTGATGACTGCTTTGATCTTTGGTATTCCCTCCATGGGCTTCATGAGGTCGTCACCTGAAATGGAGTCTTGAAAGAACTTCTCAGAGGTTTATTGAGAAACGGCCAAAGGTCATCACAGCAAAGGGCAGCTACTTTAAGGAATCTGAAATATAAAACATGTTTAAAGTTCTTTTGTAATTTTTCATTTCCTACAAAATTACACGTTATCATTCAGTTTTGATGCCTTCAGTGAGAATCTACGTACAATGTAAATAGTCACAAATATAGTCCCTTCAGCAAGTTCGGGGCCGTTGCCTAGGCCTCCTCCCAGTGGGATGTGCCTGTAACACCTCCCAGGTGAGGTGTCCAAGAGGCATCTGATCCAGATGCCCGAGCCACCTCAACTGACCCCTCTCGATGTGGAGGAACAGCGGCTCTACTCTGAGCTATATACCCCTCCTTGAACCGCCAACTTAACATAGTGGAGGGGTTTGAGTGCTTGAATTATCCTAAAGGCTATGTTGTCCAGGGCTTAAATCCGCTTGGTAGGGTCTTGCATGGCAAACAGTCTCTGGGTGACAGGTCAGACAAAGAGTTGTACAAGAGTGGTGTAATAGTCCTCATCAAGACACCTTGATGAGGACTATTACAATGAGGTACGTGACATTGTCTTCTCATTGACGTGACATTGCTGAGCCAAGGTCTCACCCTGAAGCCAGGACTGGGGTCGGGACTAGTCGGCGAGCGACATGTCCTATGGAGACAGAGTCCGAGTGGGCTATGTTATTCGCCTCTATTGTCAATGCAGCCACCCTTAGCTGTGGCCATAAGGTCTGTGGTGCCTGTCGCAGCAGCAACCCCCAAACCCGGTGGTGGACACCGGCAGTAAGGGACACGTTAAGCTGAAAAAGGAGTCCTATCAGCTGTGGTTGGCTTGTGGGACTCCTGGGGTGGCCGATGGGTTCCGTGAGGCCAAATGTCCTGTGGCCATCGAGAAGGACTACCGGTCGGCATCGAAGCAATTTTGGCTAACCATTCAGCGCCTCGGGAGAGGGAAGCAGTGCTTCGCCAGTGGGGAGCCGAAAGAGTACATATATATATATATATATATATATATATATATATATATATATATATGGTCCTGGGTTCAACTCCTGGCCGGGGGTCTTTCTGCATGGAGTTCGCATGTTCTCCTTGTGCATGCGTGGGTTTTCACTGGGTACTCTAATCCCATAGTCCAAAACCATGAAATTGCCCTTAGATGTGAATGAGTGTATGCATGGTTGTTTGTCCTGTATCTGTGTCCTGTCTCTCTGTTGCCCTGCAATGGATTGGGGACCTGTCCAGGGTGTACCCTGCCTCTCGTACGGTGGAGCCGGGGTCCCACCCTTGAGCCTGGCCTGGGGTCGGGACTCGCCGGAGAGCACCTGGTGGCCGGGTTGCTCCTCGCGGGACCTGGCCGGGCCAAGCCCGAATGAGAGACACGAGGCCATCCCCCAGTGGGCATACCACCTGCAGGGGGAACCGTGAGGGACCGGTGCAAAGAGGATTGGGTGGCGGACGAAGGTGGAGACCTCAGCGGCCCGATCCCCGGATACTTAGGCTGGCTCTAGGGACCTGGAAGGTCACCTCGCTGGGGGAAAAGGAGCCTGAGCTTGTGCGGGAGGTTGAGAGATATCGACTAGAAAAAGTCAGGCTCACCTCCACACACAGCATGGGCTCTGGAACCCATCTCCTTGAGAGGGGTTGGACTCTCTTCTACTCTGGAGTGGCCCATGGGGAGAGGCGATGGGCTGGTGTGGGTTTGCTTGTTGCCCACCAGCTCAGCCGTCTCGTGTTGGGGTTTACCCCAGTGGATGAGAGGGTCGCACACCTGCGCCTTTGGGTTGGGGATAGGTCTCTGACTGTCGTTTCAGCATACGGGCCGAGCAGTAGTGCGGAGTACCCGGCATTCTTGGTGTCCCTGTCGGGGTTGCTGGATAGTGCCCCTCCCGGGGACTCCATTATTCTGCTGAGGGACTTCAACGCCCACGTAGGAAACAACAGTTACAACTGGAGAGGCGTAATCTCAAGGAATGGCCTCCCCAATCTGAATCCGAGTGGTGTTTTATTATTGGACTTCTGTGCTAGTCACGGATTGTCCATAATGAACACCATGTTCAAACATAAGGGTGTCCATCAGTGCACTTGGCACCAGGAAACCCTAGGCAGGAGGTCAATGATCGACTTTGTTGTCATATCATCAGACCTTCGGCCGCATGTTTTGGACACTCGGGTGAAGAGAGGGGCTGAGCTGTCCACTGATCACCACCTGGTTGTGAGTTGGATCCGCTGGAGGAGGAGAAAGCCAGACAGACTTGGCAGGCCCAAGCGCATAGTGAGGGTCTGCTGGGAATGCCTGGCAGAGCCCTCGGCCAGGGATGTATTCAACTTCCACCTCCGGGAAAGCTTTGACCAGATTCCGGGGGATGTTGGAGACATAGAGTCCGAGTGGACTATGTTCTCCACATCTATTGTCGATGCTGCTGCCCGTAGCTGCAGCCGCAAGGTCTGCGGTGCCTGTCCTAGCGGAAATCCCAGAACCCGGTGGTGGACACCGGCAGTAAGGGATGCTGTCAAGCTGAAGAAGGAGTCCTATCGGCTGTGGGTGGCTTGTGGGACTCCTGAGGCGGCTGACCGGTACCGTGAGGCCAAGCCTACTGCGGCCCGGGCTGTGGCAGAGGCAAAAACCTGGGCCTGGGAGGAGTTCGGTGAGGCCATGGAGAAGGACTACCGGTTGGCCTCTGGCAAACCGTCTGGTGCCTCAGGAGGGGGAAGCAGTGATTCGCCAACAATGTTTATAGTGGCGGTGGGAGGCTGCTGACCTCGACTGGGGACATTATCGGGTGGTGGAAGGAGTACTTCGAGGATCTCCTCATTCCTGCCATCACGCATTCCCTGGTGGAAACAGAGACTGGGGACTCGGGGTTGGACTTTTTCATCACCCAGGCTGAAGTCACCGAGGTGGTTAAAAAGCTCCGTGGTGGCAAGGCTTCGGGGGTGGATGAGATCCACCCTGAGTGCCTCAAATCTCTGGATGTTGTGGGGCTGTCATGGCTGACAAGCCCCTTCAACATTGTGTGGCGGTTGGAGACAGTGCCTCTGGACTGGCAGACCGGGGTGGTGATCCCCCTTCACAAGAAGGGGGACTGGAGGGTGTGTTCCAACTACAGGGGGATCACACTCCTCAACCTCCCTGGTAAGGCCTACGCCAGGGTATTGGAGAGGAGAGTCCGGCCAATAGTCGAACCTCGGCTTCAGGAGGAGCAGTGTGGTTTTCGTCCCGGCCCTGGAATACTGGACCAGCTCTATACCCTCTACAGGGTACTCGAGGGTTCATGGGAGTTTGCCCAACCGGTCCACATGTGTTTTGTGGACCTGGAGAAAGCATTCAACTGTGTCCCTCGTGATGCCCTGTGGTGGTGCTCCACGTGTATAGAATCGGGGGCCCTTTATTAGGGGCCATCCGGTCCATGTACGAGCGGAGCAGGAGTTTGGTCCGCATTGCCGGCACTAAGTCGGACCTGTTCCCGGAGCACGTTGGACTCCGGCAGGGCTGCCCTTTGTCACCGGTCCTGTTCATAACTTTTATGGACAGGATTTCTAGAGGCAGCCAAGGGCCAGAGGGGGTCTGGTTTGGGGACCAGTGGATTTTGTCTCTTCTTTTTGCAGATGACGTGGTCCTGCTGGCCCCTTCTAGCCAAGACCTACAGCATGCGCTGTGGCGGTTCGGAGCCGAGTGTGAAGCGGCTGGGATGAAGATCAGCTCCTCCAAGTCAGAGGCCATGGTACTCGACCAGAAAAGGGTGGCTTGTCATCTTCAGGTTGGAGGGGAGTTCCTGCCTCAAGTGGAGGAGTTCAAGTATCTTGGGGTCTTGTTCATGAGAGAGGGAAGAATGGAGCGGGAGATCGACAGACGGATCGGTGCGGCTGCCGCAGTAATGGGGGCACTTTGCTGGTCCATTGTGGTGAAGAGAGAGCTGAGCCGAAAAGCAAATTTTATTCAGTAGGACTATCAGCTGTGTACTGTATCCACCTCCTACACAACACAACTGATGGTCCCAACCCCATTTATAAGGCTTGAAATCCCACTTATTAAACCTGACAGGGTACACCTGTGAAGTGAAAACCATTTCAGGTGACTACCTCTTGAAGCTCATCAACAGAATGCCAAGAGTGCGTAGCAGTAATCAAAGCAAAATGTGGTTACATTGAAGAACCTAGAATATAAAACATATTTAGGCCTGGTCAAAAATAACACCAAGGTTTTTTACTTTATTATCAGAGGTCAATTTAATGCCATCCAGGTTAAGTGATTGACTAAGCAGTTTCTTTTTTAAAGACTCTGGTCCAAAGACGACAACTTCTGTCTTGTCTGAATTTAGAAGCAACAGGAAGTGTAATGTTTCACTTAGCGTGGCCCATATTTGATCCCCTTCACCTAATCAACATGAAACTATCTCCAATGACAGATAACACAATGGTCTAACTTGGTCTCCTGTACTGACAGGTTTGGGTGGAGGGTGTGGCCGTGGCGCCATGGCAAAGTCTGATGTCAAGCCATGACCATACGTTTGGCTTTAATTTCCACATACATTATCTGATCTGCACCAAATTCAATGTGATTGATCCTAGTCCAGTCGCCAACAGAAATCTGATGACATATTTGGTGGGCGTGGCCTAATTCTTCCACAGCGCCCCCTAGAAAATAAAAAAGAATGCCCCAAGCCATGCTTTGACCGAGGAATCTAAAATTTGGTACACATATGTAACTTCTCAGGACCTACAAAAAAGTCTCTTGGAGCATTGGTCCAAACCCAACAGGAAGTCGGCCATTTTGACCCTGTTTTGGGCGATTCTAGGCCGCATATCTGAGTGAACTCCTCCTACAGCTTTTGACTTAGAGACATGAATATCACTCAGTATACTCGTAAGGCATTGGGGATCCAAAGCTATCAAAAGCTTTTTGATACATGAAAGCGTGTGGGCGTGGACATGCCTCAAAATATGACTTCTCGCCATAAAAGACGAAATTGATATAGCTCCTACAAGGAAAGTCACAGACAAATGAAACCTTCTTAGGATTGATCTACCTCTAGGCCTGAACAATATTCACTGATCAGATGCTGACATCATCGAAGCTCCGCCCCCTGAGAACAGGAAGTGTAATGTTTCACTTAGTGTGGTCCATGTTTGATCCCCTCCACCTAATCAACATGAAACTGTCCCAAGTGACAGATAACATGATCGTCTCAGTTTTTGTCAAGTACTGACTGGTTTGGCTGGAGGTTGTGGCTATGACGGTGTGGCAAATTCCGATGTCACTCCACGGCCATACGTTTGGCTCTAAATTACACATGCATCGTCTGATTCACTTGAAACTGAATATGCTTGATCTTTGTCAACCCCCAAACAGCTCTATTGGATTACATTGAAATTTGGATCAATAGCGCCCCCTAGGACACTTCAAGGGCTATATCTCCCTTATACATCATCAGATCCACTTGAAATGGAGTATACATCATCAGGGATCAATGCTGAACATGTTGACAAAGTCAGTTCATGACATAATTTCAGCTCCGCCCACTAATAAACAACTGAGTGCAGGTTCTCGCTGGAAGGTCAGATTTCCCCCAAATGTTAAAGGCTTTTCGCCAGACCAGAACTCTGCATGACCGAAGATCATATGACATGTCGCTCACAGTCCCCCTTTGTGGCGACGTTTGGAATTGAACGGCGGTCTCATTGGTGTCGTGCAGGCGGTGATGGCAGGCTCCCGCGGTTGCTGCACAGGCCGAGTTGCGCTGAGATGCGAGGGCCTTCAATGCTGCTTGCAGCTTTAATTTCAGTTGTTTCACACTTTTTTGTTCAGTATACAGGTCCTTCTCAAAATATTAGCATATTGTGATAAAGTTCATTATTTTCCATAATGTCATGATGAAAATTTAACATTCATATATTTTAGATTCATTGCACACTAACTGAAATATTTCAGGTCTTTTATTGCCTTAATACAGATGATTTTGGCATACAGCTCATGAAAACCCAAAATTCCTATCTCACAAAATTAGCATATTTCATCCGACCAATAAAAGAAAAGTGTTTTTAATACAAAAAACGTCAACCTTCAAATAATCATGTACAGTTATGCACTCAATACTTGGTTGGGAATCCTTTGGCAGAAATGACTGCTTCAATGCGGCGTGGCATGGAGGCAATCGGCCTGTGGCACTGGTGAGGTCTTATGGAGGCCCAGGATGCTTCGATAGCGGCCTTTAGCTCATCCAGAGTGTTGGGTCTTGAGTCTCTCAACGTTCTCTTCACAATATCCCACAGATTCTCTATGGGGTTCAGGTCAGGAGAGTTGGCAGGCCAATTGAGCACAGTGATACCATGGTCAGTAAACCATTTACCAGTGGTTTTGGCACTGTGAGCAGGTGCCAGGTCGTGCTGAAAAATGAAATCTTCATCTCCATAAAGCTTTTCAGCAGATGGAAGCATGAAGTGCTCCAAAATCTCCTGATAGCTAGCTGCATTGACCCTGCCCTTGATAAAACACAGTGGACCAACACCAGCAGCTGACACGGCAACCCAGACCATCACTGACTGTGGGTACTTGACACTGGACTTCTGGCATTTTGGCATTTCCTTCTCCCCAGTCTTCCTCCAGACTCTGGCACCTTGATTTCCGAATGACATGCAGAATTTGCTTTCATCCGAAAAAAGTACTTTGGACCACTGAGCAACAGTCCAGTGCTGCTTCTCTGTAGCCCAGGTCTGGGGAATGCGGCACCTGTAGCCCATTTCCTGCACACGCCTGTGCACGGTGGCTCTGGATGTTTCTACTCCACACTCAGTCAACTGCTTCCGCAGGTCCCCCAAGGTCTGGAATCGGCCCTTCTCCACAATCTTCCTCAGGGTCTGGTCACCTCTTCTCGTTGTGCACCGTTTTCTGCCACACTTTTTCCTTCCCACAGACTTCCCACTGAGGTGCCTTGATACAGCACTCTGGGAACAGCCTATTCGTACAGAAATTTCTTTCTGTGTCTTACCCTCTTGCTTGAGGATGTCAATAGTGGCCTTCTGGACAGCAGTCAGGTCGGCAGTCTTACCCATGATTGGGGTTTTGAGTGATGAACCAGGCTGGGAGTTTTAAAGGCCCCAGGAATCGTTTGCAGGTATTTAGAGTTAACTCGTTGATTCAGATGATTAGGTTCATAGCTCGTTTAGAGACCCTTTTAATGATATGCTAATTTTGTGAGATAGGAATTTTGGGTTTTCATGAGCTGTATGCCAAAATCATCCGTATTAAGACAATAAAAGACCTGAAATATTTCAGTTAGTGTGCAATGAATCTAAAATATATGAATGTTAAATTTTCATCATGACATTATGGAAAATAATTAACTTTATCACAATATGCTAATATTTTGAGAAGGACCAGTATAATTCCACATGTGTTAATTCATAGTTTTGATGCCTTCAGTGTGAAGCTACAATATTCATATTCATAAAAATAAATAAAACTCTTTGAATGAGAAGGTGTGTCCAAACTTTTGGTCTGTACTGTATATATATTCTTAACACCTTGCATCAACAAATGTGGCTATAGTGACTCAACAGGCCATGCAACCTTAGCTGGGAATGGACTCTGTTATTGTCTCTATGAATGCTTTATGACTCAGTCTAAAAATCATCCGGTCATGAATGCTTTGTTCACACTAGCAGGCTTACTCAGTAACACACAACACCACAACAAGCAGCAGAAAACATATGAAACCAACATGGAGGAAGGGTTGTCTTCTCAGAGTGCCGAGCAGAAGGCAGGAACCTTGAGTCCTTAGATTTTTTATTTATTTTTCGGAAATAGTGTTAGAAGTTTGCCAGAAGCTCTAAAACCTTATTCATAGGAGCAACATTGCTGTTGTTGTGTGTTGTGGGTATTTTGGGGGGGTTCTCGCTATTTTGTAGTGCAGGTTGTTTTCTATACAGTATATCTACCTTCTTATAAGATCCACAATCATATTCGACATATTAAAATATGTGTTCCACTAGGGTTTGTTTTCAGATTAAAAGTATCTTAATCAATTATTCTAATTTATTCAATATGACTATAGATTATAAAATCTATCTTGATTTAAAGAACACATTTCCAAAAAAATGAGAGAAATACAAAGTGCTTTGCAAGTAAAAAACAGATGGACAGACACACTGGAAATAATCCAGCATATAAAACAGAATTGTATTTACTAAGCAAGTAAATCAAACAATTAGGAAACACAACCGTGGTTAGAATATCACAGAAATAAACTGAACATTTGATTTAAGAAAGAAAACACTGAAATTCTCAAATATAAACCATAAATAGTACAGTGGTCACTGCTGCTCAAGGACCACAATGACTCAGTTGGTGTGAATGTTCTGGATGATATATCAAACTTCTTCACTCTGTGGAGCACGCAGCTCATTCGGTTATTTTCCAAACAAGCATTACTGACCAAAGCCTATTTTCTATGTATTTCCTGAAAAAGAAATGTTTATATATCAGCAACATCCCAGCTCGCTCCAAATACCTGATTATTTATCCTTCAAGCAGAATTAAGCTGAAGGAAAACGAAAGCACTTCACAGAGAGGTAAACCTTAATTGACGTATCGCTGCTGCCACATGCTGGACAAGAGGCGTAAGTAATTCTACTGGCTGAGCAGACGTGACGTCATAACAAAAGAAGGAAATTAAACTACCCAAGCCTCTGTTTTTGTTTTCAGTGACAGGTATGTATGACCCTTTTACCTTTTGGTGTTATTAGATAAAGGTTTGTTTAACTTTTCCTGTTTATAACAATAATAGCGTTTAATTGGTCAGTTTTAAACCCGTGTTTTAACACTGCCAGCATCTGTAAGTACATCTTCTTTGTTGTAAACTGTTTCACTTTGCAGATTTCAGCTATGGCTGACTCGTCTCTAAACCCCGTGGTCTGGCTCGGTGTGGGCTCCAGTTTCGCTTTCTCTGGTTTGTTTTATCATCTCTATCAGGAAAAGAAGAAGGAGCTAAAAAAGCTAAAGGCAAGTTAGGCGCTGTTATGAATCTCGAAGACAATCCTGGTTGGGTCATGATGATTGAAGTTGTTTTTGCCACATTTTAGGAAATCCCTATTTTCAAGCCTGATGATTATTTACTTAAAGTGCTGAACTCATCTCCACACAAGCGACTTCAGTATGTTGCTGTTGAAGGTAGAACCCTGTCCACATACTTATCTAATTATTTTTAATGAGGTCAGTCATAAAGGCTTTCGCTTTGCTTTCTGTCTGTGTGAAGGTGTTGTTCAGGCTGATGGGGAACCCCTGCCAAGCAAGTTCGTCCCGCGACGCCGCGGTGTGATCCAGAAGGTTGTTCTGGAGGAGCACTGGAAATACTGGAACTATGTCACCAGGACTTGGTAAATCCAACTGGAGAATAAAGAATACACACATGCAAAGATTAAACATATTGCAAAGGTTTTCATACACCTCTTGAGATTTTTCACATTTTGTTGCAACCACAGATTTCAATGTGTTTTAATGGGAGAAAGGAGTGTAAAAGTGTGAAGTGAGCAGAAAAAAATATAATGTTCAGGGTTGTCCTGCTGGATGATGAAACCTCTGTCCGACCAGATTCCGTATTCCTGCAGAGGAAGCATGATGCTGCCACCACTATGTTACACAGAAGGAGCTCTGTATTTGTGGTGATATGCATTATTTTGCATTGCCTTTTCCAGGTCAAAAAGTCAACTAATCAGCATGAGTTGTGGTAAACTGCAAACAAAAGTTCTTGTGGTGATCTTCTTTAATAAAGGCCGGATTCATGGAGTGCACAACTAATAGTTGTCTTGTCAAAAGGTTGTCCCACCTGAGCTGTGGATATCAGCAGCTCCTGCGGCTGCTCCCCTGATCACTAGCTCTCCTTGCAGGGACTGTTGATTTAGTTAGACATTCATGTCTTGGTAGAATTACTGCAGTGCCATACACTTTAAAGCAAGGGATGTTGTTTTATAAAATAGGTCTTTAAAGGTCTCCCTGACCTGTGTGCTGTGGACCTTGGCCTTCATGGTGCTGTATGTTCACTAATGTTCTCCAATAAACCTCCTAGGCCTTTACTATATAGCTGAATTTATACAGATATTAAAGAAAGTGTGTATGCTGAAGTTACTTTAAAATCACTTCTGTAAATTTTAGGTTTAAATAAAACAAGAGCTAAAAGTACAATCCCTTTTTGATGGCATTGCAACTATTGCAATGTGTTTGAAATTTAATTTTCCTTCCACTTCACTATTATCCTCTACCCAGTGTTGTTCCATCACATAAAATGTCATCAATATGTATTAAGGTTCCTAGTTTAAATTTATATTTCTGTAAATATCAGTCATTTAATATCGCTCTTTTCAGGAACTCCAAGACGATTAACAAGAACGAGACCAACAACTCCGTCCCGTTCAGTTTAGTTCAGCCTGGGTCTTACATCTCCAAAGTTTATGTGAAGGTGCAGAACCCCCTGGAGGCTTCTGGGTGCTACATGGAAAGGGTTCACTCCAAAGTGAGACGCGCCAAGGAGGGTCTGGTGGACATGGTGGCACAGGGTCTGAGTGGTGAAAAACCCATGGCGTTGGTGGAGAGCGAACAGATGCTGTGTGTGGGAAGCAGCCTGACCGGGTTCGGAGAGGTGGTTCTGGAGGGTGGCCAGGTGATCAGACTCCAGGCGCCGCAGGACGGACGGAGCTAAATCCTGGTGCCCAGCGACTATAGGAGCTTCATGGACAGACACGAGGCATCGGCCAACTTGTGGAAGACGCTGACAGCTGTGACCGGCCTCACCGGGGCTACTTTGTTAGCCGGCATCGTGTACAATTATTTTGGAAAACAGGACGACAGATCAAGATAGGCTGAATGCTGCAGGTTTAAAGCTGTGCTCTCTTGGGTGTGATCCAGTGTCTGAAGTTTCTACTAAACTGTTATTAAACATATTTGAGACTAAAATTCTAGAAAGAATTCTAGAAAGAAAACCAAAATCATGACAAAAACTAAAAAAAATCACTTTATTTTCCCAATAATCCTGGTATCCGAAGGTTCTTATTTAAAAATTGGCAGTAATGGATCAATCCACAGCTTTGGACTGGCTTCACTCACTTTATTTAATGACAGTTACTGCTAGATATTTGGCTAATTTTTAGCAACTACAGAGTGATCTAATGTTAATACATTAATGTAATGCATTAAGTTTGGCACTTTTTACTGCCATTTAATCAAGGGAACAAGTTATTCTTCTAATAAAGATGTTTTTTTAATTGGGTTTGGTCTAATCTTTTTTGCAGCAAGCGCTACACTTATCGTGCCAGTATGTTTACTGTGAATCTGATTTAAACTTAATTTTCCTACCAGTGGAAAATGTTCCCAGTCATTTTGCAAAGACTAGGTAATTGTGATCACATGAATTGCTACTTTTACCTGTTCTGTGCCGTTGCTTTGTGAAATATTCCTACCATTGCATTACAACCAAAATATTTACAGCATTTTATTGGTTTTATGAGACAGACAAACATATAGTAGTGCACAACTGTGAAGCTGAAGATACATGCTTTCTTTGTTAAAGAAAAGTCTGAAAAGTGTATCAGAGTCCACCTGTGTGTTATCTAATCTCAGTATAAATCCAGCTGTTCTGTAAAGACCTCAGGTTTGTAGGAGTAGATCAGTGTTGCTCAGTATATCTGAAAATGAAGAGTGTGGTCAAATGGTCAAAACTTTCAGTCTAGATGCACAGAGTTGGTAGATATGCACCTTAAGGACCAAGGTCCACATTGCCATCACTAAATCGGACCTGTTCCCGGTGCATGTTGGACTCCGGTAGGGCGGCCCATTGTCACCGGTCCTGTTCATAATTTTTATGGACTGGATTTCTAGGCGAAGTTGAGGACTGGAGAGGGTCGGGTTTGGGGATCAGTGGATTTCGTCTCTTCTTTTTGCAGATGACGTGGTCCTGCTGGCCCCCTCTAGCTAAGACCTACAGCATGCGCTGGGGTGGTTCGTAGCCGAGTGTGAAGCGGCTGGGATGTAGATCAGCTCCTCCAAGTCTGAGGCCATGGTTCTCGACTGGAAAAGGGTGGCTTGTCCTCTTCAGGTTGGAGGGGAGTTCCTGCCTCAAGTGGAGGAGTTTAAGTATCTCGGGGTCTTGTTCACGAGTGAGGGGAAACTGGAGCGGGAGATCGACAGACGGATTGGTGCGGCTGCCGCAGTAATGGGGGCACTGTGCCGGTCCGTTGTGGTGAAGAGAGAGCTGAGCCGAAAAGCGAAGCTCTCGATTAACCGGTTGGTCTACGTTCCTACCCTCACCTATGGCCATGAACTTTGGGTCATGACCGAAAGAACGAGATCACAGATACAAGCGGCTGAAATGAGCTTCCTCCATAGGGTGGCCGGGCACTCCCTTAGAGATAGGGTGAGGAGCTCGGCCATCCGGGAGTGGCTCGGAGTAGAGCCGCTGCTCCTCCACATCGAGAGGAGCCAGTTGAGGTGGCTCGGGCATCTATACCGGATGCCTCCTGGACGCCTTCCTCGGGAGGTGTTCCAGGCACGTCCCACCGGGAGGAGGCCCAGGGGACGGCCCAGGACACGCTGGAGGGACTTTGTCTCTTGGCTGGCCTGGGAACACCTGGGGCTCACCCCTTAAGAGGAGCTGGAGGAGGTGTCTGGAGAGAAGGACGTCTGGGCGTCTCTACTGAGTCTGGTCCCCCCGCGACCCGGTCCCGGATGAAGTGGAAGACGATGAGTACGAGTACGAGTAAAAGATTAAAAGTCAAATCTCAACACTTGAGTCTGAGCAGGATGACAGGTTCTTTATTCTGACAAGCAGTCCTAACACAAAGGGGGAAAACAACAACCCAATTTCCTTCAGTCACACAGCAGCTTATGCTACAAAGGCTTATAAGTTAAACTGTCAGTAAGGTCTCCTCGTTATTCTCCATCCTCTTCTGAAGACTCCTCAGCCTCTTTCAACCACTGGATGAACTTCTGAAGCTGAAAAGAAAACAAGGCCGACACTGAATTACTGAAGGTTTGGGAATGAAGACAAAGCTGATGAACAAGCAGTCAGGTTGAAGCAACATTTATAGTGATATTACATCTTAGAAGGGAACAGAAATCTACCAGGTAAGGCTGGAAAACTCAATTCTAAATTCATCCCAATAAAATAATCTGACTATAGTCCTGATATAAATGAACTGGTACAGGAATGACCTGTAAAACGATTCAGTGCTGAATGTCGTTCTTCTGCATCACAATTCATAACCTTAGAATTCTTTGTGGTTTCGGTACATTTTTGTTGCTGCCTGGAATAACCATCATTTTATTTGCTACATGCCATAAAATAAGGTTGTAAAACAAAACCTTGAATGCAATGATTTATAAAATATTGTTCAACACATTGTTATGGAATACGTTCTAAATCGCTTTAGAGGACGATATCAAACATTATATAGGGTGTATTCACACCAGGAAAGTCCTTTATTTGTGCTTTATTTTTGTTTTGTTTTGTGCGGTTTGCTTTCACATTGTACTTTTTGCAAGTGAACTATTACTTGTAAACAAAGCCACGCGGATGACGATCATTGCTCCCATTGGACAGAATGCCTGCTGAACGCCGAAGAAAACGGTGTGCTCTGCGTGTCCGGTCCCACATGCCCGGTGTTGCAACAATCAGCCGGCCAGGTATGATTGGAGTATAACCTATACCTTTGCTACTTGCTACGGTGGCTTGTTAAGTCCAAAGAGACGTACATTTTCTGCAGTTGGTTCGGATCGGGGCCAGTTTGTATTCAGACCATAAGCGAACCGCACCAGAATCCGTTTAGAAGCGGACCGAGACCACCTCAAAAAGTGGGTCTCGGGCCGGTTGTTTGGTCCAGACCAGGGTTCACTTGAGTGAATTCACACCTGCAAAAAAGGTCCGGACCAAGGGGGGTGTTGGGACCCAGCCATGGAAACAACATTAAAACTCCGGTACACACTTTTCTGGAACTTTCAAAATAAATTGCATTTAAGTGACTTCCAGCAACTGAGGAAAGGGGGTAGCAGCAGACTTCCCATGATGCCACTGTCTGAATAAGAGCACCCCCTCTCCAACAAGCCGACCTCTTCCACACCGGTGTTCATCGGGATAGGAGGGGAACAGCGCGCTGATGTCTCTTTGCTGGCAAAGACAAACTCTTCAACTGGATCCAAGAGTGTCATAAGATCACGCGATCATATGCACAAGTTAAGTATGAGTGAATAACTGTTTGTGTACCCAGTATTCATTCATAAAAATGGGAATTAAGGTACACGCCTGGCTTGGCTTTCTCTATCTGAGGCCTGCAGAAGCAAACTGTCCCAGAGAAGTTCCCTACAGAGAAGCGGTCTCTATGAAGCCGAGCGGAGCGGTCTCCTAGTCTGGAAGGAAGACAGCAGAGACCCTATCACCGTGGTAACAGTAACGTGCAGTGTGGTTAGCGGACAGAACGGGCCGTCTTTCATCCACAGCCACGGAGGTTAGCTAGAAGCTAACCCTTTGTTCACAGAGCTCTTTGCAAACTTCATCGTCGCTTGGACAACGTTCCTCACCACAGTTCATGAGGTTAAGTGTTTGGGCAGCAAAACATAGAAGTGATTTAGGTTGAAATGATCTAAACGTTTTTCATTTTAAGAAGTTTGGTTTTGTTTGTGTTGAACTCAGCTATCTTGGTGCTAGCAGAATATCTCCAGCACACGTGCTCAGGTTGTGTTCTTTGTGTGTTTTTAAAGTTAAGACAAACTTTATTAAAGGGGGATTTTAAACAGAAGATTGATCATAACGCGCCGTCCGCGCTTATGCATTTTAACCCTTTTATTGACGGTATTTTTAAAGGTGTGTGTTTGAATCAGGTGCTAAGCTATCAGCTTCTTTGTTAGCTTAACTGCTAACAGCTAAGGACATGTGCTTGCTGCTAAATAATATTTACCCAGAAAGGTTTAGTTTTCAATCCAGTAAATAATGTGTCCCTAACATCATTTTACTAAATTTGATAACTAAGTAAACACCATTAAGCCCCATTTCTCCAGAAAGATTTGGCTCTTTCCAAAATATTCCCTTAATAATATTTCTTTAAATATAATTTTAATAAATAAAGGCAGCTAATTAGACACCATTGAAAATTAGTCATACAGAAGGTTGGTTTTATTCAGCAGATCATTCTTAAAACATTATCTTATTAAAATAATATTTTATCTGATCTTGCATTGTGAATGGTTGTCTAAGTTTGTTCCAAGACTAACTTAACTTCACTTCCAGATTCTTCAAGATAATCCTTGGGTCTCAAACATAAATATTGTATGGTAATGTTGCATCACTCTTTTGGTCATGGTTCTCAATCATCTTTAATCAACTTGTTTATATTGTACATAGCCCATTAGTCTTCCCTATTCTTTAATTCTGCTTGGTAGTTCAGTTGGATTGTTTTAACATAGTAAAGAGTTTCTTGATTGAAATATGTTTGACGTTGAGTTGACTTATTTTTGTTAATAAATTCTTGTATTTTAAGAAATTGTGTGAATTCATTCCATATGTATGCAGAGTTTATGCTGTTCAATAATGTCAGAGCTCGTCTCACACCTTTCTATTTTGTCTTAATACCATCGCCTTACTGGGCTGGTATTCACAGGACAACCCTTAACAGACCGAAACATTATTTGATAAAATACTCGTACTCGTCGTCTTCCGCTTTATCCAGGACCGGGTCGCGGGGGCAGCAGACTCAGCAGAGACACCCAGACGTCCCTCTCTCCAGACACCTCCTCCAGCTCCTCCAGGGGGAGTCCAAGGCGTTCCCAGGCCAGCTGAGAGACATAGTCCCTCCAGCGTGTCCTGGGCCGTCCCCTGGGCCTCCTCCCGGTGGCACGTGCCTGGAACACCTCCCGAGGAAGGCGTCCAGGAGGCATCCGGTATAGATGCCTGGCCACCTCAACTGGTTCCTCTCGATGTGGAGGAGCAGCGGCTCTACTCCAAGCTCCTCCCGGATGGCCGAGCTCCTCACCCTATCTCTAAGGGAGTGCCCGGCCACCCTACGGAGGAAGCTCATTTCAGCCGCTTGTATCCGGGATCTCGTTCTTTCGGTCATGACCCAAAGTTCATAGCCATAGGTGAGGGTAGGAACGTAGACCGACCAGTAAATCGAGAGCTTCGCTTTTTGGCTCAGCTCTCTCTTCACCACAATGGACCGGCACAGCGCCCCCATTACTGCAGCAGCCGCACCGATCCGTCTGTCGATCTCCCGCTCCATTCTTCCCTTACTCATGAACAAGACCCCGAGATACTTAAACTCCTCCACTTGAGGCAGGAACTCCCCTCCAACCTGAAGAGGACAAGTCACCCTTTTCCGGTCGAGTACCATGACCTCGGACTTGGAGGAGCTGATCTTCATCCCAGCCGCTTCACACTCGGCTGCGACCCGCCCCAGCGCATGCTGTAGGTCTTGGCTAGAGGGGGCCAGCAGGACCACGTCATCTACAAAAAGAAGAGACGAAATCCACTGGTCCCCAAACCAGACCCCCTCCGGCCCTTGGCTGCGCCTAGAAATCCTGTCTATAAAAGGTATGAACAGGACCGGCGACAAAGGGCAGCCCTGCCGGAGTCCAACATGCACCGGGAACAGGTCCGACTTAGTGCCGGCAATGCGAACCAAACTCCTGCTCCGCTCGTACAGAGACTGGATGGCCCCTAATAAAGGGCCCCTGATTCCATACTCCTGGAGCACCCCCCACAGGGCATCACGAGGGACACAGTCAAATGCCTTCTCCAGGACCACAAAACACATGTGGACCGGTTGGGCAAACTCCCATGAACCCTCAAGTACCCTGTAGAGGGTATAGAGCTGGTCCAGTGTTCCAGTATTTGATAAAATATTAAAATATTAATATTAAATATGAAATAATATTCTCAGATTCATAATCCCAATAGGGGAAACGAACTCTGGTCTGTTTAAAGCGGAACAAAAGTTGCAAGTGTGAATACACCCTAAGTAGAAATGGCAAAAGCTCTCAGTTCCTCTTTTGAATGGAGGCATTTTCTGCTGTTTCTTCCATCCCAAGCAAACATGGTGAAAAGGTCTTTTGGACCCTGGAATTATTATCTGAGCTCATCAGCTGTGACCACAAACAGCAAATTAATAAAAAGAATTAAACACAGTTTGTATCCTGGTATCCAGACTTCTTGTGATTATGTGCGTTTTATTAAGATGATGAAGAAAGTTTCACTGCATACAGTCACACACACACATATTGCTCTAATATTAAAGCTTCTCCATTACACCAGTTACAGAAATCATGCTCTTGAACAGTTCATAACACCAATTCTGATAGGATTTGATTTTGAAACATAAACATAATGTTTTTTTATGCTTGTAGAACCATTTGAGACTAAAACAAAGTAACAACCAAACTAACAGTTTTAGGGGGGATTGCAATCCTTATTTAGAATGTATTCTTGTTACCACAGGATGACTAATTAAGACTAATATCAGCTTGTTAGACTCCCAGTGTTACTATACATTTTCCTTTCACACTTTGGTGTAAATACAGTGAAATACATGCTGCTTTTACTCATAGTTATTTATGTGTAAGGATCTGAGTGACCCCCTCATGGTACTTACCCCCTGGTTCTTGCGCAGCTGTCTGCTTTTATCCGTTGTGGCTCCTTGAGAGAACCAGCGTAGAATCATCTCCTCCTCCAGGATCTCCAGCTCGTACATGTTCATAAGGACCTAAGACACAAACGGCACAATTCATTCAGACTGGATGGCCATAAAGTCACTCTCTCCCTCCGTTTACTAATACCACTTGTTGTGTTTAGTTCAGCTGATTGATCCTGACCTTGACCATAGCAACCCAGTGGTTCTCCTGTTCTAGGAAATGTTCCTCGAAGGCAGCTAGACAGTCTAGGTGGTCCTGTGCTCTCTTCACATAGTTTTTAAAGACTGGTGCCCATTTCTTCAATAGCTGAGAGCCAAATAAAGAGAAAATATAACAAACAGGGTTCTCTGCAACATCAAAATGAATTCAATAAGGTGTAGAAAAAAATATCTGCTGTGAACATTACAGGGAGAAGCAGAGCAACATATTGTGAAGCCGTGAGGTTGGGGCCCTGCTGCTGGAAGGGGTACTCCAGCACCACGTTAGTTAAAATCTGCATCACCTCCTTCAGACTGATGTTGTAGGCGTACCTGTAGAAGATGCAGAGTGAGGTTAAACAACGATCAGGCCTACAGGGAGCAGCACAACTTAGAGCACTTAGAACTTTGGCTCACTTTAGAGAGTTGATCTCGAGCACAAGGTTATCGCAGCTGATGTTCTCCTCCAAACCTCTCTGCAGAGTCCCGATCACCTCCATCTGGAAGACTGCAACACAGCAAACCACAAATCACTGGACTTCAGTCTAATAGATTTCCAAAGTATTTTTCATTTTTGGTTTCTAGACTCACAATATCCTCAGTAAATTTTTGAGTATTTTTAAAGTTTTAAATACAGAAATGTACAAACAATTGAAGGCAAAATTTTCAAGAGCGGTCAGGCTTTAAATATTAGGAACCAGGAAAACTTTGGGTAGAAGGGAAGGGAGTACATGAGGATATGGATGGATGGATGGATGGATGGATGAACACAGACAGATAAATAAAACTTTTACAGAGGGGGACAGCAAACAATGTCTGGTACCCTAAACATTTATCAAACTCAGTTTTTTGTTTCTATACACATCCTGACCTGGAAATACTTAAACCAAATTCCAGACCTTTGCCGACTGCATAGGAACCCTGGTAGGTTTTGTATAAAGCAAACAGTAGATCAGAGTTTAAGGAAACATATTTCCTATTTAATGAAATCAATGTGCTGATTACTGGTTATTTTGCCTGTAATTCGTCTGTTTGGACAGTAGGGGGCAGTCATACCGTTGTTTGAGCAGCTGAGCTCTCACCTTTAACGTCATCCATCTCTGGGGAGGGAATCATGAGGTCATCCGGGCCGTCGGGTTCACTGTCCTCACTGTCGCTCTCAGGATCCGGGTTTAACACCAAGCCTAGTTGATGTCAAGCAAACCATAATAAAAAACAACCTTCTGGGGCACTCAGTGACGTTCTACAACAATCATCTGCTTTAAGGATGAGATGATCAGAGCTGCTCTCCTACCCCAGAGACACTGTGACAGCTCCTCTTCTTCTGTGTCCTCCAGACTGGTGGCCTTCCAAATGTAACCTTTCCCTTCTGCTCCAACCTCTGCTGGGTTAAAAACTGCAAGACACATGAAAACACATTTTGTCCACATTAACAGCTTCGGAACACATGACTATTATAGGCAGGTAATACGCACCTTTCTGTTTGGATTTGTCTTTACTTTGCCCAACCGTAGCATCATCACTGAGGAACTCATCCGCATCCTCCTCTTCTTCCTCATCAGGAAGGTGCATGGACACCACGGTTCCTTCTGGCAGAGACAAGTTGGGTCCTATCGCCACCTGGAAAATGATTCACACCAGTCATCACAAATGTGTTCATTTACAATTAACCACCACTAGGTGTTTGCAAAACGTTTGTTTAGAGATCGGCTGGTTTCCGATCTCCAGTTTTTGTGAATGTTTGACATTGACGTGTGTGTATTTAAGGGAGATAATATAGGTCGATTAAGGTTGGGAGCCAAGACTTTGAGGATTTGCAGAGAATGTTCAAACGTTTGTGCTTTGAATTAAATAGATGTTCTAATTGTCTAAATCCAGACCTGCCACTCTAGTTATTTTAATTGGTCTAACACAGTGTGCAGTAAAATAGACTTCTTAAAATTTGCTCAACGAACCACGTTCTATTTAGAGACAAAAAGCTGTTGTGTGTGAGGTCATTTCGCAACCACTACTACTGAAAATATTACATTCATATGATCACACGTATGTTCATAGCCAGGCAGCTTACATTATATGCCAGGACACACTGCTTATTGAGAGTCACCCCTGCTTTAACCTCGGCCTGGTCGCAGACCACAGACTGTCTGATCACCACATTACTGGCAATGTGAACATCATTCCAGATGTAGGCATGGTCCAGGGTTACGTCGTCACCTGTGGCAGAAAAAATATGAATTCCTGAAACCCGTACAACCCTTCCTCAGACATTCGATTTAGAATTAGCATTAAAGATCCCTGTGAGCTCACCTATGGTGCAGTTATCACCGATGACGCTGTTAGAGATGCAGCAGTTGGCACCTATGCTGGTGTCACAGCCTATAAGAACGTTTTCTACCATCTGGCTGCCGTGGCCCAGGCTGACCCCGGATCCCCGGTAGACATTGTGGCGAGAGTAAGTGCAGCTGCGTCCCTCATGGTCTGTGAAGTTGGACTCTGGGGTGAGGGGGTAGAACCATCGGCGCACAAAGTCCGACGACACAGAATCGTACATGAGTAAGTTGGATACGCGGACGCCGTAGCCATCTTTGGTGACATGCATGTGGATCTGATTGACGAGTATCTAATCAAAGACAAAGAATTACAACCAGAGTACTAAGGGGCACATGTAATATATGATGTAAAAATCCTGTGCAGCACCTCTTCATTGACCAGTATCCCTCGGACAAAATCATCCCTGGTTTGGTAATCGAAATTATCTGTAAAAAGTTCAGCAACCTGGAAGAAAACAAAAAAAGTGCTCACATTACTGTAGTGAATCACTGAGAGCACAATAATGTACATCTCAATTTAAACCGACCTGCGGAGAGCAGATACTGATGTGGGAGTCCAGGAGGTCATGTCTGATTTCAAACTCGTCACTCCCATTGTGGAAAATATTCTGATAATCATAAACAGGGGCAACATTCATCAGTTTGTCAAAATCTGCACGGCATTGCAAAAGCCTTCACTACCCTTAAACATTTTTGATATTTTGTGACATTATAACCATAAACATCAATTCATTTTATTTGGATTCTATGTGACACACCAACACTGAACAATGCCTAATGGTTAAAAGGAAGAAAAAGGATACAATGTTTGTGATGGTGCTCTGGAAAGATGAGTTTAAAATTGAACTTTGTGTGAAACTGTGTGTGTGACAAAAAAATAATAAAGCATACCACCCTGAACATACCATACTCAAAGTGAAACATGTGGCAGCATCATGCTGTTGGAATGCTTTTTAGAAGCTGATCTGAGTTCATGGGAAAATGAACAGTTATTATATCCTGGAAGGAACCCTGCTGGAGGGAGCAAAAGACCTGGTACTGGGGTGGAGGTTCCGCATCCAGCAGGACAACCACCCAAAACTTACAGCCAGATCCACAATGGAATGGTTTAGAACAAAGCATGCTCATTTGTTACAACGGCCCAGTCAAAGTCAAGCGCTAAATCTAATTTAGAATCTGTAGCAAGATGGTAGAGACATACCTCAGAGGATTAGCAACTACACTATTTCATATTTTTATTTGTAAAACATATTGAAAACCATTTATCCCTTTCCTTTCACTTTACAATTGTGACATCTTTAGTTGATCTGTGACATCAAACAATCAAATACCTATGAGGCTTTAACGAGTTTGAATATTTCTCCACTGTACTTTTTCATTAAAACAGCCTTTTACCATCGGAAAGTGGAGCTTCTTCAGCCCTTGTGTTTTCTGGTAGTGTAAAATCTGCTGACTCTTGCTGTCCATCGCCACGACAACATCGTCTTCTTCGCAGCGGGATCTGTGACCCGGTGAGGACTCCTTGAAGATCATGGTCATGACCGAGATGTTCTTCTCCATCTTTCGCCGGTGCCTAAGGTAGAAAACCCTCGTCATTTAATGAATGGCTTCCCTATAGCCTAAGATTTAACGCATGTGAGAATCTCATACCTGTGCTCCTGCAGGGCCTGACTGATGTCAATGTTGGACACCACATCTCCATAAACCAACACAAAGTCAGACCGCACCAGAGCCTTTGCATCAACATCCCTGAGCACATCTCCAAGGGAGCGGTACAGCTCTGAGGTGATGATGTGGACTGTGTTTGGGGAGGAGGGTCTACACCACTTGGACTTCCTGTCAGACAAGAGTCAGGTTCATCTCTCCAACTTAGCTCGATTTGCACAGAAGTCACACAATACAATAAGGTAACACTCACAATAAGTGGGCCTTGATTTTACTGGACATCCAGCAGCAGAACACGAATGTTTCCTGCACCCCAGTGGAGGTGAGGAACTCCAAGGTGTAGTCGATCATAGCAGCATTTCCCAACGGCAGCAACGCCTGACATCGGCGGAAAAGAGGAAAGTAATTATTCTTGTCACAATCCTCTTTTAAATATTAACATGTCCTAAACCTAATAAACTTCAGCTGTCTGTTGTACGCATGCAACAAGGAGCTGTCATCAGTGTGACTGCATCTCTGCTTCCAGCATGGACATCACTCAGTTAGCCTGTTAGCATAACAGCTAGCTCGGCTCGCTGCCTACCCGCGGCTGATCCTTGGTCACCGGGAAGAACCTCCGGTTAAAGCTGTCAGCGACTAAAACGGCCTGCACCGGCTGCTCCTCTTCCTCCTGCTCCCCAGCGCCCTTCCTCGCAGAAAACCCGGAGCCTGAGCGGCTCTGCTTCCCCCCTTTACTAGCCATGTCAGACTCCCAGTAGACCAACTGTGTCGTCAGAAACAACTACGGAGACGGAGAAGGGACATCCTCGTATTTGTTGCCGCAGGTGCATGAGAATACAGTGTTTTTGCAGTAAGTTTAAAATTGTTTTTGAAGGGATTATAAATAATACAAATAGATTTAAATAATTGTAAACATCCACATCTGCACTTGGGTGCATCTGAATAAATCAGTAAATAATGGAAAACGCCATTTAATTTTAAAAAAGAACCACTGCTGTTCATGAGGTGATAGTGCAAATAAAGTGATGGAAAGTTCTGTAGAAGGAAAAAGTGTGGTACAAAAAGGTGACGAGCAACAAGGACAACTGCAGCCTTTTGAGGATTCTGATGTAAAGCCTATTCAAGAGTTTGAGGGAGACTCGCATGAGGTGGACTGCAAAACCCACCCCACACAGATGCATCAAGGACCTGGACTAGAACTGTTGCAGTCCTCGTTTTAAACCACTCCTGAACAAGAGAAGTCAGAATCATCTTACGTGGGCTAAGCAGAAATATGACTAGACTGTTGCTCAGTGCTCTGAAGTCTGTTTTTCTGATGAAAGTAAATTTTCCATTGCCTATGGAGGTCAAGGTCCCAGAGTCTGGAGGAAGTTTGTCGATCCTTGTAATTGATTTCTATCACTTTTATCTCTTTGTTGTTTTATTACCAATAATTACTTGTCCTGGCTGTCTGTAATACTTGATTTAATAATTTTGATCATTTTGTTGTGTGTATAGTTGTCTGTTTTAACCTCTGTAATGCACTGTGTTACACTTGACTGTATGAAAAGTGTTGTATAAATACATCTTGATTTAGATCACTTCATGCTTCCCTTTGCTGACAACCCTTATGGAAATGTTTGATTTATTGGGACCTGCGCACAATGACCATGGTAACACAGTTCGCCAACAAACTTACATGACCTTAACCAAGATGGGTGGTCTGTGTGATAGACGAGAGACACCGGAGCGAAGTATGTAGACAGGCTGGAGACCGAAGCTTACTGGGCCTTTTCAACAGCACAGCAGATTGTCTTCATAGCACACACCGATGCAGTAATTCATGCAAAATGAGCCTCCACCACATATACAGAATGTATACTGTACAGTACATGGACATACTCTTCAGTAGGCTTAGATTTCAGTATGGAAGAAATCCTTTTTGATTGGTCTTAGTATTATAGTTTTCAAATAAACAGTATATTGGGTTTCCGTAGCTGAAAGCAAAAAATAAAATTAAAAATCTAAATGTAACGTGTAGGTTTACAATAAATGTATACTCTCTGTATTATTTATTCATAAAAAAATGTTTACTTACTTACCCCAAAAATACTGCACTGAATTGTTGATACTGAATTTATACATCAAAGCTTAATATAGTTATAACAACAGAATAACAGGGGGCTGATTTTTAGCTGAGGTGTGCAAGGAGAACTAATAGGTCTGTTAAACACAGACATTTGCTTAATTAATCTAATAATTTTACAGACTGTTACTACTTGCCTACGTTTAGTTTTTTAAATAATTAATAATAAATTAATAATAAAAATTTATAATTTAATTTTCTGAATCTATACTAACCAAAAATCTACCTTGTCTCTAGAGTATTAGGAAATCAATAAACACTAAAACCTCTCTTATGAAAAGATGTAAAAAAAAAAATGCAGAGAAAATGTTTTTAGGGTTTTAAAAGCAAGTTTTGGTTTATTTGCTCAGAACCTGAATGATTATCCTTCACTTGATGAAGAGAACTTAAAGCTACGTCTACAATTAAACTCTAAATGTCTTTCATTGAGCCTTACAAAGCTATGCTCTTACTGTAGATGTGTCATGTTTATTTTTTTCCTGTTGATCCACATGTACACTGATGATTTAAGTTGTCAAAGCTAAATGTATATGATTACATATATAACAAAGACAGAAAGTGCTTGTATGTTTACTGATTGGCCCTTTTGAACAATTTATTTGCTTTAATTGACAATAGTTGCATTTTATCAATGTGCTCAATTTTCTTCAATAAAGGTTTAAAAAAAAAAAAAAAGATAATAGACGCTGTTCTTAATCAAGTTTTGAATGAGTCTGGTAAAAAATAATCTCTTCCGGAACATCTGAACCAACATGTTTGACTTTAACAGAGACAACAACATCTGGCTCTTGCCGTCCCTAAGTTTAGACAAAAGCCGTCACTAACAGCTCTGCAAACGCCCAACAGTTTTTCCATGATGCTCTCGGCCACCTCATACTGTGAACCACAACATTATAGGTGATGTTTGGTAATCTTCTTAGCTTTCTCCAGCACAGAGTTGCATCGTAAGGTTTTGCTCATCCAAGATGCTGGGATTCTTTCAAGCCCAATCTGAAAAAGAAAAAACACACAAAAAAGAAAAATCATCACGCAGAAAAGTGCGGCACTACAGAGCGCTGTCTTCTAAAGCCAGCCGCCACGCAGGTAGTTTCTCTGATGAACACTTGACAGAGTTCCAGAACAGCATACTTGGACTGAACTCACTTTATCTTCTCCTTATAGAGTCAATTGTGTATATATGTACATTTAAAATGATATTCTTTATTATTGAGAGCAAAGTGTACCGGATTCAAATTCCTTGTTTGTCCCTACAAACTTGACAAGAAAGCTGATTCTGATTCTCAGAAAATGTGTGACTGGTATGTTAAATCAAGAAAACATCACACCTGGGCTCCAACGCATGCTCCAATGAAGGAGGCTCTGCTACAGGTGCACCCCCCACAGCTCATGGTGTCTCTGATGGCCGTCTCAAACTGTTTGGCTGTCAGGACTCCATGCAGCGCTGCCTGGAAGGCACTTGGCAAACCTGGGACAAGTAGTACACCCATTACCTGTCTGATCATATTCAGGTGGTATTTTGGTGAAAATTGCCTTCAATTAAAGTTAGTGGAAGCTGGATAAATATACCTCATGTGTTGGAAAACACAGTGGGAATCAGCTCCTGTGGAGGCTTTGATAAATTCTCCTTCACTTGATGAATGTGCCCTGAAAGCAGCAGAGTGAGTGGAATATAAAAGAAAAGCTCATTATCAAAATGAGAGAATGTTACCAAATCGATACAAATGTTGTAACAGCTTTTAATTTTAGCATTAAGAAATGTCTTGTTGATAGGGTAGGTTACACAGAATGAGGAAGCATAATTACTTTAGGAAGGAGGCAACAATGTGGTAAACCTCACTTACCAATCACTGCTTTGTCCAGGTCCTGGGGCTGCTTTCTGTTGGGGTCGTTGAGCTGATTTAGCACTACATCCAAAGCTTTTGGATCTGGACCAGTCAGGATAAAATGCTCCAGAAACCTGAGACAAGAATTCGGTTTGTTATCTCAGAAACAGTGCCTTGCAAAAGCTTTAATATTGCTTGAACCTTTTCACGTCGTTATATTACAAGCACAAACCTGATTGTTTTTCTGGGGGATTTTATGTGAATATGGAATAGTGTAAAAGTCTGAGTTGGAACGAAAATAATAGATTAGATGGTTTTTGAAATTTGTAACAAACCTCGGAAAGTGTGGTGTGCATTTGTATTCAGCCCCTGATAGGTTCTACTCTGCAGCCATTACAGCTGCAGGTCTATTAAGGAATGTTGCTACCAGCTTTGCACATCTAGTGTAAAATAAAATGTTTTGCCCATTTTTCTCTTTAAAAGAACTCCAGCTCAGTCACACTGGATGGAGAACAACTGAACATTCGTTTTTAAGTTTTACCACAGACTCTCTATTGGATATAGGCCGGGACTTTGACTGGACTATTCTAACACATTACCTTGTAGCTGTATGTAAGCTAAAATAATTAAGTGTTACTTTCAGATGTACTGACCTTGCCGCAGCCAAAGTTTCAGCAACACATTCATCGTTGTTCTGGGTGACTCGGATGGCCTGTTCAACCTTTTCCAGCATGTCAGGTTGTCCTGCATAGAAAGCCACTATAGGAGCCAGCTTGGCTATCCCATCAATCTGACAGTCCGTCTCACAGCCTGTGACAAGCACAACCTGCTGCTTAGACTCAATGTGCTTGTTAAGATCAAGTCACCAACAAGTAATTGTGCCTTACCCGTCTCCTCTTTGCCTGCATCAACATTCTTTAAGAAGCTCTTCAAGCTTGCTTGTCTCCATGGTCCTTCAATAGGCAGCTGAGGTCTTGGGCCTGGAAACACACATTTACGATATCCATCAGCATCACACTGCAGAAGCAGAAGTAACTTTAACAAAAACATTCAGTAAAAGACCTTCAATCACATTAGGCGGGCAGATCTCTTACCACTACGGTCTCGGTAAGGGTCATTGACAGGCGTGTCATACTCTGAACCTGGCCCAAAGAATTTCAGTGTGCGCTGCTTCAGATCATCAGCATTTAGACCTGGTAAGAAACACAGAACAGCAAAAGACACTTACTTGTAATTAAAGGTAGCTACAAATAGTAATAATCACCATGTTCTCTGTCTGAGTTTTAGTTTTGTTTTAAATCACTGAGCTGTAAAAGTCAAACATGTTATTGAAAAGATGAAAAGGCTAACCAACCTCCACATTCTGAAAGGGACTCAAGCAGGACATAAGCCTGGTCTCCGTAGCAGCTCTGCTGGCCCGTCTGCCTCCTGTAGAAGGGATTGGCCGACTCGGAGCGGAATTCAGGGTTTGGATCCTGAGCCAAGATCCCTTTCAGTTTCTGGAGATCATACACCCAATGGAGGGGCTGAGCTACAGAGGATAAGTCATATGTACAATTTTAATTTGATCTGGAAATAATGCTTGTCAAATTTTACTGATACACATAATTTACAGTACCAGGGATAAAAAATATAGATAGATAGATAGATAGATAGATAGATAGATAGATAGATAGATAGATAGATAGATAGATAGATAGATAGATAGATAGATAGATAGATAGATAGATAGATAGATAGATAGAAATAGCACTTGAACAAGCTGCCTGGATGAATCATCAACAGTTACTAGGAGAAATAACACTTCAAAAGTGGAAAATATGTAAACAGTATTCTTCTCCAATAAACACACTTAATTATTTCTTAAGAATAAGAGAGTATAGAGGAAACACAAAAAATATACATATAACAATGCAGGCTAACATTTACCTGCAGCATCTGCAACAGCTGATCCAACAATGGCTCCTATGGCTCTGTTGGCCACAGCTGACGTCATCTGTCAAGACAAGGACCACATATGATTTCTTATTCCCATGGTAATGCCAATTGATAGAAATAAAATGTTGCTTATCATGGATCTTACATCATTAGCAGGAAATACTGAAGCATTTAGGGCAATATATGTGGTTCAAAACACCTGAATCCAATGTTAATTTACCTTCTCAACATGCAGTCAAGTTCTAAAGAGTCCTATTAATGAGTTAATTATGTGATTCAGGTGCGTTGAAGCAGAGACGTCTGAAAGTAGCAGAACTGTGGACCTACAGGACTGGAGTGGGGCAGTCCTGCTAATCACATGCTAGTGTAAGCGGATGTGTGAATGCATCGTCGTTAAATCGCCAGTTAACCTGCAGAAATATAGACTGAGAATTTAAAATCTGACCTTAGTCTCCATTTCAGCGGGCGAAAACCTTTTGCAGGTCGTTTCAGTTCTAATAATTACGACTTTATTGGTACGTAACACATGCTATGTAATGTTCCTGCCGTATGTTATGAAAGTTACCCTGCTATCTCCGCCCACACCGGAAGACGTTTAGATAACCCCGCCCCCTGCTCTGCGCTTTATCCGCTGCGTGGACACGTGGTTCTTTTGATTGTTCCAAACAAATCATCCAGATTAGTTTGAATGTATATATATATAGATTATATATATAGATTTTTATATATATATATATATATATATATATATATAATATATATAGATTATATCTATAAATATATATATATATATATATATATATTTCTCATATCAAACAATTTATTAAAACAGAAGACAAACAACAGAGGAGGGTATACCACAAGGAAAATTGTCTCAATAACAAGTCATGTGCCCTTGAGCATTAATTACATGACAACGACGTCTCATCCTGTTCACAAGTCGACTTATTGTCTGCTGAGGCATAGCATCCCACTCTAGTGGACAGCCCTCAGGGCTTTGACGTTCTGGGGTGCAGTCTTTAGATGGCAAATAAGCTGATCCCAGTGCAGGTCACTTCATCTGAGGTACTCCATTCACCAGCAGCCGTTCCCCAATCATGCGGCCTCTATGAGCTGGAGCAATGTCGTCCAGGAAGATGAAATTAGGCCTGTGTTGCTCATGGAGGGACACACTGACTGGATTCATGTTATTTAGGTAGTGTGGGCTTTACACTCTACCATTCACAAAGTGCAGGGCAGTTCTGTATTGACTAGACACATCTGTCCACACGGTAACACCACCACCCCCAACGGTTGGTCTGGTGACAACAGTGGCTGTTGCATAGAGCTCTCTTTGAGGTCTCCAACACCATCATTCCTGCTCAACGTGAATTGACTTTCATCACAGAACAGAACTGAGGTCCACTGGTCCCTTGTCCAGTGAAATGCTCCCTGGCCCATGCAAGGTGGTGTGGTCAGGTACCCTTGCAGGTCGTCTAGCACGCAGACCACGCTGGTTTTGAATGGTCTGATGTGACACTGGAGGTCCTTTCAACTACCCTAAATGTGCTTGGAGTTGAGCGGCATTCATCATCTGATTCCACGGGGCACTGTTCACATTGAAGAGGTCATAAGTGTGAGATATTGCCAAAGGACATCCACTTCTATGCCTTTCAGTGACTCTTCCAGTCTATCTGCATCTCTGTGTGTCTGGACTGTTAAAATACCAATTCTGTTTGAACCAGGAGATTTATTGGTAAATTCCTGGATCAAACACATGTTGTGAATTTTGCTGTTAAGCTCCTTGTAGAAAACAGCACATTGTGCAAAAAGTACTGAAACATTGAACTGTTGGCTATGTGCATGCAGACGTTTAGATGAGGTCACATTAAGCTCACATGTAAAGGTTATACTGCATTTTAGGTTCATCCTGAAATTTTACCTGAAATCCAAATATCCCTACGTTTTTGTAAGTAGTGCATATATACTACTGAAGTAGCACATATACCACTGAAGGTATCAAAATGAACACATATGGAATTATGTAGTAAACAGGAATAGTGTGAAATAACAAAACATCTTTTATATCTTGGATTTTTTTAAATAGTCACCCTTTGCTTTGATTACTGCTTCACACACTCTTGACGTTATCTCCATGAGCTTCATGGGGTGGTCACCTGAAAGAACTTCCTGGAGGTGCATTGAGAGAAGGCCAACATTTTAATGAATTAACGTATTAATGAAACATTATAATCTCAAGTATAATCATTTACATTTGTTTGCAGACAAATTAAATTGGATTCTGGGATCCTTTTGCAATGCAGAACAAGAACGTTCCAATAATCTGTCCATGATTATTGTACATAGATATGTCTGTATTTCAGGGTCAACACTGAAAACTGAAAATGGGATGACCTTTGAGACTGACATGTTTAAAGTATCATCTTTGCATCTCTGGAATGTTCTTCAAGTTTTAAGAAGTCATCAGTAGCTAGTGAGTCAAAACAACAGGTGTTTGACGTTCTGCAGGTCAAAGAGCACCATCTACTGGATAGCTGAAGTAACTGTCATATTAGATGTAAGTCCCCAATAATGAAGACGGGTACTATATTTTACAGATATATTGGAAAATAAATAAAAAGGAAATTACTTGTGAAATTCTGCATACAGACCGCCACACATGCCACAGCTGACTGTCTTTTTACTTCATTTAGCTCCATTAATGAAATTAGAAGAGAAGACAGTAATTAAATCTGTCATCACCTGAGGTGTAAATGAGACACACATGAATCCCTCTCCCTTCTTATTTAGCCTCTGACTCATGTGACCTTATTAGATATTTACAGTGACACGATGAACCACATTTCAGATTTAATTTATAGTTAGTTTCTAGACCATAGAAATCACTTATATTTTAGCTGCAGGCCCAGCATCTCAACAATACACATACAGATCCATGCACTGAGTTCACATGTTGCTTTTGTACAGCAGACTTGTGTTTCGTGAAACTTTTTCTGAAACTTAGGGCAACGGTGGCGACAGTGGTAAAGGTCCGTCCTGCAACAGGTGGGTTGCCGGTTCAAACTCCTGTTCTGTCTGTCTCAATTGTTGTCTCCTTGGGCAAGACACTTCACCCTCTTTGCCTACTGATGATTTTCAGAGGGCTCAGTAGCGCCTGTGTATTGCAGTCTCACTTCTGTCAGTGACATGTTTTAACATGTTTTAACATGCTTACAGCTTAATAATTAATGGTCCAAAATGTAAAGAATATGGCACATCCTACCAAGACATGGTGGTCCACCTAAAATATCAGATCTTGCAAGGAGAGCATTTATCAGAGTGTCCCATAGTAACTGTGGAGGATCTGCAGAGATTCACAGCCTAAATGGGAGAATCTATTGACAGGACAACTACTGCAAATCTTGCCTTTATGTAAGAGTGTCAATTAGAATGCCAATGGAGTAAGAAACCTGCTAGAAGTCCTGTTCAAAGTTTGCCACAAGCCAAGTGGGAGAAACAGCAGACATGTGGAAGATGAGAAAAAACCTTTTTTTGCCTACATGCAAAATACTATGTATGGAGGAAAACTTACGCTGCACATCTTGAACACACCGCCTTCACTATAAAACATGGTGAGCAGCAGCTCGCTGTGGGGATGCTTCTCCTTAGCAGGTATTGGGAAGCTGGACAGAGCTGATGAGAACATTAATGTAGCTACACACAGGCCAATCGTATTAGAGGCTGTAAAGATTTTAGACTGGGATGGAAGTTCAGCTTTCAGGAAGACAACAACCCAAAATATACAGCCAGAGGTACAAAGGAATGGTTTACTTCAACGCAGGTTCATGTGTTAGAATGGCCCAGTCAAAGTCCATATCCAAGTCAAATTGAGAATCTGTGGCAAAAGTTGAAAACCGATGTTTACAGATGCTCCCTATCCAATCTGACCGAGCTTGAGCTAATTTACAATGAGGGAAGGAACAATATTTGAGTTGTTAGATGTACAACGCTGATACAGAGATATCCCCAGAGTCTCACAGCTGTAATGGTTGCAAAAGATGGTTCTAGATAGAGAATTGATTAAAAAAATGTTGTTATATTTCATTCTTATTGCAGTTACATTTATTGTTGTAAGACATGTTGAACAAAAAGAGAAAGAGCCGAGAGTGCAGATGTTCTCTTTCTATCATGATTTTTAAACAAGTCTGTTTGGGGTTCTGGGCCTTCCTGACACAGAGTGATATTGATCTGTTGACCCACCAGGAGTGCAGGACCTTCCACTAGTGGACTACCGCGAACCCTGGATTGAAATTTATGGCATTGTCTAAGATTCAGCTGCTAGGGAGAATAGCTTGTTTCTTTGTGCTTAGGTTGTAAGATTGGCCACCTTTGAGTGAGGGAGGATACTTTGACATCATGTGGTGCTATATATGTTCTGATACATCTGTGAATAAATAAAAAAAAGCCTGCATAGACTGGTGTCTGATGCTTTTCTCCCTCTACAAAGATACGGTGTATGACCGTCCAAATTTTGTCTAGAACTGTAATAGTTAACTCAAATGATCAAAGTAGCCAAGGACCAGCTGTTATTTGTTTTAATATTGCAGAAAATATTGAAGCAAATGGCGAAAATACAAATACATTCCACATTTTTGAAACTTTTTTCTGTGAAGTTTATTTTGAAAAATTATTTATCATGATGTTTCCACCTCATATCCCCATAGGGATGGATATTTAGAGTGATGTGAATTTAGTTTTCTATCACACATAGAGTTCGGCACGTAGACCAGTAGGTTGGTCTTTGGTCTCACCTAATTAGAGTGTCTTCACAAACCATGTCCCCTTTTCCTTTTAACTGGCAGTATGCACGTCTTTGTACTCCTCTTTCACATAAAACCCCACTAAAAACATTCAATAAAGATTGTAACTAAGACGGAAAATGTACAAAAGTTCAAGGAGTATGAATATCTTTGTAAGGCACTCTTCATCTTTAGATTGTAAAGTAATATCATCAGGGATCATTTTAGGCATAGCTTGATAGTATACACTGGACGCTTGTTTTAGGGATCAAAATGCTGAACCCCCCACCGCCCCGACATTTACATTTATCTTGTAAATATCTAAATTTCTCTTACTTCTTGAGTAAGGGCTAAGTGACAGCTTTACATCCAAGACCCCCACCCACCCACCCCTCTCTCCCTGTCCCTGAGTGACCCAGCTCCACATTCTAACACTGCACCAATGCCAGCAGCAGCAAATTAGACACCGACTGCAGCCCCTCCTGATATGTACCTCTCTGTCCTGCATCCATTATTTTTAGCTGGGATTCAAGACTTCATCCTTCACTTAATATGGGAGAAGAGTGTCTTATATTTGCAGCCAGCTCTAAATCTATCATATTATTTTTATTCTTTATTTGACAAGAAAAGCAGACACATTCAACTGCAGTGCCTGTACCTCGTTACTGCAGCTCCCATGCTGTCTTTGAATTTACTGTGCTTGACCAGTTGGGCCCTCATCGTCTCACTCTAGCCTAGTTTTGCAGGTGTGTAGCAAACACTGAAACACACTCATACACAAAGTTGTCACCCCACCAACAACCTCACCCTGCTCAGTTACACCCACATAGGCGGACACTGTCACACCTATGTCAAACTTAGCCCAGCCCCTCTTGTACCCTGCTCCCCATTGCCAGTTTCCCATGTGGGGTTTGTAATAAGGTGGATCCAGGAGTTAGTCCTGCTCTCTTCTGGGTGACGCGGATTGGGAAGGGTTCTGCACGCAAAGAAATATTTTAACCTCGCTGAGTTAACTATACAATAAACTGTAAAAGAAATCTGATTTGTTTTTCAAGAGAAGCCATGAAGTGGACATGGGTGCTTGTTGCAGTCTTGCTGTCATTTGGGTGGCAATCACTGGCCAAGGAGAGCTTGGACTTCCCTGAATATGACGGTAAAGACCGCGTACACAACCTTAATGCCAAGAACTATAAGTCTCTGATGAGGAAGTACGACGTTATGGTGGTGTACTACCATAACCATCCCGGATCCAGCCGCGTCGCCCAGAGACAGTTTGAGACTGAGGAGTTGGCCCTTGAGGTGGGTTGAGCTGAAAAAGGAGGAGTAATTTGAAATAGATCCAAAATTAATATAAATTAAATAGATTCATGAGTACTATTAAGATGTTAGATTGATTTTTTAACTTTATATTTCATTTTGGGTTTAAAGGTTCAAAATCTAGATATGAATGTATCCATAGTTTGCAAAAATTTAAATGCATGAAAAAAAAGCAAACCTACATATTGCATTGTTTTATTTTGCTTGTTTCTTAATTGTTTTTTAACCAAGGATTGCGTGTGTTGCTCAATGCATGTGCATTCCAATCAAACATTAGGACCCCTCTCAGCCTGGAGACTCAGCAGTTTTCGCCACATTACATCACCATCCAGCATAAAGCTTCAGCATCAGTTCTCAGGGTGTCAAACAGCAGTTTACCAAAGATCATTTTCAGTTTACAGATGATTTTAGGATGTACTAAATATCACATGATCCCCAAACAGTGCTCCTTGCATTCAGTCATACATTTAATAACAAACGTTTTAGATTTAACATTTCATTAAAACGTCTGAAAACAGCTTCGTTTTTTTCCCCCATTTTTTATTTACAAGATTTAAGACGGAGCTGACATCATTTAAAAAAATGCTCTTTTAATTTCATTAGTGACAAAAAAGTATGGATGTGGAAAATTTGTGCAATGCAAAAATCCTTAGGTACAGTATTTTATCGGATGCAGCTTGCTTAATGTTCTGCGTTAAAACTGAAGACGTGTCAAACCACTCCATGTTGCAGAGATACGCAAAGAGGCTAATCTCTGTTTTTATGGACATTCCACAACTTTCATGTAATTTAAAAGAGGCTTTGGGTCTCAGATCCCAAATGAGACATATAAGGGCATAATTTTTTTATCATAGTCAGAAATGTATGAAGCAAATAGTGACAAATGAGACACTGAACATTCCAAGAATAGAAATATGACTGGAATGTCTGCAATAAACCTATTTAAAACATCAACTGACAGTCAAATTTATATTGAAAATATAAATAACGGAGGATAATGGTGATAAAAATAAAACTAATGGTAAATATTTGAAAGAAAAACATTAAAAAACCATAAAGAGCAGGAGATTAAAGTGAGCATCTGCCTTTAGTATATCACATCATCTCAGCAGGCTCTGGTGTCTAAGAGAGTGGGGGGTGGGGGTTCAGTCAGGGCTACAAGCCAGCAGCACAGGGGGTTCTGGATCCAGTGATGCCACCTCAGCTCCCTGCTGTGACTGACACTTGCAGTACTGTACTTGTCAGCGGATCCCTGAATGCTGAGCATCACTGCTGCTTCACCAAAATAGTCCCTGGGCTGGTGATGCCCCTCAGGTTATATTTAACCTGAGATGCTTGAGTTGTGTTTCTCCTTGCAAATGTATAGTTATTGCAGTTAAATTAGGTGGTATTGTCAGTAAGAGGCAACAGCAAAAAGATGGAGCATTTCAGACGTTATGGTACTCTGCTTGGATTAATGCAAGATAAACTGCATATAATATAGTGTATAATATGATGTTATGGAGACTCATCACCACATGACAGTTTCTGTAGTTTTAAAAAAAATGTACGTACTAAACAACTTGCAATATACCAACAATGTAATTTAAACTGCTTCACCTTTCCAATTTCTGTGCTTCTACTTCTACTGTATGCAATATGAGCTGCTTTTCTCTGCCCCACCTATTTGCAACTCCATTCTAGCTCAAAGCAATGCAAGGAATCATCTGCACAACAACCTGCAGGACAGCCTGTTTACTCTGACTATTTATGCCAGTAAAGGCAGCTGTTCAAGATCTCTTACACCACTTATACGTGTGTACGTGAGTAAGTGAGCGAGGAAGCGAGTGCTTGTTAGTCCTTAAATGCACTCAGACAACCTTAAACCACTTCCTCAATGCAAGAGGGTCACAGCCTATTGGTGGAATCGACTGTCAGTCATTAGGTTCATGTTCCATACAGATTTAGAAAGTGCAGAAGCAGCTCTCTGAAAAGCAGGCTTTTATGGTAATGAAGCTCCTAAGTGCAGTTTTTGACAATATGTGCACATGTTAACTGCATTTTAAAAAGACATGGTCAGGAAATAGCGTGTTTTGTTTTTGCAGCGTGCTGCCCAAGTCCTGGAGGAGTTTGAAGATGAGGATATTGGAGTTGGACTCATTGATGCAAAGCTTGACAAGGTCGTTGCAAAGAAATTAGGTAAATAAGGTGAAAGAGAGATGGTAAACACATGCAGAAATCGGTATCAGACACTGATGCAGATGTAACATACAGTAGCACAAATTTGTAAAGTGAAATAAAAATAATGTGTGTTTTTTAAAATAGTTTACAGGTCATTATTTCAGGTCTTTTGCATCCTTTCCTGTTAAAACAAAGCATTCCCACACCATGATACTGCTACCACCATATTTAATGATGTGGATTAAAAGTCTCCACAACTTTCTCCCTGATCTGTCTGCTGTGTTCCTTGGTCTTCATGATGCTGTCTGTTCACTAATGTTCTCTAACAAACCTCTAATGCCTTCACAGAGCAGTTGGATGTATGGCACATGCTGTGCTGCGTTAGGTCAGTCTCTTAATAACTGTGTTTTTTTCTTCCCAGACCTTGAAGAATCTGACAGCGTCTTCATCTTCACCGATGATGAAGTTATAGAGTATGATGGTGAACTTGAGGCAGACACTCTTGTGGAGTTCATCTATGATGTTCGTGAGGATATAATCGCCCAGTTAATAGCCAGCCTCGTTGAAGCATGAAGAATGAAAAAAATATTTTAAATCAGAAAAGTCAGGATGTGTTTGAAAATGCAAATACATTCAAAACAGGGCATTTTCAAATTTACTTGACCTTTAAATCAATGAGATGAATGGAGCGGCATTTTCCATTCAGTTCAGTTCAATTCAGTTCAACTTATTCAAGTCCAACTGTCTGATTTAATCAAATTATACACATTCAAATTTAATACAGTGTGATATTACAATGCATAGAAATTTAGTTTATGATAGCTTCCGATCACCAAAATTATCTAAGTAATACCCTCCAGTTGTATTTAACACTGACCTTGCAGCAATTCCTTATCCTGAGCAACCATCTGTTGGTTATGGCAACAGGGAGTTGAGAAAACAGAAAGCAGGAAGAAAAAAGCACATAACCACTGTTCCAGGAGTACATTTACTGGGAAAAAAAGAATGAGATTATACCAAGTTAATGACAGCAATAGCTCGTTCAGTTGCTGTTTCCAGGAAAGAGACAGCTAAGCACAGAAACACTTTGCCAGCAGTACTTTTCATAAAAACAAAAAAGACACAATATAAAAGTGTATACAAAAGTTTATTGTTGCAATTAGTCGCAATGATATGATATCTAGCAACAAAGCTAGGTTTACATCAAACAAAGGTCCACAACCCTTGGATGAGGTTACCATAGGAATCCTTTTCCCAGAGTAAAAAAATACGTAGCACTTAAGAAAAAGTAACTCAACTGTGAACCCTGAAAATGCCAAAAGCTTTAATCAAATCATGATTTCAATAACCTACATCATCAACTGATCTTTTTCTACCCTATTATTAACCTAGCAAATTGGAACCCTACTATAGTAAATGGACTGAACTTATATAGCACCTTTCCAGTGATACCAACCACTCAAAGCACTTGAAACTAGCGCCACATTCTTCCAACCACTCTCAGAAACATGCACATATTCATAAACCACTATGCAGATCAGGAGGCAGCATTTCTTGTCCAGGCACACATCAACATGTGGCTGGTGAAAACTGGAATTGAACAGACAACTTTCAAGACAACTACCCTTCCCACTGAGCCACAGTTGTCTCAAAACTGTGTTGCTAATCTGAAATGCACAACTCAATTTACTCTGTATTAACAGACTATATGTAAGTTTTAGTCATTGTTGCTGTTAGTAATGTTCCTTGCATTTCCCATGCCATCTTGCCTTTTTCTGATAAGGGCTTGTATTTGCTGGCTATATGGATATTTCACCAGATTCTCACTGTGGTTCTCTTTTCTCTTTCCTTCAACTTCATTTCTCCCACAGGTTCTTGAGGACCCTGTGGAAATTATTGACAACAGCAGAGAACTGAGGGGCTTTGAAAGCATCGAAGAGGACGTCAAATTGGTGGGCTACTTTAAGAGTCACAAATCAGAACGTAAGAATATTGTGATGGCATGATTACCATATCAAGCAGCTGTGTAGATAGATGTGAGATCAGAATTATAAAGCCTGGTATAATTTCAAGGGTCTGCTTTTGATTTAATCAAGCACAGAATCAGCAGCAGTGATGATGACAGCAACAAATGTATATTCTTCAGTATTCCATGTAAAGACTAATCTACTGAAATTACTTGACAAATAATTGTAAAATTCCAGATTTTGCAGCTTATGTTGATGCTGCTGAAGAGTTCCATCCTCACATCAAGTTCTTTGCAACATTTAACCCTAAGGTAAGCTAATTACAGTAAATCATTCATTTTGTGAAAAGCCTTCATAGTGCTCCTTCAAATCTCAGCTTTTACATTTCTGGACAGTTTCTTGGTGCCAGTCCATAAATAGATTCATCAAATTCAACGATGAAAAGCCTTGTCATAGACTAATAATAATTACATGCCAGATAGTAAAAGAAACTGAACAAGTATGTTTTTTTCTAGAGGGTTTACTAGTGGAAAGCTTTTTCTTGCTCAAGTAATCCTGGCAATATTCCTTAGCTTTACAAACTTGCGTCTAAACAAACCAAGGACCAAAGAACAAATGAGACTAAAGTGGAGATGTTTGGCCCTGCATGTTTGGTGCATATCAGCAGAAACACATCATACCAGCTATCAAAAACAGCAGTGGAGGGGTGATGATTTGAGCTTGTTTATCCAACCACAGAACCTGAATACCTTGCAGTCACTAATCAGAGGTAAACTCCTCTATACACCAAAGTATTCTGAAATTAGTTTGAGGGAAGCTATCTCCCCACTTGACTGTTGAATAGGGCAGAAAATTACAAAATATTAATAATAATAATAATAATACAAAAACCAAGATATTACAAGGGCCTAGTCAAAGACATGATGAGACCATAAGTGATCCGTACCTACCAATATCAATGAACTATAGCAAGGTTGTTAAAACTCCTAAACAAAGTGAGGCACAAATAAGACTATCAGGAAAACGGTTACGTTCTTTTATTGCTGCGACAGGTAAAATTTGTTTTTATTTCACTACTTGTGCCTTTTTTGTTGCACTACATTTAGTACTTTTACATGTTATTTAATTCAGACATTTGCAGTGTTTTTTTTATGGGGAAATGCCTATTTTTATAAGACAAGTAGAGGATCATATTTTTGTTTTCTATACTTCATGTACTGTGGCATCAAGATTGTCTTGCTGAGCGTTGTGTTTTACTGTAATATGCAGTATTTCTTTACCTGTCAGAGGTCATAAGGTTATGACTGATACATCACTGATAGGCCTATCATGGTCAGAACACGAATTCAATTCTGTTTCTTTTGTCACAGGTTGCTAAGGCCCTGGAGTTGAAGCTTAATGAAGTGGACTTCTATGAACCCTTTATTGATGATCCTGTGGTCATCCCTGGAAAACCTTACTCTGAGAAAGAACTAGTGAAATTCATTGAGGATAATGACAGGTAGCCCCTATTGGTCGGTTTGCTACGATACTTTTATGAGTTAAAAGCGTAACAGTCAGAATAAACAAAAAAATGCCTGTGTGCTTGTTTAGACCAACACTGAGGAAACTGAAACCCAGCAACATGTATGAGATCTGGGTAAGAATATTTATACGGTACTTTCAGCCCTGCAGAAGTTTAAATTAATCAAACTAGCATTTCATGGAGAGGCTTTAAGTAAATTTAAACACTGAAAATATTTCTTACTTTCTGATATTATTTTAATCTGAAGTCCTTTAGAGTACAGATCTTTTGTTCTTCACAGGATGATGATGTCGGTGGAGAACACATTGTCGCTTTTGCAGAAGAGGCAGATATTGGTAAAGGATCCCAAATTTAAAAATAATATTCTTTAGTATGGTCAAAATGATACGAATCAGTAAATATACAAGTATATTATGAAGAACCAAAGGGAACAAAATTTAAGGTTTTGCTTTCCCTGTCATTTTCTGCTCCACAGATGGCTTTGAGTTCTTGCACATCCTGAAGCAAGTTGCTGAGGATAACACAGACAACCCTAACCTCAGCATTGTCTGGATTGACCCTGACGACTTCCCTCTGGTAAAAATATGTTGCAAAAAAATATGTCTACCAGAAACATGTGAAAACTAAGATTTAGCAGTAAACTGCTAAAGAAATGAAAGAAACACTTTGAAAACACATCAGACCTAAATTGAAAAAAATATATGCTTGATATCCACGCTGATATGGAAGGGGTAATGTGTTAGGAACAAAAGGATGCCACATAATTTGATCAAAATGAAAATGATCAACCCATAGAGAGCTTAATCCAAAGTCACCAAGATATTTAAACTGAAAACTGATGGGACAGGCTTGTCCAATTTGCTGAAATGTCATTGCAGCAACTCACAGTGGTGCTCAGTAGTTTGCAAAGCAAGGGGTCTAACAATAAATCTAAGGATTTCATTATGATACCTAATGGCAGCAAGGGTGCCA